>NC_138751.1:31203504-31803504 GCF_965113315.1 Podarcis vaucheri
TTCATTCGTTACATACCAATATACTTATTAAAAGAATGGGAATGTGCTAAAGGGTATATGAAAAAACATTGTTCTGGAGGAAGTAGCTCAAGGTTTTCGTGGAGGAGAGGGCTTTCAGTGGCTACTAGCCATAAAGGCCATGTCCTGCCTCTACAGTTGGAGGCAGCAACACTTCTGAAAACCAATTGCTGGAAACCTAGGAGGCGGAGAATGCTCTTGTGCTCAAATCCTGGTTTAAGGCTTCCCACAGGCATCTGGCTGGCTATTGTAAGAACAGTATGCTGGACTGGGTGGGCCATTGGCCTGACCTAGTGGTCTCTTTGGTTCTTCTCCAGCTTTCAGCACCCTGACCTTCTGCTCTCTGGGATCCTCCGTGCAGTGGTGTAAGGAAGAGGGGTGCGGTGGCCCTCACTGAGGGGAGTGACAAAATAGCAAAAATATGTGTTTTTAAAATATATACGGTGGGACCTCAGGTTAAGAACTTAATACATTCTGGAGGTCTGTTCTTAACCAGAAACTGTTCATAACCTGAGGTACCACTTTAGCTAATGGGGCCTCCTGCTGCCGCTGCACCGCCAGCACACAATTTCTGTTCTCATCCTGAGGTAAAGTTCTTAACCCGAGCAGTGGCGTAGCGTGGGTTCTCAGCACCCGGGGCAAGGCAAGTAATTTGCGCCCCCTAACACGTGGATTTTAGCACTCGAGTCTCTTCCGCGCGCCCCCAGATGTTGCGCCAGGTGTGGCAGGCCCCCCTGCACCCCCCACGCTACGCCACTGCTCCCACCACAAGTCTTCAGGACAGCCATCCGAAGGCTGGCGCGGGGAGAAGGTCTCTCCGCCCCACCGCCAGCCTTCGGAGGAGGTCCGAGGACAGTGGGGTTCCTGCTTCCTCAAGGAGGGCCGGCCAAACGCGCCCCCCCAAATGTTGCGCCCGGTGCGGCCGGCACCCCTGGCACCCCCCACGCTACGCCACTGAACCCGAGGTACTATTTCTGGGTTAGCAGAGTCTGTAACCTGAAGCGTCTGTAACCCAAGGTACCACTGTATTAAAAAATGGGCTCGTAACACTTTTTTTGAAAAAATAACTTCGGCACCCCCCCGCACCCCCCTTCCTATGCCACTGGTAGCTAGGTGAGGCAGGTGGCATTGGGTGCCACACTGCGGGGACTGCAGCATGCCTGAGCCATGTATCTCTCCTGAGGGGGAGGCGGCGGGCGGACTGCCTGCAAGCTCCACACTGCTTTATTTTAGCAGCGTGGGGCTTGTGTCTGCCTGCAGGACACGCACGCCACACCGGGCACCCGGGCGGCTAGCTACGCCACTGCCTCCATGGTGCTCAACTTAAACCCAGAGCCTCTCCGTGTTCATAAAAACCACCTAGAAAAAGTATGTGGTGGGGTGACCCTTATTTAAGACTGGTGTAAGACTAAAAATTTTCTCAAGGGGAGTAGTGGGAAAAAGAGAAGTGTACATCAGAGTGGCAGAGAATGGTTGACAAAAAAAGCACGAGACACTTCCAGACAACTTGCTGAGCATAGAACTTGATCCGTTTGCAGGGAGTTTAGATGGCGTTGACTGTTTATTGAACATTTGTTCTGATTTGTTTGTGGGGAAGTTAGATGCCACTGCGTCAAACAAGTCTCATCCCACACTTTCCAGTGCATTTCCTGTCACTTTCCTTGCTGCAGAAAGGCTGATCTTTGGGGGAAGAGGGTTCCTTGTGCAAGAGCTCACAATTAACTTTCATGGTGCAGCCTGAATTTGCCAGTATATGATTGAATCCCACTCAGAAATTGTGGCAATGCCCTAAGAAGTCTTTCTTTGTTTCATCACAATTTCTCTCCTCCCCGCTTCCACTTCATTTTAGAGCACTTTTATTATCCTTGTGTGTTATGTTTTTGAGCATCGCCGCTTCAACACAATGGCAATCATTGTAACTCAAGCAAGGAATAACACAAATACTCCTCTTCTTTTCCTTCCGCAAAGAATAAAAAGCAGCATTTCTTATCTTTCTACATGCTTAAAAGGAGATATGGAATTTATGATACACAAGCCCTTCTCAGTCTCTTGTTTTCTGACTTGATGAGAGATCAACGTTAATTACTGCTTTGCTAAATAACAGAGTCCAGGAAAAGAGGTGTGTAATTTTTTGGAAGAATTATCTTCCTAAAGCTCATTGCCCATGGTTTCCTGCTGAATCAGGAATTTTTAGTTCAGCACTAACATAGATTTTCTGATAATTGATTTTCTAGATAAACGAGAGAAACAAAAATGCTGTCACAACACTGTTAGTAATACTCAACAGCAAATCCACCAAAAACAATGAACTTAACTCCATTGATTCTAATGGATCTCCTCTGATTATGACTGAGGGATTGTCCATATTTCCAGTTGCCCCATGCCTAGAAAGTGCAGGTCTGAGAGGTTTTCAGCTTGTCCCATGCTTTCTAGGCACAAGTCCAAGCAGTTTTGACTTTGCTCAGGTGCTTCACTCCAGAAAACCTGCTCTTCAGTGCTAAATCAGAACAAACAACAATCCACACAAAACCTGATTGCTGTTTGTTCTGATTCTGTGCTAAACCATGGTTTTCCCAGGGTACAGCTGCAAGGCAAATGGAAGTGTGGATGAACCCTTAGTTGTTTGGCTTCAAACCCTTGAACATGGGGTGGGAAAGCTGTGGCTTTCCAGATGTTGTTGGACTCCAGCTCCCATGAGCCCCAGCCAGCATGGCCAGTGGGCAGGGATGGTGGCAGTTTCCAGCAACATCTGGAAGGCCACAGGTTCCCCATCCCCGTTTGAAAGAGCCAGTTCACTTGCTTCAGTTGTTCTTCAGTTTTGATAGTATAGCTTGTCTTTGGAACCACAGCAGACAAGAAGTAGCAGAGCTTTGCCCTGGTGAGCCTTCCTAAGTCATCAAAACAACTTCTCAAGCCATCTTGAACAGAAGGTATTAACTTGCAACGTTGATGCTTTTTGCAGCTTAAGGGCAAGTTAATGAATCGAAAAGGGAAATGATGCGCAGAAGCAGCACCTCAAGTTACAGAATTTTCAGGGTGCGCACGGCACCCTGAAACAAATTAAATCTGTCACCAGAGGTGCCACTGTACTGTTCCACTGTTCCTGGGCAGCTTCAGGATCCTGGTCAGGAGCAGGAAGAGGGGGAGGTTCCCACCATTCCTCATCAGAGCTGTAATCCTCAATCTGGTCTCTGACAGGGACACATTTAAAGGGGGAAAGATCTAGGACAACTGTGAGATGGGAAGAGTTTCTCTCCTACATTGATGGGGGACAGACCAGTGCAGATACACATTTTGTTCTGGTGTGGACAAGCCACTGGTTGTCCGCCGTGGATCTGTTTCACCTTATGTTCTTGATTAAGCCTAGTTGCCTTAGCAACTGCAGCGCTTTACCCTTTCATCCTGGCCATCTGCCTCCTTTGAAGCAGTTTCCACAAGTTGTGGTGCAATGCAAAAATAAAACAAAATGCTGAGTCGCAGGGCTTGTTTTGCCATGGGTGAAAATGTTCAGGAAGCACCACTTCATTCCTGTTTCAGCTCTGCACTTAATCTGATCTTTTAGAACATCCCAGATGTAGCATGGCAACATCCTAGGATTTCCAGATCTCATCACTGCTCCAGAGAATCAGAGGCTTGCAGCTTCCAGCCCCTCCTATCCCTCACTGGAACTACCTCAATTGTACACAATTTTTGTGTCACTATCATCCCTTGTCCCATGGATAGCTGATGCACTGATGACAGAGGAAACACCCTCTAATTGTTTTGCAGTTCTTGTCCAGCTGGCTTTCTAATCTCAAGCTCACCCACTCAGAAAATGTGTTAGGTGGAGGATTTTAGTCTCTGATGAACAGAGTTTCTGGCTCCAAAGACACTGGTAGCTTTTAACCTGATCCTCATGGTTCAGAGAGCAGAGAGGCCTTATTGGCAAGCCTAACAGGAATGGGAGGCCCCATAAGATCTCAAGATATTGTGTGCAAAATAATGATTGCCTAAAGTTCACCCTTGGGACGCGGGTGGCGCTGTGGGTTAAAGCCTCAGCACCTAGGGCTTGCCGATCGAAAGGTCGGCAGTTCGAATCCCCGCAGCGGGGTGCGCTCCCGTCATTCGGTCCCAGCGCCTGCCAACCTAGCAGTTCGAAAGCACCTCCGGGTGCAAGTAGATAAATAGGTACCGCTTACCAGCGGGAAGGTAAATGGCGTTCCGTGTGCTGCGCTGGCTCGCCAGATGCAGCTTTGTCACGCTGGCCACGTGACCCGGAAGTGTCTCCGGACAGCGCTGGCCCCCGGCCTCTTGAGTGAGATGGGCACACAAACCCCAGAGTCTGTCAAGACTGGCCCGTTCGGGCAGGGGTACCTTTACCTTTACCTTTAAAGTTCACCCTTACTAATACTCAAAAAAAGTGGGGGGATGCTCAAACTAGGGAGGGATGAACTTGCCAGCCTCTACCCCATGTTCCCACAGGCACTTGGTTGTACCCATTCTGCCCCCACCATTGAGCAAGAAGGCTTTCAGTTGTGTGCCCTTAAGAGCCTCCTTCTGTCACGGCTTTGGACCACCTCTCCTCTGGTAACTGCGGTTCTGAGAAGGAGGGGGAGGAGGGGGAGGAGAACCCACCCCCAGGTCTTTCCTGTTTGGGACTGTTATCCCTGGAGCCTGCATCCCCTTCTCTGAGACTGAAGGAAACACTGCTAGCAGATGTTGATGGTTGGTCTACAGACCCCCTCAGGGGATCAAGCAATACCACAGCTGGAAAGTCCATTACCCCAAAAGGAGCTAAGAGGAAGGGCCCTTTAAATAGTCAGGAGGCTATTTACTCACTGGGTGGGGCCTCCAGTCAAAGGCTCCCTTGTGCTGCTATTACAACTCAGCCAGGTCTTTGTTGAGGCAACTTGGACGGTTGGCCTCAGCTCTCAGAGAGCTATCTGTGGTGCTGAACCCAGACCTTAATCTCCCTCCAAGGGGCTAACCTTTGCCTTGCTCCTCTGCCTGGACAACCAGCAATGTCTGACCTCTCCTTGTTTGGCCAATCACCCTCCTGGGTGGTGGAAGTCCCTGTGGACTGTGACTGATCAACATGGGACAGTTGGGTGAGTTAAATGGGGGTGCCTGGTGTGTTCACCTCCTGCTCAGTTTGAGCTCCATGAATTCTTTTTGAAGGCCTGAAGGGGGCTGCTCTATCACTGTTAACTGCCCCACGGCATCGGGATGAAGCCAGCTGAGTCAGGGCAGTTTTACTTGGTGACATTTCATTCAGTAATTGTTTCCTTTTTATGAGTTCTTGTTAGTGCCATGATTGGCATGAAGTGTATAACAGAACATGACCTTAAGAGAGAACTTTTAATGGGTTTTTCCGCAGGCTGGAGGGTGCTACATATGAGATGCAAAGGCTATGGGCTTTTCCACAATGGTTGCAATTAATAGATTGCAGGACCATGGACCTATTCACCTCATTAGGGAGGATAATAAAGGCAGACTTCGATTTTACTGGCCTTGGGCTTGTTCTCTGCTGTTCTTCAGTTTTGTCAAGGACATAGACTGAAACGATTTACCTTGTTTAGTGTTTCTTTTCCCGACTGTCAAAAACTGCCTTCCATTTTTTGGCACCACTGATGTTGTCTTTGGGTTGCCTTTGTTCCCCCATTGCTATTTCCCTTTATGGTTCTTTCCCTTCATAGTACTCAACCTCATCTTCCTTCACTGCTGATGTATTGGCTGTGACAACCCATGTGATTTTGTTGATGATGTTACAGAGTGGATGGCAACTAAGGTCAAGGGCAGTGAGGGAGAAGAAGAAGAAGAAGAAGAAGAAGAAGAAGAAGAAGAAGAAGAAGAAGAAGAAGAAGAAGAAGAAGAAGAAGGAAAATTGTACCAAGAAGCAATAGTCAGGGGAATAAGCAACGCATTGAAACAATGTGAATTTGAAGAGCAATTCAAGTTGAATAATCTCACTTTTTTGTTCAAAAATGAAGTGCCAGTTCTCATATATTTATAGAAGTGGCGTGGGTGCCAGCCCAAAGTTCCAATACTCCATACTAGGGAGTCCTGTCACACAAAAAATCCCTGACTTCCCCATTTTTTGGTGGATTTTTTCCTCCCCCTGGAGAAATTCAGTGGAAATGGTCAGCACACTTTCTCTGCCCACCAGCATGTTTTGAGAGGCCATTTTTGCTGACCACTCTAAAAGATCCTCCTTCTGCTACCCATCTCTTGCTTCCTGCACCTTGGAGGCCTCCAGCTCTGCCATTTCACTGTCCTCTACTGCACTTTTCCCAGTTATCTTCAGTAATGTGAGCTATGTGTTGTGGGGAAAGTTCTGTCTCCACCACCTCATTCCTTGTTCCTTCCTTTGATGTCCAGGCTTACCTGTCTACATTGTTCATATCGAGGGCACTGTTTCACCTCCAGCAAGGCAATCATCATCACCTTAATCACCATTTCTAATGAAGCTCAAGCTCCTTTGCAGTACTCCAACCCTTCAAAGCATTGCTTAGTACAAATGCTGGTTAACCACAGGGTTTTGATGTTCTCGTTTTTATGCCCTTGCACTTTCTCCTGACCACCACATTGTTGCACACACAAGCAAGTAGCTCGCTTTCATCAAAAGGCTCCGTCAGTCGATTTGGCTCAGCAAGCTGCCATTCAAAAGTCCTTAGCCTGCTGTTGGCAATACTTGTGCGGTTGAATTTGAGGAATGTTGATCGGGAAGCTTGGGATTCTGATTCTGGCAAAACTCCCATGGTGGTGAAGTAAGGTGTGGCAAGACAAATTATCACAGCAAAAACAAAAAATGCACTGAGCAGCCAATGGAAGCATCCAGTTATGCCAACCCAAAGTGGCAGGAAACTGTCACATGAATCCTCCCAGACAATCAGGAGTCTAAGGAGGCAATGCTAATATTTCCCTGCTGTTCTCACCTCCGCCAACAGGGGGTCAGTGCTAACGTGCAGTCACTGTATTATAGAGGAGACCCTGGTTCAAATCTTGCTACCAGACAAAAAAAGTGCTGAAGGCCAACCACCAGGCAGCACAGCCAATCCATGATCAGTGGTTTGTTGACGCGGTCTTTTTTAAAGGATTGTGCTATTTTAGGGATTGTATGTATTTTACATTATTTTATTTGATGTTTTAATGTGTTGTAAACCACTTTGAGAAATTTTTTCTTAATAATGTAAAGTGGAGTAGAAATGAAAATCATCATCATCATCTTTATCTATTTGATGTTGTTGTAAGCAGACCTGTTTCTTGTGCAAAGGGCAGTATATAAATATTCTAAATAAGTAAATAAACATGGAAATGGGGAGGGGTGTAGGGGGAGATTACTGGTCCTCCATATAGCCGTAGCCATTCTTTGTCACCTAAAGCTGCCCAACCCTGGTTACAGCTGGAGAGGTTCCATGGCTGAAGTGAAGGGTGGTGCTCATTAGGACTGGTAGGGTGGAATTCAGGGAGGTTGACAGTAGGGGGAGCCAGAGCAAGCTGCTAGCCAGTGAGGCAGAGCCAACTAATCTTGTTTTTGTCCCCAACCTCCTCCCTTCTGGCCCTTCTGCTTGTTATTTCTGCCTGTTCACCTGTCCTCTCTGAGCATGTGACTAGGGCTGTGTCATCCATTCCAGGCAGTTCTACATACTGGGGTAGGAGGGAGAGCAAAGAAATGGGTAGCTGGGAGAGAATCAAGGAGCAGGTAGTCCCACTGGGGGTATTTTGCTCAGACAAGACCCCACAAAATCCAAAGGTGGTTCTGTGTTGCCTTCCTGTTCACCACAAGTTTGAGTTTTTGAGAAGTTCTTTAGCAAAACACAGTAGTTGCAGAAGGAGGTGGGAGGAGACAGAGAAGAATGAAAGGGTAAGCTGATAACTGAGAATGTGGCTGGAGGATATTCATTAAGCTCCCTTTGAGGATTGGACTCTCTTTCTGTGGATGAAACGGTAAATAGAAAAAGATGTAGAAGAAAAAGAGTCAAAGCCAAAAAGCCCAGGTCTCAAATGTTATTACAAGAAAATTCTTGGAATGTAACTAAAAGAGCAAAACTGCAAGGTGAGCTGGAAGCTAAAAAGCTGAAGTAACGCCTTTGTTTTCTGGGAAATAGCCTGGCTAAATTCCATATCTGCAGCCCTATGAACCTGTGTAAAAATGCCTGATTTCTTTAGAGGAACCAACCTAAGCTGAGGGACTCTCTGCTGGGTTTTCTACCTGCTCCTTTCAGCAATACACACAGGTCCTGCTATCCAAATGCTCAGTATATGAAAATTCACTTATCCAAACATGAGCAATTAGTACTCAAACCTCGCTATGCACACTGCAGATTCAGATACCCAAACATCTAGACCTTCACATAGTACTGTAAACAGATTATCAGCCTTAAACAAGCCTTACTTTTTTGTGTGTTTAGCTGGCCTGCGGCTTTCATTTCATCAAAAACCATGATGAGAAGGAGCAGGGAGGGAGAAGGAGAGATTGCACAAATATGAGAGCATTCCCCCCCCCTTACTTTTTTGCCCTCTGCAAGGTTTCAGATGGTTTCCCTGGGTTTCCCCAGGTTTTTTCATCATTTGCAGATCAAAATTCCTTGGTTGGGAATGCATTAAAAAAATTCCAATAGGAACCAATGGAAATCATCAAGTCATTATACAAACACTCACCTAACAAACAATTTCCTGAGAAATTGTGTTTGGATAGCAGGACCTGTGTGTAAATTGCTTCGAATAAAGACAGATCTTTGCACCCCCAAAATAAGTATTGAAGTCTGGTTTTTTTCTACAATAAAAAACACTGGTTCTTTCCCAATTTTATCCTTTCTCATGGAATCCCACAATGATTACATTTTTGAGAACCCTAAATATAAAACCATGAAACGATCTCATGTTTTATAGGAAATAATGCTTTATTAGCTATTAGCAAGCAAGGCAGTTGACTGTAAAGGTCACCTAACAGTGTGCTTTTTCTTCCTTATGCAAAGGTTTCATGTAGATGCACACACATACATAACAGAAAATGTGTGTTGTTTTTGTTAATTTGGAGAACTTGCTGATAACTATTTTTTTTAATAATAAAAAAGGAAGGCATACTGCAACACGCATGAAGATTCTGTGATGTTAAACTCTCTCAGCTGTATCCACAGAACTATAATCTTGGGGCACTATTGATGGCAGGTTCTTTTCAATAGCTGGACTGTTTGACCTGCTCACGAGAAGAGACGACCTTTCCATCTTCAACCTCCTCGACAATCATGCGGACTTGACGTGAGGTCTTTGTCACTGCAAGAGAAGAATTGGAGAGAGGGTTTATTTCCCCTTCAGATGTTTCATAACTTCACCAGATAACTCCATCTCAAAAACGGAATGATCAGGACTTCCGGGGTTGGCGCGATCTGGGAATGGCGGATTCCCTCCGAGCTCCGGAGGGAATCGGCTCAGCGGGGGACGGGTCTTTGCCGTGCCGGCGACACGGGGACCCTTAAAACCGCAGGCACGAAAGCCTGCGGACTGAAGACTCGGTGGGTGCCTTAAGCGCCCCCCCTGATTCGCAAAGAGCCTTTTTAAAGGCTGCGGAGGGGATACGGGGGGTGGCGTGGCACCGAGAGTCCATCGCTACCTCTGCTGAGCGAAGCCGCGAGCCATGACCGGAGAGCGCTGACTTCCTTCCTTGAAATTCGGCTGGGAAAAAGAACCCGTGAGTTAATTGAATTTGGATTCTAAGAATTTTACCTATTGAATTTGAGACGATCGGGGGATGTGTTAAAAGGAAGTCCGCACCCCCCCCCCTTGCAGATGATCCAGAGCAACGATAAAAGAACTAAGCTGGAGTGCCTACCCTGTAAAGGGTGAGTTTAAAAAGACAGTAACTTCCAAGATTTGGAAAAGATTTTTTTTTTTGAGCAGGAGAGAGGAGTGTTGGAAGGGGTATATTTCTGTTGTAAGCAACCCCCCCCTCCCGGGCCCGGGAGTGTCCTACTTTGGAGCTGGTATAAGAAGAGCAGAGTTTGACAGCTGTCAAAGCTGTCAAACGGACTGTTAATAGTAGAAAAATTGCTACTTAAGACCCCTCTGGATTAAAAGGAGTTACAATTGAACTAAAATTGTTGGAAACAAAGAATCAATAATAAGACAGAGGACTGTTGGAGAAAAGAACACTAAGTAACCAGATTCCCTCTAGGGGGAAATCTGTGGAATTACAATGGCTGTGGATGGAAAGATACTGGGAGAAATCGAAAGGATGTTTTATTTGGTTGGAATCTTACAGGAACAGACTACGGCTATGAGTGAACAATTGATGACCTTGAATCCTGAAACAAGTAGTTCTGTTCAATGTAATGAGAACCTGGCTGAGAAAGAATCCACAGCTGAGCCGGAAATGATAACCAAAGAAGAGGAGAAGACAAAACAAGAAAGAGAAGAACTGAAATGGGAAAATATTGTCCAGAAGCTGACATCTGTGGAATATAAACAAGGAGACTATTGGACTGAACCTACTACAAATCTACGAAAGATCCAGAAGATGAAAGTGGAGGCCCTGGGAATTTATGAAATCAAGGAATTTAAAATAAAGAAATATAATTGGGGCCTCCACATAGACTCTGACTTTGATTATGTTCAAAATTCATGCCTTGTGGAAATTCCTCAGCAGTTGCTTGAAAATATGGGAAGAGATTTTGGACTGACTGTGAAAGAACTCTTTCGAGACCTGAAGACCGACATAAAGGATTGCCAACTAGGCCGGCGGAGAGGGACTGAAAGAGATTTGAGAGCCTCGGACGTAAGGAATCCGGGCTAATAATTGCTATTTTGGACATGTTTTCGGAAGGGACACAAACCGGGGAAGGGAGGGAGGGAAGAATCTAGTTTCAACAACACTTAAGACTATGGGATTTAGCTAACAAGATTATTATTTAAGACAAAATGGGAAATCGTTGGAAGGGAACTGAGGTCCAACTTAGAATAAATTTAATTTTGCTTTTTTATATATATAAAGGACTAATATTAAGATGGATAAGGAAATGCCAATTTGCTGATACAAATTTGGGAATAGGGATGCAAGGGAGGGGGTGGGGGGAAGTCAATGACCAGGGTTAGAAAATAAGTTTTTTCTGGAAACTATATATGTTTGTTGTTTTACTTTTCTGTTTGTTTGTTTTTATGTTTTTTGTGTTTTTGTCTTTGTCTATATAAAATGTGAAAACCCAATAAAAATTTTATTAAAAAAAAAAAAATCAAAAACGGAATGATCAGGAGGTGAGAGGACCCGAGAAGCTTATATAGGGTCCTCAGCCAACTGGGAGGCTGAACTGGGAGCCAATCAGGCCTTGAGGGAAGGAACAAGGAAGGCTGTCAGAATAGCAGAGATGAATACCTCATCTACTTTCCTCTTATCTACTTGGAATTGTTGGGGGAAACAGGAATTGTGTGGGCTGGGGTGTCATTAGCAGCGCAGTCCTAGGCATGTTTGCTCAGAGTTCAGTGAGTTCAGTGTGACTATGGCTGCACACACATTATACCTTTGAAGCACATTTGAAGCACATTTTCTCCTCAAAGAATTCTGGGCACTGTGGTTGCTAGGGATTGCAATTCTATGGGGGTAAACTAAGGTGCCCAGACCTTTTTGAGGGGAAAAATGATTTTCAAATGTGCTTTAAATGTATAATGTGTGCACAGCTTTACTCCCAGTAAGTGCATTTAGGAAAGCATCATAATATTTTTCTGAACAGCCTGAAATCTGCTCAGGATTCTAGCCAAGGGTGATAGTAACACTGCAATCCAAGATGGTGATGCTGGTGAACAGCATTCTTTGATGTGCAGAGATAGTTTCATCCTGACTCACTTAGCAGTGGCAGCAGTTAACATCACAAAAGATGAAGGGTCTTAGTGTTCAGATTATCTCCTTACCATTTGTGGTGGTCCTTCAGCTACTGTTTTTAGAAGGCTACTGGGTTTGGCTAAAAATGGGACAAGTCAGGGCCTCTTGAAAGGCTCCACTATATTTCCCCCATAATCTGAGAACTGAACTTTTTTTAGTTGGCATGCATTCTTACCATCTCTTGCGGACACAGCTGCGTTGTACTGGGAACTGATGCTGTAAGAAAAGGAGGAAAGAAACATCGCCAAGTTAGAAATGCAGACTGCTTTTCTAGAATACATTATGAAATGCCAGTGTGATAATACAAAAAAAAAAGGAAATCCTAAAAATGCATCTTAAATATGGAAACAGGGCTGCGTACCAATTACAGTGTTGTTCGTTGATTAGATAATCGAATAATGAATGGATCTATTAATGCCAGCACCACCAAAATCTGGATAAAATTGCTTTTAAGATATTGAAGGAACCTCCCTGTTTTGCTCCATGTGAGCTGTTTTAGAACTCCCTTCTTGCTATCCCTCCTCAGCACAGCCATCCCAGCCCATCTTTATACATACTGGGCTTCCTCTCCCTCCAACAGACGGCGATAGGTGGCGATCTCCTGTTCCAGGCGGGTCTTGACATCGAGAAGGATCTTGTATTCGTGGTTCTGGCGCTCCATGTCACACCTCAGCTCAGCCAGTTGCTCCTCCATGCTGCTGATCATAACCTGGATCTGGGCGAGCTGGGAGCCATAGCGAGACTCTGTATCTGCCAGGGTGGCTTCCAGTGCTGCTTTCTGGAGGAAGAGAATTGAGAGGAGGGTCACATTCATTGCTTTGAGAACTTTGGAAGATTATCAGGTATATAACAATGACAGTAGTGGGCTGCACGCTGGTTTTGTTATGTACTGAGGTTCTCACCCTGGGCCAGCAGGGGAATACTGTAGATAGTTATGCAAATCAGGGATCGAAAGTTACGTTCAGTGATTGGATAGTTTTAGAAAATTGTTACAGTTACGTTGTAATGGAGCTCTATATAAGCAGGCTGACTGAACCCTTCAGTTCAGTTCTGTTCTGGCCTGTGAATAAACAAGAGCTGTTTGAAGAATCGCTGTGTCGTCTGATATGTTCACCCACAACTTAACAGGTTTCATGAAATATTTCAAGGAGGGATGGAGGGAAATTGATTTTGGTTTGCAAACCAAAACACAACTATCCTTCAAAATTTGCACTTTTCTAGATTTTGTGGTGCAGCTTCCTAACCAAATAATATGCATATATTAGAGGAAATTTCCATAAAATTCATTATGTTGAGGGATGTTGCTTGCAAAAAAAGGGAGTGTCTATATAAAAATGTGTTTATCAGAAAGAATTCAGGCAAAATTCTAAAACCCTTGCACATTACTACTGAGATGTGGAGAACTGGATTAAAGATTGGAAAACTGAGAAAGTGACAGAAACCAACATTGTCAGATTTGTCAAATCAGGAATAACATCCAAAGTCCTTAGATAAATGCAGGTGTCCAATCAGCAAATAGCTTTGGGTTATGGAGCGTGCTGGATCAGGCCAAAGCTCTCTCTGTTCCAACATCCTGTTCTCACAGTGGCCAACCAGATGCATGTGGGAAGCCTCAAAGCAGCCCACAAATGCTTATGCCGTGATAAAAATTTGTTAGTCTTTAAGGTGCCACAAGAATCTAGGTTGTTGTTTTTTTGCACAAGAGTTACCCAGCTACCACTCTGGAAATAGATACACAACTTGTTGTTGCATTCATATTTCACCCAAGAAGCTTAAAGTAGCTTCACTCACTCACTCACTCACTCACACAGGCACACATTTCATCCTCATGAAATACAGTGGGATAAGAGATGGTGACTGGTCCAAGGTCACCTAGTGAACTTCATGACCGCATGGGGATCTGGTCTCCCTGGTCCTAGTCTGACAAACTAGCCATGAAACCACATTTTAATCATCCCATATTAAACTTCTGCAGAGCCTCTAGGCTATGAGACAAGAGCAGCAGGGCGACTCGCTCCATCGCTTCTCAGTGCCACACCTCTGACTTTCTCACCCAAAGAACGCAAAGACTGCAATCTGATACAGTGTAGTGTATATAGGCTGCACACTTCGCCGGAAGTAAGTCCTACCTAATTCAACGAGCTCAATAGACATATATAAGATTGCACCATTTGTCACCACCAACCTATCCCATTGAGTTCAATGGGATTTAAGCACAGTTCACTTTTGAGCCCTGTGTGTCTCTGTGCTCTTAACTACCTTTTTTTTTTTCTTGAGCTATTAAGGAGCAGTCAAAAGCAAAGTTGCACTCTGTGTAAGGACACACTAATGATATTGTCCAAAAGAGGGGAAGTGGGCAATGTTACACAATGGCCAGAAACGCACCGCAAATCATTCAAATGAAAAGCTCCTACTTCTTGGACTGTGTCACTGAGATAGAGCCAAGGGGACATTCAGAGATTCATCATCCTCCCCAGTTCCACGTGCCCCCTTACCGTGCTGAGTTGAGTCTGCAACTCTATCTCCAAGCTTTGGACGCTCCGCCTCAGTTCTGTGATCTCCGACTTGCCGCTCTGCAGCTGCTCTGTGTGGATGGCAACTTCGCGGTTCAGCTCTTCGGTCTGCAAGGAAAAGGAGAAGACGTGCTGCTCACATGAAACTCAGAGCACCGAGTATCCACTTGAGAACCTGTGGCACTCTTTTTCTCCCCCTCCAGAAAGCCCCTTCATCCTGAGAGGAAGTCCCACCTTGCTGAAGAACCACTGCTCAGCATCCTTGCGGTTCTTCTCTGCCAGGTGCTCATACTGCTCACGCATCTCTGCCAGGATCTTGGTCAGGTCCACTCCAGGAGCAGCGTCCATTTCCACGGAGATCTCACCACCCATCTGGCTTCGGAGGACAGCCATTTCCTGGAAAGTGAGGAAAACATGGAAAGTTTATTAGCTTTGTTTTGGTTTTGTTTTTTGTCCTCTACTCTGGGTTAAGGAGGGAACTGCATGCAGATGAAGGTGATGAATGGTTGGTGAAGGACCCTGTGTGAGATGCAGGGAAGGGAAGTTCTCCCAGGGTGGGAGGTTGGGAGAAGAAAAGGAAGGTCCCAGGTGAGAGCTGAGAGGGTTCACCTTTTTCTGTATGGGACAAGAGTTAAGACCTACCTGTGAGAGAGGACTCTGCATTCTATTTTTACTTTCTTTTTTAAAAAATTGTTTAGATCATTTGTTTTTTATTGTAATGTATTCTGAACATTCTTAATAAAAAAGAAAGAATGTTTATTTGCTTATCTGTTCCAGCTGTGACATGGGAGTCCAAAACCACATAGATATGTGCCTTATGGCAGATTAGCCTACTTGTCCAAGTTGTCCATCTCTCCCAAAACAACTGGAATCAGCTCTCCTGGGTTTAGCAGGGGACCTTTTGAATGCAAAGCATATACTCCACCACTGAATAAAGCCATGGTCCTTTGAAGACAGGATCTGTCTCGGTGGCTAGCAAGCAGGCTTTGACCAGCTGCTCAACTGCTATGAATAAGACTTTCTGCATACCGTCACAAGCCACCCTAAATGTGGGTTTGTCCCGGTACTCCACATACCAGATCTTGAGCATGGCAGTACAGGCACATGACTGGTTGGTTATGGGACTGCAGGCAGCAAGTGTAGGATGCTTTACTTGCCACTGGCCATGCGATACAGGTTCATGGCAGCTTTGCCTCTCACCTCTTCATGGTTCTTCCTGAGATAAGCCAGCTCCTCCTTCAGGTTCTCAATCTGCATCTCCAGGTCTGCCCTGGCCAGGGTCAGCTCATCCAAGACTCTGCGCAGCCCATTGATGTCAGCCTCCACATTCATGCGCATAGCTTGCTCTGTCTCAAACCTGGAAGCAGAAAAAAGGACAGATTAAATTAAGATATCCCCTTTTCATATTGTTTTGTTTTGTTTTGTTCCACATAGTTTTGCTTACTGTATTTTTCCATGTATTAGATGAGGTTTTTCGGCTCAAAAATATGTCAAAAAACTGGGGTTGTCCAAGGCACAGATAGTGGCATGGGGGGAAAGCTGTGCGCCACCAGCCAGCTGGTTGGCGGGCATGCAACTCCCCCCCCATGCCGCTGTGGGAGGCATGCACTGTAGGGAGCGTTTCCCGCCTACAGTGGCATGGGGGAGCGGCTGCCCACTTTGCCAACCCCCAGCAACAGCCCTGCTCAACAACTTTGGGCCATCTCCCCTCATTTTCTTTAAATTTAGTCCCCCAAAATAGGGGACGTCTTATACACAGAAAAATACAGTATTTGCTTTTTCAGACTAGTTGCTCATGACAGGCCTTCAGTTAAGTTTCTTGGTATATGAGATGTCAGATTATCCAGCCTCGTTTGTTGGCTTCCTAATCCAGCCTGCTAATTACACCTTGCTTGTGTTCTGGACCAAACTCTGTGTTTCTAAACCTAATTTTTCTTTCCTTGCTCCAACTTGTTTAGTGGCTTTTAGAACTGCCGTGGAAGCTGTCGGCCTATTTGAATCCTAGCACCCGTGCTTAATATGGCTGAAGCAACTTCATCAGTCCAGGGAGCCGTAGATTGGAGACCCTTCTCCAAATGAAATGTTTGTTCCACCTGCTCATGGTTCATACATATTCTGCGGAAGCACAACTTACTTGGTTCTGAAGTCATCGGCTGCCAGGCGGGCATTGTCAATCTGCAGGACGATGCCAGCATTGTCAACAGTGGCGGCTAATATCTGGGGAAAGAACAAGTAGTCTTAAAGAGAAGTCTTAAAGAGGCTTGTCTGAATTATGTAGTCTCTTAAGTATACAGGACAAGAGCAGGCATTAAGTGATGCCTAGGGTGGAAGTTAGAATGGCAGTTCATGGCACCAAGGTAATATGCATCAGGTCCGCCTGGATAGCTCAGCTGGCTGGAGTGGGGTGCTGATAATGTCAAGTTTGCAGGTTCTATCTGCATATAGCACAGCTGTATTGCAGGGGGTTGGACTGGATGGTCTTCAGGGTCCCGTCCAACTCTACAATTCTATGATTCTATGATCTATCCATCAGGCTTACTCTACCCATCACTGCCACTATTGGGTTGACCATATTAATAGCAATCCCTACTCATTCCTGTGGAACACCTTCCCATCAGATGTCAAGGAAATAAACAACTATCTGACTTTTTGAAGGCAGCCCTGTTTAGGGAAGTTTTTAATGTTTGATGTTTTATTGCCTTATTATTATTATTATTATTATTATTATTATTCTGTTGGGAGCCACCCAGAGTGGCTGGGGAAACCCAGCCAGATGGGTGGGGTGTAAAGAATAATTACTATTATTATTATTATTATTACCCAAATGGATTATGATAAACATGAGGAAACTGGAAAGCAGCCTTTGCCAACCTGCTGCTTGACAACTGTTTTGAACTACAACTCCCATCAGCCCTAGATAGCAGAGTCATGATGCCTGGAAATTGCCAGATTGGCAAAGTCTGCTGCCAAGCAAGGAAGGGACTTGTTCTCTGATGTTGTTATCCATTGGTTGCTCCTCATTAGGTGCCATTTTCAAGGAAGGACATCAGTAGATCAAGCAATGGATAGAGATTTCTGGTGATCCATGAGCAAACTCAGAAGCCTCAAGGCATAGATAGATTAGATGATAGATGATAGAAGATGATGATGATAGATAGATAGATAGATAGATAGATAGATAGATAGATAGATAGATAGCTATAGATAGATAGATAGATAGATAGATGATAGATAGATAGATAGATAGATAGATAGATAGATAGATGATAGATAGATAGATAGATAGATAGATAGATAGATAGATAGATAGATAGATAGATAGATAGATATAGATGATAGATAGATAGATAGATAGATAGATAGATAGATGATAGATAGATAGATAGATAGATAGATAGATGATAGATAGATAGATGATAGATAGATAGATAGATAGATGATAGATAGATAGATAGATAGATAGATAGATAGATAGATAGATAGATAGATGATAGATGATAGATAGATAGATATAGATAGATAGATAGATAGATAGATAGATAGATAGATAGATAGATAGATAGATAGATGATAGATAGATCGATGATAGATAGATAGATGATAGATAGATAGATAGATAGATAGATAGATAGATAGATAGATGATAGATAGATAGATAGATAGATAGAGATAGATGATAGATGATAGATAGATAGATAGATAGATAGATAGATAGATAGATAGATAGATGATAGATAGACACACACAAAAATTTTCACAATGCCCCTCAAATCAAATAATTACATTGTTTCCTGAGTTAATTCCCACCCTCAGTTGACTTCTCCACAGTGTTTTTCCACAAACCTTTTCTACTGAATTATATCTTTTCTGCTGCATTACATCTTTTTTACAAAAGGTTCCTCCTCTATTACAATTGTTTAGGTGAGACATCTTTCAAACTCAGGCTGCATTCGGATACTCATTTACACAAGGGTAAGTGCCACTGAACTCAATGGGATGTACTTCTGAGTAGAAGCGTATAACATTCTGCTGACAGCTCCTCATCTGTAAAATGCAGGGTGGGAAGATAGAAAGGGGGCAGGATACTCATGCAGTAGAGGGGGGTCTCAGCTGGTGTAGCTGGCATGGCAGCACAGAACTGCTGAAGTTCCACACATCATCTATTTTATTGTGTTTATATCCACCTTTTTTTCCCCTCCAAGGAACTCAAGGTAGTGCACATGGTTCCCCTCTTCACATAATCCCCACAACATCCCTGTGAGGTAGATTTGGCTGAAAGGCAGTGACTGGTCCAAGCTTCATTGCCAAGTGGGAATTTGAACCCTGGTCTCCCAGGTCCTGGTCCAAGCCAGCGTGCCACCCTGGCTCCCCACTCTCATCAGTATACCTGAAGGAGCGTCTTCACCCCCATCATTCTGCCCAGACACTGAGGTCCAGCGCTGAGGGCCTTCTGGCGGTTCCCTCATTGCGAGAAGCAAAGCTACAGGGAACCAGGCAAAGGGCCTTCGTGGTAGTGGCGCCCGCCCTGTGGAACACCTTCCCACTAGATGTCAAAGAGATAAACAACTACCTGACATTCAGAAGACATCTTAAGGCAGCCCTGTTCAGGGAAGTTTTTAATGTGTGACATATTAGTGTATTTTTGGTCTTTGTGGAAGCCGCCCAGAGTGGCTGGGGAAACCCAGCCAGATGGGCGGGGTACAAATAATAAATTGTTGTTGTTGTTGTTGTTGTCGTCGTCACATTAAAGGTGCAGGATCAGCCTGCCTCCTTTTGCACCTGGACCCCCTGGTGAAATGCAGCTTACTTGACAGGGTCGTTGTGGAAGGTGGAAATGAGCAGACTTGCATTTGTTTTATTTAGCCAGTTTGCTCTTCAAAGAGCTCTCCTAATCTCTCGTTTCGGTCCAGTGAAAAACCGTTGCTCCTGCGCCTTCTCATCGCCCTGTCACTGCGACGCTAGACAAAAGGGTGAGCTGCGTCAGAGAGCTCTCCTCTCCCTGCCCCGGGGTGCTTCCAGCCCCTCCATTATCTGAGCAGCTTGGCAGAGGGAGCGCATACTTGGAACGCAAGTCATATCCGCCGCGCATCCACAAGCCCGGGGTCCTGTCAGCACAGACATCACTCACGGCCCTTGTATTCTTTTGGGTGCACCTGAAGTGGAGCCACCGGTGCCCTGCAGCCATGCGCTCTAGCTGATAGCTTTCTCTTGATCTTGAGGTTGTCATCCTCCTGGGGATTAGCTCAACTGGAAATTAATCCAGTTCCATCCCTCCATCAGTCCACACCCTTCACTCTTAAAATAATTAGAGACCAAGGGTTTTAGAAACTGTGGGTCCACAACAGAGATGTAAAGCACACCCAACTTGCCCCAAGGAATCCTGGGAATTGTTAAGGGAACTAGGAATCATGGAGAAACTACAGTTCCCAGAATTCTTTGGGGAAAGCCATGTGTTTTAAATGGATGTTGGGTGTACTTTACATGTCAGGTGTGCACCTGTCTTACAGCTGGTTTTTTCTAAAGCAGCTGAGCAGTACTTCAAGTACCTAATGGGTTGTTACATAGATAAGGGCGAAGAAGAAGAAGAAGAAGAAGAAGAAGAAGAAGAAGAAGAAGAAGTTGTCTGCTTCTTTAAAAGGAAGAACTAGATCTGATGGTTTTATGCCACAAGAGCATAGATCTCAGTTGACCTTTAGGAGAAACCTCTTGAAGTTACAAGCACTTAGACTATGGTACTGTTTACCCAGGACAGGGATAGCCAACACTGTGTCCTCTGGACATTGCTGGACTCCAGCTCCCATCCATTCCCCCACCTAGCCAACATGGTGCTTGGTCAGGATGATGGGAGTTGGAGTCCAACCACATTTGGAAGGTCACCTCATTGGTGCCCTGGACTTAGGGGTGGGTAGGCTTGAAGCAGAGGTTGGAGGACAGGCATCTGTTGGTGATGCTCTAACTTGATTTCCTGCATCAAGAAGGGGGTTGGACTAGATGGCCTACAAGACCTCTTCCAGCTCGGTCGTTCTGTGAACTTTCATCTCCCTGAAGGTTATATGGGGTTGTTGTTTTAATCAGAATCTTAATCAAAACGATCAGATATTATGTGTTCTGGAGGAAACCTCTCAGCTGTTGGTTCATTTGACTTGGCTCTACAAATGTCTCCCTGGTGGACCAGAAATCAGGATGACCTTCTTGCCCCTCCCCATGATGAGCAGGAAAATGGGGAAGGGCCGTAGCTCAGTGGGTAGAGCATCTGCTTTGCATGCAGAAGGTCCCAGGTTCAATCACCAACATCTCCAGGTAGGGCTGTGAAAGACTCCCTCCCAAAATCCTGTAGAGTGTCACTGCCAGTCAGTGAAGACAATAGTGAACTAGATGGACCAATGGTCTGACTTGGTATAAGGCATCTTCCTACATTCCTCTGTGCCCTACATTTAGAGGGCTTATACCACTATCTAACTTAGGTAACACATCTCAGTTGCACAACATAGCTAAAGTTCAGGAGATCCACACCTCTGAGTAAGAGTCTATTTGTACCCTTAAGATACAAAGCATGCACTAATTTTTTAAAAAATGTAGTGTGTAAATGAGAGAAGGATATATATGGAAACATGAGCATTATATGGGGCAGACGACAGGATAAGGATTTGTTGCAGCTTCCTAAGAAGCATCTGGTTGATGACACACTTGGCCACATAATCTGTGAGAAGCCCTAAAATGTGAGCACTCTTGAGAACTGAACCCACACTTCCCACAGTAAGCACCAAACTCTCCATCGCACCCCAGTTTCATACAGGAATCGCAGATAGCTATTCTTCTTATGTGCAAGGCGAATGGTCACAGCTGCATTGTCGCAAGTCATTCTGGGCTCTGTAACAGCTACACATACATACAGGCTTAAGCCAGAAACCAGTGAAAAGGGTTCAAATGCCTTAATAGCAATGCTGAGGTTTGCAATCCGACAGCCTGGGAAGCCCTTATTGCTGGGCTCAAGGATCCCTTGAGCATCCATTCTTTTTTCAGCTACCTTACTCTTCTTTTCTTAACTGTTTTTACACCACTGCATTGCTCTAGACACCCCAACTCTACAATTCAATGGTTCCAAAGGCTCTCTGGTTTGCCATTTACCTTGCTCCGCAGATCCTCGATGGTCCTGAAGTATGGGCTGTAGTCACGCTCTGGACCTGGTCCCTGCTTCATGTGCCACTCCTTGATCTTGACCTCCAGATCGGTGTTGGCTTCCTCCAGTGCCCGCACCTTGTCCAGGTAGTTAGCCAGGCGGTCGTTCAGGTTCTGCATGGTTTCCTTCTCGCCTCCACCCAGAAGGACATCACCACCACCAGCGACAAAGCTTCCACCATAGCCTCCACCAAACCCACCACCAAAGCTGCTGCTGCAGAAGCTGCCCCCATAACCACCACCAAGGGCACTGCCTACCCCATAGCCACCACCGAGGGCACTGCCTACCCCAGAGACATAGCGAGAGGAAGAGATGGAGACGCCACCAGCTCCGCCATGGATGCTCGGGGCTCTGTATCCGCCGCCCAGATGGACGGAGGAAAGCCGGGAGGATCCCCCAGCAAAAGAAGGCCCCTTCATCGAGGAGGAAGAGGTGTATTGCCTGTAGGTGGTGGTCATGGCTTCCAGGAATTGGAGACACCCAAGAGAAATGTTCTGACTACGTTCTAAAAGGCTGGAGAGAGCTAGCAGCTCCTTGTCTGTATTCTCCTCTTATATCTGAGACGGAGGCGTTGCCACAAGGAGTGGCGTGGGTGGGTGGGGGTTGCTCTCCTCTCTTTTCCATTCCCTGAAGGTTTCATCACCCCGGGCATCCAAGCCAACTTCCCAAACAATCCTTTTCCTCCCTGCGTTTATTCATGCCTATGTCACATTCCAGAGGGCGGACTTTTCTTTTTATTGAACTGTTCCTTCTTTTGTTTCCGAAAAGAAATTGTCAGCTGTTACTCAGCCAAGGTGGCTCTTCCACCCAAGGCTATATATATTTTTTTAAAGGGTTTCTGTACCAGGAAGGCTATGGAATGCAAGTAAGAAAGAATAAAGTATTTGGAGACTCCGCCCTGATGTCTTTCTGAAAAGTCAGGGCATTCTGCCTTTCTCGTGTTTTTCTTGGCTCCCACTGCTGAGTCTTTCCTAAGCACCCATATCCTTCAGCACCTTCTGGAATGTGGAGTGTGTGGACTCTGTCTCTAAAGCAGGGTTCAGCCAAAGACTCTTAAGAGCGTATAACCAATGACCAAGTGGAAGGATAGGTCTGCTGGCAAGAATTCGCTTGGCCGGGAACTGAAAATCTCAGGGCCAGACAGCAAACAAAGCTTATCTTCCATCACAGCGTCCATGTTGCAGAGGTTTAGTTACATGCAAGCATCAACAGAGGACACCCCCAGAACCTCTACTGCAGGGTTTTCCAGACTTGGGTCTCCAGTTGTTTTTGGACTACAACTCCCATCATCCCTAGCTAATAAGACCAACGGTCAGGGATGATGGGAATTGTAGTCCAAAACAGCTGGAGACCCACATTTGAGAAACACTGCTCTAATGGAACATAATCATCATTTCTAACCCACCTTTTTTTCCCAAGGAGTTCATAGAATCATAGAATCATAGAGTTGGAAGAGACCACAAGGGCCATCGAGTCCAACCCCCTGCCAAGCAGGAAACACCATCAGAGCACTCCTGACATATGGTTGTCAAGCCTCTGCTTAAAGACCTCCAAAGTAGGAGACTCCACCACACCCCTTGGCAGCAAATTCCACTGTCAAACAGCTCTTACTGTCAGTATATTCTTCCTAATGTTTAGGTGGAATCTTATTTCTTGTAGTTTGGATCCATTGCTCCGTGTCCGCTTCTCTGGAGCAGCAGAAAACAACCTTTCTCCCTCCTCTATGTGACATCCTTTTATATATTTGAACATGGCTATCATATCACCCCTTAACCTCCTCTTCTCCAGGCTAAACATGCCCAACTCCCTTAGCCGTTCCTCATAAGGCATCGTTTCCAGGCCTTTGACCATTTTGGTTGCCCTCCTCTGGACACGTTCCAGTTTGTCAGTGTCCTTCTTGAACTGTGGTGCCCAGAACTGGACACAGTACTCCAGGTGAGGTCTGACCAGAGCAGAATACAGTGGCACTATTACTTCCCTTGATCTAGATGCTATACTCCTATTGATGCAGCCCAGAATTGCATTGGCTTTTTTAGCTGCCGCGTCACACTGTTGGCTCATGTCAAGTTTGTGGTCAACCAAGACTCCTAGATCCTTTTCACATGTACCGCTCTCAAGCCAGGTGTCACCCATCTTGTATTTGTGCCTCTCATTTTTTTTGCCCAAGTGCAATACTTTACATTTCTCCCTGTTAAAATTCATCTTGTTTGTTTTGGCCCAGTTCTCTAATCTGTCAAGGTCGTTTTGAAGTGTGATCCTGTCCTCTGGAGTGTTAGCCACCCCTCCCAGTTTGGTGTCATCTGCAAATTTGATCAGGATGCCCTTGAGTCCATCATCCAAGTCGTTGATAAGGATGTTGAATAAGACCGGGCCCAAGACAGAACCCTGTGGCACCCCACTAGTCACTCTTCTCCAGGATGAAGAGGAACCATTGATGAGCACCCTTTGGGTTCGGTCAGTCAGCCAGTTACAAATCCACTGAGTGGTAGTATAGTCAAGACCACATTTTACCAGCTTCTTTACAAGAATATCATGGGGCACCTTGTCAAATGCCTTGCTGAAATCAAGGTAGGCTACATCCACTGCGCTCCCTTCATCTACCAGGCTTGTAATTCTGTCAAAAAACGAGATCAGGTTAGTCTGACATGACTTATTTTTCCAAAATCCATGCTGACTATTGGTGATCACAGCATTCCTTTCTAGGTGCTCACAGACTGTTTGCTTAATGATCTGCTGCAGAATCTTCCCTGGTATTGATGTCAGACTGACTGGGCGGTAATTATTTGGGTCCTCTCTTTTCCCCTTTTTGAAAATAGGGACAACATTTGCCCTCCTCCAGTCTGTCGGGACTTCATGGTACTTGGTTCTCCCCCTCCTCATATAAGACACACACCCCCAACAAGCCTGCAAAGTTAGGGCTCCCAGATGTGTGTTTGTCATTTGAAAGGAGTATAGAAAAGAATGACTGGGAGGGTAAGGGTTAAGCACCCTCCCATCTGCCCTCTCTTTCTTGCAAATTGCGCCCTGGCCCTGTATTGGTTCTCTTGGTTCTCATTTTTCCAGTCTTAAATTTTTGCAGCAAATATATATCTTAGTGCAAATTTCATATACTGTTTTGACTAATCTACACATTTTTATGCACACTTTCCCCCAATAGCTGCGTATTTGTGAACAAAGGTTGGAGAACTACACCTCAGACTTTGGATAAGTGCAAATTTTGAAAGATGGCTGTTTAGGTTCTTATATTAGTTCAGAAAGCGCAAATTTGATAAATTCAGTTTTAAATGTGAACTACGTCAAATTTCTCCCCCTGCCATTTTGCTCTGGAGAGGTGACACCCTGCAACCTTCTAAATATTGCTGGACTACAAATTCCATCATCCCTGACCATTGGCCATGCTGGCTTTGGGGGGCATAGAGTCCAACAACATCTGGAGAGCACAGGTTGCCCATCCCTGTTTAGCCCTTTCTGAGTTGTGGAACTCTGCATAAATCAATCCGCCATTGGTTCTCCAGATGCCACAGCACCCAGCATTAGTTTGGCCCAGATCAATACAGTGGTACCTCGGGTTACAGGTGCTTCAGGTTACAGACGCTTCAGGTTACAGACTCCGCTAACCCAGAAATAGTACCTCAGGTTAAGAACTTTACCTCAGGATGAGAACAGAAATTGTGCAGCGGCAGCAGGAGGCCCTATTAGCTAAAGTGGTACCTCAGGTTAAGAACAGATTCAGGTTAAGAATGGACCTCCGGAACGAATTAAGTTCTTAACCCGAGGTACCACTGTAAATAGGTCTCAGCCCCAGTGAGCTTACAAACCAAAAGCTAGGGGTGTGAAGAGAATAGAGAAAAATTAAATTGCACTGGTCTTATGTTTCTCCCTCCCTCCCTCTCTTTCTTTCTTTCTTTCTTTCTTTCTTTCTTTCTTTCTTTCAATACCAATATATTCCTGAGAGCCATTTCACACACTGCACAGCAGTAAGCCTACATTTGTAACCAAGTATCCCCTAGACCAGAGGTTTTAAACCTTTTTGAGTCCACGGCTCCCTTGACCAACTACCTTCTTTCTGAGGCACCCCTGTGGGGTTCAGGGGCCCAGTTATGTCACCACTTGCCTTCAGAGCCAGTAGCCCCTCACCCCTTTTTGAACACCCTCCCTTGTGGAGTGTGTTCCCTCATCTTCCTCTCTGCTCCCCTCTCCTTGGGAGTCCTCTGGGCAGCCACTGCTGCCATCCCTGGTCTCTGAGCTGCCCCACCCCCTGCCCCAAAGAGAGGTGCCTCATCCTGCCACCCCACAGGGGCCTGGGCAGAGGATGCCCCCAGCCTTAGTGGCCCCTGTTTCGTTAGCCCAAAAATGGAAAACAAGTGAGTTCCCAAATTAAACTGATAGAATATGTGCAGCTTGCAGATCTAACATACAGAATAAGATAACAAGAACATATGTTTAAAGAAGATTGGAAAATGTTTATTGAATATAAGGGGGGAACTGTGTACACTTGAAAACGTTGGCAGCATTAAGATAAATTCAACAGCGTAAGTTTTGATGGATGTAATAATGCAATACTTGAATGGCTTGGTTTATTTAAAATATGCAGGGATTGATGTTATGCAGAATGAACCATGGAAGGAGAAGAAGAGAATCTTGGTTAAATGAATATTCTAAATTATAAAACAGAAAACTTAATAAAAATGGGGGGGGAATCATTGCCCTAGACAATGAGAAACAGACAAATCTAGCTTTCTGGCAAATGGAACTGCATGACATACTTGCTTGCAAACACCTTTTGTTTTATTCCTTCTTGACACTCTAGTTATACACCTAGAGATGTAGAAAGAGGCGACAACATATCAGACCCTTGGCCTGCCTAGCTCAATACTGTTGACACTGAATGACAGCAGCTTTCTAGGATTTTCATACGGCACTCTCCCAGCCCTCCCTTGAGATGCCCTTCGGAACAGAACTTAGGACATTCAACATGCAATGCATTTGCTCTAACACTGACCTATGACCCATCTCCATGCTGAAAGGACGGTGTCCAGTGGCTCTAATGCCTTACTTTTGTAGACAGCTCTGAAAGCGCTTGGATGCCTTGCATTGTTGCAGCTGTTGCAGGATCCCAGGTCCTCTCGCCACGGCATCACTAAGTTTCTTGATGACTAATTTTAAGTTCTAGGAGCCTTCATATGTCCAGCTTCATGAGGGTAAAAATGTCTTTAAAATGTTACACAAGTGTCAGGCTTTGGGGGATTCTATCCCTCCCACGGTGGCAGCAAAAAAGCAGAACAAAGAAGAGTTCTTACCAGTTAGTTTATTCAATAATCACAGCGAGAGACAAAGAAATGCAGTCTCTCTATACAGTGGTACCTCGGGTTAAGAACTTAATTCGTTCTGGAGGTCTGTTCTTAACCTGAAACTGTTCTTAACCTGAGGTACCACTTTAGCTAGTGGGGCCTCCCGCTGCCACCACCGCGAGATTTCTGTTCTCATCCTGAAGCAAAGTTCTTAACCCGAGGTACTATTTCTGGGTTAGCAGAGTCTGTAACCTGAAGCGTCTGTAACCCGAGGTACCACTGTAGTGGCGTTGCTCTACATTGTCCCTATTCTGTGTCACCCCTGCATCAGCTAATCTGGACTTTCTGCCTCTGAGCTCTCTGTTCTAATACCCTCAATGCCCACCTCGTCCTGGGAGGGGGGGTCAGGAATGCTTTCCAAGAACACTGAGTCTGTCAGCTGTCTCTCCCCTGATACTTTTTCTTCCTGTTGTTCCTCTCCCAATATTTCCCAGCTTCTCCCCTCTGCAGCCTCTGAACTATGTCCTTCTGCAAACCACTGTTCTAAATCTATACGGTCCTCCTGTTCTCAGGAAGGTTCAGGAGAACGGGGAGGCTGCCCCCACCATTCCTCCTCAGTCCAGCCCCTGACAATAAGTGAACTGCAGTGGCTATGATCTCATACACACAAATTTCAAGTCCGGGGTTACCCAGTGGATATGAATGATGTAGCAAGCTGCTGCTTGTTGTGCAAATCCACTGCTGAATTAGCCACATCCAGTTATGTCATTCCACTGGAACGGCCAATTGCATGTATGCACAATGAAAGTACACATCATACCGTTGGATTGCTATGACTCTAACCGTGCTCCACCTTAAGCATCTATTTGCCAGCTCAGAGCTCTGCAAGAAGGTAAAGGGGGAAAACAGGGATGGGCAGATCAGTCTATTTCAGGTCCGGGTCAGTTTCACATGCAATTCATTCATAAATCTGTCCTGTTTACACAGTAATCTATGTATTTGGGGTTTTTTTTTAAGAATGCACATGGACATTCATGCTCAAACTCTAAATACATATTTTGTACTAAAAATACATTTAGACAGATATTTCATGTATGCTTTTATAAATATATATTTATCCTTGAATATGCAGTTTGCTGCCTTTTCATTTAAAAAAAAATATTTTTCATTTTAAAAAAACAAAACACCAATATTATTATCCATTTAAAACATTTTCAATTTCTAGACATCTAGGATTATTTAGATCCCCAGACTCCCCCCACTGTATCTAATTACATTTTTCTAATCCATTTTATCTCCTTTTTTTACCTTAAATCATATTACATTATAAGTGTTATAACAATCCTGCTAACATTTTAAATATCTACAGTGGTCTTTAAGATATTCTATAATCCCCCCCACACACACTTTTGGCTATATATTTTTTTATCATCTTGGTGTTTGGTGCCTTTTCCAAGCTGCAAACTGTATTGCAAAATTCAGCAAAGGGCCGAATAATCCGTGAAGTCCTTGTTCAAAGAAACCAAAACAGTGCAGGCCTAGTGATCGCAGCAACTCTTGCAGTAGGCCTTGCACCAATGAGGCTGTTGCAAGGACTGAAGGCCCCCGTCGTCCAACCGCTCTCTAAAACTCCTCCCCCAGGTCACTGTCCAGCAGCCTAAGGCTTCCTCGTCCTGTCTCTCTTTGGTCTGCCCTCTTCATTTTTCTGTGTGTTCTTCGAGACCAGGAGGAAGGGGAACAGGTCACAGCAGGAGGAATAGTTTCCCTGGCTTCTTCAGCAGCCTGACTCATTGCTGCCTCTTGGCCCCCTCCTCTCCAGCCTCCACTTCTGTCTCTGAGCCTGGACTGCTCTCTGCCACAGCCTCTTCCTGCTCACTAAACCCTGTTACCTCTTCAGCTTCTGACACCTCCTCCTGCCCCTTTGCTCCATCTTTTCCCTCTGGCCATTTATAGTCATTCTACCACCAAACCGCTGACTCTGAGCCTTCTTCCCCTGGGGGTTCCCTTGAGGTTCCCCAGCTATTGCCTCCCACTCCTCTGCCGGTCCATGACAACCACTGATTAAGACCTTATTTTGTGCTGTCTCCAACTTTCAAGTTCCAAAAATGAGCAGGTGCTAAAAAGTTGTAACAAAAGTTGTCCTGTTTAGGGATGTTTTTAATGTTTGAAGTTTTTTCTGCTTTTTAATGTTCTGTTGAAAGCCACCCTGCAGCCAATCAGAAGTGTGCTTTGGTTTCCAAACATTTTGGAAGTCGAACGGACTTCTGGAACAGATTCCGTTTGACTTCCAAGGTACGACTGTATTGGGGAGATGGGTTGAACCTAACCTTCTCCCCCAATAGCTAGATTTTGATGTGCAGGGGCTATTTCCTTAAATTGGTGGGTTGTTCCATCCTATGAGCTCCACCTTGTATGCCGTCTTAAGTGGCACAGCCCAGAAGCAAAAAGAACGATGCCCTGAGTGAAAAGCAGCCCTGAGACTCGGGTACTCATTGTATTTCCATCAGACTGTTGGTGCGGCACTAGATTGCCTTCAGCAAATGATTAATTTAAGGTCGGATAGGTGATGCATTTGGCTCAGCACGCATTGTCAGCTTAACTGAATTTCTCATGGATCCAGTTCCTGTCTCAGCAAATCCCTTGAGAGTCCAGGAAGGAGGTGAGACATAGAAGAGGAAACCAGGAGATGTTTTCAAACAAGGTGGGGAGCCTTCAGCCTGTGGGCCAGACTTGGCCCACAAGTCTTTTTCATTTGACCTACAGTGGTACCTCGGGTTACAGACGCTTCAGGTTACAGACACTTCAGGTTACAGACACTTCAGGTTACAGACTCTGCTAACCTAGAAATAGTACCTCGGGTTAAGAACTTTGCTTCAGGATCAGAACAGAAATTGTGCAGCAGCAGCAGGAGGCCCTATTAGCTAAAGTGGTGTTTTAGGTTAAGAACGGACCTCCGGAACGAATTAAGTTCTTAACCCGAGGTACCACTGTATTTGGTGCCAGTACAAAGCAGGCAAGGTAAGGCTTCAAAAGAACAATTGTGGGCTTAAAGTGATTTTAAAGCAGTTTATGGAGGTTCAAAGAGTCATGGACTGGCCGGATGCAGAAGAGTGGTGCGAGGCACCAGGCAGGGAAGACTGTAATCCCAGGGTCGTGTGTTGGGTGAAAGATTTCTGCATTGTAGGGGGTTGGACTAGATGACCCCGGGGTTCCCTTCCAACTCTACAACTCTATGATTCTAAAACATTGTGGCTGCATAATGGAAAGGACATCTGGAGGGGGGCTAAGTCATGGCATTCTTTGCAGTCTTCCAGATACTGCACTAGAAGTCCTATTTCACCCCCCATGATTTGATCACGTGCACGTACACACACACACACACACACACTCACACTCAGGGCAGTGCAAGGTGTGTCAGAAACAGCATTCCCTTAAATGTCCTGCCAACTGTTTTACTGTCTTCAAAGGCAGGTCCTAACAATTCCATCCCAGAAACTGCAACAAACATGTTTTGCGAACAGGCTGCCTCAAAGGGAGACAAAAGACGACAGACCTGCGAGACATGGAAAGGCTTCCGCTTGTAAAAACTTCCCCCAACAGCTGGGCAAGGGCACCTTAGAAAGCCTAGAGGCTTCCTTCAAAATGACGCAGAGAAATGATGGAACTCAGCAAGCCTTTACAATATTTTGTTGGCTCCTTTTGGACAAATAATTGTGAGGATCATCTGCTCAGCACCATAATTAACCTTAAGCTGAGTTTTTTGGGGTTGTTTTTTTAAAAAATCAGAATTGGTGGTTTGAAACCCTATAAAACTCACTTCCAAAAAGTTAATTGCTGCACGGTGAGTGAGCCAGGTTGGAATGAGATCATGTTCTTAGTTTAATCCCCAATAGAAATCACTTTTAACTGCCAAGGCTACCCTCCTGGAATTCTGCTTTCAGCAAGTGTATGCAGAAAGGAGCTTGGGATCTAGTGGAAGATTGCGAGGTGATTTGCCGGAGATCAACACAAGTTTCCAAGTTCCAATGCTTTAACAGAAGCAACAACAGAATCTACATCCTCCCCCCCCCCCAAAAAAGGACTGGGGAATCAGGAGTAAATTCATGTGGGAAAGGATTTGTGTGCAAGCTTCATTTAAGATTATAAGAAGATCTGTGCTGGATCAGGCCAGTGGCCCATCTAGACCATGGTGGTGCTGTGGTCTAAACCACTGAGCCTCTTGGGCTTGCCGATCAGAAGGTTGGTGGTCCTGGCCAGGCCTCCGCCTATTCCACAAAAGGTTTACAAAGTTCAGTTATTGCAAAAGTTATCTTATGTCCTTCAGAGGAGAAATTGTGAATTGCAGAATTTTAGTTACAGATAGGTAGCCGTGTTGGTCTGCCATAGTCAAAATAAAAAAATTCCTTCCAGTAGCACCTTAAAGACCAACTAAGTTAGTTCTTGGTATGAGCTTTCGTGTGCATGCACACTTCTTCAGATACACTGAAACAGAAGGATCTGGCAACTTCTGTTGGTCTTTAAGGTGCTACTGGAAGGAATTTTTTTATGCAGAATTTTAAATACCCGTCATCATCCTTGGCTTCATTCAACTTTGTTTAGGCCACTTCCGCCTTAAGGAGGAGGTGGGGTTGCGGGCTTCACGGCCCCTCCACATGCGCGACGGGTGGAGGCCAGTCCCGTGCGATTGGGAGGATTCCCAGCCGCATCACCCCCTGGCTGGCCAATCGGCTGGCTTGGAGGCATGGCCTGCCCTATAAAGGCAGGACGTGGCCGGGGATCTCCCTCTTTGCCGCCCGCCAGCTGTTCCTGTTTTTCCCACCCTCCCGCCCTATATGGTTTTCATTCCTTGACCTTGCTATGGACCTTGGTTGGTCGCCGTTGTGGGGCCTGGTAGGAATTGTTCCACTTGGCAAATTGGCACCAGCCACTTGGTTTTCGCTTACCTCGTAGCAAATCGTCACAACTTTCTGGGTATTGGGGGCTAGGCATTGGTATTGTTCTGTAGTTGGAAGAGGGGAGGTAGCGCCATCACCTGCCCCACATATTGAAGGGTAGTCCGTTAAAGGATTCTGGGGGGCGTTGCCCTGTCCGAAGCCTAGTGAGGTTAGGGCCTAAGGCACGCTCCCTAGCGGTGACCCCAGGGGAGTTCCTAGTTGATGTGCATCAGCAGGACTCCCCCTACTGGTGGTTAACCCTTCCCAGACTTCAAGCAGATGGGCTGGAGTTGGATATAGTTAGGACGAATGCCTAAGCCAAAACTGCTCATTACCTGTAACCAATAAAGTTGTGGCCATTTTTAGCCCATTAACCTTAATAATTGTGTCATGTGTCTTTACTTCCACCGGGGGGGGTTGGGAACTCGCCATGCGATAAGACTCTTCCATTTTCTTCTAGTTGTGAGGGTGGGGGGTGAGGAGGGGCCTCACAAGTAGAGCAGCCTAGGGCCTCTCTTCATCTAAATCCAGCCCTGCCCATAGTCACCTTTGACTGGACTTTTTAACCCATCTAGACCAGCCTCCTGTTTTCACAGTGGCCAACCAGAGGATTGTGGGAAACCTGCCAGCAGGATTTGAGCACAAAAGCATTATCCCCTTCTGTGGCTTCCAGCAGCTGGTCTTCAAAACCAGCTGTTGAGGCTGAGCATAGCCCTTATGGTTTGAAGCCATCATTGATAGCTTTATCCTCCATGAATCTGTACAATCCTCTATTAAAGCCTTCCGAATTGGTGCCCAGCACCACCTCCTATGAAAGTGAGTTCCATAGTTTTTATTATTATTATTATTATTGAAAAGCCAGCAACTGCAGCAGAGGAAAACTTCAGGCTTTTTCCGCAGACAGCACAGGGGCATGTTTTTGACCAAGTAACTAGAGCAGAGTTTCATTTAAGCCCTGAACCAAGTCTGTACAAGCAAGGCTTTTAACACGGCATCTGCAGAGAGCAGGCAAAGGGGCCATCTATCAGGAGAACAGACTGTATCGAAACAACCTACACATACCAGTTTGAGTGTACAGTGGTACCTCAGGTTAAGAACTTAATTCGTTCTGGAGGTCCATTCTTAACCTGAAACTGTTCTTAACCTGAGACACCACTTTAGCTAATGGGGCCTCCTGCTGCTGCCACACGATTTCTGTTCTCATCCTGAAGCAAAGTTCTTAACCCGAGGTACTATTTCTGGGTTAGCAGAGTCTGTAACCTGAAGCGTCTGTAACCTGAAGCGTCTGTAACCCGAGGTACCACTGTAGACTAAAGGGGGACAGTGACGTGTGAATAAAAGCAATATCTGTCTGCACCACAACATCCAGCAGCAGTGATCGTGTTAGAATGTTGGCTACCTCCTCATACTTATGGGCTTACTATGGGAAGCTGGAGAATTCCGATGAAAACAGAAATGAGAGCAAAGTCGTGAATGCTTGCTTATTCTTCCTGTGTAGAAGAAGGGAATCAATCCAGCAAATGTGATCGGTATTTGCTGCTGCTGTTGCTTCCAGGCGGCATCCACAAGGCAGTTTATTCTGTTTTGGGGACTTTCCCCTAACTCTTAAGTTCTGCATTATATTTGAGCCTCTTCTGAACTATAGTGCAAGTCTGGTGCTCATTTCCATTTATTTGCTTCCAGGGCGAGAGGAGGGGAACAGTTTGCAAATAATGTGAAAATGAGTACTAAACTTGTGCTATATATTCCACTGTATTTCCAGAAGTAGCTTTTGCATCATGCCAAAGCTCAAATACTTGTATAATGTGGAAATTAACACTTAGGGAAATGTTGTGAAAATGGATGTGACTCTTCAATTCTGTTTCTGATTATGAGGCCTCTTGGCAGATCATGCTAGCACATTATTGGAGCCTCATTGGTGGAGGAGTCTGGAGCACTGGTGCAGAGTGGGGGGGCAGAGCTCCCCCAAAATGTTCAATGAAGGAGTCAGGGGCCCCTCAAAATTCTGCAGCGGCCACATATGCAGGCCATGGGGCGTCCGCAAGACTTGTCAGAATGCCTCACAGTGTGCACAAGTGATGTCAGCATGCTCCGCAATGTGCTTGCGATGTGCGCCCATGCCCCGCGGCATGTTGACATTATGCGTGCATGCCTCAGGGCATGCATGTACAGTGTGATGATGCCACACAGCCCCAGGTCCTCTCAATTGTGGGGGCAAGGGGGCATGTGTGGTCTGGAGGCCTGGTCTAAGTGCATTTTCCAGCCATGGGTGGTGAAACTTTGGCCCTCCAGATGCTGCTGAACCACATTTCCCAACAACCACAGCCAGCGTGGCAAATGATCAGGGATGATGGGAGTTGTATTCCTGGAAAGGCAAAGATTCCCCAGCCATTTTAAGCCCATTGATTTCCGTTAGAGAGAAGGCCTGAAGTTTAGTGGTGAAGCAACTCCTTTGCACACAGAAGGTCTCTGGTTCAGATAGGGCTGGGAACAGCTCCTTCCTAAAGCCCTTGAAATTTTCTGGTAGCCCCCCAACCTGCGGCCCTCCAGATTTTTGGGGGACAGCAACTGCTATCATCCCCAGCTAGCATGGCCAATGGATGAGGATGATGGGAATTGTAGTCCAAAACATTGGAAGGACACCAAGTTGGGGGAGCCTAATATAGACAATATAGAGCAAGACAAACCAATGACTTATACCAAGTTAGACCATTAGTTTATCTAGCTCACTATTGTCCTGCTGTGCTCCTAGGCTATTGGGAGGCAGCTTAAGATGTTTTCACAAGGACCTCTCCCACACTGCATATTCGGGCACTGAGAGCATCATGGGAAACAATGTTTTGGAAAGTTTGGTCCTTCTAAATGAGATGCGCTTTGATACTGCAATATTGAGACTCAAACAATCAAGTCTAATCACACATATCTATCATCTATCTATCCATCTATCTTTCTATCTTTCTATCTATGAAATTATTTTGAAAAGGCATGTCTTCTTTCCATCTAGGAAGGCTGAAGTTTGTTGGGTTAAGAGCAATGAAGCCATTCTCTTGAACTGACCACAGAAAACTCCTGATTTGCTGGAATGAACACACTTTATTAGAGCCTTGGGTATGCAGCCATACAAGAACTCAAATTGCGGCTGGTAAGAAGACAAGCAGGAAAGGAAAAATCAGAGCAGTATCTCAAATGACAAGGAAAGGCTGATGTGTTCAAGGTGCAGACTTAACGGCCAGAGACGTGGACCTGTTCACGAGATGAGATCACTTTTCCGTCTTGGACCTCCTCGACAATTGTGCGGACTTGGCGGGTGGTTGAGGGTCCTACAAGGAGACAGAAGGGAGGGGGAATGTTATTTGCAGGAAAGTGATTCAGCCTCCACCATCTGCTGACCTGCCTCTCTGTGTCCTACACATCAGCCAAAGCTCACTGTTAGAAGGAACTGGATTTTAACATCTCCCATGAAACCTCAGAATGCGTTGCTTTACCAAACCATGGGAATGCAGAGCAAGCTTTGCAGGACTGGCATTTAAAGGGCTTCTTGTGCTTTGATCAACATCTGCAGAACGTTTCTTCAACCTTTACAGACCTGGGGCCAATATTTAACTCCGACTAACCACTTTCTATTTGTAACGTGGCACCCACTTTTATTTCATACTGTATGTGTCTTTCTCATTTCCCTTCTCCCTCTCTCCTACACACACACACACACACACACATGCACACACTATCCCCTCTTCCATCTTTCTCCTCTCCAGCTTGCCCCTTCTTTAAAAAAAAAAAAAATGAAACAAAGGAAAAAAATAGTGGCACGACCCCCTTAAGACTTAACTGGCATGACCTGCTTAAGAATAACTTTACTGAATCACACTAGAGGTCTGTCTAAGGCAGCATCCTATATCTACAGGGCTGAACCAGATGCCTCTGGGAAACCCACAACAGCCAGCAACTGATATTCAGAGACATACCACCTTTGACACTGAAGGCGATAAAGCTCTGATGCCTAACAACCATTGGTAGCCTTCTCCTCCATGACTTTGTATATTCCCCTTTTAAAGTTGTTCAGGTTGGTGGCCAACACTACATCTTTCCATGGCTTAACTATGGGCTGTACTACAAGTTTTCTTTTCTATTCTGCATCTCCAACCATTCCTCTTCAAAAGGAAAATACCATAGTTCAGTGGCAGAACTTCTGCTTTGCATTCAGAAGGACTGAAAGCCAAGCCCCAGCATCTTCAAGTAGGGCTGGGATAGACCCCAGTCTGAGTCTTTGGAGAGCTGCTGTCAGTCAGTGTAGACAATACTGAGCTAGATGGACTAATGGTCTGACTTAATCTAAGGCAGCTTCCTGTGTTCCTATAAGATAACCCATAGCTCGATCCAGGTTGAGTTACAACCCGGCTGTTGACTATGGCTCATTCATTGAAGGCCAGTGCCTTAATCCAATTAGTTTCCTGTGTTATCAAGTAACTACATGCATTGACTAATACAGATGACGTAGACGGCTTTGTTGAAACATGGCACCCTTTTATGAAATACTCACTTATAATCACAAAGAATGGCAACTGCCAAAATCACAGACTGGACTTTAGCAAACTTAACTAGATCAATCCCTACTGGATGGTAAAATATAGAAGCAGCTACCATCTTGAATGGCTAGGCCTATTTGTTGACAGCATACTGATGAATGTATCGTCTCCTGTCTGTCTGTCTGTCTGTCTGTCTGTCTGTCTGTCTGTCTGCATGCTTCAATATTCTCAGCTTTTATAAAACAAAGAGAACTTCTGAAAAGCAAAAGGAAGAGCAATGGCGCAACAGATCCTTACCACTAGAAATTGCCGATGAATACTGGGAAGAAATGCTGCAAGGGGAGAAAAACAAGACTAGATTAGAGAAACATGTAGAGTTCATTTTCAGCTGCAGTGCAGCAGGTGCAGAAATGGTAATCCAATGCGCTAAAAGGAAAGGCACAACAACACAACTTTGTGTCCAGTTAATTTCGTGATTGCTTTAAAATAAAGGAACCCCAGAGGAAGCCCTGGAACATTTCCATTTGTTACATTTTCTCCTCTGGCCCAATACTATCGGCTTCTTCACACATTACAGCAAACACAGCTACGAGTGTTTGTGTGGGAAAGTGTACCTGTATTGATTCATACAGATCAGCTGCTGTGTACACAGAGTGTATCCTAGTTGGGTGACACATGTGAATAATTGTATGAGCATGCAAGCACAACTCTTCGTATTCACAAGTATGCAGGTTGTACACTCATTGGATGTAATGTGTGAAAGGCCCTTATAACATTCAGCAATGGGCCAATGGGGGCAGAGGACTGGATATAGGACTCCTGTGCCTTTAGAAATGTACCAGGTTTGCAAGCCAACACAAGACGTTGCTCAAGGGTAGCATGGTGTGTTGACACTATTGCACCAAAAGCACCCACAACAGCTGGACCTAGTGTGCCAATGGCACATGATGTGCTTAACATACATCAGAAATAATGGGATGGGAGGACAGGCCTAGAACAGCCAGCAATCCTAAATAATTACTTGGCAATTGAAAGACATCCTCTGTGATGGACTGGTTTGGATGCAAAGGAATGCTGGGAGGAACCAGCTGGGGACCCACCAGGGGAAGAAGGCTCAGAGCCTGGGGAGTGGTGGTGGGACATTGTTGAGTGGTCAGAGGAAAAAGACTGGGAAGAGGAGGGGTTGGAAACTGAAGAGATAACAGGGCTTAGTGAGCTGGGAGAGTCTGTGACAGAGAGAATTCCAGAATCAGAGGCAGAGACTAAAGCAGGAGAATGGGATGAGGAAGGCCAAGAGGCAGAGATGAGTCCAGCTGGTGCAGAGGCATGGGTGTCTTCTCCTGCTGCGACAAGCTTCCCTCCCCACTGGTCTCCCAGAACCAGAAGAGGCGTGAAAAGGGCAGAGGAAAGGTTGGCTGCACTTAGGCACAGTCTCCGATTGCTTGGGGGAAACCCTGGAGAGGAGTGGGCTGTGACAAGGTGGGGACTTTCAGTCTCGGCAACTGATCTATGGGGCAAGACCTACCAGGGATGAGCTGCCAGGTTCATTAGGCCCGACACTCCACCAAGTCTGTGCAGATCATGTTCTTGCTAACAAAGAGTTAGCTCCAACTTGCACAGTGTGATTTACTGCCAGCTCACTCCTGACATCCTCCTGTTTCAGCCTATTGACTCCTTATCCAACATTAGAAAACAGCCCTCCTCTTTATACATACTGGGCTTCCTCTCCCTCCAGCAGGCGGCGGTAGGTGGCGATCTCCTGTTCCAGGCGGGTCTTGGTATCAAGGAGGATCTTGTATTCGTGGTTCTGGCGCTCCATGTCGCACCTCAGCTCACCCAGCTGCTCCTCCACGCTGGTGATCATAACCTGGATCTGGGCGAGCTGAGCTCCGTAGCGGGACTCTGTCTCTGCCAAGCTGCCTTCCAGTGCTGCTTTCTGGGGGAAGAGAATTGAGAGAGAGGAAATGAGAGTCAGCTTCTGAGGGAACCTGCACAGCAACCTTTAATGTTAGAGTCCTCCAGCGGTGGCTGGTAGGACAGAAGGAAGGGAGCCCAACAGTAGGTGGCGCAAATGAGCCAAAGACAGACACAGCCACCCTCTGACTGGTCAGAAGCAAGAAGGCAGGCAGGTGGCAGCTCGTTGAGGACAGACTGATGTTGACGGGGCAGCACCCCATTCACCCTAATAGACCTTCACTGGATTCCTCCCCGTAATTGGGAATCCTGTGCAATCAGATTCCCTAATCGAAGGGAAACACAGGGGCTCTTGGTCCATGCATATTAAGAACATAAGAAGAGCCTTTCTGAGTCAAGCCAGTGGCCCATCTAGCCCAGAATCCTGTTCTTCCAGTGACCAACTAGATGCCTGGGGGAAGCCTACAAGCAAAATCTGAATGCAACAGCACACTCTCTCCTTGAGACTCCCAGCAGCTAGCATTCTGACTGCGTGTCAGGATGTTGTCAGTGACTCCCGGCTGGTTGCCCAGGAAAGCATAAAGACAAGGAAAAGTTTCTTACTGTCCCTTTTTTATTTCAATCTTTACAGAGAGAGGCTATAGAACTCAGACTCTTGGATAATGGCATTGTCCCAAATTAATCTCCATCCCCATCCCTGTCTCTCCCACTTCCTCATTCATGACTTCTACAGGTGCTGCTACATGCCCTCTGTCTTTGAGCTCTTTGCTCTCCTACTTTAAAGGCTCACCAGGCTCTGGGAGATGGAGGGTCTGGAATGCTTTCTAATGACAATGTGTCAGCCAGGCGTTGTCCTGGCTCTCCCATGATTTCCCAGCTTTTCCTCTCATCTGCCTCTGAGCTGCAACTTCCTTCAAACCCCTGTTGAAAATCTATACTGTCTTCCTCTTCCTCCTCCCTGGAAAGGTCAGTCCCTGACACTGTGGAGGTAGACTACAGCCATCATGACTTGTAGCCATTGATAGCTCCATGAATTAGTCTAACCCTCGTTTACACCCTCCAAGCTGATGGCCATTACAACACCTTCTGGAAGCAAATTCTAATATTTGCTTCCTCAGAGAAGGTAGAAAGTCATTCTAGGAATTTCCAGCAAGTCAGGTGGGGTGGTGGGGTGCGACATTGTGCAACCGTTTCCCTGATTAAGGGCAGGGAGAAGATTGCCTGAACACCGTACCGTGCTAAGCTGGGACTGCAGCTCTATTTCCAGGCCTTGGAGGGTTCGTCTCAGTTCCGTGATTTCCGACTTGCCACTGTGCAGCTGCTCTGTGTTCATGGCAACTTCGCGGTTCAGCTCTTCGGTCTACAAGGAAATGGGGAAACAGCACCATAGTGACCCTACCGATCAAAACGCCCAACATTCTTTTCTTGATTCTTTCCCCCCGCCCCCCAAGAAAGTGCATTCACCCCAAAGGAAGACCCACCTTGCTGAAGAACCACTGCTCAGCATCCTTCCGGTTCTGCTCCGCCAACGTCTCGTACTGCTCACGCATCTCCGCCAGGATCTTGGTCAGATCCACTCCAGGAGCAGCGTCCATTTCCACAGAGATCTCACCACGGATTTGGCTTCGGAGAACAGTCATTTCCTGTGACAGAGGTACACGGAGCAAGGTTATTCGTAATAAAGATTCTATCATGTTGTTGATTTTATTGTACACCACTATCATTTTTTTTTTAAGTATTGGCAATTTAGAAATATTCTTATAAATAAATCAGATGCAACTTCTTTGGGGGAAATTCCACCAATCTGAAAAATATAGGTTGTTTTTAAACCTATATTGCACTTAGATTGCAAACCCTAATGAAAGTGTCTTTCATAATGTGCTTCTGTTTCATGTAAGGATTTTCCTACATGCTTCTGAAAGCATGAGGCTGATATTGTCAAGAGTTAGCTATCCCGGATCAGTACCATATTTTTCCGTGTATAACACGACCCCTATTTTTTTGGACTCCAAATAATGAAATCCCCCATATGCACCATATGTGTATAAGACAACCACCAATTTTAAACCTGAAAAAAATAGGGGAAAATATAGTCTTACACACGGAAAAATACGGTAGTTACCACACTTGCCAGTAAACTAATTGAAGATGTACTAGAGAATGACTGGTAAGGGAATCAGCGGGTGCCTGCGGTCATTTGATCCTGACAGCCTAATTCTCACACAATTAATTATTTTGAGCCATGGCCCCAAGGATTTAGTTCTTCTGCACGTTGCTCTGGATACAATGAGTTTAGATTGGAGGCCAACCATTGCCACAGTCTGGCTTTGTAGAGGCTGGTTTTTATCTCACGATTGTTGCAATCAATTGTAGACATTGCTACTACTCCGTTTTAAGGGGGGGTGCAGTGTGGTTTTGATTTGGATGACCATTATTATTATTATTATTATTATTATTATTATTATTATTATTATTATTTCTTTTCAGCCAGAGCTTGCCAGAGCTCAGTTCTGGCGCCTCTCAGGTGGGCGCCATTGCCATTCTAAGAGAACAAGGCAGACGTTCATGGTGAACTCTGGCACCTCTTTTTCTAGAAAAATAGCACTGATTATTAATATTGTAGTAGTAGTAGTAGTAGTAGTAGTAGTAGTAGTAGTAGTATGTGTTTATGAAATCTTGTACATCGTTTTCAAGGGCCAATTCTGCCCTAAAAGGCACACTGGAGCAGATCTAGGCTAGATTCTCACAGCTCTACTTGACATGCAGAACTCAACCTGTTCGCTTTTCCAATGGACTTTTAAGGGCTGGTTCATTCATGCATCTTCAACACTTGATGGCTGCAGTATCTAAGAGTGACTTGCACTTATGAATGGGCCTTTACAGACAGAACAGTCAGAACCTCTTTAAACGCAATGCTTTCCAATGGAGTCCATTCCTAGACTTGACGTCTGTGATCAAAGGTATGTCATGGGTAAATAGGGCCCAGGTTTATGGTTACATGAATTGTTTGGTAAGTATCTAGATCACAGCCCAAAAGGTCTGTTTCCTGCCCATTTTTCCAATGATATTTCAAAGACATTTCATTGTGGCACAGCCTGTTGCGCTGGGCCATTCAGAAGATGCTTGTAGCATGTGCAACCACATTGGACAAAAAGAACGTGCGTTGGGTTCATCAGACATAAACCAGTTGAATGCTGGTGTCCTCTCCCTCTCCTTTAAAAATGTGCACCCCTCTGTGACGTTGCCCATTGGGCATTCTTACCTCCTCATGGTTCTTGTGCAGATAAGCCAATTCCTCCTTTAGATTTTCCAGCTGCATTTCCAGATCAGATCTGGACAGTGTTAGATCATCCAAGACTCTGCGCAGACCATTGATGTCAGACTCAACACTCATGCGCAGGGCCTGCTCTGTCTCAAACCTGCATCCACAAAGGATTGAGAGGAAGAGGGAAGGGGAAAGGGGTAAGAGGTTGTCCCAGGAAATGTTTATCATACAGCTCCCAGCCATGGTGCTGGCTGTGAAACCAACCCAACCACTGAGTTTTGTGTGTGTTTTTTTAACAATTAAACCTACTTGGTTCTGAAGTCATCAGCGGTCAACTTCGCATTGTCAATCTGCAGGAGGATGCTGGCATTCTGAACACTGGCAGCAAGGATCTGCAAGGGAAGTAGGGAATGGGTGGTTTGATATGGTAAAAAATCTGGGCAAGTTTTATTTTATTTTTAGGGAACCCTCAATGGGCATTTCATTCAGGACCTAGCCTTGTGCTACGTGAAAGCTCTGGGACGTTCTTTCTAATTTACTTAACAGAAAGCCATTTCAAGGGTGGGAAATCGTAGAGGAATCACTGAATTGCAGAGTTGGAAGGGACTCTGAGGACCATCTGGGCCAACCCTCTGCAATGCAGGAATATTCAGCTGTCCCATTCAGGGATCGAACCTGCAACCTTGGCATTATCAGCACTGTGCTCTAACCAGCTGAGCTCTCCAGGAGAAGCATGGCATGCACCAAATTATCATTATTATTATTATTTAAATGTGACATCTTCATCCTTCAGCATTCCAGATGTATTTTTACTAGGGCTTGTACCGGGGAACATCCCAGTAGATAGTGCCCCGTATTAATTAGTGGGGACACCATTTAGAGTACAGGGTCTAACCTACAGCTATCCAGAATCTGTTGGGGGTCCCCCATATTAGCCCTGGCCACTGGCATTGCTGGCTGGGGCTGATAGGAATTAGAGTCCCACAACATCTGGAGAAGAACAGGTTAGTCACCCTCTGGATTCGACTTGAGGAACAAAAAATGTCCTGAGATCAGTTTTAAGGGATCAAAGTGGGCGAAATGAATTAACTTCCCGCACTAAGGAAATCCTAGTTAATTTTACTACAGAAGAGGCTTTGGTTTGGCTGATGTCATTCCTCCACAGCCTCCATAGCCCAACAGTTAATAATTATCCCTCCCAATTAGGAGGTTGTGTTGGACCTTGGGCTACTTCACATAGGTCCTTGGTCCTGTGTAGGGGGAAAGTGTACATCTTCAGACAGGGTGTACACTAGGAGCATCCCAGACCCTGAGATCTCAGGGCCCAAACCTTAGACTTAGAGGCATCCCCTGGTGAGGTCACAGAGGTGGGCCCTGGCCATTCTTCCGCTGCACTCCCTCCCACCTCTGAGCCCTGGAGATGGAAGTTAATTGGAAGAGGGAGTCTCTGCAATAATCTGCAGCTGGCTCCTGCCAGGCTGAAGCTTGCAGGCTGTATGCACAGTCTTCTCAATAAATGAAAATGAAAATTAAATTAAGGCACAAAAGAAAGTAGTATACCACTAGTAGTACCACAATAGTAGTGCAGTAGTGGCGATAATGGTATTTCTGGACGATAACTGGGCTAGTTGCAGCTACACAGCCAAGAGTCCTGTGGTAGCATTTAACTAAAGAAAGCTATGTAAGAAGGAGGGGAATACCCAATGGCAATGAAATGTAAGAGACGGGTAATTCAATGGCATTTCTATGCAAGGACAAATCGTCGGCAAGATAAGATCTGTGACCCGTTCACAGCACTAGCAAGCACTATCTTAAAAATCTTTGCTTTACAAATTTAACAGTTATAGTGGGAAAGAAACACACAGTTCTGATTAAGTCTAAATTCAAGGGGGGGGGACATCAAATGTGCTGATCAATGTTAGCTCAGCAGGTTCATGCTGGAACTTCCCTTTAATAGTATTCTCTGATTGTGGTTAATATTATTCTGACATCATCAGCTAAGTGTTCTTGGATTTTAAAAATCCTTTGCCTAATGCCTACTTACATGTTACACAGACTAAAAGAATTGGATTTGAGGTCTCTGGGTACTAAGCAGATTTTTTTTAAAAGGGGGGGTTCTCCCCAAACCTTTCAGGCTTTCCTCATGGGCTTGTTAAGAGCCAGTTTGCTATGGTTTTCCATCCTAGAATTGTAGAGCTGGGAGGCACCCTGGGGATCATCTAGTCCAACCCCCTGCAGTGCAGGAATCTGCAGCTGTCCCATAAGGGACTCGAACCCTCAACCTTGGCGTTATCAGCACCACGCTCTAACCAACTGAGCTATCTAGGCTAAGAAGCCCCCTTAGAGTCACTTCACCATACCTTGCTCCGCAGATCCTCAATGGTCTTGAAATATGAGCTGTAGTCACGGTCTGGACCAGGTGCTTGCTTCTTGTACCATTCCTTGATCTTAAACTCCAGCTCGGTGTTGGCTTCCTCCAGCGCCCGCACCTTGTCCAGGTAGTTAGCCAGGCGGTCGTTCAGGTTCTGCATGGTCTCCTTCTCACCCCCGGCCAGAAGGCCTTCTCCACCACCAGCAACAACGCTTCCACCGAAACTTCCACCATAGCCTCCACCAAACCCACCACCAAACCCACCACCAAGGCCGCTGCTGCTGCAGAAGCTGCCCCCATAGCCACCACCAAGGGCACTGCCTACCCCAGAGACATAGCGAGAGGAAGAGATGGAGACGCCACCAGCTCCGCCATGGATGCTCGGGGCTCTGTATCCTCCGCCCATATGGACGGAGGAAAGCCGGGAGGATCCCCCAGCAAAAGAAGGCCCCTTCATCGAGGAGGAAGAGGTGTATTGCCTGTAGGTGGTGGTCATGGTTGCCAGGAAATGGAGACACTCAAGCCCAGAGAGATGTTCTTGCTGCTTTCTAAACAGCCGAGGGAACTAACGGCTCTCTCATACCCCATGCTCCTTTTATCTCCAAGGTTGGAGGGGGGCGTTGCTTTGGAAAAGCCCTACTTCTCTCTGCTTTGCATTCCCCAGGGCTTTCGTCATCACAGACATCAAAAGCCAACATCCACGCTCATCGTTTGTCTCCCCAGGTCTATTCATGCGTGTGTCACATTCCAGCAGATACACCTTGCCCTACAAAGGGCGGTTTTGTGTTTCCACTTCTGTTCCCAGGTAGTGTGATTCAGAAAACAGGAGGACTATTGCTCAAGGGTACGGTGTAAGATTGCCACCTCATTTCCCTGAACGAACAGCGTGCCCAGGTAGAAACAATGAGCCCTTGAGAGCTGGAAATCTGAGGGAGAGGGGGGAAATCATTACAAAACAAAGGGATATTCATACAGGAGTCCAAGCTCTAAATGCCTTGCACATCTGTTTCTGGCAGGAGACACAAACCTGAAAGTTCTGGCCAGGGGCTGCTTCAGGGAGTGCAAGAAATGAAGGAAAAAGTCCTACACAGAAGATTGCAGGTTCACATTGCATGGATGTGCGGTGGGAGATTTGTCAGTCGATACCCGTGGGAGCTTTGATCCCAGCACCAGAAGGGAATTCTCACCAATATCACAGTATGTGATGTCCTTTGATTGAACAAAGATGCAGGGAAAGGAAACTACATCCATGGAGTTTCTGATTGTTAAGCAGTTCTTACGTCTTAAAGAAAGAAACGAAACAAGGGAAGGCCTGGGACTATTGTTCAAGTTCATGGGAGCTTCAAAATGCCACATGTTCCAAGTTATTCCAATCATGATCACACCAGGCTCTCATTTCTGGTGCAGCTGAGTCACAATTAGAAAGTCAGGCAGTTCACAGCCTTGTTCACCTCCTTCTGACAACTGCAGGGTGCCACAGTGACAGCAAGAGCTAAGCCTGCTGTGCCCTTGTGCAAGGAGACACACACACACCTAACTGGAAAAAGTCACACCCAGTAATCTAGGCCCCCCACTTCCTAATTGCACTGGAATGAATTTGTACCCATGGACATTTTCAGGACAAAGAGTGCATTTCAAGGGCATAAAAAGGTTTTGGGGAGAGCTTGTTTTTTTAAAAAAATAAACAACCAGTATGAAGTTTCTGTTTTTCTCCAGTCTGCAACTTTTGTGCTCTTCCTAAGGCTGTGTACACACTACACCTTTAAAGCACATTCGAAGCACATCTCCCTCTCCAAAGATTTCTAGGCACTGTAATTTGTTATGAGCTGGTCAGAACTGTAGGGTGAACTCCTATGCCCCACTGAAATGGGGAATGCCTAAATGTACTGAAGGCTTTAACATAAGGAAATTCCACTGGAGTATACAAAGTGGTCCCTGAACTCCTTGATGAGTTGATAATTAACTGTTGTTGTTTTCTGCTAGCTAAACCATGAGTGTTTAACCTTAGATCAGGTGACAAAAGTATTTGGTTGCAAATCTCCATTTTGAAAGCCCTGTGGCATTTTGTGGCAAAAGTGGGTATTTGTCACTACAATTTCATCCCACACTGATTTATACCAGAGGTGGGGAACCTGCAGACCTCCAGGCTTGTGCTCCCTCCAAAACATCAAAGGCAAAAAGCAGAATACCATCTTCCAGGGTGCCATCTTCCCATTTTTTCTTGCAAAAACATGGTGGCCATTTTGGGTGCCATGATCTCGCATAATTCCGCACTGCAAAAAAAGTCATTTTTCTGGGGGAGTCGTGGCACAGAATCACACAAGATCACAGTGCCCAAAATAGCCACTGTTCTCTCATAAGGAAAATAACCCAGATTTCACGGTATTTCTGGGACAGTTGAGGGGTCTGCATCAGGCACAACCTACACAGCAAATAGCCAAGGAGTGTGGTGGGAATTGTAACAACATCTGGAGGACTAACAGTTTCCCCTACCCCAACCTATGTGGAAGTTCTTTAGATCAGTGTTTCTCATCTGGGGGGCATATGGCCCCCTGGGGGCCCCCAGGATATTCCAAGGCAGCCACAGGTGAAATTATATAATTTGTATAATTATTACAAATATATAAAAAAATGTTCTATTTATAAACAAAATACAAAATAGCTACCTTTCTATTGGTAGGAGGAGGGGGCACAGGAAGGAAACAAGGTGGGACCATGGTCGGAAAAAGGTTGAGAAACACTGTTTTATATTCCTCCCAAATTTACTTCCAAATATATGGGCTTGAGAAAGATGGCAGCAGTGAATCTGCTCTATGCAGCCAGGAACCAAAACAAACAAACAAACCCTTATATTAATAATTTAGTGATATATGGAAGTGAGAGCTGGACCATAAAGAAGGCTGATCGCCAAAGAATTGATGCTTTGAATTCTGGTGCTGGAGGAGACTCTTGAGAGTCCCATGGACTGCAAGAAGATCAAACCTATCCATTCTTAAGGAAATCAGCCCCGAGGGCTCAAAGGAAGGACAGATCCTGAAGCTGAGGCTCCAATACTTTGGCCACCTCATGAGAAGAGAAGACTCCCTAGAAAAGACCCTGATGTTGGGAAAGATGGAGGGCACAAGGAGAAGGGGACGACAGAGGACGAGATGGTTGGACAGTGTTCTCGAAGCTACCAGCATGAGTTTGACCAAACTGCGGGAGGCAGTGGAAGACAGGAGTGCCTGGCGTGCTCTGGTCCATGGGGTCACGAAGAGTCGGACACGACTAAATGACTAAACAACAACAACAACATATTAATAATTAGGGTGGCCAGGTGGAAAAGAGGAGAGGTCGCTTGCAACTTTAGTAGAGTCATGAAAGAGGGGTTTTCAAGCAGGGATGGTTTGTCATGCAAGTCACAGCTGCTGGCAACCTACACACTTGCTGAAACTCCCTGTTCTGCTCAAGAAGGAAAAGCGAAGGAGCCCTTTCTTGCGTCTGCTCACCCAGAAGGAGTTTTTGGGGTTTCGTGCTCAGAGAGGAAGTGAGGAGCAAAAGGAAGCAGGAACCTGGCTGAGCCAAAAGAAGCTCATCTTATCACCACCCTCTTCCTCCTCACACTTCAGGGAGTGTCCCCAAACAGAGGGGTCCCATTTAACTCTCATGGTTAACAGCCTATCCTTTGTGAAAATGTGTCACTGGGGGCTGTCAAACCTTTTCCAGTCAGCAAGCCAGATCCTGACTTCCCCCAAATTCCCCATGGTTCCTTTTAACAGATAGGCATCCTGCACCTTTGAAATAAAACCATGCAGGCAAAAGCTCTGGAATTTACAGGCCCTCTGCTTTTTGCAGAGAGAGGCATCTTCACCTGCCTTGCACCTGACAGCATGGATGACATCAGGCATAGGGCAGTTGAGCGTGGCTAGAGAGAAAACAGCCTGGTGGGCCAAATCAAGACCCCTCCTGGGCCTACACCCATTGCCACACCTTCTGGCAGTGAATTCTGAAGGCAAATGCCGCTTGGAATGCAGACCTATGGACTTTACTGCATCCCCTAAAGGTAAAGGTAAAGGGACCCCTGACCATTAGGTCCAGTTGTGGCCGACTCTGGGGTTGCAGCGCTCATCTTGCTTTATTGGCCGAGGGAGCCGGCATACAGCTTCCGGGTCATGTGGCCAGCATGACTAAGCCCCTTCTGGCAAACCAGAGCAGCGCATGGAGACACCGTTTACCTTCCCGCCGGAGCGGTACCCATTTATCTACTTGCACTTTGACATGTTTTTGAACTGCTAGGTTGGCAGGAGGAGGGACCGAGCAACGGGAGCTCACCCCGTCGCGGGGATTCGAACCACCAACCTTCTGATCAGCAAGTCCTAGGCTCTGTGGTTTAACCCACAGCGCCACCCACATCCCTACTGCATCCCCTACACACACAAATCTGAAATGACGACCCCTGTCTCTGAGGGAGGGCTATTTCCCTGGATACCTGCCTGCCTTCCACCCTCCAGTCCGGACAGCATTTGCATCAGAGCCAGAGAGCACTGGCAGTCATTGCCACATCATGCGCAAGGGGACTGCGTGCCAAATGCACGTTGTCACACTGTGACTGGCGCGTTCTGTTTCTTCGCTCCTGCGTTTCCCACGCGTTGCCAGCTTTGGCTCTTAACCAAGCTCTAATTATTTCTTTTTTTCCTCTCCTTTTCTTTTCACAGCCCTTCAGAAAGGTGGAAACAATTCTGTGTACTCGGGGATCAATAAAACTTGCCCTGACTTGACTCCTGGCATCCTATTCACCTTGGCGCCTTTTCTTAAGGAATTACGTGGCTTCTGTTGGGTGAATAGCCTCAGGGCAGCATTGCCAACCATAACTTATACTTTTGGTTTGTGGTGTCTCTCTCTCTTTCATTATGGTTTTATTATCTTTATTTTTACTAGGTAACTGTGCCAGGATTTCTCCTGGCAAGAGCCATCAGTAGATGGATTTTTTTAAAAAAAAAAATAATAATTAGCACTTTATAAATTGCATATTTATCCTGTGTTTTGTTTTGTATTTGTTCCTAATCTTTGTTTTATGTATTCTTTTCTACTACATGTTATTTTAGCTGCCTTGTGGGCCTCAGGCTGAAAAGGCTGGATATATACCGTATTTTTCTGCTGGCTCCTCTGACCAAGTATGCCAACCTATTTGCTAACCCCCTCCCGACACACTTGGCCAACCAAGGGGGAGGCCCTTTTCTCGGTCCTGCCACCGTGAGAACATGGGACGGGGCCTTCTTGGTGGCTGCTCCCAGACTTCGGAACTCCCGCCCTAGAAAAGCTAGACAGGCTCCCTCTTTGTTGTCCTTGAAGACCTTCTTGCATTTGCAGGGGAGAATCAGCAAGCATGATGGCAGTGCTTAACTCTTTTCCCATCCAAGGCTGACACTACCATTAGGCAGAGTGAGGCAGTGACCTTGGGCAGCTGATTTGGTGTCACAAAAGGGCAGCAAATTCTGGTTTGTTTCTTATCATGGTGGGGTTTGTTTTTTTACTGCCAAGGAGAGGAGTTTGGGGGTTTTCTGCCTCATGTGCCAAAACAAATTGCCCAGCCTTAGAAAGGTAGGGAGCAACCTTATTCTGAGTCTGACCATTGTTCACCAAGGCGAGTATCACGTATATTTACTGGCAGCAGCTCTCCAGGGTTTCAGGCTGGCCCTCTCCTTGCCCTACCTGAAGATGTCAGAGATTGGACCTAGGATCTTCTTTGCGCAAATTATTTACTATCTTGATTGGAGGTGGAGAAGGCAAGGGTACAGTTTGGGCTGGATCTAGACACATCAAAAAAACGTTTCAGGAAAACGCGTTGTAAATCTCATTATGGGAAATCATGTCGCCGAAGGATAGAATTCTAAAGTGCCCTCTGGTGACACAGTGTTGTAGTGCATTTAAAACATTTTAAAAGAAAAAAAAAACCTAATATAGCTGAGCCCTTGGTTTGAACCCCAGGCCAGCAAAATATCTTAGGATAGCCCTAAGACCAAGTCTTCCCTACAAACGCCTTCATTTTCCTTCTGAATTCATCCTCCAACAAGATCCAAGGACACTTCCAGACAACCTCTTTCCTGAGCATTCAATAGATCTCCCTGTTTGCAGGGAGGCTAGACAGCGTTGCCTCGAGCAAATCTCACCCCACACTTCGCAATCCGTTTTCCCGTCACCGTCCTTGTTGCAAAATATCTGGTCTTTTGCGAGAAGCGGATGTGTTGCACAAGACATCCCAAGCAGCTGTGGTTCAGCAACCTGAATTTGGGGGCATGTAATTGAATCACACAAAGTCAGCAAAATCAGGGGCAAAAATGACAGAGGCGAGGAATTTGGGGGTGGTGGAATTAGTAGGTTTAGTAATTGGTTAAGCACCCCCTTTCACCTGCCACTCCACCCCAGCAAATGTACCCTCCCACCTCTGCAGTCACGTTAACTGGTGGCAGAGGCACAAACTCCTTAGGGCTGAGGTGTCTTCAGCCCTCTCAATATTGTTGAGTGAGGGGCTCAGCCTCCTGCAATATTGAGGGGGCGGAGGAGGCTGAGCACCAAGCCAAAAGCAGTGCAGCATCAGTGGCAGGCTCCTCCCGAGCATGAGAGAGGTGGAACGGTGGCCACTGAGGCTGCACAGCGCTGGGCTAGGCCTCCTCCAGACGATGCGTACACCATGCATGCCGTGCTTGTGGTGTCACTAATGTGTGACGTGCACACGATATCGCACGCAAACTGTGGCACTAGCTCCCCCCCCTCCAAATCTTGGGCCTAAGCTGGGGCTTCCAAATGGTGGACACCTGCTTTTAGGAAACCAGATCATTGATATACTGTGAGCTTCCTTCCACTTCACACGGGATTCCCTTATACCAGGGACGTCCAACAGGTAGATCGCGATCTAGATCTACTGGTAGATCACTGGACATCTGAGGAAGATCACTGGCTCCCCTAAAAAAGCTCAACAGTTTAGCCCTGCACCCCCAAAAAGGTGCTTTCCTCCTCCCAAAAAAAGCTCAACAACTTTGACCTGAACCCCCAAAAAGGGGGTAGACTGCTGCCACTTTTTAACTCTGTGAGTAGATCGCAGTCTCTTGGGAGTTGGCCACCCCTGCCTTATGCAAATATATGGTGCAACCCATTTGGAATACCGTGTGCAGTTCTGGTTGGCTCACCTCGAAAACAATAGGCAAGGGCAACCAGAAGATGATCGTGGAGAGACTTCCCTAGGAGGAAAGCTTGCAGCATTTGGGAACCTTCAGCTTAGAGGAAAGGAAAACGAGAGGCAACATAATAAAGAGGTGTTCGAAACCACGTGTGGCATGGAGAAAGTGACCAGAGGAATGTTTTTCTCCACTTCTCATAACATCAGAATTCACAGACACCCAATTTATGTATGCCACTACTGCAGCCTGCATTTTGTTAGCCTAAAAATGGAAAATGAGTGACTTAAGAATGGCAACTTAAGCTGATGGAATATGCGCAGCTTGCGGACCTAACGTATAGAATAAGAGAACAAGAAGGACATACGTTTAAAGAAGACTGGGAAAATGTTTATTGAATATATGGGGGGTGGGAATTGTGTACACTTGAAAACGTTGGCAGCGTTAAGGTAAATTCAACAGCGTGAATAAGTTTTTATGGTTATAATAAAGGAATATTGAATGGTTTGGTTCATGTAAAATATACAGGGATTTATGATATGCAAAACGAACCATGGAAAGAGAAGAAAAGAAATCACTGATATTTTAAGGATGTTTTAATGAGCATTCAAAATTGTAAAACAGAAAATTCAGTGCTTTTTTCCTGGGGGTACACAGGGGTATGCATACCCCTAAACATTTGGTGAATCTAAGTTTGAATCTAAGAGGGACAGTATTTCAATATGAGTAAGTAATGAGTGTGTGTGTGTGTGTGTGTGTGTGTGTGTGTACACATACATACATGCACACACATAGATATAGATATTCATGGACATCCAGTGATGCTGAACACTGGAAGATTCAGAATAGACAAAAGAAAACCCTTCTTCATGCAAAGCATAGTTAAAACTATGGAATTTGCTTCTTCAGGAGGCCCTCAGATGGTGTTAAAGAAGATTAGACAAATTCATGGAAGGCAAGGCTACCAGTGGCTACTAGCCATGGTGGCTGGGCTCTGCCTCCACAGTCGCTGCCAGCAATGCTTCTCAAGACCAGTTTCTGGACATCGGAGGAGGGGACGTCCTCCTGGACAGGCTTCTGGGTGGCCATTGTTAAAACAGGCTGCTGTTACCATTGGCCTGATCCAGCAGACTCCTTCTACATATGCATTAAGTTTGGAAGACAGGAGTGCCTGGCGTGCTCTGGTCCATGGGGTCACAAAGAGTCGGACACAACTAAACGACTAAACAACAACAAATAGACTTTAACCTCTGGGAGAAACTTTGGAAAAGAGACCTGAAATTTACTGCATGTTACTCATTGAAAGAGAATTATTTGAAAATGATTCATAGATGATACCTAACTCTGAGTAGGTTGGCTATGATTTATAAAACAGAATCAGAAATGTGATGGAAGTGTAAAGAAGCAGAGGGAACCTTTTTCACATGTGGTGGACATGTAAAAATGTAGAAGTATATTAGGAAATGATTTATAATGAATTGGGGGAAAATGTTTAAAATTAAAAAGGTAAAGGACCCCTGACTGTTAAGTCCAGTCGTGAACAATTCTGGGGTTGTGGCGCTCAACTTTCCCCCCAAAAGAAACCCAGAGTCCTTTTTGTTGGGAATAACCCAGACAGAAATTCCTAGGTTTCAAAAAAGGTTGTTTATGTATGCAACAACTGCAGCCTGTGTTTTGTTAGCCCCAAAATGGAAAGTGAGTGAGGTCCCAACTAAAGAGGACTGCCAACTTAAGTTGACAGAATCTGCAGAACTTGCAGATTTAACACATAGAATAAGAGAGCAAGAAGAACATATATTAGAAGAAGAGTGGAAAACATTTATTGAATATGTGGAAAATAACTGTATATAGTGGTACCTTGGGTTAAGTACTTAATTCATTCCGGAGGTCCGTTCTTAACTTGAAACTGTTCTTAACCTGAAGCACCACTTTAGCGAATGGGGCCTCCTGCTGCTGCCGCGCTGCCAGAGCACAATTTCTGTTCTCATCCTGAAGCAAAGTTCTTAACCCAAGGTACTATTTCTGCGTTAGCGGAGTCTGTAACCTGAAGCGTATGTAACCTGAAGCCTATGTAACCTGAGGTACCACTGTATAGCTGAAAATGCTGGCAGCTTTAAGATAAATTCAACAGAGTAAATAATTTCTGATGGATGTAAAAGTGGGGAACTGATTTGAATGTTTATAGTAAAATATGCAGGAATGTATGATATGTAAAATGAACCATGGAAGAAGAAGAAGGGAAGTCACTGGATATAATAAAGTTTGTAAGATGTTTATTTTGAAATGTCAAATTGAAAACTTATTTAAAATTATTATAAAAAATAAAAATAAAAGAGGATTAGACAAATTCATGGATGACAAGGTTATCCACGGCTAGCAGGCATGATGACTATGTTCTACTCCGAGTGTCAGGATGGCGGACCCTCCGAGTGTCCCTAGTTTCCAGGGACAGTCCCGGATTTACAGAAGCCATCCCAGGTTCTGATTTGATCCTGGAATGTCCCGCTTTGACTTAGGACATCTCTACTTTCTTCGGAGAAATGTTGGAGGGTATGGAGTTATGCAACCCCCAAGCCAATGAGATTAGTAACTCTACAACCTATGGAAGACATCTGAAGGCAGCCCTGTATAGGGAAGTGTTTTTTTAATGCTTAATGTTTTGTTGTGTTTTTATATATGTTGGAAGCCACCCAGAGTGGCTGGGGCAACCCAGTCAGATAGGCGGGTATAAATAAAATCATAATCATCATCATTCTTATATTATATATTATTGTGGAATAAAAAGGTAAAGGGACCACTGACCATTAGGTCCAGTCGTGGCCGACTCTGGGGTCGCGGTGCTCATCTCGCTTTATTGGCCGAGGGAGCCGGCGTACAGCTTCCAGGTCATGTGGCCAGCATGATTAAGCCCCTTCTGGTGAACCAGAGCAGTGCACGGAAACGCTGTTTACCTTCCCGCCGGAGTGGTACCTACTTATCTACTTGCACTTTGACATGCTTTTGAACTGCTAGGTTGGCAGGAGCAGGGACCGAGCAATGGGAGCTCACCCCATCGCAGGGATTCGAACCGCAGACCTTCTGATCGGCAAGTCCTAGGCTCTGTGGTTTAACCCACAGTGCCACCCGCATCCCTTTATTGTGGAATAGGACGTTCCTATTTTCATCCGAGAAATGTTGAAGGGTGTGGGATGCCAGCATGTCTCTGAATACCAGTTGCTGGGAACAGCAGCTTAGCTAGCTGCTTGGGTGCCTGATGCGGCCCACACGTCCTGCAGCCTGGGGCGGGGTGAGCAGTGCATGGGGGTGGGGAGAGGCAAGGCAGGGTGCGCTGCGTGGAGCCTCCCCACCACCTTTCCCTCGGCTGTAGGGCAGCTGAGGGAGAGGAGGTGGGCAGACGCAATCCCCACACTGCCGTTTCAGGCAGCGCGGAACCTGCAGGTGCCCAAGCCACCACGTCACTCCCAGGAGAGACGTGTGGCTTGGGCACACTGCAGGCACCATGTAAGTGCCAGCCCCCGCAGTGTGGCGCCCACTGCCAGCTGTTTGACATTCATCTACATTTGTTGACTGAACTAAAAAGTTTCGTCTGCCCAGTTTTTTAATTATTATTTTTTAAAACTCATATTTTGGCCACCCCCTCAGGGATGGCACCCAGGGCAGTCCGCACCCCTCGCACCCCCTTCCTCTGCCACTGGCTTGGGAGAAGAAGAAGAGTTTGGATTTGATATCCCGCTTTATCACTACCCAAAGGAGTCTCAAAGCGGCTAACATTCTCCTTTCCCTTCCTCCCCCACAACAAACACTCTGTGAGGTGAGTGGGGCTGAGAGACTTCAGAGAAGTGTGACTAGCCCAAGGTCACCCAGCAGCTGCATGTGGAGGAGCAAAGACACGAACCCGGTTCCCCAGATTATGAGACTACCGCTCTTAACCACTACACCACACTGGCTCCCTGGCTGGTGCCCTCAAGATTTATTTGTGGGCTTCATCTGGGCATCCGGTAGGCCACTCTGCGAACAGAACACTGGACTCCATGGGCCTTTGGCCTGATTCAGCTGGGCTCCTTTGACACTCTCAACCTGCTGTGTGCAGTTTCCTCATTTGAGTCATTTTGCATTATGTACTCAGCAGCCTCCTTGGTTTCACAAGCTCTGTCTGCTGCTGCTCCCAATGAAGTTTCCCAGTTTTGACCGGCTCTGTGTTTGGTAATCCGTCTGTCTCTAGCTTTGCATATTTCGCTCTGCCTTTCTGAACCCGCAGACCTCGGCGTTCCGTTCTGCCATCGGGTGCTGAACCCCACCCTGCTAGACAATGCATATCTGCCCCAGAGGTTTTCTGTGGTCCAGAAGAGAATGCGCATTGCAAAGCTGGCCTTCTCCCAGAACTGCATGGTATGTGTCTCACGAAAAGGGGGCGCATAATCACATGCGGCACACGTCATCCCTCCTTTGTGTCAGATTTCACTGAAGCACAGCTCGGTTGCATCAGTCACACGCCAGCACTGGCAGACACGGTGTGTGTTCCAGTCCCAGAGAAGGAGACAGCCGTCTTTGCTCTGCTTTGTGTGAGTATCTGTCAGAAAGTTCCACCTGCAATCAGTCCCTGTGACCTGATGGATGGATGGCCTGAAGCACCTCCAGAGGAGAAACTGAGGCGGGCAGCCCTGAAATGAGCGAGGCGTGGCTGTTCCCAAGACAGTAAAGCACGAGCTCTTTCCCAAACAATCCCTCCCATAGCCACTGAAAGCACACTGCTTGGAAAGGTGGAGAGAACAAGGGCAAATCTTTTCTCATTCCAAAGGAAGGCTTTCTACTGGTAGAAACAAGCTTTGCAAATTTGTTGTTTTGGAATTTTTCGAAAACAAAAATATACCGTATTTTTCGCTCTATAAGACGCACCAGACCACAAGATGCACCTAGTTTTTGGAGGAGGAAAAGAAGAAAAAATATATTCTGAATCTCAGAAGCCAGAACAGCAAGAGGGATCACTGCGCAGTGAAAGCAGCGATCCCTCTTGCTGTTCTGGCTTCAGTGATAGCTGCGCAGCCTGGATTCGCTCCATAAGACGTACACACATTTACCCTTACTTTTTAGGAGGGAAAAAGTGAGTCTTATAGAGCAAAAAATACGGTACTTTTATTTTGGGGGAGGGCTCTGGTCTTCTTTCCAACTACTCCCGTGGGTTTCTCAGCCCATTCTCCCATCCGAGGCAGACCTCCTCAGGCATGCTGCGGTCCTGTGTGCGCCTTTATGCTACGGATGAGATTGAGCTGGTACCCGTCATCACCTGTCAGAGCAAAAGAAGCAGGCAGGAAGCTCAAGCCGTGCCTGTTGTCTGTCTGCCTACTCACCTGTAGGTGAGGTGCATCTTCCAAAAGTGTATCAAAGGTGCCCTCACCTGGCGGCAGAGAAGCTGTGCATGAACGTTTCCACATAAGTGAAATCGGTGAGACGATTTCACACGATCTCGGGCGCCTGCTGAAACAGTGGAAAGACCGCACACAGTGAAGTGTTTTGAAGTCACTTTGAAGTCAATAAGATCTAATCACCCTACAAGGTTGCAATTACTGGAGCAATTAACATCCCTGGCAATTTTCTTGACATACATATGCTGGTTCAGAGTGTGTTCTTAATATGCATCCTGGGATTGTAGGTTCAGATCATGTCCTGGGCGCTACCTATCAATATCTCTAAATATGACTTGACATGCCATTTTCAGAATAAGTGTTTGCCATTTGTTGTGCCTAAATATAGGGGTGCTTGAATAATTTATTTGTCAGGTCCAGTTGATCTGATCCACACCCCACCTACTAATGTGTGGATTGAAACACAAGATCACACACTTCTCCAAATTTGTGATTCAGCTTTAAAAAATTGTAACAAAATGAATGCTAATGAATATTTAAGGACGCTTGTCTGAAACCCTCAAGACTGTCTGCAGGTAAGAATATTTAAACAGTTCTAAACTAGATGGGCCAATGGTCTCAGTAGAGGGTGTCCCTTTCTGTGCCCATTTTACAGATGGGAAAGCTACGAGAGTGAGAGAGAATGCAAGTGACTGAAGACCAGTTCCATGGCTGAGCATGAATTTGAACTCCAGCCTGCCACATGCTCAGATCCAGGGAGTTGTACATTTGGCCACATCTGTTTCTTCTCTGCTGATTTCCCAAGTCGTTGGCAAATATTGCTGAGGGTATATGATGCAGCCATCTCACTAACGCTGAGTAGATTTGGGTCTGGTCAGCATCTGGATGTGGGAACACCACCAGAGGACCTCATGTACACAGCCTTGAGTACTACGTTGGAAGAAAAGTGGAGATAATTTAACAAATAAATAATAAATGCCCCGCCCAGCTTCCTAGGGAACACTTACCATCTTGGGGCGCCATCTTGGTTCTTGCAAAATACAGGATGCGGCGGGGTGTAGGGTTAGGAGCCAAATTTCTTTTTCATCTGGTGCTGAAATGACTTCAAAGCAATCCATTACAATCTATTGGCACCTAACAGGATGGCCTTTCTGGATTTTGTCAGACACACAGGTACACACACACACACACACACACACACAAGTTTGCAAATCTGTCTGTGCTTTGCTACCCAGAGCTTAAAAACATGACTTTTTTTCTACCCTTTCACACAGGCATTTGGAGAGAGAGAGAGAGAGAGAGAGAGAGAGAGAGAGAGAGAGAGAGAGAGAGATGGGGAGGAGCAGAAACGCAGGGCAAACTGTGTCCTGTATTGAATCAATATGGGATGTACCATTTTACATTGAAATATGGGACAATCCCGTATTATACAGTACAGGTGGCGATCCTACTTACAGGCATAATGGTGACAAGGAAAGCCCTAGCATCCAAAAGAGAAGCCAGGCCTGAATACCAATGAACTAGAGTGGAACAGACTCTGCATATACTGGATCAGATACAGAGACATCCTACTATACCCTCTAGTATTTCTCCAATGAAAATAGGGGCCTCCTCAGGAAAAGTGGGACATTCCAGGATCAGATCAGAAACCGGCACGGCTTCTGTAAATATGGAACTGTCCCCGGAAAATAGGGACACTTGGAGGGTCTGAGCTGGCTATGCTCTTGCTTCCCTGGTTGGAGATGGTAAATGCTGGCTGGTGCTGATGAGAGTCCATGAGCATCTGGAGGGAAGGCTGGTCCATAGGATTCACTACCACTGTAACAATGTTGGCACTCTGAGCATTGTTGCATCTGTGTCAATCAATGGGACAGGGGGAAAACCAGAGATCTTTTTCAGCTTGAGGGCATCATTCCCATCTGGGCAATCTCCCAGGGGCCGCATGCTTGTGGTGGCCAGGGCCAGAGGCAAATGTGGGCAGAGGAACAGATGCGAATTCCACCTTTGTGGCCGTCGGCCAGTTTCCGCACACATTCAGACACCCCTCTCAGTCCTCTATCCAGGCAAACGAGAAGCTTTACCACAGCTCAAGGATGCATTCCATCCTGGCCAAGAAAAAGGAGGGCATACAGGCCGATGGGTGAGAGATGTGGCCTGAGTAGAGGAGTGCAGCTTGGGGAGAGTCACAACAGCCAGGGCGGTGTACTTGGCCTCTGGATCTGTGATTTCCCATCCCTTCTATGCATGAATGCAATGTCCTGTCCCTAGGATTCTAGCTGCTTGCTGTGCCTAAAAGTACTGTATTTTTCCGTGTATAAGACGATATATTTTCCTTAGAAATAATAGGCAAAAATTGTGGGACATCTTATACACAGATAGCAGAGGGGGGACAGGCGATTGGTTGCAGCAGCCAGCAGGAGATTGGCAGTGGCAAATGAGCATGTGATTGGTTGCTGCAGCAGGGCCTGCTGACGATTGGCTGCAGCTGTGGCAATTGGACGGTCGATCAATGGCAGTTGCGAGGCTTGCATGCAATCGGCTGCAGTTGCATCAAGTGGGCAGGTGGGGTTTTGGTGGTGAGCAATTGGTGGCCGTGGCAATGTGCGCGATTTGCAGTGGTGTGCAGGCTATAGAGCGATTGGTGTGGTGCCCCCCCCCCAAAAAAAGGGGGAAAGCTCAACAGCTCTGGGCAATCTTCCCCCAAAAGAAGCTCAACAACTTTGGGCAAATTTTTCCCCCCCTAAATTTTTTGTTGTGGTCCCCCAAAATAGGGGTCATCTTATACATGGGAGCGTGTTATACACGGAAAAATAAGGTATTTGCTTTAGTGTGCCAGCTAAGAGTTTACCTGCTGTTTATCCGCCTTGCTGTGCATCTCTGTTTGCTTTCCACGTTTTTGCCCTGTCTTCTGCTATCCTTGACGGGAACGTAGATGCGAGCCCATGCATACAGTACCAGTCCCTACCCAGAGGTGGCGCCAAGCTGCTGCTGCACGGTGCAGAAAAGGCAGCCAGAACAGGGTCACGTGACCCACACCCTCCCATGCATTCGGAATTAACCTTCGTAAGAAGGCAAAGCCAACGCCTGAGGAGTGCTTCCTAAGCGCCGCGATTCTGAATAAATATTATGCCTTTAGTCAATATAGAGACGGAGGGCATGTGGTCATAACACCTAGCTTCTCTCCTCTCCAGCAACATCCCTGCCATTAGGCAGAGTGAGGGGTGACCTCAGGGAGAAGGTGCAGAGCAGTGGGGAGACATTGGGATGCCGGGTGCTGCATGCCACGTGGCCCCCCAGCACCCCTTCAGCTAGCCGCCTTCCCTCAAGTTCAACAGAAGATGCTAGCCCATCGCCGCGGTCAAAATAAGAGTCGTCAGTCAACATAGGGGCCAACTCCAAGGGGCCAAAGGGGCTTCAGGCCCCCCAATAAATTATTTGAGGAGGCCGAGTCCCCACCCCTCCAAGTTTATGGGCACTGCCATTCAAATGGTGCGTGTGCACCACGTCATGCGATCAATTATGTGGGGTGGGGCTTGCTTACCTGCCCCCCTCCCCAATTCATGTTGGCATCCGTGTCGGTCACTCTGGTCAAGTTCTGTACAGTGTTACCTCGGGTTACATACACTTCAGGTTACATACGCTTCAGGTTACACACTCCACTAACCCAGAAATAGTGCTTCAGGTTAAGAACTTTGCTTCAGGATAAGAACAGAAATCGGGCTCTGGCGGCGCAGCAGCAGCAGGAGGCCCCATTAGCTAAAATGGTGCTTCAGGTTAAGAACAGTTTCAGGTTAAGAACGGACCTCCGGAACGAATTAAGTACTTGACCCGAGGTACCACTGTACATGGAATGGGAGCGGGTACCATCTTGTCTGAGGTAGCAAAATTTCTCGCTCCTCTCCCCCTCCTTGCACTTAATTTAGCCTTGTGCACATTTGCAAACTAGAGAAGCTGTCGTGAGCACCACACACACAGAGCTGCAGTACAAGTTCCGGGCACCCTTAACAAACGACAGCTCCCAGGATTCTCCCATGACTGCTTAAAGCTGCATCACAGCACTTTAACTGGATGGGGTGACTGCAGCCTCCGAGGACTTAACCTCCCAACCCTCAACTGCAATTCCCAGGGTTCCTTGGGGAGAAGGAATGGCTTGTGTGTGCCGCCATTCCACTATATGTCTTCAGTATAGTCTGGGATTAAAGACAGGTCCTGCTGAGCCTGAAAAGACTGGAAACTACTGCTTTAAAGAGTTGTATATCAAAGAGGGAACTTTGGCTGGGTGCAGCTTCTGGAGCCAGCGTGGTGTAGTGGTTAAGAGCGGTGGACTCATAATCTGGGGAACGGGGTTCAATTCCCCACTCCTCCACATGCATCTGCTGGGTGACCTTGGGCTAGTCACACTTCTTTGAAGTCTCTCAGCCCCACTCACCTCACAGAGTGTTTGTTGTGGGGGAGGAAGGGAAAGGAGATTGTTAGCCACTTTGAGACTCCTTCGGGTAGCGATAAAGCGGGATTCAAATCCAAACTCTTCTCTTCTTCTTCCACAGGGACTCCCTCTCCAAGGCAACTGTTGAAGGGACTGCAGCCCCCTCCTCCTCTATATCAGATATGAATATAACTGGTCAGCGTAGGCAAGGTCTGTTTCCTATAAAGGCCACAACTGCAATAAGGGGCCACTGCTTTTCCCTGCTCCAAACTTGCCATTTGCCTCCATTGACCTAGCCAGAGCAGAGGCTAACAATCCTGACACAGAAGCGGGAACATGATGTCCGGTCCATGCATAAACAGGTGGGTAGGAGTTGCACACAGCAGGTGGGTAGGATTTGCTCATTCCCAGTTGACATCACTGGCATTGTCCAATAGGGACCTGTGCCAATCGTTGGTCCATCTAGTTCCAGCAGTGTCTTCTGAGTAGCAACAGTTCTCTGCGTCTTTCCAAGATTTGTTAACCTGAGGTTATTTTTCACAGGAAAGGTTGAATTTGAGGAAGGAACCAAATCAGAACATTATTCCAACAAGCTCAGTATAGTCTACCCTGACTGACAGTGGCTCTCCAGGGTTTCGGGAAGTGGACCTTCCTAGCCCTAACCGGAGATGCCAGGGACTGAACGTGGGACTCTACCACGAATCTATAGCCCTTCCCCTGGTGCTCTGCTGAGGCTCCTCTAGCAAGCTGCAATGGCCCCGCTAGCTGAGGAATCACATTGCAGCATACATGGAAACGATGCCTTATGAGGAACGGCTAAGGGAGCTGGGCATGTTTAGCCTGGAGAAGAGGAGGTTAAGGGGTGATATGATAGCCATGTTCAAATATATAAAAGGATGTCACATAGAGGAGGGAGAAAGGTTGTTTTCTGCTGCTCCAGAGAAGCGGACACGGAGCAATGGATCCAAACTACAAGAAAGAAGATTCCACCTAAACATTAGGAAGAACTTCCTGACAGTAAGAGCTGTTCGACAGTGGAATTTGCTGCCAAGGAGTGTGGTGGAGTCTCCTCCTTTGGAGGTCTTTAAGCAGAGGCTTGACAACCATATGTCAGGAGTGCTCTGATGGTGTTTCCTGCTTGGCAGGGGGTTGGACTCGATGGCCCTTGTGGTCTCTTCCAACTCTATGATTCTATGATTCTATGATTTCACTTTTTGCGATGTTAGTCTCCCTTGAGCCTTGGAAAGGAAGAATGAGAAACATCTTAAGCAAATACATTTTCCCAGCAAGAAGAATATCCTTCCCCACACCCCAAAAATTAGCAGTTTTCCTTGAGGAAGGCTAGTTCATGCAACCAATGAGGAACAAGTGTGCATTTGGGGCATGCATGCCCTAAAACAGGGTTCCCAAACTTGGGTCTTTTGGACCACAACCCCCATCATTCCTAGCTAGCAGGACCACTGGTCAGGGACGATGAGAACTCTAGGCATGAAGAACATCTGTGGTCCTCCAGATGTTGTGAGACTCCAGCTCTCAGCAGCCCCCAGCCGTGATAGTGACATCACCGGCATTGTCCAATAGGGACCTGCGCCAATCGTGCAACCACAGCCCAATGGGGGCTGCAGTCCAGCAATACCTGGAGGGCAATACTAGGTCCTCCATGCAGATGATCTGAGAAGTCCCTCTGCCAGCCTTGCAGAGGATTAGGCCCAACTACCTGTGAATCATTCGTTGTTCATTCCTTTGTCAGGAAGCAACATGCCCTCCCCCCCCCCCCTCTCTCTGGGGAGGCGTGTATCTTTTGTTTGCCTCAGCAACTTCTTTGCTCTGGACTTCACCCAGGGCTGGGGACGCCCCGGATCAACTGTGCTGAAACTTGCAAGCCAACTAATTGCAGGGATGGGCGAGGATTTCAAAGCTTCTTCTGCATACCTTCTCACCAAGCCGCACCCGCAGCACAGCTGGACTCTTAGAAATGCGGCAGTTGCTTAACGAGTGCGCCGTACCTTTCCGCGCCTATATTTTTATTGGGCGAGGGTGAGAAACCCAGCCTGGGACACAGATGCGTGAGAACCAGAAGCAAACGGGCTCAACCTCCTTCCCATGGTTCTCTCTAAGCCAGGGGTCCCTTGACTTCCTTTCTTTTTATCCCGAGAGGGGAGCAGGGAAGGAGCATTGGGGGGAGGGGGAAATACCCATTTCACAGAAGGGGGAAATGGCAATGCTCAGAGAACTGCCCTACCTCCCAAAGAATGGGCAAAACATATATATATAAACCCTAAAAAACAACCCTAAAAAAGAGCAGACAATGCTCCAAACAATCCTCCAGAACTAGAACAGAAACCTAACAACAACCCCCTCAATTTTTTTTATAAATGAGACGGGCAGAGAGCCTTGTCTGACCTTGTCTGAGGTTACCAGAGTGTCCACAGCTGCCACTTTGGGGGCCCCCAAAAGGAAGGCAAGGAAGGTTGATGAGCAGCCTATAAGCCAGATTGGGCTCCGCTACCATTTTGCCATCTCTCCCACCAACAATGCTGCTATCAATTAATTAATTAATTAATTAATCAACCAACCAACCAACCAACCAACCAACCACTTAATGCCAAAACAGGCTTCTAAGCAGTTTATAAAGTTGGGCATACCAGGTGTAACTTCTCCCCTGACAGCCTTGGGAAGCAAGAGATTACCTAGATCAGGGGTAGACAAACTAAGGCCCATGGGCTGGATATGGCCCAATCGCCTTCTAAATCCGGCCCGCGGACGGTCCAGGAATCAGCATGTTTTTACATGAGTAGAATGTGTGCTTTTATTTAAAATGCATCTCTGGGTTATTTGTGGGGCATAGGAATTCGTTCTTTTTCTTCCCCAAAATATAGTCCAGCTCACCACAAGGTCTGAGGGACAGTGGACCGGCCCTGCTGAAAAAGATTGCTGACCCCTGACCTACATGGTGCTAGGGTTGCCATATTTCAAAAAGTAAAATTCCTGTTGAACTTTTTTGGGGGAAAAACAAAAAAAAAGTAGAGTAGTTTCCACTACTTTTTCCATTGCATTGCCATACATCCATTTTCCCCATGACATCCCCACTCCCCAGACACCATTTCCCCTGAAAACAAGGACATGTCAGGTTTTTTCCTTCTTCCAGGTGAGAAGTAGCACTTTGTGTTCTGCTTTTGACCCGGACTTGGGGCTGCTCTCTGAAGATTTTGCTTAAGAAGCAGCAGCCTGAGAGGAGTGCAAGAATGGGGCTGGGTGGGTGGCAGTCTCACAGGGTGGCCTCCAGATCTCCAGCCTGAAGAACTTTGGCCTTCTCTGGTCTGGTGAGGTGGAAAAGGGTGGTAAGGTCCCTGCATCTTAAAGAGCCCTCCCTTAAGATGAGATTTCATTGTGCCCTGGGAAAACAAAACGAAAAAACCCTGCAGCTTCCAAAATGTTGTGTATACAAGAGACCTCTTGACCTTTGCACTTCATCATCTGGGAGACCCAGAAGAAGTCCTTTTGGAGGAAGGAACTGAATGGGAGGAAGGAGGTAAAGTTAGCTTAATGTCAAATGGTGGGAAACATTCAAGATAAGATTACTGAGCACATCAATTGCACTCCATTAAGGTAGCCAGCAAAGGAAAGGAAGACACAGAGAATCCATTGTTTCTAAGCACAGGAAGATCTCATTCATCTAAGCCCAAAATGGTGGTGGTTTTGCCCAAGAAGGGGACGTGCCCAGGAAAAATAAAATTGCAGGAGAAGATCGGAAACACAAGCCTAATGAAAGCCCCTCTTTGAGTTCCAGAAAGTGCTGCAAATGCATAGCAAGAGAAACCAAAGATACATGGGTCTCGCTGGGCCTCTTCCCAAATCTTTTGTTGGGCCACAATGCTGAGAGATGCCAGGAGCTGTGTGACTCACACTGCAAACCTGGGAACTTGGCAACAGCCCATGGAAACTCCCTCTCGTTCTTTGGGCCTGGGCGTGTTGGAAGTGCCGGATTTATGTATAAGCTACGTAGGCTGAAGCCCAGGGCCTCTAAATCTAGGGGGCCTCGCCAGCCCTCCCGCTCCCCAGCAGGCAGTCTCCCCCTCCCAAAATGACAAACCCAAGACTTCATGTGAGGGCAGGGCAACTTGAGCCTCTAAGTCTAGGGGGCCTCGCCAGCCTGCCCTCTCCCCAGTGCAACAGTCTCCCCTCTCCCAAAATTGCAAACCCAAGACTTCATGCGAGGGCAGGGCAACTTGGGCCCAGCAACAATTAGACTCAGGGCTAGCCAGTGGGGCCCAATTTGAAGCAGTGGGGTGCACTTTTTTATTATTATTTTTGTAGGGCCCCAGTTCACATCCAAAGTCTGCAAAGTTTTATAGATATAAATAAAATCCATCTAAATTGCCCTGGTGCAGGGGCCCCCTTAGGAGCAGCCCGTGGGGCCCAATTTGGCCCAATTGCTCCAATTGCCTTAAGGGCAGCCCTGATGAGACTGCAAGGGTTGGACTGACAAGCCCTGCACCTCCTAGCTCCCTGGTGTCACTATTCAGAGTACAGACCCAAGGACTTGTTATGGAAATAAGGGGGGGGCACTTATTGGAAATCAGTTTTTCCAAACGAAGCATAGTTCATCTGTCACCAGTTCACTGTCATTGTTATCCTTATGGAGGTATCATGAGGGTGAATAAGATGATGCTGTAGAATAATCTTCACCAACCCGGTGTTGCCCCCGCCGGATTTTCCTGTCCTGCAGCTTCCATCATCCCTGACCACCGGCCATGCTGGCTGAGGCCGATGGGTTTTGTAGTCCCAACAACTGTAGCTTGCCACAGGTATAGAGAACTGGAGCACTGTGAGGTCGGTGCCCTTCACAAACTACAGTTTCCAAGATTCTCCTCTGCTATTAAAGATGCATAAGGACACTTTGAATGTACGGAGTGGATTTCACCTAATTTAGATTGCAGGAAAGGGAGAGACTTAGCTCAGCTGTTGCAGAAGCAATGCCATCAGTGGCTTCTTGCACCTTCCTCCACCATCTTCCCATTCCAGTCTAAGCTTTCAGAGGCCCAAGCTGTCCATGTTTCCCCTGCCTTCTCTGGACACTACCAAAAGCATCGTTCCCTGAGGCAGAGACTAGGCTGGTGGTTTCACAGAGCCCAGCACCCTCGGGCCTCAGCAGCATTGATCCCGACCCACTCTCATGGCTGTGGTGAAAGCAGCCAAAATCTGGGGAGCCTCCCGCCATTTTTAATTTCCCACAATGCCCCAGAGTAGCATTGCACCAGAGCATTGTGGGAATTGCATATGGCCAGCAGCTTCCTAGACCAAGTGGCTGCTTCCAGGTAAATCCACAACTGTGGGACCATACTGACTAGGGAACCACCTTGGTGAGGTGCCCACAAACATGGCAATCTTTCCCCCACACACACACAGCCTCCCCAGACCCCAGCCTCATTTCCCTGGCAAAACATGATCAGTCAACAGAGTTAGGCCACCCACAGCTCTTGCAAAAACAAGCACGCTGCAATTTGCTTCCTTATATGGTTAAAAGTATGGCCTGTTCCCTCGAAGGGTGCGGCAGGCAGCTCAGGTTATGCAAGCATTCCTCCCCACCTGCTTAGCCACCTTGGCAAGGCCTGAAAGGGGAGGAACGCCCTGGGCAGAGCCCCAGAATCGTCTCCAGAGAGAGCACCCAGCTCTTCCCATTAATCAGTGACTAAGCCAGGGCGTTGGCCAACAAGAAAACAGAAGCGTCAGCTGAAAACCAGCGGCTGCCTGTTTTCAAGCTAAAATGCACTGCCCTCGTTTGGGAAACTGACCTCCTGCTCTGACAGTTGGTGAGAAAGGCCGCCTTGGCTTGCTTTTGGCTACCAAAGGCTTGCTTTGCAGTTCTGGCTTTGCCACATGAAACCTGGAGGTCATTGGGGGGGGACGGGGGTAGCTACCATTTTCTAGCCTGTACTGCTGCAAGTGGAAGCTTACATGACTGAATTCTCCGTAGACCCTTCCCCTGCAAATAGAAAGCTAGCTTGCTGGCAATGGAATGTTGGGACCTTCCTCCCTAACTTGCTAGATTTCTAGGTGCGTGGATTTATCGAATGGTTTTGTTTATCAAATGCAGTACAATGCAGATTCCAGTATGCAGTGCAATGCTGCTAGATAGGGCTGGGACAGTTGCAGGCTCTTCTGCAACCATCTGATGCAAGGTGCCATTTTGCAAAAGAGGACTGGTTGCCACCAGCCCACAAAGGACAACTGCCAAATGCCCAGTGACCCAACGTAGATCATCCTCACAGTCCATGGTCTGCCTCCGTCTGCTCTGCAGATACCTTGGCTGGATGCATCTATTTTAATTATTTTATTTTATTTTACTCCTGGCCACCACACCTTGTTGCTGGAAGGGCTATAATACATCAGCCCAGCCCCGATCCCTATGTCTGGGGCTTCCTACCTCCCATTCCAGGTGGCAGAATCACCCTCTCCTTGCAGTAAAATTGAGAGAAAGAACTAACGATGCTGCCCTGCTAAGGAGAAGAAGGGTCATAGCCCAGTGGTAGAGCATCTGTTTTGCAGGCAGGAGGTCCCAGGTCCAGCCCCCAGGATCTGGGCTTGTCCCTTGCCTGAAACCCTGGAGAGCAATTGCCAGTCAGTGTAGATCAGCACTCTTCAAACTAGGGTCCCCAGATGTTGTCAAACCACAACTTCCCAACCCCTAGCTATGAGCTGGCTGAAGATCATGGGAGCTGGAGTCCAATAATGCCAGGAGGCCAGGGTCAAAGGGCCCTGGTGCAGGGAACACTGAACTAGAAGGGCCGATGGCCTGGCTCAGTGTAAGCCACATTCCTAAATTTATGGTCAGCCAAACCCTTTCCATATCTTGGCCTCGACATCTGCTAATGAGGAAGCATCTCAGCAGCTTCCCTTTGCCAGGGTTGGGGTTGTCTCCTGCAAAGCCCTACTCAGAGGAGACCCACTGAAATTAATGGGCACAGCTCAGATAGCTCCATTAACACCAACTGGTCCTCCTTCTCTCTCTGAGGAGAAGGGAAACGAGGCCAAAAGGACTTTCCAAGCTCTTTTGGCCCCTCTGGACAAACAGGCTGGAGTAAGCAAAACATGGTCGTGCAAATGACTAGACTTTTTTTGCCTCACACAGAGGCCTCCTCTTTTTTCGCCTTTGCTCCAGCTTGGCATGATCCAGGCAGAAACAAAGGGTGTCTGCCTTAACATGCAAGGTGAGTTGAGTTCTTCGCCATTCCTTCAGGGCCTGACTGCTAAGGAGGAAGGGAAGAAAACTTGGCTCCCACCCACACAGCCTTTTCCCCCCTCAGGGGCAAATAGTGGCAGCCTGCCAGACACTCCCTTTCTGTGAGCTCTTGTGTGTGCAAACACCAGTCCCGCCTGGCGTCTGAGGAGAAATGCGCGCAGCTCACCAAGAGGAAGGCTTTGCGGCCTGTTTTTTCCTCCCACCCCGTGTTTTCCATAGATAGCACTTGATGTCCCTGGTGTGAATTGGTATTGTGGGCTTTGTTAAGGAATTTTGGAAACGAAAACTAAGAGCATAATAACACGAAAAGGGCCTGCTAGATTGGGCCTAGTCCTACATCTTGTTGTCACTGTGGCCAACCAGTATAAACCCAAAAACAGGAGCCGAGTGCAAGAACACTCTCCGCTCATGGGAACTCCAGCAACTGGCATTCAGAAGCCCCACTGCCTCAGGCCGCAAATCAATCCTCGCATTGTGGGAATAATCTGCTCCAACTGCGCAGCTAGCTGATACGGACAGCAACTAAAATTGCAACTTTGCTTTAACACTGCCATGGTGTTGCAAATGCAAATAGGATCATGCTTCTTTTCCAACCAGTGGAAAAGCACATATGTGCCTCAAGTTGCTTATGCATATTCATAACATGTGCCGTTCGCATGAAACTTTTGCAGACGAAATTGAGCTTTTGTGCCTTTGCGTGGTGCGCAGAATCTTGGGAGCGTTAACTGTCTCTGCCTCTTTATCGCTTAAGCTTGAAATAAACTATTTTTTTTCTATCTTTCTACCCCTGGCAGTGATTTTATTGGCTTTTGAGTCGCCCCACTACACAGCAAGGGGCAGCAAGCGAGCAGGGTGGGTGAGTTGCTTTGTGTTTCCTGGAGCCTACACAACAAGGGTTGCCAGGTCTCAGCAGCATCCCAGACTCTTCAAGATTTCAGGGCCCACACCTGAGAGCTATGGGTAGCCCCTGGTGATGTCATGGGATGGATCCTGCAGGCAGAGGAGGGCAGACACACACACACACACCCTCCCAAGTGTCTGTGCCATAGTTTGCAGCCGTCTCCTGCCAGGGTGAAGCTTGCGAGCCTTCCTAATAATTTTGTCGTTATGATTAAAGGCCCTATCTCCGGCCTGGAGACCTACCTGCCACTCATCCACTTCAGGTCAAGCCCAGAGGCCTGGCAACCCTCTACATGATACTGCCACTCAGTCTGCTGCAATCAGCCATCTGATTTCTGGCTCCTCCAGATTTTGGAGGAGCAACAGGAAGCCAGCCTGAAGAAGCACACAGAGCCTGAAGTTCACCCAGAGCTTAATGTGTCCATCACAGCGAACCGGTGAGAGATTTCCACAGCATCCGAGGAGCAGCTTACTCCCAGGACTTCCAGAGAGGAGGGTGACCAGATTGCATGCTTTGCCTCTGAAAGCTTCATATGTGGTCTGGGCTGTGTTTCCCTTGCCTCCTTGCTGCAGAAATTTGGGGAGGGCCATAGCTCAGTGGAAGAACATCTGCTTTGAATACAGAAGGTTCCAGGTTCAATCCTCAGCATCTCCAGGTCGGGCAGAAAATGCCCTACCCGCCTGAAACCCTGGAGAACCACTGCCAGTGCCATAAAGACAATTCTCAGCTCAGTGGCCTGACTCAGTGTAGGGCAGCTTTCTATGAGGCCACATCCACACCCTGCATTTAAATTGCACCTAAAATGCACATGGCTTCCTCCAAAGAATCCTGGGAATTGTAGTTTGTTGGGGGCACTGTGGGCAGTAAACTACACATCCCAGGATCCTTGCAGGCATCCTAGGGATTCTGCTTCCATGTGGACTAAATGGGGACGGCAGCAACAATCCATAGGAAAAGCAAGAAGGGCTGTGACTCAGTGGCACACCATCTGCTTTGCATGCAGAAAATCCCAAGTTCAACGCCTATGACCATCTCGCTCTGCAGTTCTGATTTACTCATTGGCGTTTCCGAGTTGCCGTTTAGGCCCTCCGTCCGTTGTTTTCCTGAGCAACTGGAGGCTCCCTGGCATCTGCAAATGGCTGGCTCTGAGAGGGTGGGCAAGCAGCGCCAGGCTGGGCTCTGCAAACACTCTTGGCGCTTTCCTAGCAATGGGTCTGATGCCAAAGCTTTGACTCAGCTGCCAATTAAAATATTGACTCAGAGATGCAGAGAGTGCCCCAGCTCTTCGTCACCCGTCTCAGGTGCAAGAACCTTGTCTCTGCCGCCAGTTTAGCAAGAATGGCCACCATCACCTTCCTCCTGGCAATGGCCTCCAACCTCCTCCTTGACCTTTGTGTCCAGGATCCTCAACAGAAAGCGGTAGAGAGCAGGGAACACACCAGGGCTTGCAGCCAAAGCTCCTTTGTAACCAAATACGAAACTGGGAGAAGGTTGTGGCTCGGTGGATGGACCACCAGCCTTGAATGCAGAAGGTTCCCGGTTCCATCCCCAGCATCTCCAGGTAGGACTGGGAGAGAGACCTCCAGTCTGAAACCCTGGAGAGCTGCTGCCAGTCAGTGTTGACAGTACTGACCTAGATAGACCAATGTTCTTTGGACTTGCTATAAAGCAGCATCCAACATCCCTATGTTCACAGCTTGGGTCAGCTCTGGGAAACGTCAGACATTTCTAAGTGCCCTTAGACAGTGGCGTAGCGTGGGTTGTCAGCACCCGGGGCAAGGCAAGTAATTTGCGCCCCCTAACCCGTGGATTTTAGCACTCGAGCCAGGTAGGGGCAGAGAGCTGCGAGTGCGAGCGCGCCCCCCCCCAGATGTTGCGCCTGGTGCCGCCGGCCCCCCTGCACCCCCCACGCTACGCCACTGCCCTTAGAGTAGCCAAAGACAACCCACTGCCATGCTTACTTTGCACAGAGCACTCAAGAGAGACCCTCCAAGTGTCCCTGCTTTCCAGACATGTCTCTGATTTAGAGAAGCTGCCCCAGTTTATGATCTGATTCCAGAATGTCCCGCTTTTCCTTAGTACGTCCCTATTTTCACTGGAGAAAAGTTGGAGCAGATGGAGTTATCTGACCCCCAAACAGGCAATCCTGTATTGGGAAGTTTTTAAAAAAATGTTTAATGTTTTATACAGTATGGATTCAGTGGTTCATGCGCTTCAGGCTTGCACTCTTTATAAAGATTTGAGGAGTGAGGTTATTACCCCTCTATTATTGTCCATGCTGGGTCGCTCAACCATTGCTACTGTTTCTTTTCTTTTAGCAGATCAAGATGATCAGGTGACAGCAAAAACTGCAAGCTTTTTAGCGGGCGCAATTAGAATAAGATTTGTTATTTGATTATGGATGTAACCCCCCCCCCAAAATGTATTTTCTATAGTTAAGTTTTTACCTCTTATCTTCAGTACATTTTATTTTATTTTATTGCTATGGCTAGTGGCTGATGCAAATAAAGATTCTTCTGATTCTTTAATGTTTTATTATGTTTTTATATATGTCACAAGCTGCCCAGAGTGGCTGGGGCAACCCAGTAAGATGTGTGGGGTATAAATAGCAAAATTATCCTTATGGAATGGGACGTCCCTATTTTCATCGGAGAAATGTTGGAGGGTGTGTCAAGACGATCAGAGGCAGCAGAAACCGGCTGTGGGTTTGAGGGAGTCCTCAGAAAACTGCCTTCTAGTGAGCCCCTTCCAACATTGGTGGTCCGCTTCCCACACGGCTGAACCTAACTTGGCAGCGGCAGGCAGCAAAGCAACAGCTGCGCTCCAATCAGCAGCAGGCAGCCTGGCCTGGGAGCTGCCATTTTCATTTCCCACAATGCCTGCAGTGATGTGACTGTGAGGCCACCATCGGGAATTAAAATTGTGATTCCTGGACCCAGCTGCCTGAGTCTACTAAGAGTGTGGATGAGAGGGGCACCTTATCTGTTCAGAGTGCCTTGTTGGGGAGTGAATTACAGTGCCTTTGCAGCTGCCTGGCTGTGGCAAGTGCTAGCACATGAGAGAGAGCAGAGGAGAATTCCATTTTCATTCTTCACTCCTTGCAGGCAAAGGGTGCATCTTTCGCAGGGACCTCCTGGATCCTGCAACTGCCCAGCCAGAACTAACCAGGTCTCAGTAGGGGCTGGGCTGGTTTCAGAGGGAGGGCATGGACTTTTTAGATGTTTGAAGCACCAATAAAGCAACTCGGGATCGGAAGTCCTGTCTGTTTTAACTTACTTTTTAATCATTTAAAAAACAGCTGGGGAGAGCGGCCACCCAAATTGGGTCTTCCCTCACCCCTCAGTGCTATTTGTTCCGTTGCAGAAGGCAAATCCTTGGGGGGGGGCGATTTAGGGGAGAGGGTGCGATGCAACGCGAGTTCCCCCAACAGCTGCTTTGAAAAGGAATTATTAGACCATCGACTGGTCTTGTTTGGCTCTGAGAAAGTCTGCTCGCTTGAGTCCCGCAGGTGTAGCTTACTAGAGGCATTCCTTGTCCTATTGCACCCCTAGATGGTGAGCTGTCCATGGTACAGCCTGGTTTCCATCGGCACATCCCCCCCACCCTCCTTAACATGCAGGCTGCACTGACATCTGGTGGCCACACATAGAACAGCACGACGACTCTATCGCGGATTGTATTTCTACTTATTTTTTTCCTCCGGGAATGCGTTTTTGAACTTCTAGCTGCTTTAAGAACACTGAACGTGGAACAGACTCAGAACGGGTCATCTAGCAGTGCAGTGACTTCCAACTTGGGGGGGGGGTCATGTTCTTGCCTATAAAAAGCTCATGCTGCAGGAATCGTGCAACTTTTTAGAGGACTCTTCGTTGCTTCCACCCACCCCCACCCAAAGAGAAACTTTTTTAACCAACCTACCCCGTTAAAAGAACAGCTGTTTCAATCCAGCGATGTTGCAAAGAAACTACCTTTAACCCTTGCAAGTCTGTGCAGCAGCAAAGTGCAGTGTAGACAACTCCATTGTGATATCCCAGTTGGTGGGCGAGGAATCTTTGGTCGACCTGATGTTGCTGCACTACAACTCCCATCATCCCTGGTCATTGACTATCTTTCTGGCGGGAGTTGTAGCTCTGCAGCTGCTAGGTAAAGGTAAAGGTAAAGGTACCCCTGCCCGAACGGGCCAGTCTTGACAGACTGTGGGGTTTGTGCGCCCATCTCACATCTATTGGCCGGGGGCCAGCGCTGTCCGGGGACACTTCCGGGTCACGTGGCCAGCGTGACATCGCTGCTCTGGCGAGCCAGAGCCGCACACGGAACGCCGTTTACCTTCCCGCTGGTAAGCGGTACCTATTTATCTACTTGCCCCCGGGGGTGCTTTCGAACTGCTAGGTGGGCAGGCGCTGGGACCGAGCAGCGGGAGCGCACCCCGCCGCGGGGATTCGAACCGCCGACCTTTCGATCGGCAAGCCCTAGGCGTTGAGGCTTTAGCAGCTGCTAGAGACCCTCTCAATTACCTAGAGATTGAGCGGGTTCCTGGGATGGATTTTGCAGCTTCTACTGCCATCTGGTGGCAAGAAGTGTATATGGCCAAGGATGGTCGGAATTATATTGGGGTTTGCCTATGACGCACAGGGAGCGAGGTGCTGATCTCAGATGTCTGTGGAGCATCGTAGTTCAACAACTACTCCCTGACCTACAATAACTGAGGGCCAAGCCAGATGCCACATGACTGCCCCATTCACATATAAAGCAGTGGGGGCAGGGAGGGGAGAATCTTTCTCCCTTCCCAGTTCTGATTTTTATTCATTTATAGTTGGAGAAAAAACATAAACAGCTCCATCTAAAACTCAAAAACAACAATGTGGTATATCAATTAAAAATATAGATAAAATTGGTGACTCTTTAAAATAGCTATATAAATTATGTGTCTGGATAGGCTTGCTGAAATAAACTTTTTTGTGGGCCTCTAAAATATTATAGCAAGGGTGCCTGCCTACCATTAATATCTGGTATCACTGCAGAGAAGGTTCCCCATGCTCTGTCAAAGTAAGTCCATCCACTACAAACTTTATATGTGAATGGCATGGGAAGTGTGTAATGGAACCGTTCTGTCACTGTCCACAGTGTGATGCCGCAGCAAAAACATTTAATGCTATTCTAGGCTGCCTCGACAGAAGTGTCCAGATCAAGCGAGGTAATAGCGCCACTCTATACTGCTTGGTCAGACCATACATGAAATATTGTGTTCAGTTCTGGGCACCACAATTTAAGAAGGATATAGACAAGCTGGAATGTGTGCAGAGGAGGGCAACCAAGATGAGCAAGCGTCTGAAAACCAGGGCTTGAGAGAATTGGGTATGTTTAGCCTGGGAAAGAGGAAATTGAGAGGAGACATGATAGCTGGGAAGTCAAAGGGGCCAGAGAGTGACCCAGGAAGAAGAAGAAGAAGAAGAAGAAGAAGAAGAAGAAGAAGAAGAAGAAGAAGAAGAGGAGGAGGAGGAGGAGGAGGAGGAGGAGGAGGAGGAGGAGTTTGGATTTGATATCCCGCTTTATCACTACCCGAAGGAGTCTCAAAGCAGCTAACATTCTCCTTTCCCTTCTCCTTCCCCACAAACACTCTGTGAGGTGAGTGGGGCTGAGAGACTTCAGAGAAGTGTGACAAGCCCAAGGTCACCTAGCAGCTGCATGTGGAGGAGCGGGGAAGCGAACCCAGTTCACCAGATTACAAGTCTACCGCTCTTAACCACTACACCACACACTGGCTGCGCAGGTAAAGGAGAAAATGTCACATGTTGACTTGAAGGCCCTCCCCCAAACCCCATCTCAGAAACCACAGCAAAGCAGGTCCTTCAGCAGAAGTGAAAGACTCCTTTTATTTGAAGACAGAAGTCTGGGCATGTATATAATCAGCTCAGCAGGAAAAGTCATGCAGAATCGTGGCCCCAGCGCCACCCGCCACCATCACCCGTCTTCTGCCAGCCCTTTCTGTGGCCAAGCCAGCCTCGTTCAGAGCTGGTGCTCCACCTCCTCCACCCGGGAAGAGACCACCTTGCCATCCACCAGCTCTTCAATGAGAGTCTTCACCCGACGGCTCGAGCAGGGCTCTGTAAGGATGGGAAGAAGAGCCAAGTTAAGTTATTCTCATTTTTTTCAGCCTTAAGTCTAGTCCTGAAAGACCTACATTAGCTCCCAGTACATTTCCGAGCACAATTCAAAGTGTTGGTGCTGAGCTTCAAAGCCCTAAACGGCCTCGGCCCAGTATACCTGAAGGAGCGTCTCCACCCCCATCATTCTGCCCGGACACTGAGGTCCAGCGCCGAGGGTCTTCTGGTGGTTCCCTCCCTGTGGAACGCCCTCCCATCAGAAGTCAAGGAAATAAACAACTCTCTGACTTTTAGAAGATATCTGAAGGTAGCCCTGTTTAGGGAGGTTTTTAATGTTGATGTTTTATCATGTTTTAAATATTCTGTTGGGAGCCGCCTACAGTGGCTGGAAAAACCCGGTCAGATGGGCAGGGTATAAATAATGAGTTGTTGTTGTTGTTGTTCTCCACATTGCCATGTCAAATTGCGGGGGAAAATTTTTCTTTTCTTTTTTAAGTCCTCATGAAAACCCATCAGCATTTTAGTGTGAATTCCTCCAGCCATCTGCACGTTTGTATGCAATTTTGGCTAATGCACACATTTATTTATTTTTGCAAAGCGGTTTCCTCTGATCAGTGCATCGGCATGTGCTATTTCCACTGCAGTGTGCATTTCTGTCCACGCGTCATCCCAGCAGATGCATTTTTTGACACATCGCTTGGCTGGAGAACTGCAGTGCAAAATCCAGAGAAGTATGTGCACTGAAGCTATTGTGAGCCCTTTGGCTCATGTTCCAAGTCAGGCTGTCTTTAGAGTCCAGAAAGATTTCCCTGCCGCCCCCCCAACACACACACACACAACCTCAGGACAAACTGCTTAGACAACGCCTGATGGCTTGTTTGTTTTCTCTTCTTCTTCCACAGACGTGTGGCTTGACTCCCTTTCTCAAGCCATTCTGCTGCCGTACTCCTGATCTCAGCTTGTGTCCTGGACCGTGTAACTGCAAGGGGCTGGCAGAAGGAAACGGCTGCCTTTTAAGGTTGGCTGTATAATATGGTCTTCCCGCATCTTCCAGGTATGATGCTCATAGGCAAGACCAGGTTGGTAGTGATTGCACTGCCATCCTATTTGGAGTGGGGACACGCTGCCCCCTGGTGGACAGACAATGTTGCAAAAACACTGACTACTATGATCTGATTCATTCTGGGCTGATTTATTTATATTGTGCAGGGAAATCAACATACGCTGATTTCATCAATGGGCTTTAGGTGTGCCGTGTGTTTTACTCTAGACCAAAGACTAGGGCTGCATTCCTAGCCCCGTTTAAATGGGAGTAAGTCCCACTGAATTCATTTGTAAAAGATATGATGTCCTGGTTTGCAGTTTCTACGTATGCAAAGATATGCAGGTTTTCCTAATGGGCAGCCCAGAAGCCAAGTTTTTCTGCTTACCTGGGGTAGGCGGTGGCTCAGGCTCTGACCTAAAGGGAGCAGAAAAGAACACTGAGTCAGTTAAAAGATCCCAAAGACTTGGAATCACCTTAAGGCTAGTTCCCCCTAAAGATCTTTTGCAATTCTTCCAACCCTGGAGTTCCCCTGAACCTGCTGCTACCTCCCTCTTGCATGTGGGGGCTCCTGTTTCGGAGACATGAAAATCCACCCTCACCCCTGAACTTCAGAAATAGAAGGAATGGTGACCAGCAGGTCCAGGGAGATGGACTCTTGTTTGTGTTCCCCACCCTCATATCCTCATACCCTTCAAGGAGGTGCCGATAGGTAGCAATCTCCTGCTCCAGCCTGTTCTTGATGTCCATCAGTCGCTTGTAGTCCTCCGCTTGGTTCTGGGCATCAGATCTGAGCTGGAACAGCTCGGCCTCCCTGGCGCTCACGAGATCACGCAGCCGCGAGATCTCTATCCCGTAGCGGGATTCAGTCTCAGCCAGGGAACCTTCCAGGGCCACTTTCTGGAAACAAAGAAGGAAGTTTGTTATGTACTGAGTTGAATAGGATCCAAAATGCAGCAGTCTGATTGGTTGTAGAACAATGCAGCAGTATGATTGGTCTGCAGGAGCCACCCAATCCGGCTCCAGATGGAAGTGAATCCACAACCTGATTGGCCTACAGGAGAATTCCAGAATTAGCCAATCACGTGCAGCCCATTGTGTAAATAATGTATATAAAGCAGATACTTTGAGGGGACATTCATTCCTCCTCACCACTATGAGCTGAATAAAGAGCATGAGATCCAGTATACTTCAAAGTTGCTTTGTGAAAGTCCCAAGCAGATGGCCGGTGCCTTGGAAGAGGCCTTTTGTTATCTCTGTTATATATCCTGTCTTTCCTGCAAAGAGCTCAGGGCTTGAGAGCACCACAGAACCCCAACCGATCTCTGGTGTCCAAAGTTGTAGGCACACATGAATGGTTGCACACTCCCATCATGCTTACAAGGGAACATGTGACAGACAACTCTCCTTCTCCAAAACCAAATCACTTCCCCAAAGTTGCCTGAATTCTGTGCCAAGGCACCTTCTGGGGCCCGTATACATTGTGCAAATTAAATTATGTGTCCCCTAGCCATGGGGACAGTCTGTCAGGAACAGGACTGAAGAGGAGGAGGAATGGTGAGGGGTCTCCTCACCCCCTTCTCCTGTAGCTTCCAGAGAGGAGGAAGGAAGTCCTGATTTACAGGAGGGCTTGGAGGGAGATAACAGCTCAGAGATAGGTAAGTTAGGCAGAGTTAGGAGAAGGTGGAGGGGAACCAGAGCAGCTAACTGACACGTCTCTGGACAACATAACTGACCCCCCAGCCCAAAAAAACTGGAGTTCATTAAGGGTGCAAGAACAAAGAGTGACAGACAATTGTCTGTGGATGGACACCGTAGAAGCAGGTGTTGTTGCTAGAGGGGGAAGGGGGAGGAGCTCAGTGCGAGCAACTCCATTATGGAGGAATGACCGGAATTCCTTGTCTTTGGCATGATGACTGAATAAATCATACGTAAGAACTTTCTTGTTTCCTCCCTGCCTCTTGGTGCCATTCCTCAAGCCTGACACAGACTAAGAGATATGCAGTGTGCTGGAGTTCTGTCTCTCTCTCTCTTTTAACTGGGAACTCTGTTCCAATGCACACATGCACACATAAAGGTAAAGGTAAAGGGACCCCTGACCATTAGGTCCAGTCGTGACTGACTCTGGGGTTGCAGCGCTCATCTCGGTTTATTGGCCGAGGGAGCCGGCGTACAGTCTTCTGACGAACCAGAGCAGCGCACGGAAACGCCGTTTACCTTCCCACCAGGGTGGTACCTATTTATCTACTTGCACTTTGATGTGCTTTCGAACTGCTAGGTTGGCAGGAGCAGGGACCGAGCAACGGGAGCTCACCCCATCACGGGGATTCAAACCACCAACCTTCTGATCGGCAAGTCCTAGGCTCTGTGGTTCAACCCATAGCGCCACACACCCAAATTGCACATGGACAGTCGAGGCTGTGATAGCAGACTTAAGGGCCAGAACTTGATTTTGTGTTAGTTTAAAAAAAGAGGAAGCGAAAACAGAGATTTCCAAATTCCTTGGCAAACATGAGCAACCACGGAATCCACATCACTCTGGCGATGCTTTCCGATGCACAGCCTCTTGGCAGCATGGGGAAGTGGCTGGTACTGACCATGCTGCGGAGAGACTGCAGCTCAATCTCCAAGGCCTGAGCCAGGCGCCTGAGCTCTGTGATCTTCTGCTGAGCTGCCTGAAGAGCTTCGTGGCTGACAGCAACCTCCTGGTTGAGTGCATCCATCTGCAAGACAGAAGAAGTCCTCGTTTCTGGTGCAACCTCCCCACATCCTCTTCCAGCCGGACAGCTTAGGTAGAAGGGCCTTATGGTGTGTTTTTTAATCAAATCAAAATTCTGCATCAACATTAATTCAGCATATTTTTAAAATGGCAAAGCAATTCAGCATTCCAAGCCAACCCATCTCCCCAAGCTTCCTCAGACAAAACAGACAATGCAAATTAAATGCATTTGTATGTGTTTGTTTCTCTGTATTGATGTTCTTAATTTTGCTCCCAGGGAACAATGCAGGAAACCGAATGCAAAGCGCTTAAACTTATGTTATGCACCAACTCCGTCTGCCCTTCCTTCCCTTGGCATCTGAGATTTCACAAAACAGTGGGCACTGCCCAAACATTCTTAAGCTTAAACTCAATAAGGACCAGAAACTTTGGGAGGTGTAGGAAGGAAGGGGAAGTTATTTGAATGCTCAGCATTCGAATATGTAAATGTCAAAGCACAGAAAATGAAGCTGCAGCTGGAGCAGAATTCAGCACATGACGTTGCTACTCTGTCTTCCAGAAATGGAAACAGATCCTGAATCAGATCTGAAGGTCATGGAATCACAAGGTCTTGCCATTCCTGCCAGTAGAAGCCCACTCTGAACTTCATCCCTAAAAGCTGCACAGAAAGAAAATAAGATGTTCTTGCCAGCTAGATTTCTGGAAGGGAAAAGTATGTCATGTTGTTTTGGAACAGAATTACACTTCCTTAAGGTAACAGTAAAAGGTAAAGGGACCCCTGACCATTAGGTCCAGTTGTGACCGATTCTGGAGTTGCGGCACTCATCTCGCTTTATTGGCCGAGGGAGCCGGCATACAGCTTCTGGGTCATGTGGCCAGCATGACTAAGCCGCTTCTGGCGAATCAGAGCAGCACACGGAAACGCCGTTTACCTTCCCACCAGAGCGGTACCTATTTAGCTATTTGCACTTTGACGTGCTTTTGAACTGCTAGGTTGGCAGGAGCAGGGACCGAGCAGCGGGAGCTCACCCTGTTGCGGGGATTCGAACCACCAACCTTCTGATCGGCAAGTCCTAGGCTCTGTGGTTTAACCCACAGCGTCACCCGCGTCCCAACACTTCCTTAAAAAGGATGTTAAACCTATGCCTTCCTTGGCCAATAGTCATGGATGATAGGGGCTGTTGCTCAGCAACATCCAGAGGGCACCAGGTTGGCATAGGCTGAATATTTACGTGCAAATGCATCGCATCAGCAAGCCGCCACCTCCGCCACCTTTTGCCCCTGAGCAGTTTGACCATCTCTCCTCGCCAAGCCTTGCCTAACCTGTGACTTGTGCAACGCCTCGGCTTCCCGGCGGTTCTTCTCCGTGACGTCCTCATACTGGTCTCGGATCTCAGCCAGCACTTTCTGCAGGTCGGCGCCAGGCATGGAGTCCACTTCCACGTTGACGGTGCCCCCCAGCCTCCCCTGGAGAGAGTTCACCTCCTGTGGGGCGAGAAGAGAGGCGAGTAGGCACATCCGTGGGGAACCGGCCAAAAGCCAGGAAGGGCTGTGAGTCTTGAAGGCTGCTCCCTGCAAGGCCCTTTCCACCTGGCCTAGGGGGTGAGGCCCACACTCACCAGCTCTACCAAAGAGACTCCAGGTGAGATTAGAGGGACATCGTTATGCCTGACAACAAAGCCTAACTAATGGATTCTTTTACCCCATCTTTTTGTGCCTGCCTAACAGCCGTGTCATGCTTATGATAAAATTTTATTCTCTTGTTAATTATGCTGTTTTAAACGTGCAGTTTATATTTGACTTCACTTAGCAGTGTCATTGTGTGTTTTTTGAAATGTTTAAGTTTTTTGTGTTAACTTCGTTTCTGTTAAATATGTACTCTGTAGTTGACCTCCTTTGTAATGTTTTATTTTGAGATAATATTTTAGTCTTCTGTTAATTATGTTGTTTTGACTGTATACTCTATAGTTGACTTTCTTCGGGTTGTTTTATTGATCTTTTAATATGCTGTAAACCGCTTTGAGATTTTTCTTTAAAATATAAAGTGGTGTAGAAAATAAATAAATAAATAAATAAGGGCAGAGACTCGGTGGGAGCAAAGGTGAAATCTGCGTCCATTGCTTTCTCCGCTGTTGCCTCTGGCTTCAACCACCGCTGGCATGCGGCTCTCAGAATAGTTGAAAAAGCTTCCCGCCACTTGTGTGAAGGCCCTGCTGTTCCGGAGTCCCTACGCCCACCCAACTCTCACCTCCTTGTGGTTCCTCTTGAGGTAGGCCAGTTCCTCTTGGAGGTTGTCCACTTGCACCTGCAAGGTAGCCCGGCTGGTGTTGAGTTCCTCCAGGGCCTTGCGCAGCCCACCGAAGTCCCCCTCCACGGACTGCCGTATGGCGGCCTCTGTCTCCAACCTGAAATGGGCAAATAGGGTCTGTGCAGCATTTTTCGAAGCCAAGGCTCTGCAAAACCACATAACTGAGGGTGTGCTGGGACAATGCTTGAGGTTCTGGTTGTGTTGTCTTTTTAATATTTTGTTGGAAGCTGCCCAGAGTGTCTGGGGAAATCCACAAAATATGCACTCTTAATGGATTCTCTTGAAAACATAAAACCAAATTAAGTCTTATAAGTCTCTGAAAGTTTTTTAAGACTATGCAAGTCTCTGAAAGAAGCAATGTAACATATTCTTATCTGGTGAAAACAGGCTGAAAAGCTTTGTTTATGGCGTCCAACACTGCCGAAGTAGTTCGCAAACAGACGTTGTGAACAGTGATCCCGGATATACCCACTGTTTGGTGGAATTCTTCTTCAGCACAGCAGAAGGATACAAAAATGCTTCAGAAACCCATCTACAGTGGTACCTCGAGTTACATACGCTTCAGGTTACATACACTTCAGGTTACATACGCTTCAGGTTACAGACTCCGCTAACCCAGAAATAGTGCTTCAGGTTAAGAACTTTGCTTCAGGATGAGAACAGAAATCGTGCTCCGGCGGCGCGGCGGCAGCAGGAGGCCCCATTAGCTAAAGTGGTGCTTCAGGTTAAGAACAGTTTCAGGTTAAGAACAGACCTCCTGCTCCTGAACGAATTAAGTACTTAACCCGAGGTACCACTGTATATGGTGAATGGAAAAGTATAACAACAATTGCTATGGAGCAGTGGTCATAAAGTTATATTACATTGCTTCTTTCAGAGACTTGCATAGTCTTCAAAGACTTTCAGAGACTTCTAAGACTTATGTTTATTTGGTTTTATGTTTTCAAGAGAATCCATTAAGAGTGCATATTCTGTGACTTTCAGAGATTCATAAGTTTTCTGTTTATGTGATTTCATATATTTCATATTATATAAAGAGTGTATATTGATATCGTATCATTGTATTTGGTCATTGTGTTGCCTTGGCTGTTACTGTAGATGCATGATGGACAGAAAGAGGCAGCTAGAATGAAGAGCCCTTACTTCACTCTGAAATCATCAGCAGCGAGTTTGGCATTATCGATCTGTAAGAGCAGCCCAGCGTTGTTCAAGGTCTCCTGCTGGATCTACAGAGGGATGAAAGAGGTTGCTTAGTCTCCATAATGCTCTCCTAGATCTCGGAATGGGGATCTTCAGGCCACCAGAGAACCAAGCCTGGGTACTGACCATGCACGGATCCAGTGTTGGAGGTATAAAACAGGCCCAGTTTCCACCACCCAGAGGACAGACTTCTGTTAGTGCAAGAATGAGCCCATCAGTAGGCAAAATGGTTTTGTTTTGCAACTGAAAATCTTGCACATCCCTGGAGATGCCAGGGATTGAATTTGGGGACTCCTCCATGCAAAATGCTCTTGGAAGAAGAAGAATTGGCAATCATCCTGGTACCTTAGACTTCAGGTCAGTGATGGTGTTGAAATAGCTGCTCAGATCCGGAGCCTCCGTTGACGCTCGCTTGAGGTATATCTCCCGGATGTTGTTCTCCAGCTGACTGTTAGATTCCTCAAGGGAGCGCACCTAGCATATGGCAGAGGAAATCAAACAGGGTGGTGAGGATATCAGAATAAAGGGGTTGCTGAAGCCCACCAAGGACAGCTGTGCTCTCCTTTCAGCTGTTTTGACTTTTCAGTCTACTCACTAGAGAGTACAGTGGTACCTCCGGGTTACATACGCTTCATGTTACATACGCTTCAGGTTACAGACTCCGCTAACCCAGAAATAGTGCTTCAGGTTAAGAACTTTGCTTCAGGATAAGAAGAGAAATCGTGCTCCGGCGGGGCAGCAGCAGCGGGAGTCCCCATTAACTAAAGTGGTGCTTCAGGTTAAGAACAGTTTCAGGTTGAGTACGGACCTCCAGAACGAATTAAGTACTTAACCTGAGGTACCACTGTAGCTTGCAATAGCTTTGGGGTGTAAACAGAGAAATTCCTTCTTTATCTTCCTTTTCTCAGCTGACACTCTCAACTTTCTGTAGGTTCAGGCATCTAATGAGCACAAGTCCTTCCCTGGTTGTTTCTGGGGTGTTGCTTTTAACTATTTCACTCGATTAACAAACATACTTCCACAAACCTAAGGAACCCTTCCAAGAATGCAAAAACAACAACGTGTCTTACTTTTTAATGGTCTTATTTTGCTTCCAAGCTGATCGGCACAAGACCCACCTAAGTTTGATATCAGAGGGAATGATGATAAGGTATAGATCCTTGCCTTTTTAAAAAGATCCGTAAGTGACGGTCATGGAGAATAGTAGCAGGGAATGAATTGTGACTATCGTGGAAGGTTATTCACAACATCTGACCCAGGGACAACAGCGGTGGTGGGGTGTTACAGGAGGTACACATGGACCAGACCCTGAGCCAACAGGGGACCCAGATTCTTAACTTTCATTTTTTTAAAAAAAAGTAAGTCAGTTGGAGATTTCTGAAGAAAGTTAGAGCACAAAATGCGGAGGCAGCTCTAAGGCTTCAGCGTCATTAAGTACACTTAACAGTGGTTGCTAAGCTATTAGAGCAAGAGATGCAGACCACCCCCACCTGGGACTCAGGAGGGACCCTCCCAGAGCAGCAGAAAAACTAGCAGAGGCGACTGCAAGTGCACAAATGCTGGACAGAGGAAGACGCTGGGAATGTCTGTGCTTAATCACGTTCCTCCTTTTCCATAATATTTTGTTCACTCATAAAATGTACTGCCTCTACAGAATAAAACAGAACTGGCTGGCTTTGGTTTGCTTTCCTCAGAAGTAATTCTCTTGAAATAAAGGCCAGGTGCTTCCTCCCTACTTAGAAAAAATGTCACTAATGCAATGTCCGCCACCCAGCCACTAGTGGCCTGCTTGTCATGACTGGGCTGTTATTCATTAATATGCAGTAACCATAAGCAAAAAGAGAAAAGAGAAAATAAATAATCAAACACCTTATAGCTGCAGAAAATTAAAATCTCTGTGGGCTGTACTTTAGCACAAGGATCCTTTTTTGTTGGTCAAGGATGACTAAATGGTTTGTGTATGTGATTCGCGGAGAGTTGTGAAATCGCATGTATATCTTGCTTCCTGTTCTATATTTGGATATTGATTTCACTCCCAGGAGCTGAAGGCTTCACAACAGCTTTGTGTGGTAGGCTAGGCTGAGAGTCGATAATTCAGACGCCAAAGTTTGAAACTGCACATATTCAGAGTATTTTTTATTTTATTTTATTTATTTATTTGCATGTTGCGATTTATCAGGGTTAGAAGCCTTATGTATATATTCCTCTACATGTCAGGACTACGAAACATTGCAATTAAAGCAAGGGGGCTGCTGCGAATGACATTACATATTTGCATTTTGCTTTTCTACACAAGAACTCAACATTGTGTACATTATCCTCCCCCTCCTTCCACTTTTATCTTTGCAATAGGATCCTGCCTACTCCTGTGATTTGTTGTTAAATTGCTTTTAATAATTATTATTCCATATTGCTGCAACCTGCCCTGAGACATTACAGTGAAGGGTGGGTAAGAAATCAAATAAGTACAGTGGTACCTCGGGTTACAGACGCTTCAGGTTACAGACTCCACTAACCCAGAAATAGTACCTCAGGTTAAGAACTTTACCTCAGGAGGAGAACAGAAATCGTGCGGCAGCAGTGGGAGACCCCATTAGCTAAAGTGGTGCTTCAGGTTAAGAACAGTTTTAGGTTAAGAACGGACCTCCAGAACGAATTAAGTTCTTAACCCGAGGTACCACTGTACAAATAACAACAGCTTTGTAAGGTAGGCTAATCTAAGCTAATATATGCACATTTAGCAGCAGCTCTTGCCAGTAGTCTGGGGGAGGGTATCCATGTGGAATTCACTGGGTCCAGGAAATCCTACCCCCAAATCAAGTACAAGCTAACACAGAAATCAAGCAGTTCATGTTGTAACTGCTCTGAGACCTGGGAGTATATGACAATATACAAATTTAAAAATTGATAGATGATAGATGGAACCCCAGAAGTACGTCCAGCAATGTACTGATCTCAATAAAGGAACAACATTTTGCACTAAAAGTTCAGTCCTTGGTCTTTCTAACTGAGTAAGTCCAATTTTCCCAAGTTTCCCAGTTATGCATGATGTTGGATTTCGAGAATGGCAGGGAGCCTAAACTTGTTATTAAGCAATTCCATTTGGCAAAAAAAATCCCCCCCCCCCCCGTTATTTATTGAAGTATCTCATAGTGTTGAACAGACTGCATTTGCAAACATTTGACATTTCTGAAACGGTTGCTGAATGCTGAGTGTGTGAATTTGGGGTTTTCTTCCAGGGAAGATGGCGAAGCAGATCCAGCCCAAGCCAAGCTGTTTTATTGCCTGAGGCAGAACAGCAAATGATGATTAAGTCAAGGTGCAAAGTGGCCAAGTTGTTTTAGCACCACAAGAGCTCTTCTCCCTGGGTGTGAAGCTGTAATGATCTAAATAAAATAAGTAGCAATTCCCTGCCCTTTCGTGCACCTAAAGTCAGCCGCCCGAGGCACATGTCTCACTCTGCCAACAGCAGGGTCGGCCCTGTGGCACAGCTGCCAACACAGACGGAGCAACAGGGTCCCCTTTAGAAATCAAGCCCTGCCCCTGTTTCCTCTGCCTTCCGAAAGCAAAGCCTGAGGTAAACAGAGGGGCATTTGTGGCACCCATGTATCTTGAGGCCAGTTCTCAGCACCCGACTTCCCTGCTAGGAAACTCCAGCTACTCACCCTTTCCAAATAAGCAGCCAGGCGGTCGTTCAGATTCTGCATGGTGCCCTTTTCGTTCATGTCAAAGATGTTCGCCTCCGCACCGCTGTGCCCGTAGCGCCAGGCCAGGCCGTTCTTTGCTGGGGTGCCCCCATAGATGCTCGATGCTGTCGGTGACCTGCCTAGGCTACGCAGGCTCCCCCCTCGGGAACCCTGGATCCCTCCAGAGAAGGACTGGCTGCGGCTGGAGTAAGTAGTCATGGTTCTCTCTGGCCGCAGGAGGCAATGCAGAGTGGGAGAGTCAGCAGGGTCAGTCCTGGAGAGCTCCCTTTATATAGGCAAGCTGAGGGGCCGGGCTAACTCTTAGCCGTTCCCACATTGGATCATCTCGCTGTCCTTCACAAGAAAGGCATTTGTTTTGGAAAGGGAAATGTCCCTGTAGTCCTAGCTCCCCGAGGCAGATTTGCAATGCCATTGCAACATCCATTGATCAGATTTGGACCCGGGCCAATTTGTCAGTGCCAGATGGATGCCAAGATAACCAAGATGCAATGTCCCTTTCCCGTCTCCCTGCTAACAGCCCCTTACAATCCCAGAACCAGATATGAACAGTGGGTGCAAAAATCTCTGGGGTCCGTGTGAAAGGAACCCTTGGCAGGTTCAGTCCTGCAAGAACAGGCTGGAGGAAGCAGCTTGTCACGCAAGAGTCCCCGACCGTCAGGTGTCTTTGGTTTGAAAGAGAACTTTCAGGTAGTGCATATCTTCATAGCTGTCAAACGTCCCTTATTTGGCGGGACAGTCCCTTATCCCAGGGCCATGTCCCGCTGCTGTCCCTCATTGATTATGTCCCTTAAATAAGCTACTGAAGGTAAAGGGGCCCTTTCTATGTCCAGCTGTGCTTTGTCAACAACAAATTGTTGCTGTTTTTTTGTGTTGAATATATGCTATATGGTAATTTATAGGACCTAATAGGTATCTAAAGCCATTGGCATGCAACAAAATATGTATTTTATCAAAGTAATTGTTGATCCGTTATTTTGGCTGCTGATCCCTTATTTTCGAGGCTGCTGGTCCCTTATTTTCAAATCTGTAAGTTGACAGCTATGCATATCTTGCAACTTCCAGCTGAAATCCTGGAACTTCTCATGCCACAAATGTTCTGGGCAAGGTTTCCTGGACAGGCTGTACCCTTCTCTGGACAGCAATGACATGGTAGGATGGAGAAACCATGACAGATTCGCACAACTGCTACTAAAGGAGACTAACTCCTTTATTATAGCATCATTTATTATAGCACTATTATAATCATATAGCACAGTGCAGGCTAAGGAGCTGAACACTCTATTCTTGCAATTGGAAGGTGGGTATTGTGTTTGTTCATTAGTATGTTATGTATTTTTGTGTTTTTATATTGTAAACCTTCCTGTGATCCTCAGAGGAAGGGCAGTATAGAAATTTAATAAATAATACTAATAATAATATAGTAAGGCTGTGGCACTTTGAAGACAGATCGTTTTGATGCGGTTTGGTTCCTGTTTCTAGGTTATGCAAACAAACATTCAACGATTATTCCCCCACCATTGCTCAGCTATCACTTTGGAGAGGGTTACGTAATCTAATGCCACCTGAATCAACCTGCTTGTTTTGATATTTCTTTTTCCCCCAACATCATCATGTCATAAGTGTTAGAATTTGCATATTCCATCAATGTTAATGCTTTTTGCATTTTTCTTTTATTTACCATTTCTTGTTTTTCTTTGGCCCTGTCACTCCAGTATTTAAAATTTATGCACTTCATTTTATATGTAGCTGAAAAAAACAATAAAAAGTACAGTCATACCTTGGTTCTTGAACAAATCTGTTCCAGAAGTCCGTTCGACTTCCAAAAACATTGGAAAACCAAGGCACGGCTTCCGACAGGCTGCAGGAGCTTCCTGCACTCAATTAGAAGCCAATTCGGACGTTCGGCTTCCAGAAAAAAGTTTGCAAACCGGAACACTCACTTCCAGGTTTGCGGCATACGGGAGCCAAGACGTTTGAGTCACAAGGCATGCATTCAAAAACCAAAGTATGGCTGTATTTGGGAGGGGAAAACATGTTGTAGAATACATCTGCAATAAAACATTACCGGGGGGGTGCTTGAAGCCCCACTCCCTTTTTCATACAAGATCATGGAGCATCTTTGAGTTTGGATTCAGAACCATAAGATTGGCACACAGCAAAGCCTTTCCTCCCACTAGCCCACCCCACCCCACCCCCTGCCGCACTCATGAAGTCCAGATCACAATGTTCCCCAGTCAGGGAGGGTGGCTGTGTGTAAAGAAGGAGAGAGATTTCATGACTGTGGCAGCATGTATCTTGCTTTATTAAAACCATAAAAAGTAGATAGAAAGCTCTTGCAATACATTGATTCCCTACCCCCCACTCCAAACTTTGAACGTTCCAGGATTTTGCTCTCTTCAAAATTCAAATGCACAACATATATTATTCCTGAAAGCCATTCTTGGCCCACACCCAAGTTAAGAGCTCAGTGGAAGAATGCTGAAAGTGAGGACAGATCACAAGAAAAAATGCAGACATTTCAAGATAGTAGAGCTTGGTGAATAGAGGCAGGCAGGGTATTGGAAACATCAGCACAGGTATGTGGAATTTTCCAGTGCCCGGAATGTTCCGTGGGTTTTTCCACAAAGTGGCGTTCTGAATATGGAAGAAAGAATACGGAAAAATCCCTGGCCATAGCAGTTTCGGCAACACATTCCAAAATACGGGTATGCTCACATTAGAAGCTTAAAACAGCAAGGTCATTTCCCCCACAAACTGCATTTTAAGCACTGTGTTGTTCACATCAGAAGAATGTCTTTGCCCAACACACAACACCATTTTGGTTTCCCTGCCCCTACAACCCCCCTGCTACTGAAACTCCTATTCACAAAGTTGTCATCTGCACATGTGCAACAGCTGTCTCAAATTTTGCTTCACTGTTTCCTCTGCATTTGGTTTTCTAGCTGTACTGAAACTGGTTTTTTTTGGGGGGGTGCAGGGGACACACCAAACAGCAGTGTTTGCCAACAAACTACAGAATCGATATGGATCGTGGCTAATGCTGGAGGCAGAATTAGTGGTAATGTGAACATACCCTACATCTTTGTGAGTGTGACACGCTAAAGACACTAGTCAAAATAAACAGCCATAACCTACACACATCAAAGTAGCCCTAAAGCAAAGCAATAGCTTTCAATGGGGCAGTTCAAGAATACATAGGAGTGCTTTCTTTTTCCACCCTGGCATTTGTTATTTCCTCCACCATAGAAATTGAGACTGTAAGTGCTTTGGGGCAGAAAACTGTTTGTTCCTTAGATGTTCCTTTGCAAAGCGCCATATACGCTGATGGTTCTTTTGATGGTACTATGACACTGTCCCTATTAAATGGGTTTTCCTGCGGAAAAGGCAGGAGTAGGTCTCTGCTGATGAAGGGGAGGTGAAGACGGGACCCTCAAGCTGTACAGGTCAGGGGTATTTAGTAATTTAATTCACTGAAATTGCAAATGCTTGTATGCATTACTATGTCTTTACATTTGGTTGGTTGGTAACTGAATTCTAGAGCGTTCTCTAGTAGTTCTCATGCAATTAGGAGCGCTGCTAAATTGAATAAAGTTTTGCAGTGCCTCTTCTCTACTTGAAAGAAAGAGAGCAAAGCTGCAGGAAAAGGTAAAAGTGGAAATCTCTCATAGGAGCTGCAAGGCATGGCCTAATTGAGATACAGAAGGCTGCATGCTGAGCTCTGGAAAGGGAAATAAGTTGCTTGACTTTAGAAGAAGAGACCAAAGGCCCATGCTTGGAAAAGCATGCAACTGTAAATATTATGTTTGAATTCATCTATAGGTTTCCGCCACTTGATGGCAGAAAGTGAGGAGGAATTAAAGAACCTTTTATTGAGGGTGAAAGAGGAGAGCGCAAAATATGGTCTGAAGCTCAACATCAAAAAAACGAAGATCATGGCCACTGGTCCCATCACCTCCTGGCAAATAGAAGGGGAAGAAATGGAGGCAGTGAGAGATTTTACTTTCTTGGGCTCCATGATCACTGCAGATGGTGACAGCAGCCACGAAATTAAAAGACGCCTGCTTCTTGGGAGAAAAGCAATGACAAACCTAGACAGCATCTTAAAAAGCAGAGACATCACCTTGCCAACAAAGTTAAAGCTATGGTTTTCCCAGTAGTGATGTATGGAAGTGAGAGCTGGACCATAAAGATGGCCGAAGAGTTGATGCTTTTGAATTATGGTGCTGGAGGAGACTCTTGAGAGTCCCATGGACTGCAAGAAGATCAAACCTCTCCATTCTGAAGGAAATCAGTCCTGAGTGCTCACTGGAAGGACAGATCATGAAGCTGAGGCTCCAATACTTTGGCCACCTCATGAGAAGAGAAGACCCCCTGGAAAAGACCCTGATGTTGGGAAAGATGGAGGGCACAAGGAGAAGGGGATGACAGAGGACGAGATGGTTGGACAGTGTTCTCGAAGCTACGAACATGTGTTTGCTAAGCTGTGGGAGGCAATGGAAGAAAGGAGTGCCTGGTGTGCTCTGGTCCATGGGGTCACGAAGAGTCGGATACAACTAAACAACAACAACAAATAGGTTTCCACAAGTAAATTTTTTGAATGTTAATGTCTGGACATTGATTTAATTCCCAAAGAAGGGTGCCAGTCAGATATATGATTTGAGCTTCTTAGCTGTGATTCTGCTACTCTTGCATTAACGGGGGGTGGGGGGTAAAAAAATGGAGGAAATTACCAGGCTGTGCACATGGAAGTGGAGGATTGGGAAGACGATGAATGACTGCTTCAGGAAGCAAAAAGCTGAGCAGAATGATTTGCTCACATTCTGTTGAGCATCTCCAAGTAGCATGGTGGTGGTGGTGGAGACCGAGCTGGAGGCAAGCAAAGTAGGGCATCCAACTCCCACCACCACCACTTCAGGAGACTTCCCACTATGAAGGTAAATGTTCTTTTGAAGTTCTAAAGGAGGAAGCAGGGTGTGTCATCAGGGTGTCCCATTACACACACATGCATCAGGGAGGTAATCAGGATTTACTGGGGGAAATCTGGGTGATCTCATAGAATTGAAGAGTTGGAAGGGACCCTGAGGGTCATCTAGTTCAAACCGCCCCCCTCAATGTAGGAATCTCAACTAAAGCATCCGTGACAGATGGCCATCCAACCTCTGTTTAGATACCTTCAATGAAGGAGAGTCCACAACTTCCAAAGGCAGTCCGTTCCACTGTCAAAAAGCTCTTACTCAGAAAATTCTTATTTGGATCAGTTTGGTTTTTACTGTATTGTATGTTGGGAAGTTATAGGGACACGGGTGGCGCTGTGGGTTAAACCACAGAGCCTAGGACTTGCCGATCAGAAGGTCGGCGGTTCGAATCTCCGTGACGAGGTGAGCTCCCGTTGCTCGGTCCCTGCTCCTGCCAACCTAGCAGTTTGAAAGCACGTCAAAGTGCAAGTAGATAAATAAGTACCGCTCTGGCGGGAAGGTAAACGGCGTTTCTGTGTGCTGCTCTGGTTCGCCAGAAGCGGCTTAGTCATGCTGACCACATGACCCAGAAGCTGTATGCCAGCTCCCTCGGCCAATAAAGCAAGATGAGCGCCGCTAACACAGAGTCGGTCACAACTGGACCTAATGGTCAGGGGTCCCTTTACCTTTACCTTTACCTTATGTTGGAAAGTTTCAAAAAATGTAAAATTATTTTAAAGTTCTTCATGGTGTTCAAGTCAGAATCTCCTTTCTTGTAACTTGAATCCACTGGTCCGAGTCCTACCCTCCGGAGCAGGAGAAAACAAGCTTGCTCCATCCTCCTTGTGACAGCTCTTCAGATATTTGAAGATGGCTATCATATCTCCTCTCTTTGAAGTAGATCAGCAAATATTTTGGACTCTCGGTTATTTAATACTGACAACTGATTCACTAGATTATAGCAGAATGAAGGGTAGCTAGGACTGGATTTCTGTGCAGAAGGGCTGTGAGCTCTGTTGTTCTGGTGCTCAAAAACCATTCCAGGGTTTAGAATTTAATGATAAGCGTGCCACTTTTGCACCTGGTTCTGGTGGATCTCAGGGTATAGATTCCGCAAACCTGAAGTCTGCCTTTCCCTGCCATAGAGTAAAAAATAGGTAAAGGACCCTAGATGGTAAAGTCCAGTCAAAGGTGACTATGGGGTTGCGGCGCTCATCTCGTTTACAGAGCGAGGGAGCTGGTGTTTGTCCACAGATAGTTTTCCGGGTCATGTGGCCAGCATGACTAAACCGCTTCTGGCACAACAGGACACCATGATGGAAACCAAAGCACACAGAAACACCGTTTACCTTCCCACTGCAGTGGTATTTCTTTCTTTACTAGCACTGGTGTGCTTTTGAACTGCTAGGTTGGCAGGGGCTGGGACAGAGCAACAGGAGCTCACCCCATCGTGGGGATTTGAACTGCCAACCTTCCAATCAGCAAGCCCAAAAGGCTCAGTGTTTTAGACCACAGCGCCACCCACATCCCTGCCATAGAACACCCACCACAGCATCTCTATTCAAGCAGAGCTCTTTCATCTCCAGCTGAGAGAGGCTGCAGCAGCTATCTGCCAGCCAGTCCTACTAAACCAGACTCTTCCCCCAAGTAAAGAGGCTTCTGAGTATTGCTGAACTGAGAACCAGTGTTAAGTCAGATGCATAACCCACCGTGCATCAAAGTGTGGCTGCAAAGCCTTCATTGGAGGCACATTTTGATGCATGTCTCCATCCACATTCCGGATGAATTCTGTAATAAAGTTATGAATTTGGGGTGGGGGAAGAGTAGACTGTATGCAGAAATCCTTCTAACCCCTGGATCCAGCAAGTGTTAAAATATAAGCCAGGCTAGCTTCGGTGTTGAGGTAATCGCCTGGGTGATGGGCCATTAAGGGAAACAAAGTGGTTCTGTATGAGATGGCAGATGGGTGTGTGGTAGTGAGAAAAAGGCAAAGGTGAGAGTTGAGAGGGACCTAGAAGTAAAGCAGCAAGCTGGAGAGAGAGTCAGAGCAACGTTTGAGAGCCATAGAATCACAGAATCATAGAGTTGGAAGAGACCACAAGGGCCATCGAGTCCAACCCCCTGCCAAGCAGGAAACACCATCAGAGCACTCCTGACATATGGTTGTCAAGCCTCTGCTTAAAGACCTCCAAAAAAGGAGACTCCACCACACTGTTGATTTCTGTTTGAATCCAAGGCTGCAACGATGGGAGAAACAAGACCCTTTGGGGGTGCTGATGCTGTGAACCCCTCCATTGCAGCCTCAGGTTGTATATATGTGTAAATAAACCATATATCATAAAGACTCCGCAGTCTCCGCTGTTTTTCATTTCCAAAAGGAAACACGAACCCTGGGTAAGCACCTGGAATCTTGCATCGCTCAGTGATTGGGGCTGAGCACCTCAATAACAATAGTAATTGCATTTATATCTCACCATTTTCTCCAAGGAACTCATGGCAGCATACACAGTTCCTTTACCTCCCCATTTTATCCTCACAACAACTATGTGAGGTGGGTTCAACTCTTACAAATATGGAAGATCGGAAAAGAGAAAGCCTTCTTTTTGTTGATGAGGATCTTGGAGTTTGTTTGTCTCAGATTAGACCCTGTGTAAGTGAGATTACCCACCAAAAGCAAGCTCACACCTCCCAACGAGTCTGTATACATACTTAAGGTGGGTACGTAAGAGGTGTGTATATTTTGGGAATGATTCGTGTTCTTGTGTAGCTGCATTGTTTTATACTTTCTGGCTGTCTCATGGTCCTATTATAAGGCAGTTGTGTTCTATGTTATAAATCAAGCACTGCTAGGAATTGTTTCTTTCCGTTTATTGTATTTCTTATCAACAAAAAAATTGTTGTGCCACAAACCAATTTTTATTCTGAAAAAGTGGCCCAGAGGAAAAAAGAAGCACCGTAATCTGACTGAATGTGAACTCCTGTACAAAGATAAGTTTCACACCTGTTGCTGCTTCGCTGTTGCCTCTGGCCCCATCCAATATTGGCATTTCCCATGAGTGAATGCCCCCCTTAGGCAGGTAAAGGTTCTCTACTCTTACTGGATGGCTACAACCAACTTGGCGTGAAGCTTGCCCTCAGCTCCAGAGAAACAAAGGGCATAGTCGGGCACAGATTGAAATCAGTGAGCTTTCTGCCACCAAGTGCAATGGAGCAAGCATTGCCAACCACCAACCCGCCCAACTTCTCAAGGCTAAGGCCATGGGATGAAATAATGTATGTTGACTTCCAGGACCGGCTCAGCCAAGTGTTGCAACCCTGAACTCATCCTTCGGACCTGACAACAATCATCTCTAGCTTATTTCTGCAAGATATTCTGCCACCACCCCTAAAAATTGTGGTGATTGCGAATGGAGGAATTTCAGAGAAGAAAATCTGGTCGGAAGGAATGTTTTGCCTAGAGGCAGTTCTGGAAAGGTGGGCAAGACACAACAGGGGCGAGCTGCCTTTGAAGGTCGTTCCAGGATATTCCCTCTCCAGCCTCCTTTGTGGTTTGCAAACTGTGGGGCGGGCCCTGGCAGGCCATGACACAACATTCCAGGGAAAAATAGGGTCCCTCTCTCCCTGCCTCATTGGCCAAGACAGGAGAGCCATCGGGGATGCACAGCTCCGCTTCTTCTTCTCATTGCCCCAGCGTAGGGTTACTGCTCCACAGATCCTTTTACACAGCCATGGGCTGCATGAGCAAGGATCTCACAAGGACGTATGGAACAGCTTATTGGGGTGGACTCGGGGCCCCAATAAGCTGTATAGGAGGAGGGGCAGCAAATTCAAAGTATTTGAAACAGATTGCTGTATATCACACTCACCCTTCTTTCCCTCCCTGCATTAGGTTTAATTTGAAGCCCGGCTCATCAGGGTATAGATCGAAAACCTCGTTTCCAGAATACAACATATGCCACACTTTTCCTTCTATAAGACGCACTTTTTCCCTCCTAAAAAGTAAGGGGGAATGTGTGTGCGTCTTATGAAGTGAATGCAGGCTGCACAGCTATCGCTGAAGCCAGGAGAGCAAGAGGGATCAGTGCACACTGATCCCTCTTGCTCTCTTGGCTTCAGGGATAGCCACACAAAGCCTCTTGAGCGCAGCCGGAGCGCTCCTCCCTCTCTGCTCAAGAGGATTTGTGTTGCTTTCTTGTTTCTTGATTTCCTCCTCTAAAAACTAGGTGTGTCTTATGGTCGGGTGCATCTTATAGAGCAAAAAATACGGTAATGATTCAGGGATGGGGAACCAAATGCTGCCCTCCAGGCTTCTCTATCTGGCTCTTTCGACTCCCCACAGGCAACACCCCTCCTCTTCTACACATCTCCGCTTTGCAGCCTCTCTGGTAGCTTATTTGCATGGCTGTACCCTTGACAAGTAGTCTAGTACCGTTTTTTGTTAAAGCTGCCATTCAAAGGGTGAACCCAAATTTTGTTATCGTCAGACACATTTTTTCCTGCCTGCCCTGCACATGGGAAATCTCTAACTCGTGCAATGTATGCACCGAGAAATGGAACACGTTTTGCACGGGGGTTGTGCACATGCACGCAAAAATGTCTATACCTGTACCACCCCCTTGGAACTGCCCCCGCATGGCTAACCTTGCCTTGCTTACCAGTCTCTAGAAGGCTCTGTTTGAGTCCCCACAAAACCTCACAAGAGCCTCCCAGGGCCTGGTAAGCAACTCTGAAAGTTTAAAAGCTATTTCCACGCTGGGGAAACTCAGAGCAAAGGGAGCCTTTAAGATCTCTGCCTTGTGGGCAATTAACTTGTGGGATTTCAACCAGCCAGCTTTCAAGTACGCGAGCTTGAGGTCGCACAAATTAATCACATGTAAGGTGCAATCATAATGCGTGGAGAATACAAAACATTTGGGAAGGTTGAACCCAGGAGCGTGTATACGCTTGCAACACACGAGTTGATCCAATGCGAAGCATCACTTCCCCTTTTGCATAAAATAATCAGATCAGACACTGGGGATGAAAACAGGCACCAGGCATTTAAACCATGACAAACAGAAAGAGTTAATCCATTCTTAAGCTTTCACCTGCATTGACTGACTGGGCTACATTCCTCTGTGGAATGGCTTATAGACAATCTGGTGCAAGGTCATCCAATGGAGTCTATGTTTGAGAGCCTGTTTATGTGCTCTGCACCGCACAGAAAATACAAATCAGGTTTGGGCAGGTATGTTCTGGTTCCAGCTGGGGAGTCGTAGTCATAGGAAAATAACATCCAGATGTTTCTCTGCATTGCTTTACTATAGGGGTCAAGCACCTAGGAGCCCCAGGGTCAAAACCAATTCAAGGAAGATCTGGCAACTGGCTATAGAAAGCAGGTTATGCCGTTATAAGGTTCAAGTAGCTTCCAGCCTAATAGCAGGTGAAAAAGAAGAGGGAACATCCCAGTTAAGCAGCAGGAAACATGAACAGACCCTCCAAGTGTCCCTATTTTCCAGGGACTGTCCCAGACTTACAGAAGCCATCCCAGTTTCTGGTTTGGTTCCAGGATGTCCCAATTTTCTTATTTTCATTGGAGAAATGTTGGAGGGTATGGCAGGATGTCCATGTTTTCATTGGAATAATGTTGGAGGGCATGGAGTTATGCGCCCTCTGAGCCAAGAAGGTAAGTAACTATACTAAGAAGACATCTGAAGGCAGCCCTGTATAGACAAGTTTTTAAATATTTAATGTTTTATTATGTTTTTAAATATGTTGGAAGCCGCCCCAGAGTGGCTGGGGCAACCCAGTCAGAAGGGTGAGGTATAAATATTAAGGTAAAGGTAAAGGTACCCCTGCCCGAACGGGCCAGTCTTGACAGACTGTGGGGTTTGTGCGCCCATCTCACATTTATTGGCCGGGGGCCAGCGCTGTCCGGGGACACTTCCGGGTCACGTGGCCAGCGTGACATCGCTGCTCTGGCGAGCCAGAGCCGCACACGGAACGCCGTTTACCTTCCCGCTGGTAAGCGGTACCTATTTATCTACTTGCACCCGGAGGTGCTTTCGAACTGCTAGGTGGGCAGGCGCTGGGACCGAACAGCGGGAGCGCACCCCGCCGCGGGGATTCGAACCGCCGACCTTTCGATCGGCAAGCCCTAGGCGTTGAGGCTTTAGCCCACAGCGCCACCCGCGTCCCTGTATAAATATTAGTATTAGCATTAATATTAGTATTAGTATTGAACAGGACATCCCTATTTTCATCAGAGAAATGTTGAAGCATATGCATGAAGCTCCAGTATTATTATTATTATTATTACCCACCTTAACCAACAGGTGCCAGATGGTTACCACAAGAAAAACATTAAAACGTGTTACATTCACAATAATAGGATGAGTTCTGAAAACACCTATCTCAGGTGCCAAAGAGGTGTGTCTTCAGCATTCGTCAAAAGCCGCACACCATTGTGAGCACCTTGAATACAGCCTGGAAACTAACCAGCAACCAATGCAGCTGTTTTGGAACAAGGATTATTATGAGTTCTAAAGCCAATAATTTGGCTGTTGCATTTTGGACAAGCTGAAGTTTCTGGGTCATCTTCATGGGCAGCCCCAGGTCTGAGCACCCTACAATAATCCAGTCTGGAAGTTACCAGAACATGGAGTGCCGTGTCCCAAGTCAAGGACGATGGAGGCGAGGGAGTTGCAACTGAAGAGGAGGAATTCACAGAGGAAAGAATGGGGTGCATGCTGCCTCATTAACTGGTTCATTTCAGTAGTTTGGACAAACTGGACATCTGCAGTATTTTGGAAATCTGAAATATGTGCAATGTGAAAGAGAGGCCCTGGTGGCAACAGCTCATGCAGAGGCAGAGAGCCAGCTCTGTGGCATTTTTTTCCCCGAGTAGGGGGAGATGTCCAGTCATCAAAGCTCCCCCACATGCATGCACGCTGCAGCAGCGGGGAAAAACAGGAAACCATACGTTTGGGGCCTCGCATGAATTCCAGACGGTCTGGAATCTGTTCTGAAGTTACTGCTCAGAAACTCACAAAATTCACTGCCAAGTCCAGGCATTTCTGCAGTATTCATGTTGCATCATTCTCCCAGCTAATTAATTGCTGACTAAGGAGGTCTATTATTTTATAGAGGAGCCTACACATAAAAGGTTTTTTTGTCTTTGTTTTGCTTGTCTCTCCTGAGAAACTGAGACAACAAAATCCCGAGTATCGCCTCAGCTGAGGTACGGTAGATCTGGCTTTCAAAATGTTTGACCTAAGGATAAAACTTTTATTGGCTTAATACGCACAGACAGCACAAATCACCAAGATAACTGACTGGATTAAAAGGACGAAGGAACGGGATTAGGTGTTTCTATTTCTGAATTGCATTGAGAAGGCCCCACTGCCATTATGGATTTATTGTCATTCAATCCATAATAATCCATAATGAATTGAAAAAAATGTTTAAAAGTACTCTCCCCCCCCCCCAAAAAAAGAGTCCTTTTTGTTGGGGATAATTCAGATATATATATATATATGAGAAGACCCCTCTGCCCAACTCTGAAGAGGGATAAAAAAGGGCTGCTACTCATCTGGAGTTCTGTCTGCCATAGATGATGATTAAACTACCACAAAATGTTAGATCAGTGTTTCCCAACCGGTGTTCCGCGGCACACTACTGTGCCGTGAGACATCGGCTGGTGTGCCGTGGGAGGGAGGCGGGCGAGGCGGGCGGTGAGAGGCGGCGGCGGCAAGGATCCGCGTCGAGCCGGGGGCGGCTCCGCGGTGGTGGTGCCGAGCGGCGGGGCAGCGCGTGCAAAAGGGAGGAGTGCGAGACAGCGGAGGAGGAGGAGGCCGGCATGTCCGGGCAGCAGCAGCAACAACAGCAGCAGCAACTCCCGGCGACGGCTCCTCAAGCCCCGCCGCCGCCCCCTCCTCCGCCCGCTATCGCCGCCACCACCACAACAGCCGCCGCCTCAGTTGCCGCCGTCCCTCAGTCCCTCGCTCTGCTGCCTCCTCCCACCCCCAAAGCTTGGAGGTTCCCCGGCAAGGGGGAGGGAAAAAACTTTCACTTTTGTGCGTCCCTCTCGGCGTGACGCTGCGCGCTGACGTCACGGGGCGGGGCTTTAATGGTGGTGTGCCGCGAGATTTTTTTTCAGTAAACAGGTGTGCCGTTGCCCAAAAACGTTTGGGAAACACTGTGTTAGATGCTAGGGTCCAAAGACACTGAGCCAGAGCTGAAGCTCAGACAGAGCTGCCACCATTTGTTGTCCTTCTCCACAGCACTGACCCTGCTTCACTTGTCAAGTTTCTGCCTGTTGTGCAGCCCTTGTAAGGACAGGAAAAGAACTGGGTCACATTTATTTGGAGAAGTTGGCTGTTGTTTTGTTTTGTTTTATAATTTAAGACATACCAATCTAAATCTTGCGACGGGTCAATTGAAATGGGGCGCTATTCACCTCAGCCCCAATGAAAACAGGCTTGGTTTGATGTAGCTACTGAACCCCGTGGATGACTTAAAATATTGTTTTCCTGCGTAGCAGAACGTGATCTTTTCAACGAAAAAGGGGGCGCCTCTGGGCACGTACAGAGTGCACTTCCTACTACCAAGGAATAGGCTTCCCTCAGAGAGACTTCACATTTCAGGACCCTAAAATGCTCTTTATTTTTTTTCTTTAAAAAAATGATGACACTGGAGATGATCATGACAACCAAACGCAAATAAAAAGCAAACAAAGCACACACAAACTCACACCCTGGGGGAAAAAAATGCCTCACGAAACAACGCGCATGCGCCAAACATTCGTTTCTCTCCGCCTCCCCTATTTTTCCCTTCCCGCCTGCCTTTCCCCTCTCCCCTTAGAAAGTGCGCAGCCCCCCCCCTCCCCGCGCTACGTTCTTTGTCGTCCAATCCCCCTCAAGCCCTAGCGCGCGACGACGTCACAAGGGGGGGAAATCCAGTCGTGTCCAGTTTCCCGTCGCCTCCCTCGCTCCACTGCGCAAGCGTGCTGGGGCTGCACAAATACGCGGCTACGGGCGGGGCAGGGGTGGAGAAGGAGGACAGGGCCTGAGCGTGACGGCTGCACAGCCGCAGCCTTGATTCCTCCCATCCCCCTCCAGCGGGGTTGTGCGCGTTAGCCCCCCCCGCTTCTCACAACACACCCCGTTCCCCTTTCTAGCCAATCCCTTCCCTCGCCTCCCGGTGCGCGCTGACGTCACAAAAGCCTACCCACTATATAAACGGCCGGCCGTGTGGCCCCGCCCTTCCTGCTGCCTTTTCCTTTTTTTGGTGCCCCCTCGCAGAGGTTGAAGAGCCGTTTACTTCGTCGCGTCCGCCTTTCGCCGTCGCTGCAGTTGCCTTCGACCCGGGAAAAAGCGAAGCGAAGCGCGTCGTATGTCCGCTATCCAGAACCTCCACTCCTTCGGTGAGGACACCGGCCGGAGGGGGGGGGCAAATAGGCAGGAAGCCTCAGGTTTCTGTGGGGCGGGCAGAAGGGGGGGTCAAAAACGAGCCTGAGGGGAAACCGTTGGGGGGGGGGTGTCGTCGGTTGGTCCTTAAGCGAGGGAAGGCCTCGGAGGAGGCGAACAGGCCTCTAATGTCGGGACAAAGGGCGAGGCCCGAGCGGGGCCGGAACTAGGGCGAGAGAGAAGAGACTGACTGGAAACTGCGGGTGAGGGAGGGGGGCATTTTTCGAAAAGGGACGGGGGGGCGAAGAGTCTGGGGGCGGAGCCATGGCTGCGGTAGAGGGGGCGGAGCCTGTTTCCGCGTGGGGAGGGGGGACAATGGGGGGAGAGGGGGGTAAATGGAGAGGAGCCGCTTGACCGCGGTGTTGTTGGGGGTTTTTTGTGGGGCGGAGAGATGCGTAATGGAGGATAAAGAACTTAGATCGAGGTTGGCATGAAGCCAGAATAATTGGGGGGGGGACACTTTTCGATAGGGTGGAAAGCGGGGCGGGGGTCGCATATCCTTAGCCTGAGTTGCGGGGGCTTTTGGGGTATTGGAAGCGATGGGGGGGAGGGAAGTGCGTTTGGTAGGAATTGGGGGGGGGGCTTAGCGCAAGTAATGGGTTTTTTTCTAGTGGGGAGGGGTGTTTTTCTGTTAAGAGGATTGATCGGCCACGGGGGCTGCGGCAAAGGCAGATTTTTTTTGGGGGGGGGTCAGTATGCTTGTTTCTTTCTATGTGTCTCGGTGAGGCCCCGGGATGTGGCGTTTGCTGAGCAGTCTCTGCCATCTTCCCTTCTCTTCTCTCTCTACCCCCCCCTCCCCGCTTCACTGACGCAGTTGCTAATTCTTGGCGGTTGCGTCAGCCGGAGACGAGGGAGGGGCTTCGGGACAGGGAGAGGCGGCTCGACGGGTGTCACGTGGCCCGAGAGGAAAGGGCCTGTTTTCAGGGCCTGCAAGAGGAAGAGAGCAAAGTACTGTGTAACCGGGTGACAAGGAAGAGGCCCGCATCAGTGGTGGAGTAACACTGTGGCTCTCATGCCAACTCCTTTCCTTGTGGCTGAGCAGCTCATGGGTGGCACTTTGTTTGGTGCATAGTTCATAGCTCTTGGGCTTTCGAACAAGAATATAAAGTGTTGTGGATGATGTTGAGAAGGAGGCATTTTAAGCTTACCCAGCAACAAAAATAAGCACCTTTGCGTTTTTAGCAAGGGTGCCATCTCCTTTGTGTAGCTTTTAACACTTTCTTTCTCTTTCCAGACCCCTTTGCTGATGCAAGTAAGGGTGATGACTTACTTCCTGCTGGGACTGAGGACTACATCCATATAAGGATCCAGCAGAGAAACGGCAGAAAAACCCTCACCACAGTCCAGGGCATCGCCGATGATTATGATAAAAAGAAACTGGTGAAAGCCTTCAAGAAGGTGAGTAGGAGAAGCTTCGATGTTTCCCAGAGAGAACTTGGAGGTGTGTCAAAAGAGGCTTGTGCTTTGGTTGATAGGCTATCTGTTTCTTGGGCATCTCAGTGTATATTGTGGCAAAGCTCCTCCCCCCCCCCCAAATAAAATGCTCTGAGATTTATATTTAATACGTGATTTTTATGTCTGTAGAAATTTGCCTGCAATGGTACTGTGATTGAGCACCCAGAGTATGGAGAGGTGATTCAGCTTCAAGGGGACCAGCGGAAGAACATATGTCAGTTCCTCGTTGAGGTGAGCATTTCAAGGGAGTCCTTAAAGCTCCTGTTTGGCTTATTGCTTCTGTTCTTGCATTTTAAGATTGGCATAGGGTTGAATAGGTTTATGATGGATCGCAGCAACTGAATTAAGACAATCACACAGCCTGTAAAGTAACTGGATTTAGCTTGTGTTGGTGTGTGTGGTGGCTATCGAGCTGGTGAGTTTTTAAAGACACCCTATTGTACAGACTGCATTCATGAGTTGGTGTTTGAAGCCACAATCACCTTTCTCTCTTTCTTTCTGCAGATTGGACTGGCTAAAGACGACCAGCTGAAAGTCCATGGGTTTTAAGTGCCTGTGGCTCGCCAAAGTCTCAAGGGGGCAGACTTCCCTGAGATGAGAAATTCCTTGTGCCCCGCATCACTAGTTTAAAAACAAGCCAGCTTGCATAATGTAATCGCATCAGGTTCCCCTTAGTCTGGACTAGTGTAACTCAGCAATGTAATAAACTGACAAGAGCCCACGTTGTGTCGTCTTGCTGTTCCTCATTTAAACCAGGCCCAGTTATGGTGTAAAGCCAGAAGCTTATTCTACACAAGACACTTCTGATAAGAGGCCATGAATGTTTTGGCTGTGTTGGGGACTTTCTAAAAAACTTTCAGGCCACTATGTCATAGAAATTGAGGCTAATAACTAGAGGTGCTTGTCTGGAACGAACTGTGACACTTAAGTGGCAGAGTGCAGAGCTGGGGTCTGAATTGCCTTTGTACATCTGAAGGAATCTTCCTTCAAAGGTATTGGGGGATGTGGAAACCAAAGTCCCCATTCCCAGACCAATCAATAGCAAACTCAATCTGTGGCTTAAAGTTAAGGGAGCAGTTTTAAAATAGGTTTGTCATTGTGGAGTGCTGCTTTTAACAACTAATGACCCTGTGAAGCAACAGCTTTCTTGGTTCAAGTCCTGATGTTCTGTGAAATGTATTTAAACACTTATTTAAATAAAAATGATTTTCAGAAACCGTTTCCTTGTCATTTCAATACCCTGCTAAAGGATACACCTATATGTTTTTTTGTCAGCTGAAGTCGCAGTTCACAAACTACATTTGATCTGTGCCACTGGCCTAAAGTTGTAGGCATCTCCAGAGGAAGGTGATGTTCTGACTATAAACAGACTTTTAAGCACTGTCCAAAGTAGAGGTTCAGGAGATAAATTCTGAGTTTAGGTGGAAGGGGCAGGAAAAGTACAAAGCAACACCATGCCCTGGTATCCCCAACATAATTGGCCTGCTGACCTTGGAGTTGCATCACAATGCTGAGGGATGATCACTGTAATATACTGCATCATTATATTGGTTAGACTGTGTAGCAGTGTACTTGGGAATGTTTGTGTTAATGCAGCCTAAAGAGACTGAGGGCTGAGAGTTATTTTAAATGAGTACCAAAGTTTAGTGAGCTTAATATGTAAAGTGCTTCAGTTGGGCTTTACAGATAGGAAGTTCTGCTTGTGCCATTGGTAAAAGATAGGTAGGGTGAAGAAGCTCATTGGTGCATTCCTGCAATAGTAATAACAAGAATAGCTAGAGGTGGTCCTGATACACTAAGAAAACTAAAGAGATCTGGCCCTGGGTAGTGCTTGTAGATTCCACTAAGGGGTCAGTTTCCACACAAAACACTTAAATTCTTTCAAGTTTAGGCATTTTGAGCTCCACATGGAATTTTTCTTTTTGGGGTGTGACAAAAGTCCTTACAACAAAGGGGCCTATCCCACTGTATACGTGATGGTTCTAAATCATTTGTTGGTGCCAAATGTTTCATTTAGTGGCCCAAAGGTTGCATTTATGGTGCTAAAACTTAATTCCAAATAGGGAAATGACTGAGGTAAACAATTATGTAACTAACACTTGCAGGAAGTGCCCCAGTTTTCTAGCCTAGTCACTGTATTTGCAGGGAAGATAGAGCTGGGAGCATTTAAAATCTAAGCACAGTTCAAAAACTTAGTAGCTGGTATGGGGCATATATTGTGTGTGTATCAGGAGCTAAAATCTAGTGGAACGTATCTTGCAGGCTGATGGGCAAAGCCAGTCTACTAGAACATAAATCAGTAACACTAATAACTTGTGCTTATTCAGGTGATGGTTATGTACAGAAATACTAAGCATGCATACACAAGTCTTGTGAATGTTAAAAAGATTATGTAAGTTTTCCTTAAGTTCCTCAAATATTTAGCCAGTATGCAATCTGAAACAGTTGGCACTGTATATTGTGTAGCGATGGAATTGATTTTTTAAAATGGGCTGTCTCCATTCCACAGTATCTACCATATACGCACTTGGCTTGTCAACACTTTATCCTGTGGATGTGACTTTCCACTGAGTGACTCCTTGTTAATACTTTCCTATCAATCCTTTTCTCATCTATTAAAAGTCAAGAGTCTATTAGTCTCTTTCCTTTTTTATGTGAGTGTTAAGAGAGCCAATTTGGTTCTGATACATTAGTGGCAAATAAGCTCCTGGCTATTGAGTTTGAACTTGACTGGTTGATGGAGTGGATTTCCATGCCCATTTATCAACTTGAAAAATTGTACTCTTTCAAGAGAGAGATAGTCAAGTAACGTGACGGCAAGCAGCTACTGTGTGCCCACAGTTTATTTTGCTCATGTTGATCGTTTTATATACAATGACATGTCTACATTCTAGCCATCTTACAACTGAACAAGAAAGGTAAAATGTACTGCATAAGTACTTTGCTTCCAGATAAGAGAAAATAGAAGGATCATTTTTAGCGAAGTGGAGGCTTCCTAACACCCACTTAGTAAGCTTGTTCAGAAGTGTAGGAGTTTGTTCAATCTTGGCCGCCTTGCAATTTTCAGTGCACACTTTGGAAAGACATTAATGTGGATGTGCACATGAAATAATTGCAGTGCCAATGGTCAAACACAAGAGGGAACTCCTTGCTTACTGCTTGAATCGCACAGAATTCTCCTGGTTGTTGCAGGGAATTCAACTATGGCAAAGTTTCTTGGACTGCGTTCTGGGGACCACCAGTATTCCCTTGTGATCCCAAAGACCATGTTGAAAATAATGTAAGAAAAATATGAACAGTAGAAATTTTCACTATGTAGTGAAGAGGCAAACTGCTATTTTGAGATTTCACTGAGTAGCAAGTTGTCTGAGCAGGTGTGGGCAACAGAAACTTCAAACAAGGGAAATTAATAAAGGCAAATGGGAAGACTTGGATCATAGGAAAATAAGATAAGGAATGTTTTGAGCACCCTCTCCACATGAAGGCCATATATATATGTATACACACACATACACCCACCCACCATTATAGGCCGTATAGAGCAATCAAAATCCAATTGTGATCCTTGGTGGGGGCAACAAAATTCAGGAACCTCTTGCCCATAAAGTTCGAGATGGTTCATACTGGCATGAAATATTTCCAGGTATTTTGTAAGCTGCTGTGGATCTTCAAGTGCATAGAGCACTGACCGTCCTGTTTGTTTTGTTTTTAAATCTTGAGTTCTAATGAAATGTGTTCCATAGATCCACATAGTTTTTCTGTGAGATGCTAACTTTAGCAGCATAGCATGCAAAAATTCTATTGGGGCTGCTTTCTCCCCATCTGTGGCACATGCAAATTGATACTTGATCACATTTTATTCAGCAAAAAAATCTAGTTGTGGTAGAATACACTGATGCAAAGCTTCCCTACTAGAATTGCCTGTTATTCTGCCCCTTTAGAGTCATAGCCTCTGTCCAGAGATGTGGAGCGGCTGGGCAGGGAAATCAGTAGCAGCCCTACCTCCACATCTGACACTGTTTAAACTAGACAGGATGTCCAACTGGAAAGTCATAAATCAAGCGCAAATAGGTAGCATGGTCTTAGCAGGAAAGCACGTCTTCCTAATCTTCCACTAATGGTAGAATAAATTGTTTGTGTTCCTCTCAGAAGGGAGTGTTGAATCGGTTACTTTCCCATTTAATTGCCCTTTTCCCTTGCTATTATTCCCAAGAAAAGGGTTTGTTTAAACAACAGCCTCATGGGCTGGTGCATCCATCTTATGCAAGATGCTACAGGAAGGAGAGATGTCAGAGGAGACGGGAGGGGATGAAAATCGCAAGTGAATCTATGCAACTTTGTGGTGACTGCAGCAGAGGGATTGGTAACTCAAGACCAAACCTTCCTCTTGTAAAGTTACTCCGGTGCCCATGTGGTCTATTTTGAGGAGTGGGTAAAGAGTCTCTCGACTCCAGCAGGCTACTAACGGTGTGGACCTAGAGCAGGCATAGCCAAAATAGTGTTCTCCAGGTAGTCCTACAACTCCCATCGGACCCAGCCGATGTAGCCAGTGGTGAGGGATTATGGGAAATGTAGTCTGCATCTTGGGTGGGGGGTCACCGTGTTTGCTGCCCCTGGCCTAGAGACTCTGCAAACCTAAGACATGACTTTCTCATAGCTAAGATGAACCCCACCTGGGCATCTCTCTAATTCAGCCAGGCTGGAGCCCTTAGCATTTTCAGCCAACGACACTGACACTGACTGACACTGCCTCGGTGCCTGCCATTTTCACTCCAAGATGATGCCAGGCTCTGTTTGCTCTGTGGATAAATTCTGCTTGGTTTTGTTTTTTTAAAGCATTGGCAATTCTTATTTATAATACAACATCCTTACGTGCAAACTATACTGTTTCAGCTGAATGGATATCCTAGTTTGACCAGTTTTCTTACCTGTTCTGGATGCATGGCGGTAAACAAAGACCAGAGAGGGAGCTATTTTCTTGTGTTTTGTATATTTTTCTTTCCAATTCCCATGGTTTTGGAAAAAGATGGAGAAGTGCAAGCTAAGGAACCACAAGTCAGTTGTACATCCCATCAGCCTTTTGCCGTGTTTGAAAATGGCTTTGTGTTGTGTTATTTTGATCAACGTACCTGAGGTTATTTCTTATTGGACTGGCAGCCTCCTAGATCTTCAAAACAGCTTTGGTTTGTGTGAGGCTGGTGTCTTATGGTAGGAATTCAATGCATTTATGTAGGCCTAAAGCTTCCTTTTTCCTCTTTTTTCTTTTCTGGCATTGAAAGATGAGAGTTTGGGGATGGCAGCAATCTGGGGAGCTTTAGCTCAACATGCTATTTCAGGAAACCAGAATGGCAGGCAGCGGGTAGCGGGGAAAAGGTAACAAAATACAAATTTATTGCCTTACATGATAGATGTTATGAGGCTATGTTTACAGTCCCACTTTCTTAACAGCTCTTATGGTAGGAAGTTGACACTTTTTAAGATGATCTATCTATGCATCATCAAAGTATTTTTGCTCCACAAAGAAGATGGGAGGAAACAGCAAGAGGATGATCAAAGGATTGCATCTGAAAAACAAACTTCATCTTTACACAGAGAGCATTTGCAGCTGAGGTCCTTCCTTGCCACTTAAGACTTCAAAGATGCTTTTAGTGGAGTGTGGTTTCTTTTCCGTCGCTGTTAGATTGTTCTCCACCTCCTCCGGTGGCATTGTGATGGCTGATGTGCTCTATATAATAAACTATTTTAATGCGTGTTTTGTTGTCAAGTACCCTTGGTTTCCTTTTAAATTCTGTCTCCTTCCCTCCTCAAACACCAAGACTTCGTTGTGATGTTCAGACAGTTGCTAGGTCAGGTTTACCTCTCTGTCAAAACTGGTTCATATGTATCTGTATGTGCTCAGAAAGCTATACAGCTGCAGGACTTTTTCCACATAAGGACATAACATGAGACGGCTGGATCAGGTCAGTGGCCCATATAGTCCAGCATCCTGTTCTCAAAGTGGCCAGCCAGGTGTCTGTGGAAACGGGATGCAGGTGGTGCTGTGGTCTAAACCACTGACCCTCTTGGGCTTGCCAATCAATCCCCGGTTCAAACCCTGTGACGGGGTGAGCTCCTGTTGATCTGCCCCAGCTCCTGCCAACCTAGCAGTTCGAAAGCATGCCAGTGCAGGTAGATTAATAGGTACCACTGTGGCAGGAAGGTAAACAGCATTTTTGTGCACTCTGGTTTCCGTCACCATGTTCTGTTGTGCCAGAAGCGATTTACTCATGCTGGCCACATGACCCGGAAAGCTGTCTGGACAAATTCCAGCTCCCTCGGCCTGAAAACAAGATGAGCACCGCAACTCCATCGTTGCCTTTGACTGGACTTAAGCATCCAAGGGTCCTTTACCTTTTTACCTGTGGAAATCCTGCAAGCTGGAGGGTTTGAAATATTTTCCTTGAAGCTTGAATTTGTTTTATTCTGGACTGTTTGATTCACTGCTTTAATGTATTGTGTTGTGGTATTCTGAACATGATTTACGTAATGAGGCAATTGTGGTGTGTGTTGACCTGTGATTCACAGCAACTGGTATTCAAAGGCATATCCTCTTTTAAAGCTACCCAAGGAAAAAAACAGATTTGAGGAGGCTTGGGGGATGATCACTCTAAGAAGATAGACAGGGGCTTGACCTATGCTACCACCTCCCAGTGTCCCCTTAAAACAGATCCCCAAGAAATCTAGCTCCTGTTGAGTTGCCTTACACCAGCCTTCCCCACCCAGTGCTCTCCAGATGGTTTGGAATACAACTCCCATCATCCCTGACCATTGGCAGTGCCAGCAAGGGATGATGGTAGCTGGAGTCCAACAACATCTGGAGAGCACTGCGTTGGGGAAGGCTGAACAGTCCTCAGAATGCTGGGTTTCAATAAAACGGCTTATCTGAGTTTTAAGCGGCTGCAGGAAAGTAGTTTTCACTGGTGGCCAATAAAAGATAGGGAAGGAATGGGCAGAAAGATATCCCCTCCCCCTCGCAGGAATTGATCCTGTACCGCTGATGTAAAAGAGAGTAGGAGGAGCTCTCTCCATAAGAAGGAGGAGCAAGCCAACAAACCTTTAAGAAGGCACCTCGCTGCTTTGGAGAAGAAGAGAGAATCCTGTTGAGACAGAAGCAGAGCACTGACGGAGGACTCCCGACAGGTAAGGAGAAGGAATCCTTGAGTCATGCCTTCCCCAACCACGTTCCATCCAGGTGTTTGGGACTCTAACACCTATCCACTGAGATTGATGGGAGTTGTAGTCTAAGACATCTGGAGGACGTCCAGTTGGGGAAGTCTACTCGTGAGTAGATTGGGTTTTTTAGATGCTAGATCTAAAAGATTCAGGACAGGCAAAAGGGCATGCTTCCACAGAGAGCAGGCTGAAACTGGGAGATCTGTTCTGATGGCCATCAACGTGGCTTTAAAAAGGGGTTGGAGGAACTACATGGAAATAAGGCAAATAAGAACTATTTGACGATGGAACCGTCTCCATCGGAAGGTTGTGGACTCTCCTTCCTTGGAGGTGTTTAAGCAGAGGTTGGATGACCATCTGCCATGGATGCTCTAGTTGAGATTCCTGCATTGCAGGGGCTTGGACTAAATAACTCTTGGGGTCCCTTCCAACAATTCTATGATTCTAATGGCTACTAGAATCATGGCAGAGGTGTGCTGCCTCCGGTATTGAAGGCAGTGCCTCTTAACACCAATTTCTGGGGCTGCCAAGTAGAGAGAGCGCTGCTGCACTCCTGAATTGCTTGCAGGCATCTGGTTGGCTGGCGCTACAACTGGTGGGTCCTTAGACCACCAATTGGGAACCACTAGTTTAGACTTTAAAGGCTAGCAAATGCATGATGGCGTGAATGTGTACATTAGGTTAACGAAAGGTAGGTAAACAGCAACCCAGGCTATGCAATAGAACTTAATCAGCTCTGTAATTTATTTGATGCTGGGCAACGCCCCCCCTAAAGTCCTCTTCTTACTATCTTCCAAGTTCCAGGCATGCACACCAAGGTACTTACCAGCCTGCTGCTGACCACCTTCATAGCCACAAGCCTCTTAAGATCTGTGTCCACATCCTATCAGGGGGGTGGCAGGCTCAGCAGGCAAGCCAAGGCTGGACCACAACAGGAGAAGATGCAGAGGAGCAGCAGTGGCGGTCCCATCCGCAGGGAGTGGCCAGGACATCTGTCTGAGGACCAGAAGGATTTGGTCGCTCAGTTCCTGCCTTACCTCCGTACAGGTAGGAGAAACTACACACACATGCTTCTTGCATTCTCAGTAAGACCTTTCCAGATGATCTTAGTGGAAGGCTGGGCTCCTTCAGAGTGAGAGAGGCACTCCCAAAGTGTGAAGAGAACTAACAGGTGTGCATCTCCCTCCGCCAAGCTGGCCGTGCAAATGAAACGACAGGCGAAGCATTAAATAAAATATTTGCTCAGCCCTCCGTCTTGCTCCTCCCCACATGCATGGTATTTAATACTTGCAAGTATGTTATGAATATTCATGCATTCACTCACCCAGCATTAGTTTTAAGGGGGGGGCTTAAAGTGTTAAATGCAAAACCCGCTACAGGATGAAGGAAGAGGTTTCTCGGTTTAGAGGGTGCTGCCAATCAGTACTGTGCAATCAGCAGAGAGCTTCTGATTCAAATTTGCCCTGCCATTCCCCCCCCCCCCAGTCCTCAACCCTGGACAGGGAAGGCAGATTTGAAGTGAGCCAAGTGGGGACACTCCAATCTGAATGTAAACCTGCCTCCCTATTGATTGGACCAGGAGTGACAGACCTGTGGTCCTCTGCTGTTTGGACTCCCATCAGCCTCAGTCAACATGGGGAGATGATGGGAACCATACTCCCAAAAAGATCTGGAGAGTCACAGGCAAACCACTCCCTGGCTTCAATCTTTAAACTGTCTGGGTGGTTTTCAAGTGTTTCCATACTGCTCTGAGAGCACAATTTAAAACCTCTAACTTTTGGAAACTCGGGATGCCAAAGAAGTACTTTGTGGTCTCCATTGGTAGTGGAATTGCCTCCAAATTGCGAGAGAGAAAACGGTACATTGTATTAATGAACTGAATGTGACTAACTCGCTTCGTTTTAAAATGACAGCAGAGGGTAGGCAGTCAGAACTGGGGATGCTGGAGGCAGAGACAGGGAGGGGTTTTTTTCCCCAGCCATCTCCCCGCCCTGCCAGGGTCTTGATGTACCATATTTTTCGCTCTATAACACGCACCCAACCATAACACGCACGTAGTTTTTAGAGGAGGAAAATCCGTAGGCATGCCACCCGTAGGCATTCCCTCCATAACACGCACAGACATTTCCTCTTACTTTTTAGGAGGAAAAAAGTGAGTGTTATGGTGCAAAAAATACGGTAAATCCCTTGCCCTGAAGCTGCTATTAGCCCTAGGAGGAAAACTCCAGTAGACCCCACCAGCTCTTGATGATCTACAGAGAGTGGGCTGGCAGGACTGAGATTGAGGACAGGTTTTGCCAATCCACCACCTGCCTTCAAGTTAATCGCACCGTGTCTCTTCCCCAACTGCAGAATTTGCTGGCAGGGTGCAGGACCCAGAGGCTCATTACCCCAGCTGGATGGACTTTGGACGGCGAAGCTCCGAGGACTTGGAAGGAGAGGCCTAAGGGACCCATTTCCCAGGCCAATCCAGGCGGGGAAGGAAGAGGCAGCGATGCAGATTCTAAATAGGTTTTGAGCATTTTGTAAATGTCCAGACCCGTTCCTCTTGCGTGTCTGTGCCAATAAAGCTGTGCCACTGCTATCTCTGCCTGAGCAGCTCGTGATTCCACAAACTGGGGAAGAGGGCAGAACCAGCGGAGCAAATTGGTAATGTCCCAGTCGGAAGTCCTGGAGGGCTAGACTAGACATTTATAGGATGGTGCTGTTAAATGCCCAGTTTAAGAGTCATTGGTGGTTATTGAACTTTGTCCTTTTCTTTTTTGAAATCATTTTTATTTGATTTTACAATACAAAATTATAAAAAATTCAAAAATATAACCGGACTCCCCCCCCCCGAGTCCCGTTTTAATCATTTAAAACTGCATCTTCTTCCAAACTGTAAGTATTATATCAATCTATATTTTCCATGGTAATTGTTACACTACAAGTGAAATCAAAATCCTGCCAATGTTTCCATCAGCTTACAGAGTGGTCTTTTAAATAGCTTATACATTTTCCCCATTCTTTTGTAAAGTTTTTATCCTCTTGATTCCTGAGTTTTCTAGTCAGCTTTGCCATTTTATCATGGTCCATCAGCTTAGTTTGCCATTCTTCTCTGGTAGGGACTTTGTCTTCTTTCCATCTCTGGGCTAGTAGCATCTAAACAGCTGTTGTTCCATACATAAAAAGTCTTTTTCTGGTCCTTTGGGATATCGGTACCTGTAATTCCTAATAAGAAAGCTTCTGGGGTTTTTTTAACAAAGGTTATTTTAGACATTTTTTTTTCATTTCATTGTACACTGGTACCTCGGGTTACATACACTTCAGGTTACATACGCTTCAGGTTACAGACTCCGTTAACCCAGAAATAGTGCTTCAGGTTAAGAACTTTGCTTCAAGTTGAGAACAGAAATCGTGCTCCGGCAGCGTGGCAGCAGCAGGAGGCCCTATTAGCTAAAATGGTGCTTCAGGTTAAGAACAGTTTCAGGTAAAGAACAGACCTCCGGAACAAATTAAGTACTTAACCCGAGGTACCACTGTATATCGTTTCCCAAAAAGCTTTTACCACCTTACAAGTCCACCACATATGATAAAAAGTACCTTCTTTTTCTTTACATTTCCAACAGACATTTGTGCTATACATTTTTGCCAGCTTAAAGGTAAAGGTAAAGGTACCCCTGCCCGAACGGGCCAGTCTTGACAGACTCTGGGGTTTGTGCGCCCATCTCACTCTATAGGCCAGGGGCCAGCGCTGTCCGGAGACACTTCCGGGTCACATGGCCAGCGTGACAAAGCTGCATCTGGCGAGCCAGCGCAGCACACGGAACGCCGTTTACCTTCCCGCTGGTAAGCGGTACCTATTTATCTACTTGCACCCGGGGGTGCTTTCGAACTGCTAGGTTGGCAGGCGCTGGGACCGAGCAGCGGGAGCGCACCCCGCTGCGGGGATTCGAACCGCCGACCTCTCGATCGGCAAGCCCTAGGCGCTGAAGCTTTTACCCACAGCGCCACCCGCGTCCTTTTGCCAGCTTAGTAGGAGTCAAATACCACTGTTATTTTCTTGTGAGCAGGGGGCACTGATACATCTCCTTGCCAAGGGTGCAGGGGAGCCTAGGTACCCCTCTGTATATGAGATGAGAAGAGAGAAAACCCAGTCTGACCAGTTGCCCAAGTTCACTCTGTTTGCTTCATGACTTGACCCTCAGTTTCCCACAAAATTCAACTCCACCTACACAAAACCACAACCATTTTTGTCTGTGTTCCGTTGGCATCCCATAAGGGTCTTTGTGCAGCCTTCCACAGATAAGCCCACTCTTTGCTTCTAGGTGGGCTCAAGCCAAGACACATCAGCCCTCCCCCTGAGAGACTCATAGAACCATCGAGTTGGAAGGGACCACGAGGGTCATCTAGTCCAACCCCCTGCAATGCAAGAATCTTTTGCCCAACGTGGGGCTCGAACCTGCAACTCTGAGATGAAGAGTCTTACCAACTAAGCTACCCCATCTAGAAACATAAGGAGGGGGTTGACTATCAGAAATGATAATTGCAGGCACAGGAAGTGCTCCTTGACAAAGATAATTGAAAAGGCAACCACCAAAACCTTCCACAAAGGCAAGATGTGGGCAGTGATTTATGAGGTACCAGTGCCAGAAATTAGGAACTGTATCTGGAAAACAGGAACAAAATAATAATACTAATTACTTATACCCCGCTCATCTGGCCAGGCCATCCCAGCCACTCTGGGCAGGTCCCAACAGAATATTAAAAACATGATAAAACATCAAACATTAAAAACTTCCCTAAACAGAACTGCCTTCAGATGTTTTCTAAAAGTCAGGTAGTTGTTTATTTCCTTGACATCTGATGGGAGGGCGTTCCACAGGGCAGGTGCCACTACCGAGAAGCCCCTCTGCCTGGCTCCCTGTAGCTTCACTTCTCGCAGTGAGGGAACCACCAGAAGCCCCTTGGAGCTGGACCTCAGTGTCTGGGCTAAACAATATGGGTGGAGATGCTCCTTCAGGTATATAATCCTATACCAGTCTACTCAGAACTGAACCTCACTAAATTCAATGGTAAATGTGTACAACATTTGATCCTCAGGTGCTGTTTATGGACTGCAGGAGGCATGGTGGTGAGAGGGGCTCAGACTCAGCTCATAAACAGACTCTTGGGCATCTTTGGGGTGGCTTGTGGGTGCTGAACGGGTCCCAGACACACTTCTTCTCCCGCTCCCTGTGGCGAGGTTCATTATTCAACCCAGAGAGCAACTTCCACAGCCCTTCCGCTCCACCCGGCTCCTTTCCAACTGCCCATGTCAAGACTTTCTGAGGACTGCAGCCTGAATGAGAAGAGGCCAACTCATGAAGGGAAAGCCTGCCTCGTCAATGAGAAAGGCTGTCAAGTCATCTTCCACAGTGGCAGTAAGATGGAGGAAGTGTGTGTGTCGGAGAGAGGGCAGATCCACACTATTCGTTTAAATAAAATTCATTGCACGGTTGCACGCAGTGACAGATGTCAGGGGTTCCTGCTGCTTACCTAGGATTCGTGTTTCCTTCTGGGATTAAGACACGGAGGAGGCTGTGGTGTCATTAGGATATATGGTTTACTTATATACAACCTGAGCCTATGATGGAGGAGTTCACAGTATAAATAATCATTAATAATAATAATAATAATAATAATAATTTATTATTTATACCCCGCCTATCTGGCTGAGTTTCTCCAGCCACTCTGGGTGTCTCCCAATCAAGTGTTAAAAACAATACAGCATTAAATATTAAAAACTTCCCTAAACAGGGCTGCCTTCAGATGTCTTTTAAAAATAGGATAGCTGCTTATTTCCTTGACATCTGATGGGAGGGCGTTCCATAGGATAGCTGCTTATTTCCTTGACATCTGATGGGAGGGCGCCACTACCGAGAAGGCCCTCTGCCTGGTTCCCTGTAACCTCACTTCTCACAATGAGGGAACCGCCAGAAGGCCCTTGGCACTGGATCTCAGTGTCCAGGGTGAACGATGGGGGTGGAGACGCTCCTTCAGGTATACAGGACCGAAGCCATTTAGGGTTTTAAAGGTCAGCACCAACACTTTGAATTGTGCTCGGAAACGTACTGGGAGCCAATGAAGATCTCTCTTCAACCAGACTCTCCTGCTTGCTGCTTTGCTTCCAGGTCACATTCCTGCAAACTCAACTTAGGCTTTGTCCTTCTATCTATCTAAGAGGTGAAGGAGGGGCCCCACCCATTTGTGGCCTTGATGATGTGTTCAATAGTCCAGGTATCTGACAGTCTCCCCACTCAAATCTTCTCTTTACAAGTGATTGATATAAGCACGCGATAATCTACAGATTTTGTTGGACTTGATCAATGTTATTTCACAGCAAATTATCAAAATATTCTAAAAAATCAAAACCAAGTCAGTGGGACTTACTTCTAAGTAAACCTGCATAGAACTGGGATGCATATGTTACAAGCGCTCAAGAGTGCTGTGACCTGTGCCTGCAGCAAAGGCAGTCAGAGAAGTCAGGATGATTTTAAACCCCCTATAATGGAAGGGCTTGATAAAAGCAATTTAAAGCAGGATTTCTGCAGGAGGAGACAGTGTTTGCAAGGAAAGCTGTTTTGTATTCTGCCTGCCAGATCTTAAATTGGAAAGAATAAGAGACTATTGAAATACGCTCCACCGGGCTGTGGCTTTCAAGCAGGAAGGGGCTAAAAAAAACCTATGCTGCCTACCATACCTTAAAATAAGGGACAGATGGGAGCTCTGTACATCATGCCAGGAACTGGAACCACGCTTTGCCCTCAGACAATAGAAACTCTCTGACCTAGTTTTCAAGTTCCTATTAAGAGTACAGCAGAGGACGTCGTCCATCTCTTTCCTGGACTTTAGGATCAGTGCATTTTTCAAACTGACATTTTTTTTCCCATCCAGAAACTATTAAAAAGCGAGATCAAGGCAACGCTACAGCCACATATTTGGATGGCTGATGCAGAAAGCAAAGAAGATGCAATTCACAGACTTCTCTGGAGGCAGCGAACCAATGTGTGTGTGTGTGTGTGTGTGTGTGTGTGTGTGCATGCGTGCGTGCGCACGTGTGTGTGTGTGTGTGTGTCTTTCAGAGGGTTGTGGTTGTTGTTGTTATTTTATACCCTGCCCATCTGGCTGGGCTTGTTAGTAAATCCAACAGGGTTTCCCCAGCCACCCTGGGCGGCTCCCAACAGAATATTAAAAACACGATGTGGTGCCAATAGTGTTGGAATGTTGGGATGCCAACTCTGCCATAAGTCCCAGCCAGGAGAGCCAGTGGTCAGACATGGCGGTCACCACACTAGATACCCTGACCCAAAGTATTCCAGGTGCTCAAATCTTTGTTATGATTTGTCCAAACTTCTCCATCCCCCCTCCAAGCAGTTGTTTGTGGAGCTGTCCATCTTGAATATGGCAGCAGCTTTTTGAGCTCGCAAACAAGTTTTTACAACCCCATCCACTGAGCTGGAACAACAGCCTACAGTTTGTAAAAACTTTAAAAGCATGAAATATGTCTGAAAAACAGCAAATGAAATGGTTTCCAATGCACAAAAGCTCCTGGCAAGAAGAATCCTATTTCCTTCAGGTCCTAGTGCCGGAACGGCCACTTGCCCCTTACACAGCAGTTTTCTTTTGGACCAATTTTCTAATGAGCCCCAAATGAAGGTGCTCTTTCTCTCCAGGAAGCTCTCTACAGGCTGTTATGCACCACGGTAATACTTTTTTAGAAATAAAATAAATATGCAAGCGATTGGCACGAACTGGACTGCTTGAGGTCTATCCAGACTGGTGTTTGGGGGTGTCGCCGGAAAACCCCCCCCCCAACTCACTGACACGTGTTACACAAGCACCACACTCACACACGCACACAACTCCCCTCCCTGACCCTGGAGATGTCCCTTTTAGAGGGCCATCCCTAAAGCCTTCCGTAGATAAGGAAGCGCTGGCTTGACAGCTTCCCGCCATGGCGCTCCACATAGCCCTATTTTTATTGCGAGTAGACCGGCCGACCGAGCTCTGCTGTCAATCGGCGGCCGCCTCAGCCAATCAGTGTTACCGAACAGCGCCTCTTGCGGCGGCCACGCAGGTACTGCAGGCTACTGCCGCTCTCTTCCCTACCTTTGACAGCTCTTAATACAAAGTTTCCGGGTTCAATTGACCGTGACTGATTTAATCAAAATGTAGCAAGCCACTTCCTGAAGGCGAAAGTGCTTTGAACTTCAAGGACAATATTCTTTATAAATCCACTAAAAATCAACCGTACTTCGGATTTTCACCGGACCACTTTTATTCTACTGCATACTGCAAGGACTATCAAAGGGGGGTGGCCTGATATCAAGCGGCCATAATCCCTTTACCGAGCAGTCACGTACTCTGTGTTCCTTCCTAGTGTACGTGACAACCTTGATAGCCATCGGTGATGGGCTCAGACAGAAGGCTATCAGGGACATAATGAACTGCATATCATAGTGTATTCCGCGCGGACTCTTACAAAGGACTGTGACCGGATTCCCCTCAGGGGGCAGGAAACTTCACCCTTTCCCTTTGTTCTTGAATATGACTCATGTAGGGAGGGGGAAGGAGGCTCCGGCCAGGTGTCAGGACACTCGAGTTACCTGTGCAGCTCCTCCCCAACTCCTCCTATTTTTAATATAATCATGATGTAAATATGATGTAATTCTGAGGGTGTAGCTAAGGGGATTAGCAACTAATAAAAGTTAGGGTCTCCCTTTGTTCGGGGCTTCCATCTTGCTTCACATCGTGGGCGGTGGGAGTCCTGTCGCGACAGTCTTTCTTGAATAAAGACCGAGCCTACTGGCTGCTGTTTTGCTCTGACTTGCTCTGGTCGGTGTCTTCATTTGCCCAAGAGGACCCTTGATTTTCCGTTAACAGTTGGCGACCGCGACTCAGGGACACTTGGTTCTCCTGTAAAGGTGAGAGGGGAGATAGAGGGGATCGGGCGCCACCGGCCACTTTAGCCCGGGGATCCTTTTCTTCCTCTCCCTGCCTCCTCTTTGCGGGCGGTAATCAACCGTCACCAGAAGCCCAACCAGAGAGAGCAAAGGCGAGGTAAAGCCGGCTAAGGAAAGATCCCGGGATCTGCGAGGGACATCAACGGACGTGAGTATGGTTCTGAAGAAAGTACATTGGGAGGAGGGTGGAAAATAACGTCTCCACAACAGCCAAATCTTTCTCCTTTATTTCCAACGTTGCATCTGCAAATCTTGAACCTCCTTTCCCTTTTTCTCCCCGTTTTCCCTTTCGGAAGTATGGCCAGGAAAACGTGGTGCTTATTGTTTCTCTGACGTCCTTTTTCGGAGTCGGCCAAAGGCGTCCTTTACAAATCTCTCCCTCTCCTTTTCTCCCCCGTTTTCCCTTTCGGAAGTGTGGCCAGGGAAGCGCGGTGCCTGTTATTTCTCTGACACCCCTTTCGGAGTCGTCCAGGGGTGTCCTTACAAATCTCTCTCCACCTTATCTGCCTGTGCAAATGAAGCCGCCCCTCCTGCCCGGCGACCTTTGTTAGGGATGACCCGGGTACGTGAGAACGCAAGGTCATTTGCTTCCTTTCAAACCTTTGTTTTCTCGGAACCCGATCTGGCACTGCACCGCGCAGGCGTCCAGTAGGGAAGCCGAATTTAGTTTAAAGGCTAGGCAGGGGGCTGTTGTGGAGGATAGAGGGGAGGTTCACAATTGGGGCCCCACACTAGGATTAGCATTGAAACAGTACTGTGGTTTAGGTTTCCGGGCAGAGACCCGTGGTTTAGGTTTCCGGGCAGAGACCCGTGGTTTAGGTTTCCGGGCAGAGACCCGTGGTTTAGGTTTCCGGGCAGAGACCCGTGGTTTAGGTTTCCGGGCAGAGACCCGTGGTTTAGGTTTCCGGGCAGAGACCCGTGGTTTAGGTTTCCGGGCAGAGACCCGTGGTTTAGGTTTCCGGGCAGAGACCCGTGGTTTAGGTTTCCGGGCAGAGACCCGTGGTTTAGGTTTCCGGGCAGGGACCCGTGGTTTAGGTTTCCGGGCAGAGACCCGTGGTTTAGGTTTCCGGGCAGCGACCCGTGGTTTAAATTTCCGTTCAGGCTCGAGGTTTTAATCAAATAGTTTGTGGTTCAGAAATAAGTAGAGATTCCACTAAGATAAGGACATTCCAAAATACTGAAAGGATCTCTTTCTACCCCTTTCTTCCCAAACCCTCTTCCCTCTTCCCTTGTGTGTGTACGTTCATCCCTTTCTGCCTTTAGCGTTCTTCGCTAGCGAAACAACAACCTGATAGAGAAGAGAGAATGGGAGCCCAAGCTTCCAAACACTCAGACTGGACTCCTCCCGGCGACAAGGCTTCCGCGGAGCCTTTCCGCCACAGGGAGGACTCTGATACCCCTCTTCAATTCGTCCTCTTAAACTGGAAGGAACTGAAAGGGAGAAAGGGGCTCTCAAAGTCCAAGCTGAGGGACCTTTGTAACATCTCGTGGGTTGCCTTTACCCACCACCTAGAGCCAGCTTCTAGATGGCCATGCCACGGCTCTTTCAATCTTCAAAAAATGCAAGCACTTAAAACTTACCTGGCTGACGAGAGGCCCCGACAACTGTACTACCTAAACGCCTTTGCCGAAGCCCGTGAATTATTTCAACGGCAGCAAGCCCAAATTGTCCGCCAAATGGCTGTTTTAAAAACAAATGGACCCCCCCCATACGATGAGATTAGAGCTCAGGAGGAACAATTGGATCGAACCCTCGTCCCCTTCTACTACCCTGAACCCGAAGCACCCCGACAGCCAGGGCCCGGTGCAGGAGGCAGGACAGGAGCCGGAGGGGGAGGCACAGCAAACCCACCAGGCACAGGACCAAGGGGGGACACAGCAAACCCACCAGGCGCAGGACCAAGGGAGAATGTAACGAACCCACCAGCCACAGCCACTGCCCCTCCCCCAAGCACACCTAACACACTGCCGTCCGATCCTTCCTCAAGCGCATCGAACTCGGCAGAGAACCAGGCAGACGTGGACCTTGGGCCTTTGCTCAGTGGGCAGCTCCTAACTGAAGGAAGAGAGGGACCTGTTTCCAGTAGGACCAGAAACAGGGACAATCTGCTAAACGGAGAAATAGAAGGTGCCTTTCCACTACGTGCATTACCTATACCTCCCGTCAGAGCAGGAGACCCTCCCCGTATGGTTTTTACCCACCAGCCCTTCCTTACCTCTGACCTAATGAACTGGTCCGATAAGATGCCCTCTCTACGAGACGACCCAGACAAATGCCACCGCCAAGTGGCTACCATCTTCTCCACCCACAACCCCACATGGGCGGATGTGCACATGTTGTTGGGAGCCCTCTTTAATGAGGCAGAGAAGAGGGAGATCTTAGCAAAGGCGGGAGAAGCCCTCAACCGGGAAGGATACCAGCCAAACTGTCCCGCCTCAATGACCCCACTGACCACTCAGACGTTACTTAACGACCCTGACTGGAACTATAACACTACCGATGGCCAATGGGGTCTAAAAATTTTCAAGAAGGCCATCCTAGATGGTATTAAAGCTGCAGGACAGCGAACTGTAAACTGGACCAAAGTCCAAGCGGTCCTTCAGGGACCTGACGAACATCCCTCTGACTACTATTCACGGCTAGTCTCCGCTATTAAGACCTGGGGTGGAATAGACCCGGAGAGCCCACAGCACGAAGTGATAGTCAAAGGTTTTTTCAAAGATCAAGCCACCGCCGACATCCGAAAGGCATTAAATTCACATCTCGGATACGATGGTAAAACCATAAACGAAATTCTTTCCATCGCAAAGTCCGTTTTTAACTCGAGAGATGAGAGGAAGAAGAAAGACCAAAAACCAGACCCTCCCCGAGTATTAGCTTATGCGGCCGCCGTTCCCACCTTCAAAGAAAAATTTAAATCAGGCGTACCGGAATTACAGGACGAACGCGTCTGTTTCCACTGTGAGGAAGTCGGGCACATAAAAAGATACTGTCCCCTTCTGACCAAGAGGTCTGAATATAAAAATCCTAAACCATACAGGCCAGAATACAAAGAAGGTGCATATCCTAGGAGTAGAGAACCTATCTCTTCCTACGATGCGAACCGACCCCCAGCCCAAATGCAACCCCGTGCGGGACCTCCGCAACCGCAGCCCCGAAACCTACCCTACGGCGCCACCAACCCCTTTAGCCAAGGGAACCATCCTACAAACCCAACCCACGAAATGGTGATGGAAGAATATCAAGAACATTGACAATTAAAAGCAGATCCCGCCTCTTTCTCATTTCTCTGCCCAGTTTTGCAATTATCCTCAACAGACCCCATATGCACTATGCAAATCGATGGACAGTCCTATGACTGTCTCTTGGACACTGGAGCCACTTACTCCACCCTCACTAACAGCCATTTAACCCCAGGAGAGGAAACCAAAACCGTAATGGGGCTCGATGGGATCCCCCGAAATTGCCCTTTATCCAAACCTGCAAAGGTCTCCGTCGGACCGTTATCAGTTAAACATACTTTCCTATTGACCTCCAGCCCAGTCAACCTTCTCGGTAGGGATCTGCTATGTAAACTAAATGCTACTATTCAATGCGGCCAGGAAGGAATTTACTTACATATGCCAAATGATTCCATATTCAACTTCCAAGGAGTCCTGCAAGAAGCTAACAACACACCCATTGATCTTCCTCCTGAACTTCTGAATAGTGTCCCTTCTTGGCTATGGGGAACTGAATCGACCTCCGTTGGACTTCTAAAGTCTGCAACCCCAGTAAAAGTCAACTATAGGAAAGACCTGCCCTTTCCCTGTACTAAACAATATCCCCTACCCCCCGAAGCAATCGACGGTCTCACTCCGATGATCGATGAATTTCTAAAAATGGGAGTTCTAGTTCCCTGTGCCTCACCATGTAATACCCCCCTACTTCCAGTCAAAAAGCCGAATACCAACCCCGTAAAATGGCGCTTAGTGCAAGACCTTCGACTGATTAATTCCTTCGTTATTCCCAGACACGCCGTGGTGGCGAACCCACACCACCTTTTAAGCACCATCCCAGAGGGAACTGTAGTTTATTCCGTAATAGACCTGTGCTCCGCTTTCTTCAGTATCCCCGTGGATCCAGAAAGTCAGTTTCTCTTCGCCTTTACCTGGCAAACAGGCCAATTAACGTGGACCCGGTTACCCCAGGGATATGTAGAGTCCCCAGCAATTTTCTCCTCCATATTACACCAAGATCTCCTTGATGTGAACCTTCCGGGTGGCTCCGCCATCAGACTTTACGTAGATGATATCTTACTCTGCGGGCGAGATCTGGAATCCTGTAAATCAGATACTATAGCTCTCCTGACAATATTAGCACATAAAGGCCACAAAGTATCCCCAAAGAAGATACAATACTGCCAAAAGGAGGTAAAATATCTTGGCCACATCCTCGGACAAGGTACCCGTGCCCTCACCACCGATAGGATCGAGGCCATAACAAGATTGCCCCTTCCAAAAACCAAAAGACAACTCAGGGGTTTCATTGGAATGAGTGGATTTTGCCGAGCATGGATCCCCCGTTATGGCGAGTTCACTCGGCCCCTCACTGCAATGACGCATGATAGCGCCCCAGATCAATTGCAATGGACTGCAGAGGCACTCGAAGCCTTTGAATGCATCAAACGGGAATTAAGGTCTTCGCCCGCTCTTGGACTCCCAGACTATAGGCTGCCCTTCTCTTTGTTTGTCCACGAAAATAAAGGGATAGCCTCAGGCGTCCTTACACAACCTTTTCAGGGAAGGAATAGACCCGTGGCGTACTACAGCCTTCAACTAGACACCACCATAATGGGGACTGTTGGATGCCTTAGAGCCGTGGCAGCTGCAGCACTACTCCTAGAAAAGGCTCAAGAAACTGTACTTGGACATGAGTTAACCTTAAACGTCCCCCACGCTGTCGCTACCCTTCTCAGCTTGCAAGGGTGCCAACGCTTCACGATACAACGACTCAACAAATACGAAGCCATCCTCCTCAGTCCGTCTAATGTTACCATAAAGAGGGTGAATTCCTTAAATCCCGCAACACTCCTTCCCCTCCCTGATGACGGCACCCCACACCATGACTGTAGCCAAGTAGTACGACATGCAGAGAAACCACGAGAAGACCTCGACTATGTCCCTTTAGATAACCCCCACTTAGTACTGTACACGGATGGAAGTTCAAAAATAGTAGGAGGAGAGCGAAAGAGCGGATATGCGGTTGTTAGTGACACAGATATCTTGGAAGCGCGTCCTGTTCACGCCAAGTATAGTGCACAAGCAGCCGAACTCATCGCTTTAATTCGAGCATGCGAGTTAGCGGCAGGAAAAAGAGTCACAATCTACACAGACTCCAAATACTGTTTCGGTTTAGTTCATGCCACGGGACAAATCTGGCTGCAGAGAGGCTTTCTAACTGCTGCGGGCACTAAGATCGCCCATGCACCCCTAGTACAGCGCCTGATGGACTCCATACACCTCCCTGAGGAAATAGCGGTAGTCCACTGTAAAGCTCACACCAAGGGGAAAGACCCAATATCCACAGGGAACCGATGCGCAGACCACATGGCACAGGAAGCAGCCCTCCAACCACTGTCTTCAGATAATGAATTCCAGGGACCCCAAGTTCCATCTGACGTAGATTTTGACCTGATGTATAAAACCGCCACCCCTGAAGAAAGGAAACGGTGGGAAGAACACGGAGCCGTCCTTGAGAATGGCATCTGGTACCTTCCCGACAAGAGACTTATAATGCCCAGATTATGGGTGCCCAAACACGTAAGAATTTTGCATCGGTGTACCCACTGGGGAAGGGACAAGCTTATAGACTCAGTACAGCGCTGCTGGTATGCCCCTGGACTAGCCCTTGCCGCGAAGACGGCAGTTAAGAACTGTCACACTTGTCAAACATTTAATCCCAAGCATACTGCCAGAAGCCCACCCGGGGCCAGACCATGGGCTTTTGTACCTTTTGAAAGTCTTCAAGTAGATTTCATAGACTTGCCCCCCTGTCAAGGTTACAAGCATGCCCTTGTCATCATTGATCAATTGACCGGATGGGTGGAATGCCTCCCAGCTCGCCGAGCTAATGCCCAAACAGTTGCAAAGACTCTATTGCACGAAATAATACCACGCTTCGGGGTACCGAGACATATAGACAGCGACAGGGGCTCCCACTTCACCTCAGAGATAGTTCAACAAGTCGCCAAAGCCCTAGGGATCAAATGGAAACTGCACACCCCATACCATCCCCCATCCTCAGGCCAGGTTGAAAGAATGAATCAACAGCTGAAGTCACAACTAGGGAAGCTCTGCAAAGACACCGGAATCAAGTGGATTAACGCTCTCCCTTTAGTTCTACATAATCTCAGGGCCTGTCCCCGGGGAAACTTAAACCTATCCCCCTATGAAATACTCTTTGGTAGACCCTCCCCGGTATATAATACCCAATTTCCAACTTCCGAGTTAGAGGTAGGCGAGTCAGAATTGACACAATATGTGATACACCTACAGAGGCAACTCATTCATCTCCACAGATATGCTGCCTCAAGCCAAAACATCCCTCTAGATGAAAACATTCACTCGTACCAACCAGGGGACTGGATATTAGCAAAAACATACCACAAAGTACCCCTACAGCCCACCTGGGAGGGCCCCTACCAAGTACTTTTAACCACTCCAACTTCTGTTAAGGTAGCAGAAAAGACTGCCTGGTTGCATCATACCCGCTGCAAGCCGGCTTTACCACCCGAACACACACCAGACGAGTCACCCTACCACGTCCCACGCCAACCAGCAGACGACGACAGCTACAACGACCAGAAACAACAGACCGGACCAGATCGGGGCACGAATCGGGCCCAACAGACCGGACCAGATCGGGGCACGAATCGGGCCCAACAGACCGGACCAGATCGGGGCACGAATCGGGCCCAACAGACCGGACCTGACTCACCTCACACGTCAACGCTTTGGTCCTCCGAACTCATCACTGCAACAAATCCAAAAGGTCAACCCCCCATCCGTCTGAAACTCCGGAAAGCTACACCATCTCATCGCTCCCCATTTGACAGCTCTGCGGCTTGACAGCTCCACACCATCTCATCGCTCCCCATTTGACAGCTCTGCAGTTTGACAGCTCCACACCATCTCATCGCTCCCCATTTGACAGCTCTGCAGTTTGACAGCTCCACACCATCTCATCGCTCCCCATTTGACAGCTCTGCGACTTGACAGCTCCACACCATCTCATCGCTCCCCATTTGACAGCTCTGCAGTTTGACAGCTCCACACCATCTCATCGCTCCCCATTTGACAGCTCAGCGGCTTGACAGCTCCACACCATCTCATCGCTCCCCATTTGACAGCCCTGCGGCTTGACAGCTCCACACTATCTCATCACTCCCCATTGGGCGATGGCCACCGCCGTACCGACCCTGCTCCTCCTTCAACTCACCGCCGTATTTTCCCAGAACGCTACGATCACACATTCCTATTGCCCTGGATTACAAACTGAATACAAACACCTAGACTATGGGATTGTCGACATGGTGAAACAAGGAACATTAGACCGCCTTGGAGATTTTGAATTCTGCCTGCCAGAGACCCGCGTGCTCCTTCGACACTCCATCTCACCTATCCTCGCCACACACCAAACCTGGGAACTTTTTGTTCGCTCACCATCTTTCACACCTCTAGGGAAACTCGTCCTCACCAGAGACGGCCCCTGGAACCGTGCTCATTGCCTCAATGGCTCTTACGTGCTTTTTTCTGACGGTACACCTCAACAAACACTGAACTGGACTGTCCTCGACAACGGTGGCGGAGAGTCAGTTTATACTGACCAGAACCACCCCACGGATCGGTTGATCCACGGATTTTACTGCCAAAGGGTAGATTCCACCCCCCGCCAAACCATTTTACAAGGCATCTGCCTCCGAAGGTACTGCTGCGTCTGGGATATTGGATTAGCCTCCAATTGGGACGGCAAGGCATACCTAGAAGGATGGCATTATTCCGTACCTCCAACAACAAAATGGGACACCACCGGCCCCCAGAGATGTGGAGGCCTTGCCACAAACTTAACCTACCTGTTGCGCCAAGACCCCCTTCATCCGGCGGGCACTGCACCTCGACAAAGGGGGGAACTGTCAACATCCCAAGACCCCAACAACAACTACCTCTTGTCCACCTGGCATTCCAACACCTATGTAAAACTGATCTCCCAAATTGCAAAACGAACAACCGCCAACGAATGCTGGATCTGCGCCAACGCTCCTTCACACCTCCACAGTGGCATACCATTCCTCGGAGTGCCCCTCACTTTAGAACAACACCTCTCCGCTGATGTACGGTCCTGGAACCTGACCGCTGTGAACTTAACCCACCAGTACATCTACCTGACCGGACCCACAACAGGCGACCTCTGCCGGAAATTCAGTGGCAACGACAAAGTCATCGGCGAGAGCACCTGTAAGTACACCCTTGATATTACCTTAAGCGGCAGGATTACCCTATGGCACCAAAGCAAACCCTCCACCCACCCTACCCTATTGTCCGCATGGAAACGTGTGATGAACTTGCCTGACCCCTGGGACCCTTCCCCGATTTCCCAGTGTTTCTTCCGCACCTTCCATACTGGGCGCATAGACTCGTGCCTGCAGGGGCTGTTCTGGATTTGCGGCCACCGCGGCTATACATGGGCCAGCCCCCACTCCCGTGGCACCTGTTACCTCGGACTAATTTTACCTGGGGTCCGCGTTACCCGAGAACTCCCCCCCGGAAAGAGGCGCAACAAGAGAGCGAAAAATTTGGCAGAACTCTCCGATGTTGCAGCCAACGGGGAAACTTACGGCCGGGCCCTCTTTCCCGCATATGGGGCTGGCTCCAACCACGTCGATATCCTCAAGCTGACCGACATACTGCTAAACTTTATGGAAGAATCCAACGCAGCTACCCAATCCATCTTAACTGAATTAACGGAGGTCAGGCAGAATTCGATCCAGAACCGCCTTGCTTTGGACTACGTACTCGCCTCAACTGGAGGGGTTTGTGCCCTCATAGGAACCGAATGCTGCACGCACGTCACTGACCAGACCTTGAACATCACAGGACACCTTAATAACATCTACAAACTGACCGATAAACTTAGGGAAATCCAACATGAAGGTCTGTCGGACACTCAATTCTGGAACTGGCTACCTGGGTCGACTTGGATAAAACAACTTCTGGGGAACGGTCTCTTAATATTGATCACTGTTGCCATCTGCGTTATTTTCTTCTGCTGCATGATCCACTGTTTCCCGATGTGCTGTCAAACCTGCGGCTCTTGTCTTTCTATCCTACGTCCGCGATCGACCACCATCTACCGACCACCGACATCAGAAATCCAGTCCACTCCCATCGAGATGGGACCCTTGCACCACCTCCGGACCCTGGACTCTAGGTATGACATGTCAAGCCTCTATTGATTATGCGGAGAAAAGGATTGCGTGGTTTCCCTACCTTCGCAATCTTATCTCCGAAGGGGGGAACTGTCGCCGGAAACCCCCCCCCCAACTCACTGACACGTGTTACACAAGCACCACACTCACACACGCACACAACTCCCCTCCCTGACCCTGGAGATGTCCCTTTTAGAGGGCCATCCCTAAAGCCTTCCGTAGATAAGGAAGCGCTGGCTTGACAGCTTCCCGCCATGGCGCTCCACATAGCCCTATTTTTATTGCGAGTAGACCGGCCGACCGAGCTCTGCTGTCAATCGGCGGCCGCCTCAGCCAATCAGTGTTACCGAACAGCGCCTCTTGCGGCGGCCACGCAGGTACTGCAGGCTACTGCCGCTCTCTTCCCTACCTTTGACAGCTCTTAATACAAAGTTTCCGGGTTCAATTGACCGTGACTGATTTAATCAAAATGTAGCAAGCCACTTCCTGAAGGCGAAAGTGCTTTGAACTTCAAGGACAATATTCTTTATAAATCCACTAAAAATCAACCGTACTTCGGATTTTCACCGGACCACTTTTATTCTACTGCATACTGCAAGGACTATCAAAGGGGGGTGGCCTGATATCAAGCGGCCATAATCCCTTTACCGAGCAGTCACGTACTCTGTGTTCCTTCCTAGTGTACGTGACAACCTTGATAGCCATCGGTGATGGGCTCAGACAGAAGGCTATCAGGGACATAATGAACTGCATATCATAGTGTATTCCGCGCGGACTCTTACAAAGGACTGTGACCGGATTCCCCTCAGGGGGCAGGAAACTTCACCCTTTCCCTTTGTTCTTGAATATGACTCATGTAGGGAGGGGGAAGGAGGCTCCGGCCAGGTGTCAGGACACTCGAGTTACCTGTGCAGCTCCTCCCCAACTCCTCCTATTTTTAATATAATCATGATGTAAATATGATGTAATTCTGAGGGTGTAGCTAAGGGGATTAGCAACTAATAAAAGTTAGGGTCTCCCTTTGTTCGGGGCTTCCATCTTGCTTCACATCGTGGGCGGTGGGAGTCCTGTCGCGACAGTCTTTCTTGAATAAAGACCGAGCCTACTGGCTGCTGTTTTGCTCTGACTTGCTCTGGTCGGTGTCTTCATTTGCCCAAGAGGACCCTTGATTTTCCGTTAACAGGGGCAGATATGTTTTGCAACACATCATGGATCAATCATAGTGCATTAGTTGCAGATGTATATGAATGTATTTAATGTATTTCTAATATATTGTTGGAAGCCATCCAGAGTGGTATACTGCCCAGATGGGTATAAATTATTACTATTACTATTATGATGATGATGATTATTATACCACCCACACATCATTCTTCTTTTATTAGTTGCTTGCTGTGTCTGTGGTGCAGAAGAGCACTAGGTCCAGTTTACTGGTGCAGCCTGGGTTTGCGAGTGAATCCCACCTGCAAAACAGCCACAGTTTGGAAGTGCCTGGCTTGCCTATGGGGTGCAGTGGGGGCTAGTCAATTGTGCAAAAAGGGGCACTGCCCCACCAATCGCAGGGCACATCCAGTGGCGTAGCGTGGGGGGTGCCAGGGGTGCCAGCCGCACCGGGCGCAACATCTGGGGGGCGCGAGTCCAGAGGGAAGGGACAAGTTCCTTCCTCCGCCGGGCTCCCCGCCGCCACCGCCAGCCTTGCGCCCTAGCGCGCGCGCCCCCCGCCGTCGCTGTGGCTGCGCTCCGCTCACTGCTCGCAGGAGGAGCAGCCGCTGCAGCAGCACCGACGCCGCCACCGACGCCTGGCCGGGCACGGGCAGCCTCTGCACCCTGCCGCCGCCGCCATCCCCTCGGCCCAGCCACAGGCGGCGGCTGCTTCTGCCTCCATCCTCCTCCGGGCAAGCAGCGTTGTTTGCGCGGCAGCGCCAGCGGCAACTCGCAGGTTAGGGGTTGGGGGGCGCAAATTACTTGCCTTGCCCCGGGTTAGGGGGCGCAAATTACTTGTGTTGCCCCGGGTGCTGACAACTCACGCTACGCCGCTGGGCACATCCACACCATACATTTAAAGTGCATTCAGTGTGCCCGACTCCCCCCAAGAACCCTGGGAACTGCAGTTTTCCCCTCACAGAGCTGCTACCATTTTGTTTAAATATATGTCGCCCATCTGACTGGGTTTTCCCCAGCCACTCTGGGCAGCTTCCAGTAAAACATAAAAACACAATAAAACATCAAACATTAAAAACTTCCCTATACAGGGCTTCCTACAGGGCTTCTCAAAGTCATATAGTTCTTTATCTGTTTGTAGGCCTCTTCCTTTAGACTTTGGGTTGACAACATTGCTGTTGACCTGCTTTTCCCTGACTGTTTTTAGCTTGCTTGTTGTGTTAGGCTGTGATGTAACTTTGCATTGCATTTCTTTTTTGTCATTCATACACATTGTTCTGAATGGATTGGGGTACAAATATGATCTATCGATCCGTCATGAATGATGCCAGCAGGCAGCAAGATAAGGTCTTGGGAGAAGAGAACCTTGGTCTCTCCCACAACAAGCAACGTCAACTCGGTAGCTTCTGGGATGCCTCAGTTCAGGGCGCGGGATCATATAGTGTTGATCGGCCTCACTTTTTCCAGAACTCCAGCCCTACTCATGGAGGAAGAAACTGGTGGGCGGAGCCCCCAACTTATCCCGGGCCGCGCTAAGACCCTGCGGAATCCGCCTGGGCTGTCCCGCGCCGCCTTCCTTCCTTCCCCCTGCTTCCCGGAGACTCCCGATGGGCCTCCAAGCGGCTGGGCAGCAGCTCTCGAGCACCGAGCCGCCGGCTGTGCGGGCGGCATGGAGCGGCGAAGCCGGGGGCTCCTGCTGGCTTTCGTGCTCCTGGCCACGGCGGCGCCTGAAGGCGGCGCGCAGTATGAGAAGTACAGCTTCCGCGGCTTCCCCGAAGCCGAGCTGATGCCTCTGCAGAGCGCCTACGCTTACGCGCTGGAGCAGTACGAGGCCGAGAACTGGCGGGAGAGCGTCCGCTACCTGGAGGCGAGCCTGCGCCTCCATCGCCTGCTCCGGGACAGCGAGGCGCACTGCCACAAGGAGTGCGCCGCCAGCGAGAAGTTTGGAGAGGGTGCCGTTTTTGGAGAGCCTGCAGAGGGCGTCCAGGGCGCCCCGGCGCATGAAGAAGATGCGAAAGGCGCCGCCACCGCTGCGCTCGGCGAGGGCGCACGGCCCGGCGCGGAGTTTGGAGAGCCGGCCGGGGGCGCGGCGGATGAGTGGCGCCGGGAGATGGAGCTTTTCGGGCTCGTCCTGCAGCGCGCCTCGTGCCTGCGGAGGTGCAAGCGCAGCCTGCCCGCCTTCCAGCTCAGCTACCCGCCCGCAGATACCCTGCGCGACTTCCAGCGCCGCACCCCTTACCAGTACCTGCACTACGCGCTCTTCAAGGTGAGCAAATGGGGAGCGCGCGCAGGGGGGGGGGCGTCTCGAGGCTTCCTCGGAAACCATGTCAATTAATTGCGTTTCAATCAATTAGTTAATTAAAATCACTTCTAAACAACATCTAAGCGACATACAAAAATAATATTCAAAGCATATGGTAGACAGTCTGGGTAGCTCAGTTGGTTTGGGCACAGGGCTGATAATGCCATGGTTGCAGTTTCGATCCTCCCCTATGGGACAGCTGTATATTCCTGCATTGCAGAGGGTTGGACTCACTAGATGATCCCCAAGATCCCTTCCAGCCATACAATTTTAAGATCTAAATATTGTAAGCCATGGGTAGGCAAACTAGGGGCCGGTTCTGGCCCAATTGCCTTCTAAGTCAGGCCCACGGACGGTCCGGGAATCATCATGTTTTTACATGAGTAGAATGTGTCCTTTTATTTAAGATGCATCTCTGGGTTATTTGTGCGGCGTAGGAATTCATTCATTTTATTTATTTTTTTCAAAACATAGTCCGGCCCCCCACAAGGTCTAAGGGACAGTGGACCGGCCCCCTGCTGAAAAAGTTTGCTGACCCCTGCTGTAAGCGTTGTAAGAAGTATTGATGGTCCCCAGAGGTGGTTGACTGTCCGGTGTGTTTTAGTAAAAGCAGAGGCAGGACATCTGTTTTCAGTGGGCAGATCTTATCCCTGAAATACAGGAAAGAAGAACTGATTGGAATAGTCCTGAGATGAAACAATGCGCTTTTCTTTCCCTGTTGGCTACAGAGAATTCCCAACCATCAGATATTAGGCAGAAAAAGTTTCTAGACAAAGGGATTTCTTTCCAGAGGTGGGTTTTCACATCTCTTCCTCTGGAGACTGTGCATTTCATTAAAAGATGCCACCACAGAGGATCTAAGGGCCTTCTCAGTACTCTTGTGTTCCCAGAACCCCTTCAATATTTCTAAGAGCAAAATAAGCTCCTGTTCGCCCCCTAGGTTTGCACCGGAGCCTCTTTCTCAGCTAATGTTTCCATAGCTTCTTCAGATCTGGGGATCAGAGTCACCAGTAGAAAACACCCAAGGCGTGTTACTTCTGCTGGCCCCTTCAATGCACATCAGGGGACCTTATCTATGGGTTGCTTCTCGTATTATGGCCTTCCTTCCCGCACTCCAACCAACTGAGCTATCCAGCTTTCAGGGAAGGTGCTTTCTGCTCTGCAGTGATACTGAATCCTACATGTGGAAAGGTTACTGTGTAAAGGAACCATAGCCAGTTCCTGTCCCCTGAATGAAAAACCCACTTGTGTGATTAGTTTCATGTAGATTCCCCTCCCAGAGCACCACACTTCATGGTCTTCGCAGGCTATGATTCCTCAACACGTGTACACACACTGCCAAATGAATGATCATGTGTTACAATGAAACAGTACAGGCACACAGTACAGTGGTACCTTGGTTCCCGAACGGCTTAGTGGTTGAGCAAATCGGCTCCCGAACACTGCAAACCCAGAAGTAGGTGTTCTGGTGTGCAAACGTTTTTCGGAAGCCAAACCTCCAACTTCCGCTTGAATGCAGGAAGCTCCTGCAGCCAATCAGAAGCCGCGCCTTGGTTTTCGAACCATTTCAGGAGTCGAACAGACTCCTGGAACAGATTAAGTTCGAGAACCAAGGTTCAGTATTTCTAATATGGAAGTTCAAGATCTGTGCTGTTTCCCTCTGAAGACATTCCTTTGCTTGGGGCCCTTTGAGCAAGTCAAGAGCGGGAGACAGACCTGCCTCAAGCAAGCCCCCCCCCCACCAGCCCCACTGCTCTCAGCACTCCCAAGTCATCCTTCGTTCAAGTTTCACATGTATCCCGTTCAAAGCCCCCGTCACTTGGTATTAGCGTGAAACAGTCACCTCCCCTGACAGCCTTCTATTTGGGAGGCTTCGCAACAGCCTCGGACGTGACAATCTGCAGATGAGGAGTTTGTGCTCATTCCTATGCGCTTTCCGTGCTGGGATTTTTGTGAACTGTTGAACAGTGTGCTGCTTGCATCTTATTCCCCATCCCTGCCTTTCCAAACCTGAAAGGTGCTACATTGAGAGTGAGGAAACTGTTCACTTCCTCCTTTGCTTTGCCTCTTTTTCCTTCTCCCCCCCCCCCTTTCCCTTTTAAGTAGCTTAATCCAGACAGCCTGGCTCTTTAAATCTGGGCCTCCAGGAGGAGCGTTGGATGAGCAAAGCAGTGCCTTTTGCCAGCAGCTTCTGGTCTCTCCTCCCCTTCTCTTTCTCCCCCCACCCCGCAAATCTCCTTCACCAATGAGGTAGCCTCCCCTGGCTTTCCTGGACCAGAGGCATTTCAGATGCCACGTCCCACAGCTTTCAGACTCCTGGATGAGGTGGACACAGTTTCCGAGAGATGATCAGATTCACTTCTGATCTTCCCGGGACTTGTTGTTCCTTGGCTGGAGTTTCCAGGCTGTTTAACCCTTTGTCCGTGTACCAAAATCATGCTGGGAAAGCGGCTAGACTTTTGGGAAGATGCCAGATTTTGGTGCACTTTTGGGCCTGGGGGTGTGCTCTGCAATGTACATCACATGAAACAGAGCAGGGGTCAGCAAACTTTTTCAGCAGGGGGCCGATCCACTCTCCTTCAGACCTTGTGGGGGGGGGGCAGACTATATATTTTTTTTGGGGGGGTGAACTAATTCCTATGCCCCACAAATAACCCAGAGATGCATTTTAAATAAAAGCACACATTCTACTCATGTAAAAACATGCTGATTCCCCGACCGCCCGTGGGCCGGATTTAGAAGGCGATTGGGCCAGATCCAGCCCCTGGGCCTTAGTTTGCCTACCCATGGTCTAGAGCAGGCTTCCTCAACCTCAGCCCTCCAGATGTTTTGAGACTACAATTCCCATCATCCCTGACCACTGGTCCTGCTAACTAGGGATCATGGGAGTTGTAGGCCAAAAACATCTGGAGGGCCGAGGTTGAAGAAGCCTGGTCTAGAGGAGCCTGAAGATGTGGTGGGCTGGTTTCAGGAGGGCAGTAGGCCTCATTGTGGGTTGCTGGGGGGGGGTTCCACACTGTCTCTCCTATCCAGGTTCTCCAGCACCTGCTGGAAAGCACACAGACGGGGCGGGTGGGTGTTGAATTGTGTTTCTCTTGCCTGGTATTAGAAACTAGTGACTGGCGCAGGTCCAGTTGCAACCCTGTGGAAATCTTTGGATGCCAGGTTAGCAATTGACATCTCCATCTAGCTGGCTTCTCCAGCTCTCTTAAGCAAGTAAGCAGAAGAGCTTATTTATTGCATTTATATCCCACCCTTTTCTCCATGGAGTACATAGTTTACACCACCCCCCCAGTTAATTCATACAACAACCTGTGAGGTAGGTTAAGAAGCTAAGAGGCAGTGACTGGCCCAAGCTTACCCAGTGAGCTTCATGACTGAAGTGGGGATTTGAACCCTGATCTCCTAGGTTCTGGTCTGACACTCCAACCACTACACCACACTGGCTTCCTAGAGTAGTTCTGCTATGGGGCAGCTATATAAAGTAAGTAGGTGAGAATAAATATGGAGTAAGCAAAAGGAGAAGGCTCTGAATTATTTTTTTCTTTGAAGCTTGAATTTGTTTTATTCTGGATTGTTTTATTTGAGGTTTTAATGTGTTGTAAACTGCTTTGAGATTTTTTTCCTTTAAAATATAAAGTGGTATAGAAAATCATCATCATCATCGCAATGCAAAAAAGGCGCCTAGGCATTCTGCTGTGGCGACCGCAACCTAGGTTTATTCATTTTTTAAAATAATTTTTATTTGGTTTTACAAATTCATTCACACAACTGAAATTCTTGTGGATATTAAAATTAAAACAAGATTCTTCTGAATCTTAGGGCTTCCCCCCTCCATTCCATGGGTTCTTTCAATACCTTTGTCAACAGCATATTATAAATTCATCCAAATTGCAATCTCCCATTGTGTCCAAAGTCTTTGTAACATTGCAAGGGTTATTTAAAGCCTGCCAAAGAGTTAAAGTGTTTACAGTGTTCTTTTAAATACAATCTATATTTGTCCCATTCTCTGCTGAAGTTTTGATCCTCCCGATTTCTGATTTTCCCGTTCAGTCTTGCCACCTCTGCATAGTCCATTAATTTCATCTGCCAGTCCATCTTCATAGGCATCTTGTCACCTTTCCAACTCCGGGCAGGCAGATCCTTGCAGCTCTAGTAGTGCACATAAACAGTCTTTTCAATTCCTTCGAAGGAACCGAAGGAAGGCAACCTATGTTTAAGGTGCCATTTGGCAATTAGCTTATATATCTGAGTTTCTAGCACTGCTCTCGCCTCTTTGCTGCCTTTGGGAAGGACTGTAGCTCAGGGATAGAGATTTGCATGCAGAAGGTCCTGGGTTCCGTTTCTGGTGGAAGGGCAGGGTACTGTGGGTGGGGCCCCTTCTCCATTGTATTCCCAGCCTCATTGCCAGTACAGTCGTACCTTGGAAGTCAAATGGAATCCATTCCAGAAGTCCATTCAACTTCCAAAAGCGCAGCTTCTGATTGGCTGCAGGAAGCTCCCGCAGCCAGTCGGAAGCCCCATAGGACGTTCGACTTCCAAAAATAGTTCGCTAACCCAAACAGTCACTTCCAGGTTTGCAGCGTTCAGGAGCCAAAATGTTCGAGAACTAAGCTGTTTGAAAACCAAGGTACGGCTGTATTGTCAAGAAGTACATGCAGGCACAAATGGGACTTTTTAAAACCAAGTCGTATATGGCCTTTGTAAAGCCAGGTTTACTACTATTGGAAATAACTTAGGTTTTTAATACTTTACTTTAAAAAAAACAACAACCCAGTTTCCAGACCTCATTAGAAACTTTTTCTCAAAAAAAACAAAAACAAATAATCTTGCCCCGGAAAATTTGCAGAGATACATTTTTTTAAAAAAATGCGAGGGCAGAATTGGCTAAAGAGAGGGCTGTTTTAGACAGGTGAGGGCAAAAGAAAAGAAAAAGGTTTTGAAAATCTGCATGTCTCTTCCCGGTGCCACCAAATGGCCTGGAGGAGAATCCAAGAAAACCAGAGATAGTAGGTAGTCCCTGTACTATCCCACACCCTGAATACAGTAGCTCCTTTCTTCCCTCTGGAACAGATGAGATGCTCCCAGTGGTGAGCCTTCCTTCCCACGTCACCATCCTGGCATTTGACACCCTGATGAGAACAGCAGGCATGAACTTCGTGGAACTTTTCAGATGAGAGAGAGAGAGAGAGAGAATGCCATTGTTGGTGGCAAATGTGTTTTTTAACTTCAAATGTTGGCACTGGATGGCAGCCTGGCAGTTCTGTGCTGCTGACTCAGGGGCTTTTAGTTTAATGGGTACGGAAGTCTGCTTTTTAAAACTCCCAGTTTGTAGGGATTGCTTTCCTCTGAGCACATAGGTATGCAAGCCATTATCTCTTTTTCTATAACTTATTTTTTTATGTTGTCTCTCAGGTTTCACCGTCCTTTTATTCGCCTGCATGATCTCAGAGGGGACACTTTCGTTCCAGATAATGGCTCTGCTATGGGATCACACTCCATTAGTATTTCATGAAGAGCATGACATTCTTTCTTTCTTTTTTTCCTCTTCCCCTGCCCAAGAAGGAAAGAGCCCATTTCTAAGCCGTAAGATGCAAACAAAGCCATTGCTTGGTACAGGCCTACCTCAGCTCCTGAAGACCTTGGGAGTCAAATATTCTGGCTCCCAAATACCGCAAACCCGGAAGTGAGTGTTTGCGAACGTTCTTTTGGAAGCCAAATGTCTGACAGTGCTTCCGCAGCTTCCAGTTGGCTGCAGGAGTTTCCAATCAGAAGCTGCACTTTGGTTTCCGAACGTTTCAGAAGTCAAATGGACTTCCGGAATAGATTCTGTTCAATTTCCAAGGTACAACTGTATTTGCTTCTAGACCAAAAACAGCCCAACCTCCCCTTCAGAAAGGAATGGAGATTAGTTGTGTTCTGAAGCTAGCGACAGTATTTTGTATGGAAAAAATAAAAAGGGGACCAATTGTTTCGAAAACATTTAGGTCAATTTCAGAAAATTAAGGATCTGGGGCAATGCAATCCCACAAGTGCACACACAATCCCTTGCAGTCTGCGCTTGTTTCAAAGAGGGTGCAAACTGCGTAATATTTAGTGAAAATTTTCAAAACTTTGTTCCAGTCCCCAGTCTTAAGAACTGCAATTGCCTTTGCATAGGTCCTGCCAGCAGGGGCTGATGGGAACTGGAGCCCAATAACATCTGGAGGGCCTTAAACCACAGTGGTACTTCGCAAGACGAATGCCTCGCAAGACAAAAAACTCGCTAGACGAAAGGGTTTTTTGTTTTTTGAGCTGCTTCGCAAGACGATTTTCCCTATGGGCTTGCTTCGCAAGACGGAAACGTCTTGCAAGTTTGTTTCCTTTTTCTTAACACTGCTAATACAGTTGCGACTTGACTTGGAGGAGCAACTCATAGCCTTTTTTGAGGTTTTTAAAGACTTTGGTGATTTTTGAAGCTTTTCCAAAACTTTCCCGACACCGTGCTTCGCAAGACGAAAAAAATCGCAAGACGACAAAACTCGCGGAATGAATTAGTTTCGTCTTGCGAGGCACCACTGCATATGTCTTCAGGTGGTAGGTTAGCACCTCTCACTGAATGACGACCTGATCTAATCCTGATCGCAACAGCAGCATTTTTTTTTAAAGATAATCTTTATTGATTTTGTGATTACATATTATACATATACACATTACTTTTCATTTACATTTACTCCTAAGAGTTGACCCCCCTCCTTCCTTCTTCTGGCTTTTTTATAGTCGTCTCTAAGTTTTTCGCATTGTCTTTATCGATTTTGTATATTGTTGTTCTTCTTCTTTCAACTTTATCCGTACAGTGTCTATATACAAATAAATCTTTCTGTATATACATGTCTTGTTGTTTGTCTATATTCATTTACAGATACAATTCGTTACCTTGATTTTATTTTACATTTTAATTCATATTGTCATTTAACATCCAATAAAGTTTCTTCTAAGTTCCCATTATGAGATTTATTTCCATTCTACTGATTTCACGATTTCACCTTATCCTATGTATAACATAAATTTTTCCCATTCTTTTTGGAATGTTTCATCGCCCTGTTGTCGAACTGGAAACAACAACAATTGCCAATAGTAGAAGAGTGGGAGAATGCAGAAATAGCCAAATATATGCAGAAATAGCCAATTAAACAGCAGCATTGCCATATATGGTAAAATAAATTTGGAAGTGGACCCACCAAATGCAGGCTAGGGCCCTGGGTCTGGAAAGCATGAAACCCTCTGCTTGAACTACTTTCCATTGTTTTCCCTAGGCAAATAAGATTGAAAAAGCCGTGTCAGCCGCTCATACGTTCCTTCAGAAGAACCCCAAGCACGAGATGACCCAAAAGTACATGAACTATTACAAAACTATGGTCGATGTGGACGAGTACCTCATAGACTTGGAAGCACAGCCCTATGAGGTGAATGGAGCAAGGGAGGTTTTCAGGGGTGGCTGGGGAAAGAGGGAGCTGATTTCCTGGAGTGGGACCACAGTCGGAAGCCTTATAGGAGAGCTCTGAAAGTCTCCTGGACTCCAGCTGCCATCATCCCTGGCCATTGGCCACGCTGGCTGAGGCTGATGGGAACTGGAGTCCCAACAACGTCCAGATGGCCTCTTATTCCCCATCCCTGCCTTCAAGGGCTTGGATGTACAAGGGGGCAAAGAATCAGGGTTTTTGTGGCAGGCGAAAGGTGTCCATTGTTGTGGAGGGTGGGCCTGCTGGTTTCTGCAAGCCTCTGTGGGCCAAAAAGAAAACTGAACCAATCTGTAGTGCTTATCTGGCTGGAAAATGAACAAAATAGGGAGCTGGATAGAGTTGGGTGTGTAAAGAACCAAGAGAACATTTCCCCTCCGCCAACAAGTGGCAGAACCTCAGGAAGGCAATTTGATATTGGAAAATGATGGTTCATTCAATAAATGGATTCCTCTCCCAGTTTAATATGATAGTGGACTTGGCTGTGTTTATTCAGTTTGGTCAAAAACTGTGTTGCATACAAAGTCAATGAATGAATAAAGAATAATAATATATATGTATGTTTTTATCTTGTGCAGTCCGCCTTGGAAGGCCTTTGGACTTAAAAATGACAGCCTAAACCTGTTTTAAATTAAGAGAAGAAAAAGAAGGCTCAATGGGGCTTCACCCTTTTATGGCCATTCCTTGTTAAGTTCCAGGTCTGTGGGCTTCTTTGTTCAACCTGACCTGCCAGTCTCCCTCCTCCCTGTTTTCAGACTGTTTTTGTGCGAGCGGTGAAACTTTACAACGCTGGAGATTTCCGGAGCAGCATTGCCGACATGGAGCACGCCCTGTCCCAGTACTACAAGACCTACGAGAACTGCTTGACTGGCTGCGAAGGCAGCTACGAACTCCGTGAATTTAAGGATTTCTACCCCGCCATTGCAGGTGAGGGCACTGGGGAAGGGGCAGCCATTAAAGGTAAGGGCAGTGATGGCTGCCATCACAACAAAGGAAGGCCACTGAGGGAAGGTCAACTCAGGTAGGCATGGCAGTCTGTCCTTGATCTATTCTGAGCTCTCATTAGCCTGGTGGTTGTTTCTGGTGGTGTCCAGTGTGGTGCGGTGGTCTAAACCACTGAGCCTCTTGGGCTTGCTGATTGGAAGGTTGGCGGTTCGAATCCCCGCAACCGGGTGAGCTCCCATTGCTCTGTCCCAGCTCCTGCCAACCTAGCAATTCGAAAGCACACCAGTGCAAGTAGATAAATAGGTACTGCTGTGGCGGGAAGGTAAACGGCGTTTCCATGCACTCTGGTTTCCGTCATGATGTTCTGTTGCACCAGAAGCTGTTTAGTCCCTCGGCCTGAAAGTGAGATGAGCGCCGCAACCCCATAGTCGCCTTTGACTGGACTTAACCATCCAGGGGTCCTTTACCTTTTACAGGCATCCACAAACTTATGTGTGATCATCCATTCTTGTCATGGTAAACTATGACTTGGTCCAAGGTCTCAACTTGGCTCACTCCTTTGAGAGAGCTAAATGGGAGCCAAACCCAGACATATCCAAGGAAAGTGGAAACTTTGGGGGTAGGTATGGGGAAGTATACCTGGGTTTCTGGAAAAGTGGGGAGGCTGTTACAGCTGCATACATTTGCCTGTTGAGCAAATTAAAAGTTAGCTGCAGAAGACAATTCCATAAATGGTTAAAAGGTGATAAAATCTCTGGAGCTACCTGGCAACCATCAGTTGATATATATGTTTAACCTTGTGGATTCCTTCCTTCCTCTACCCACCCTCCCTCCAGATCACTTTGTCGATGTCCTGCAGTGCAAAGTAGACTGCGAAACTGACTTGATCCCAAATGTAGGCGGCTACTTTGTGGAGAAGTTTGTGGCCACGATGTATCACTACCTTCAGTTTGCGTATTACAAGTGTGAGTCCTCAGGGTGGGGAGGAATGTTGCTTTGGGGAGGGTTGGTTGGGTAACTAGCAGATTATTGTGGAATTCTCTAGTTTAGGATCTGGCCAGCATTCCCTCTTCTCCTCGCCCCTATCCCAGGGCAGAGCTTTCTTGTCCTGTGCCCCACACACTCCATTTCAATCTGCGGAACTGGCACTGTTCCAAGTACCAAAATGCTCATTCTGCACTTGTAAGTAATCGATCTTTTCAGTGTGGCAGCATCTACACTGTGGAACTCCCTGCCACTTGACACCTTCACTGTGCCTTAGATGTTGACATGCGTGTTTCTTTTCTTTCTTTTTTACTGTTAATTAAGCTTATCTTTAAATGTATTTTTAAATATATATATTTAAAACCTGGCTTTTATTTTTTTAAGTGATTTTTCCATCAAAACAAAAACAACAAGAAACAATCAAGAAAATATTTTCACCTACATTAAATGCTTATATGAGAATTCCTTCTGTCGCATTAACTGGCTTTTTATTATTGTAATCTTTCTTGTAAGCTGCTTAGAGGCTTTACTGCAATCAAGCAGCATATTTTTTTTAAAAAAAAATGTTTAAGAAAAAATGAAAAATCACCCAAGCTGCAGAATGCCACCAGCATAACAGAAGATAAAAATAGTCCACCAGGTTTATCAGATTCCTAACATCTTAAGAGAATTAGAGTTTTCTATTCCTCCACTCATTATGGCATCCCAATCTCTCTGATGTTTTTGCAATTCCCAGAGTGGTTTGACAGTCGATCCCTGTATCCATGGAACTCTGGGAAGTGTAGTTCTTGTGATAGAAATAGGTTCTCCTGACAGCTCTCAGCACCGTTAACAAACTCCAGTTCCCAGAAGGTTTTGGCTGTTAAAGTGGTATAATAGTGCTTTAAACGTATGTTGCCGATATATCCACAGTTGCATCTAGGTGACGTCATAGACTGAGATGGTGTCAGGGGGTGGGGTGGGCGAGATTAGAACACCCAGAGTAACCTGTCAGTAGGGCCAGGTGGGGCTAAAATTACTTTGGGGGCTAGATCTGGCTCACAACATGCCAGCTGGCCTAGAGGACATTTTTATCCCTGTCTTTCTCTTCTCCCTTACCCCCTTTTACCTCGCTCCCAAACGATGTGTATGTTACATTATGACTTATTTATAAACTGCGTTTTGGGCCAAAACCCCCCAAAGACCAGCACATTTCTGCAAAAAAAAAGCAAACCAATCAAAACAATATAATATAGCAAAATCACCAAATGTTGCCCATCAGTCATCCTTGATATGAAGGTGGGAGCTGCGTTCATGCTCTCGCCAACAGACAATGGGTGAATGAAGTGCTTCTCCCACTAATTTGGTGTGTGTGTGTGTGTCTCTCTCTCTCTCTGCACAGTGAATGATATCAAGAATGCCGTACAGAGTGTGGCCAGCTATATGCTCTTTGACCCCGGGGATGAGGTCATGCAGCAGAACCTGGTCTATTACCGCTTCTATCGGGAGCGCTGGCACCTGGAGGAAGGCGACTTCAACCCACGGCTGGTAAGGGCGTGACTAGGGGGCTGGCTTAAGGAGTAGCCTATTGCTGCAAAGAATTGATGCTTTTGAATTATGGTGCTGGAGGAGACTCTTGAGAGTCCCATGGACTGCAAGAAGATCAAACCTCTCCATTCTGAAGGAAATCAGCCCTGAGTGCTCACTGGAAGGACAGATCCTGAAGCTGAGGCTCCAATACTTTGGCCACCTCATGAGAAGAGAAGACTCCCTGGAAAAGACACTGATGTTGGGAAAGATGAAGGGCACAAGGAGAAGGGGACAACAGAGGGCGAGATGGTTGGACAGTGTTCTCGAAGCTACTAACATGAGTTTGACGAAACTGCGGGAGGCAGTGGAAGACAGGAGTGCCTGGCGTGCTCTGGTCCATGGGGTCACGAAGAGTCGGACACGACTAAATGACTAAACAACAACATTGCAGCAAAACCAAATGTACCGTATTTTTCGCTCTATAAGACGCACCAGACCATAAGACGCACCTAGTTTTATGAGGAGGAAAACAAGAAAAAAAATATCCTGAATCCCAGAAGCCAGAACAACAAGAGGGATCTGGCTTCTGGGATAGCCTCTTGCTGTCCTGGCTTATGGGATAGCCGTGTGCAGCCTCTCCCGGGCAGCGGGATAAAGGCTTCCCCTGCCTAGAAGAGGCTGCGCGCAGCTAAGGCAGAAGGCTCCCCCAAGAGCTGTGCTCCCTTTAAAGAGTGCATGGAGAGTGTGTGTGGCTCTTGGGGGCTTTTCCCCAAGGAGTGAGAAGGGACTGAGGGGCTGCCCTTCTCCCTCTTCAGGGTAAAGCCCCCAAGAGCTGCACACACGCTCCACGTGACTCTTTAAAGGGAGCGCTAAGCAGTGCCTCAGGCTGCATTCGCTCCATAAGACACACACATTTCCCCTTACTTTTTAGGAGGGGGAAAGCGCGTCTTATAGAGCGAAAAATACGGTACATTAAGTTTCCAACATCCCAGAGAACGCTGTCCCTTGGCATTAAAAATACAGAGTGGTTGAGGCAACCCAGCCAGATGGACGGGGTATAAATAATAAAATTATGATCCTATATTAAATTAGAAATTGTGCAACCTATTGTGCAGAGTATCTCATTGTGCATCTTACACACATTCTGCCCATTTTTTTCCTGCTTCCTCTTGTCACGGGGAGGGCCAAAGATCAGCCCCATGACCACTGGAAACCTCGCAAGCCCCTTTGGAGATTTCAGCAGCTGTCGTCTCCAGACTTTCAAGCCATTCAGTCTTGAAGCTTCCTTCCTTTTAAAATGAAAGCTAAGATCCGGGGTTCTGTGCTCAGATTTGCAGTGCCCAGAGCTGGATCAACAGAGCAGCTGGGAAAGTGTTTTCATACTTAGAATTGTAGAGTTGGATGGGAACCCCTTCCAGCACAGGGATCTTTTCCCCAGAGTCGGACTCGAACCCACAGCCCTGAGATCTCATGCTCTGCCTATGGAGCTTATCTCCTTGGTGGGCCTCCCTTCCTACCCTACCGTCCTCCAGCGACTGACTTCTGTCTCATTCACAGGAGGCCTTGCGCTACCACAACCAGACATCTGCGCAGAAGAAACTGTTGGAGTTTGCCAGGCAGTATCTCCAGCCAGACGATGAGGTGAGAGGCCATGAGGCCAGAGGCAGGATGACGTGGCGGCTGCCAGAATGCTTTATGAGAGAGGCCCAAGCTCATATCCTGGCTTCCTGGGTGGCTTGGGGCCAGAAACACACACACACTTGGTCTCCCTCTAATGCGAACCCACGGAAGGGCAACCTCCAGCCCTTAGGGCCTCCCCATTTTACCCTCCAGGCTATTTTGACCAAACCACACCTACCTGTCAGAGGCGAGAGGCAGGTAAAGGCTGGGTCAAAAAGGTAGCTGCAGGAACCGCCGATCAACTGACCTAACCTACGCCACAGGAAGAGCAGTGGGGATAGGAAGGTGATAGGCCAGGCATTCCTGAGCTACGGTTCGCAGACCACTAGGGGTCCATGAGCTTCATTCAGGTGGTCTATCAAAAAATAAAATTAAATATGGTTTGAAATCATGCAGAATCTAGCCCAGCACTATAAAACGTGAAATAGAAGCAGGCATTCAGTTATCTTATTCCTAAACGGGAGAAGGCATAGCAAAAACAAGTCCTGCAGCACCAGCAAAGTTTGCAGATTTATTGTGGCAATGGTCCCATCAGATCTACCAGGGTGTTGGATATTATTTACACGTGGGAATATACATACAAAACTAATGTGGCCTGCAACAGAATGTCATAGTGTGAAGTACCGTTCAGGAAGACAGCCATGCCTTTTCTAAGTTATTCCCTTTCTCCTCCTTCTCTTCTTCTTCTCTCTCACACACAAATTCTCCATGTTTCTTCTAATTGGGGTTTTCCAAAGGCAGCTGATACCTCTCTTGAGGCTTGATGGCCACCTGAGTATCAGCACTTGGAGAATGAGTTCACTATTAGCATAAAGGATACAGACGCAATCATGATTTCACTGCCCGAGCATCCAGAGAAGCCGACTCCTTTGAGTTCCTTTGTGTCTTGCTCATCTCACAAACATCTGTAAACGATCTTAGGTGATTTATGGAGTTCTTACTTTACATACAGGAAATGGTAGGAACATCATTTTGTTTTCTAATTGATCATAGCTTGGTACGATGCTACCTTTTTTTCTAAAAAAAAGAAAGAAAAAGGTTGGCAACCTTGATTCGTAGATAATGCTTTGCTAAAAATATATCACACCGCTCACCTATACAGTGGTACCTTGGAAGTCGAACGGAATCCGTTCCAGAAGTCCATTCGACTTCCAAAATGTTCGGAAACAAAGGTGTGGCTTCTGATTGGTTGCAGGAAGCTCCTGCAGCCAATCAGAAGCCTCGTCAGACGTTCGGGTTCCAAAGAACGTTCGCAAACCGGAACACTCACTTCCGGGTTTTCGGCATTCAGGAGCCAAAACGTTCAACTCGCAAGGCGTTCGGGATCCAAGGTACGACTGTACTAGGAGGCGTCAGCTCAGTTCCAATCGACCTCCACCTTGCCACAGCTTCTTGAGATTACATCAGGCATTATCCATGTGATTTGATGACATTTTGACAGTCATGTGGACTGGAAACTTGGTAATCTTTTGATATGGGATTCCACGCCCAGTTTCCTCGTTCTGTGGAAGCAGCACACACTCTGCCCTCTCAAACTGTTCTGCTTTTGTGTGACATGTTCTCCTTTCCTCCCTCAGGCGGAGGTGAGCGATGGTGAGGAGAGAGCGAAGGATCCGGCTCTGCCATCGGATGCCGAGTTCGAGGGCATGGGTGACTATGAAGAAGGGTTTTTGTCCCAGTGGTGGCAGGAGCCGAAATCGAAAGGCGACAAGGCCGACCAAGGTTATTAATAGCAACGTTGAAAGGCCGGACCTTTCTCCCTACTGTGTGGCTTGGTCCTGTGTCCACACTCCTACCCTCCCTCCTGGATTCCTTCACACCCCTTCCTGTTTGGCATTGTGCCTCCCCTCCTCTCTGTGTCTCCAATGTGCCGCCTCTGCTCCCATCCATGTGTGTCTGTCCAGCCGTTCGCCTGCCGACGACGCTAAGCTTGGCTCCGGAGCCCGGGCAGCTCCCAGAAGGCATTGCAAAGAGCATTAGTAGGATAGGAAAGGAGAGAGCTGTCGTGGCTCCCCGGTGGGTTTGTGCCAATTCTCCTGCATGCCCCGCGGGCCCCTTCCTCTTGCTTCCGAGTTCCGAAGCTGGCAGGTGGACTCTTGTGCATGCTGCATGGATCCTGGAGGGGGCAGCAGGTAGCACGCGCATCATGGCATGACTTCTCTGGAGAGTGCAAGCAGCATTTTGGCAAGTAGACCTGCACCTGCGAAGGCTGAGGACGGACTCCTTTAATGCACTGTGTTCTTTGTTCACAGAGACAGAGGGGCTCGAATGAGCGGTGTGGTCCCTGCATCCTCTGTAGGTGAGGGGTGTGTGCTCTGATTCCTTGCACCCACCAGGGTTGAAGTGGGCTGTCTGGAACCGGCAGATGCGCCCCTGATGGTGATCCAACAAGATCCCTGCCTTGGGAACCTCACCCTCCTGGCCCTTGTTTAAGATTCTTCCAAGGCTGGGGGTCTTCTACCTCCCAGTACCTCCTGCATAGAATTTTCCAGTCCACCCCAAATGCAATTGGCTGAGCATGGGGTGCCTCTGAGCCAATCCAAGGTGCTGTGTTTTCCCCCCATGGTACTTCGCTTCTAGGAGAGCCCTGCTTCGTAACAAACCTCCATGCAAAAGTGGGAGAGGTGACCGGCACTGCGTCTGCTTCTGATTTCACCCTGGGCTCTGCCAGTGTGACCTCAGATATGCTGGGAGCCAGTGACTTTGGCTATTCAGGCAAACACACACACACACACACGATAGTGAGCTATTCAACTGGGGTTTTTAGTGCGCTGATTTCCCAATGGGACCAAATTTAAGCCATTGACCCTTTCCTCACAGAACATTGGCTCTCTTAAAAACCAGGCTCCCAGCATGCATTGCTCTGGTTTTGCCAGGTACTGACTGTTCAGATGGTGCGCTAGACCTCAGCAGGCGCTGGCTCCCTTCTGACATGGTTCTAAAACAGAGCGATAGGTACGTTCAAATTGGCTTGTCAAGTGCCTTTTTAAACCTCACAGAGTTGCCTTTGTAATGTTGTTGTCAGTTAATTTAATTTGTTTTGTTTTTTTCTTGCATTGTACAGATTTGTTACAATTTTAGCTGGATTTTAATAAAATACCTCCCAGTTCTTTTATGACTGTCTTCTGAGTGTGTTGGTTCTTTTTCTTTTTTAAAGACCTGTTATCCAAGATCTGCAACCCTTTACCGTCTTACGGCTTAGATAAGAGCTTCCTCTGTAATTATTTTGTGTGGCAAGGCAGTGGAGGTTTGTTGTTGTTGTTGTTTAGGCGTTTAGTCGTGTCCGACTCTTCGTGACCCCATGGACCAGAGCACGGCAGGCACTCCTGTCTTTCACTGCCTCCCACAGTTTGGTCAAATTCATGCTGGTAGCTTCAAGAACACTGTCCAACCATCTCGTCCTCTGTCGTCCCCTTCTCCTTGTGCCCTCCATCTTTCCCAACATCAGGGTCTTTTCCAGGGAGTCTTCTCTTCTCATGAGGTGGCCAAAGTATTGGAGCCTCAGCTTCAGGATCTGTCCTTCCAGTGAGCACTCAGGGCTGATTTCCTTAAGAATGGAGAGGTTTGATCTTCTTGCAGTCCATGGGACTCTCAAGAGTCTCCTCCAACACCATAATTCAAAAGCATCAATTTTTCGGCGATCAACCTTCTTTATGGCTGGAGGTTTAGGATCAGAGTTTTCCTTCTCCTAGATGGGCTCCTTTCCCAGGTTGACGAGCCCCATCTGCCCCTCACCTCTATGGCACTTGCAGAACCCGCGTTCTTGACTGTTGGACCCACTATTGGTCTAGTCCACTCAATCCACCAGAGGCTGTCTTTGCATGCAGGTGAAGTCACTAACTCACCAAAGCTTTGAGACCTATCAGCTACCCTCACCTGGTGGAGTCGGGATGGCTTGGAGGTTAGAGCTGCCAATTATATTTCCCCTAATGTCCCAGCCGCCGTTTCCAGGGCATTGTGGGAAATTCGAATGGCAATTTTCAGAGCATGACATCCGCCCAGTGGTGGACTCTGCCAGGGCACTGGGCCATGGCTTCCAACAACTGCTCGAAAAGGCCACATACTGACCCCGGTATGTACTAACACTTGTGAACCAGCCCTAAGGATTTGTGTTATTTTCTTCTGTTACAGTGGTACCTTGGGTTAAGAACTTAATTCGTTCTGGAGGTCCATTCTTAACCTGAAACTGTTCTTAACCTGAGGTACCACTTTAGCTAATGGGGCCTCCCACTGCTGCTACACCGCCAGAGCACGATTTCTGTTCTCATCCTGAGGTAAAGTTCTTAACCTGAGGTACTATTTCTGGGTTAGCGGAGTCTGTAACCTGAAGCGTCTGTAACCTGAATCGTATGTAACCCGACGTACCATTGTATTTGGTTGTGGGCTTTGGGTCAGGTCATGCATGCATGTGTAACAAAGTGTTTACCTGTTGTTTCAGTAGGAGGGCTCTAAGCATCAATGGTCTGTGCCACAAAACAAGTGCTATCAGATATGTTTCGGCTGTAATGGGCAAGGCAAAATAACAGGCCCAGCTTTCTCTTGGAGTGGGGCGGAGACACCAACAACCGGAGGAAGAAGAGTGGTTGTGCTTTTCAGAAATTAAAGGATTGTCAGGTTTCATTCAAAAATGGGAAATGCATTGGACAGGTTTCTGTCTGCTCCTGAACCAGAAAGGTATAGCTATTACCCCATTCGCACCCCAGCTGAATCCCCATCAGCTGTTTTAATAGAGGATCTGCCATTGTCTCTGGTGAAACATAATCTTTCAGCTTTCCACCAGGTGGCAGTTTTGAGCTTTGAGCAAACCAGCTCTGGAAGCAGTCCTTGTGCGCACTGTTTTTAACAAAACATTTTATTATTGTGTTATTCCAGTATGTAATGGTGGAGAGATAAACGTTTCTCCACTAGGTATCCGGCAAGTTCGGAGCAAAATGCTCTCCCCACGATCTTTACTACAGACTTCTGTGTGAATAGGGTGGAATTGCAAGGATTGAGAGAGAGGTTTGTGTGGTTCTTGTTACGAAATATTTGTGCCACCTCTTAAAACCACCCAGCTGTTAGATGAACAGGGTCCAGTTTTGCATTTGTGGGTGACCTTCAACTTGAGCGCAAGAAGGAGTCTCAGACTGTTTGGTGTGAGCCAGGCATATTCTTTATTCAGTGGATAGAACGTTTAAACCAGGGAGTTCTGGGTTCAAATCCTTATTCATCATGAAATTCCCAGGTAGATCTCTCTCCTTTTTTAAAATTTCAGCCTCAGTCATGCCTTTGATGTGGGATTACCTTACTGGGACATTTTGAGGGTGAATACAATGGCTTGATCCTTAAGGGAACTCACAGGAAAACGGTTTCCCGTCCTCTCCAGAGGGCCCTCACAGAACAATAATGGGTGGGATGAGCAGACTGAAACCTTTCTTCTCGTGTACTTCATTAAGTTAACTTTGGATCCAAGCCACAACCATATAGTTTTGTGAATAAAAGCTTGTATCAGTACTAGAAACCCATGCAAATGGGAAACTCAGAGCTGATTCATACCTGTGCGTTCATTGCTTAATGGTGCAATTTGCTTGTGTGAATGGAAGTTGCCCTCACAGCATTTCATTTCACCTTGCCTCCCCATGTATAAAGGGATGCCCCTCCCCCCAAAAAACTGCTTTTCCCTTGAGGCTGCTCGCACATCCAGCTGTCAATAATGAAGCCTGCAACCACACTGTGGAAGAGGATTGACCAATATCTGCCCCTGACCTTTTGACTGTGTCCACATAAGGCGCTAATGCAAACGTGGGTTGCTGTTCCTTTGTGTGCTTTGGTCTGCTTTTTATGCCTTTGAAATCTGCCTCAGTGTTTCCCATCCACACTAGTGGGCGGTGCTTGTTGGGATTTATTTGTGCTGTATGGGCTATCCTTCCCCACAGGGTGGCGCTGTGGTCTAAACCACTGAGCCTCTTGGGCTTACTGATCAGAAGGTCGGCAGTTTGAATCCCTGTGACAGGGTCAGCTCCCGTTGCTCTGTCCCAGCTCCTGCCAACCCAGCAGTTCGAAAGCATGCCAGTGCAAGTAGATAAATAGGTACCGCTGTGGCGGGAAGGTAAACGGCGTGTCTGTGCGCTCTGGTTTCCATTACGGTGTTCCATTGCGCCAGAAGCGGTTTAGTCATGCTGGCCACATGACCCGGAAAGCTGTCTGTGGACAAACGCCGGCTCCCTTGACCGGAAAACAAGATGAGCACCGCAACCCATAGTTGCCTTTGACTTGACTTAACCGTCCAGGAGTCTTTTACGAGCCAGAAACCTGTTACATGTGGGTAGGTGTTTGTTTACCTGTGCACCTTTTAACATTTTTTTTAACAAACTACAAATTTTTCAGTCTACCAGACATGCACAAAAGCGCAGTCAAAAATAATTTTAAAAGCTGGGCAATGATTTGGAGCCGCGCACATGAAAGGTTGCTGCTTCCTTTTTCCTCCTTCTCCTTCTCCTTCTCCTCCTCCTCCTATACCTGCAAGACCAAATTTTAGATTTCGAACTAGCCACTTTGCCCAAGAGTTCTGTGCAAAGGAGTGTTTTTTAAAATGAAAATACCATGGATGTGCTTTTGGCAGCAGCCAGTACAAAAAAGGCAGGCTGCATCCTTTTGGCTGATGGGAACAAAATGTACACCTTGGAGGATAAGGGATGCAATAGATATAGCACCCAGCGAAATGTTATTACAGTTGTAAGAACAAGCCCCGATGCCCACGCAATGCAGCACTTCAGCACAGCCACAGTTGGGTCATGTGTGGTTTTATGTGGGATGTTTTTTTTCCCTTACCGATTATCTGTGGATTGGGAAAACCCAAATTTGGCAGGGGGGAAGTGGATGCAACAACAACAAGAGACACAGTCGGCTTCAAATGCACATTCAACTCCACTGTGGGTGAGCCCTGTAACGCAAGGGTAAATTCTGTGCCTCCCCGCCCCTGCCACATCTTGGATTGCTGCGCAAGGTATAAAATCTGCAGGGTGCTCCCCTCCCAGATTTCCACTGAGTAATGTTGAGTATTGTGAGCTCCTCCTTCCTCTTTCCCCCTTCCAGTTTCTTCTAGCAGATGCCCCACCCAGCTCAACTCTTCCCTGAAGCCCTTTGGCACAAAAGCTGGGCTTATTCACCGCCAGTCACATGACAGCGGGGCTCCACCTGCGGCCAGCACCCGCCTAGCAACCGTGCGCCACTCCCTGGCAACGGGTTTATGAGCATTCCGCAGGTTCAAGTACACTGAGGATAACCATCCCAGGGTTCTCATTACGTCCTGCGACATCCCGGCCTCTCCTGAGGGCTGATGACTTCATCTAGCACCAGCCATGAAATCATTTTTTAGATGGTTTTCGGCTCCCACACCTCCCAGCATAGCTCCTTGCGTCCTCATAATGGGAGCCGGCAGTATCTGGAAAAAGGTGGACAGGTGGCTGTGGTCAGCAGCCTGAGGAAGGAAGTGAAGTCAGTGTTCATTGTTTCAGCACTTCAGCAAAGTGGTGCATCTTCAGCATGGGTAGGCAAACTAAGGTCCGGGGGCCGGATCCGGCCCAATCGCCTTCTAAATGGTCTGGGAAGCAGGGTGTTTTTACATGAGTAGAATGTGTGCTTTTATTTAAAATGTGTCTCTGGGTTATTTGTGGGGCATAGGAATTCGTTCATTTCTCCCCCCAAAATATAGTCCGGCTCCCCACAAGGTCTGAGGGACAGTAGACCGGCCCCCTGCTGAAAAGGTTTGCTGACCCCTGATCTTCAGGCTGCAAAGGCAATCGGGGGTCCCATACTCTCCAACATTTCTCCAATGAAAATAGGGGCGTTCTATTCCATAATACTAATACTAATAATAACAATATTTATACCCCGCCTATCTGAGTGGGTTGCCGCAGCCACTCTGGGCAGCATCCAACATATATAGAAACAGTGCTTTTTCTCTGGGGGGACGTAGGGGGTACGCATGCCCCTAAACATTTTGTGAATTTTTGTCCTTTTGTCCATTTACTGTATTTATTTTCCCTGATTTGAACTATGAAATGGTGATTTTCTTGAGTCAAAATGAGAGTACTGTACCCCTAAACATTTTTTAAGGGAAAAAAAGCACTGCATAGGTAAAGGTAAAGGTAAAGGTACCCCTGCCCGAACGGGCCAGTCTTGACAGACTGTGGGGTTTGTGCGCCCATCTCACATTTATTGGCCGGGGGCCAGCGCTGTCCGGGGACACTTCCGGGTCACGTGGCCAGCGTGACATCGCTGCTCTGGCGAGCCAGAGCCGCACACGGAACGCCGTTTACCTTCCCGCTGGTAAGCGGTACCTATTTATCTACTTGCACCCGGGGGTGCTTTCGAACTGCTAGGTGGGCAGGCGCTGGGACCGAACAGCGGGAGCGCACCCCGCCGCGGGGATTCGAACCGCCGACCTTTCGATCGGCAAGCCCTAGGCGTTGAGGCTTTTAGCCCACAGCGCCACCCGCGTCTGATTTGAACTATGAAATGGTGATTTTCTTGAGTCAAAATGAGAGTACTGTACCCCTAAACATTTTTTAAGGGAAAAAAAGCACTGCATAGAAACATCATAAAACGTGTTTTTTTAAAAAAAAAAAACAAAAAACTTCCCCATACAGGGCTGCCTCCAGATGCCTTCTAAAAGTTGTAGAGTTACTTACACAGTGGTACCTCGGGTTAAGAACTTAATTCGTTCTGGAGGTCTGTTCTTAACCTGCAACTGTTCTTAACCTGAAGCACCACTTTAGCTAATGGGGCCTCCCACTGCTGCCGCGCCGCCAGAGCACGATTTCTGTTCTCATCCTGAAGCAAAGTTCTTAACCAGAGGTACTATTTCTGGATTAGCGGAGTCTGTAACCTGAAGCGTCTGTAACCCGAGGTACTACTGCATCTCCTTGGCTTCGGGGTTGCATAACTCAATACCCTCCAACATTTCTCCAGTGAAAACAGGAACATCCTAAGGAAAAGCGGGACATTCTGAGATCAAATCAGAAACTGGGACGGCTTCTGTAAGTCTGGGACTGTCCCTGGAAAATAGGGACACTTGGGGTGGGTCTGGAATGCACAAGCCCTGCTGGGGCAAGCCAAAGGCAGCATCCTGTTTTCACAGCGGCCAAACAGATGCCTGTGGGAGGCTCATAGGCAAGGCATGAGCGCACCAGCCCTCTCCAGTTGCAATTCCCAGAAACCACAGTTGCCTTTGACAATGGGAGCCAGCAGTATCTGGAACATACCAAAGGCAACATGCCTATAATTAGTAGGCTTGACACCTAGGGCTGTGTGCCTCCTAGCATGTGCAGAGTGCCAGCAAGAAAAGAGGAACTACCGTATTTTTTGCACCATAACACTCACTTTTTTCCTCCTAGAAAGTAAGGGGAAATGTCTGTGCGTGTTATGGAGCGAATGCCTATGGGTGGTGGTGGGGGGGATCTGCTGCAGTCATGAGCAGAGGATCCATGGTTCCCCTTCCTTCCCTCCTCCGTGGCTCGCTTTGAAACAGCAAAGCGGGAGAGGAGCCGCTTACACAGGTGTAAGCGGCTCCTGTCTGGTTGGCTGCTTTAAACTGTGCTCTCTGTCCCTCTCTCCTCCCCACTCAGCTCGCTAAATAGCAGCAAAACTTTTCAGCTCTCTAAGCCGGGGAGGAGGGAGAGAAGCAGAGCCTGCTTGTTTTAAAGAAGCAAAGCGGGAGAGGAGAGGAGCCTTCTCCCCTTATACCCCTCTTCTGCATTATTAGCAGCATCCTTCTCCACACACCCCACACATGCTCCTTGTCCCTTGAGTGCTTTTCCTTCCCTCCCCACTTAAAACATGGTTACAAAGCACGGATTCACATGGATCCTCAGGATTTTTGCATTGGGCTACCTCAAACTCACTGTCAGATCACATGTCTGTGGCCACAGCATGAACCACAAAAATCATACATCCACTGTTTCGTTTAGAATATTTTTTTTCTTGTTTTCCTCCTCTAAAAACTATGCGCGTGTTATGGTCAGGTGCGTGTTATAGAGCGAAAAATACGGTATATACGTGTGTGTGTCCCACAAGCCAAGTGCCTCTGAGCATGTGCAGAACATCTTTTCTTTGTGACGATGGAATGGCCCTTGCTGGATCCGACATGGCTCTTCTGCGTCGTGGGATTTAGCACCCTCCCTCTTCTCCAGCCTACATGCCTACAATTGTGTCGACTGATGTCGTGCTGCTTTTGGGCGACCTGGGATGGGATGACACCCGGCAACTCCAACACAAATGCAGCCCATCGCTCCAGGGTGACACCTTAGCACAGTGTTTCCCAAACGTTTTTGGGCAACGGCACACCTGTTTACCGGAAAAAAATCTCGCGGCACACCACCATTAAAGCCCCGCCCCGTGACGTCAGCGCGCAGCGCCACGCCGGGAGGGACGCACAAAAGTGAACGTTTTTTCCCTTCCCCTTGCCGGGGTGGGAGGAGGCAGCAGAGCGAGGGACTGAGGGACGGCGGCAGCTGAGGCAGCGGCGGCTGTTGTGGTGGTGGCGGCGATAGCGGGCGGAGGAGGAGCCGTCGCCGGGAGTTGCTGCTGCTGCTGTTGCTGCTGCTGCCCGGACATGCCGGCCTCCTCCTCCTCCGCTGTCTCGCGCTCCTCCCTTTTGCGCGCGCTGCCCCGCCGCTCGGCACCACCACCGCGGAGCCGCCCCCGGCTCGACGCGGATCCTCGCCGCCGCCGCCTCTCGCCGCCCGACTCGCCCGCCTCCCTCCCACGGCACACCAGCCGGTGTCTCACGGCACACTAGTGTGCCGCGGAACACCGGTTGGGAAACACTGCCTTAGCATACAGGTGCCCATGCTGCGACGGCAGCCACAGACTCAGCTGGCTTTTTCTTCATCATCATCTTAACATTGCTCATCCTCCGGTTTTGGCAACAGGCCCAGAAGATTAAAAAAAATAAAAATAATTCCGGTCAGACCAGACCAATTTCTGTCTGGGTGGCAACCTTCCTTGATTATCTCCCTTATTCTCCAAATCATTATTTCAGCAGATGCTGGGTTTTCCTTCCTGTGGAGATGAAAAGTTACAGCTGCCCAAATTCTCTCTCCGGCACCACTGCAAAAGGTAGAAGAGCCATTTCCTCCATTAAATCAGCTCGCTCCTGTAGTTGACTAACAGTGAAATTGTATGCCTGTCTACTCCGGAGGTACTGAATTCACTGCCACTTACTTCCAATCACTTGTTCATTGGATTCAGTGGTGTAGCGTGGGTTGCTGGCGCCCGGGGTGGGCAAGCTGCTGACGCCACCAGACCACACACACACACACACACACACACACAGCCAAGCAGGACTATGCTGAGCTACACTACACCATGTGCCCGCACAGGGGGAGGGGCCTGGCCAGCTGATGTGGCCCTTGGCAGGTGAATCCCCTCGGTGCCCATGGAAAAGAGTGCCATGCCGTGGTCGCTCCTTTGCCTACCCGCCTCCCTCCATCTGTGCCTGCTCACTGTGGACCTGAGCTGTGCTGCTGGGTGGGGCAGGGATCCCCATGGAAGCCAGCGCTTGCTTTGGGACACCTTGTTGGGCCCCCTCAGAATTTTGCACCCGGGGCCATGGCACACCCTGCAACACCTTCCACACTACACCACTGCTTGAATTGCAACTTGAAAGAGAAGTACCTGCCAAAAACTACCGTTTCTGCCCTGAAAGTCTTTCCTAAATAGGTGGGGGTGGGGGAGAGAATGTGTGCTGTGATGACACACCACTGAGAACAAAGCACTCTGCCCATGCTTGTGGATACCCTCGTCTTCACTATAAGCCCACTTCTTTTACTCGTGTCAGATGTCCCGGGTACGGAAAACAGGTTCCAAGGCTGAGCCCCAGCACGGATGAAAAGCCAGCCTGCAATACACCAGCAAGCCAAATTCAGCGGCTCTTTGGCAGCACAACAGATTCAATAATAATAATAATAATGCAAGAGGGCACTGGATGAAGCGATGATGTTTATAGTGAGCAGAATTTTAATTCTGTGTTTTCTCCCCCGTTGGGAAATCGGTTTAGATACCGCGAAGCGTCGTTGACCTGCAAAGGGTTATGTTTTGACATACACATAATACAGCAAAGATTTTGACAGCGTTTTTCTTTCTCGTGCGAGGGGGCGGGCTGCTCTCTGTTGCCCTGGCAGTAGCTCCTTTGCTGGAAACCGAGGGAAAAGGAATTTTCTGCGTCGGTGTTTTGATACTACCAAATCAAGGATCTTTTCCTTGGCTTTGTGTCACCGGGGTCTGTCTGGACTAAACAGACCCTTATCCCAAATATTTGCTGTGGAGTGGAGAAAAAGGCGTAGGTCTCCCCATCCAGCCACTGTTGCCACTGGGTACACGCTCAAGGTTGCTGAGTGCAGCAATTTAAGGCAATTTAAACGCCTCTCTGTACTTGCACCCCATGGGACTAAAATAGTGTTGGGTGGGTTTCTTTCTTCATTCGTCCTGCTCCTTTTCATTATTTTGTGGATAAGAGAATATTTCTTATTAGGGATGGTGAATACAGAATCAAAGTCAGCATTTTTTCTTAATAAAAACAACATGTGAAATTTTTGCATGCATGTGCCAGCAGAACTGCAGCGCTGGATCAGACCAAGATCCCATTTCCATTAGCTCCGCTGGTTGTAGATTGCAACAAGCAACTCATGAAGGCAACTTGTTCTTTGACCCCTAGCATCTCGTATCCAGGGCTGGACTGCCCCTGCATCTAGATGCTCCATAGCCAAAATCTGTTGATTAGCCTAATCTAATGAAGAATTATCTAATCCTTTTTTATGCTACCTAAGACAAAGACCATAAACCACATCTGGCACTGGTGATGTTTCCTTGCGTTGATTTTCTGCAGTGGTAGCAATGGACATTGTATACCGCTGGCTGTTGAGTGTGTACAGTGGTACCTCGGGTTAAGTACTTAATTTGTTCCAAAGGTCCGTACTTAACCTGAAACTGTTCTTAACCTGAGGCACCACTTTAGCAAATGGGGCCTCCTGCTGCTGCCGCGCCGCCGGAGCATGATTTCTGTTCTCACCCTGAAGCAAAGTTCTTAACCTGAAGCACTATTTCTGGGTTAGCAGAGGCTGTAACCTGAAGCGTATGTAACCTGAAGCGTATGTAACTCGAGGTACCACTGTATTGACTTTTGTGGTGTTTTACTTTTACATCAAAAGGGACGCGGGTCTAAACCACAGAGACTAGGGCTTGCCGACTGGAAGGTTGGCAGTTCGAATCCCCGCGATGGGGTGAGCTCCTGTTGTTCTGTCCCAGCTCCTGCCCACCTAGCAGTTTGAAAACACTTCAAGTGCAAGTAGATAAATAGGTACCGCTCCGGCGGGAAGGTAAACGGTGTTTCCATGCGCTGCTCTGGTTCGCCAGAAGCGGCTTAGTCATGCTAGCCACATGACCCAGAAGCTGTGTGCAGACAAACGCCAGCTCCCTCAGCCTATAGAGTGAGATGAGCGCCGCAACCCCAGAGTCGTCTGCGACTGGACCTAATGGTCAGGGGTTCCTTTCCCTTACTTTTACATCATTTTAACAGGTAAAAATGATTGACAGATAGCTTTGTTTTTATTCCCAGTGATTTTGGACACTTGCATTGTTGCTATTCTCATTCTTCAGGGAGGAAGCTAAGGGAGAGTGGCTGAGCAGGGATTTGATCCCCAGTCTCAATCCTACAGTGTGCTCTGTTTTATGCTGCGGTTCTGCCAGGACCAAAGGAATTTCAGGCCTTGCTTTTGGGCTTCTGTTTGGCCACTGTGAGAAAAGGATGCTGGATTAGGTAGACCTTTTAACCTGACCTGACCAGTCTCCCTTTATATCCTTACAGCATTCTGCAGAAATCAGCTTACTGAGAACCTCAGCTTGCTCTTAAAAAAGAAAGGAAAAAGAAGCCCAGCGCTTACGCGAAAGCTGTATCTGTACGCATAAAAATATAAGAATTGCCTTGCTGCATCAGAAGCCAAAACTAGGAAGGGAAGGGACTGGTTGCAAGAAAACAAGCGAGAGCGTCCTCAAAGCCCAACCCCCCCTAAAAAGATTTGGGTGCCCACTTAACAATAAAAGGGGGGTGGGGGGATTTTGAGAATACTTTTCTGCTTTCTTGCTGAATCAGACCATCTACTGATTCTGTTAAGTACTGAGTTGAATAGGATCCAAAATGGAGCACTCTGGTTGGTCCTAGAACAATAGGACCCAGAATGCAGCAGTCTGATTGGTCCACAGGAGCCACCCAATCCAGCTCCAGATGAAAGTGAATCCCCAACCTGATTGGCCTACAGGAGAATCACGTTATTAGCCAATCACGTGGGGCGCATTGTGTAAATAATGTATATAAAGCAGACATTCTGGGGGAACTTCCATTCCTCCTCACCACTATGAGCTGAATAAAGAGCATGAAATCCACTCTCGACTCCGAGTATATTTCAGATTCTGTTAGCTGCAGGGAGTTGTTGTTGTTTTAATTGAATTTATGTACCGCCCTATACCCGAAGGTCTCAGGGCAGTTCACAGGACAAAATCAGAATATAAAAGTTGGACTAGATGATTCTTGGAGTCCATTCCAACTCTACAATTTTACGATTCCGCTCTAGGGGTGGGGAACCTGGCGTGTGTGCGCTCACACACACACACACATTTTGTTTCTTTGTTTTGCCAAGGACCTCATTCTCTTAGCGATGCAATTTGTCTGGAGCCACATGCCAGTGGAGGGAGGGGCACCAGCCCCAAGGAGGAGGGCCGCCCACTTTTCTTCTGCTCTCCTTGCCACCTGCATGACATTAGGCCAAGGGCTACAGGTTCCACACCCCTAAACTAGTTCACCCTCTGTCATTTGTGAGCTGCTGGGTGCTCAAAATAAGGCCATCAAGATGATGACTTCCTCTCTCTCTCTCTGATTTCTTCAAAGAGGTGTACACAAAGATTCCATTCAGATACTACAATACTAATAATAATTTGTTATTTATACCCCACCCATCTGGCTGGGTTTCCCCAGCCACTCTGGGCGGGTTCCAACTGAATTATTAAAAACAATACAGCACCAGACATTAAAAACTTCCCTAAACAGGTCCACCTTCAGTTGTCTTTTAAAAGTAAAATAGTTGATTATTGCCTTGACATCTGATGGGAGGGTGTTTCATAGGGCGGGCGCCACTACCGAGAAGGCCCTCTGCCTGGTTGCCTGTAACTTCACTTCTCGCAGCGAGGGAACCGCCAGAAGGCCCTTGGAGCTGGACCTCAGTGTCCAGGCTGGATGATGGGGGTGGAGACGCTTCTTCAGGTATACAGATATACTACTCATTATGTAACTGAATGGAGACCTGCGAAAAAATGTTGCAGTGTGTTCAGCTTTCCAGCTTGCTATGTACAGTACTAGTATTATTGCAAGCTATCCACAGCTCCATTGGGGCTCCCCCACCCTCAGGTTTTCCATTCTTCTTTCCAGCCGACTCTCAACATCTACCAAGTATGCTCAGTTCTCATTGGGCTCCAAGGGAGGTGCCACATCTTAGGGGGGCCCCCATGTGTGTGTGTGTGTGTTTTGAAAAAGCACTTACAGATCCAGCAGTCCACAGACACACACACACCACCTGCTAATAGAGACTCTTGTTTCTCATCAGCCTTGTGCTGGTTCCATTCCCATCAGCACTCACCACTTTAGTTCACTATTAGAGGAAACAGATGTTCTTCCTGAGCTTTGCCCAATACTCCCCCCCCTTTCTTTTTAAAGCCATGCAATCGGGTGGCTACTGCCACATCTTTCGATTGTGAACGTGCTCCACTTAAGATACTGTTCCGCTTCCTCCTTTGTTCGACAATATGAGCTTCTTGGACAGTCTTTGCACAGAGAGAGAAAGAGAGAGAGACTGAGACTTCTGGTATTCTCAAAAAGAACAATTTACTAATTTATTGGAATTAATGGAACCAAAGCAGCATCAGGTTGGCTAAAGGTAGAGGCCAGAAGGGTGCAGAAAAGGATGTTGTTGGATGCAAAACTAATTATGGAGGAATGAAAGAGAAGCCATGCTTGCCGAAAATGCCTCCTTCACTGCCAAAGGTGCAGGAAGTCCGTGACCCTTTGTATTTGCCCCCCTCTAAGCAGCAAGTTCCGCTAGGCCTTTTATCCTTCCTTGTCATTCACCACTTCATTAATTATCTTTTATGATGAAGTGGTACCTAAATTTGTTCAAACGTGCTGGGAGCAGCATTCTACCTGATCTACCAGCTTCCTCTTCCTCTCCCCGTGTGCCTCACGCAGCCTCCCCAAATCTGCTCCAAAGGTTGGGAGGAACCCCACCCCCCAAAAAAAAGATTTAGGAGGAATGGGTATGGGGGTGCACCGGGTACGGGACAGGAAAGTCCTTTGCACAGCCCAAAGTCTTTGCATAAGAAGATCTATTTAATCGGATATCGCCCAGTATGTTTTAAATTTTTAAAAAGTCTCTTTGCTATGCTTTTATAAACCTCTTGTAAACCTTCACCAAATTTTGCGTGGTGGCTCCTGACATCCAGGAACAGGTTTCCATCTTTGTGTGGCTATAACTCAATGAAATTTTGGATAAGATCTCTCTCTCTCTCTCTCTCTCTCTCTCTCTCTCTCTCTTTCTTTCTTTCTTAGAATTCACAGGCAACACAAGGCTAGTATAGAAATAAATCTACCCCCAAGACACAATTGTGGTAGGCTCTGGAGCAGGGGTCACCAACCTAAAGCCCATGGGTCAGAAGTGGCCAGTGAAGGACCGGCCCCGTGAACCGAGCCGCCTGCTTGCACACTGCACTAAACCAGTGGAGGGCGGCACAGGGACTCACTTCCATGGCACCAGAAATTGCGTCTGCACAGATGCCGAAAATCACAGGTGCACGTGCACACACACGCGCGATCCAGCCCACGGAGGCACCTCCATGGACCAATCCAGCCCAGGCAAGATAAACCTTGCTGACCCCTACTCTGGAGTCAACATAGAGGTGAGAACCAACCAGGCTTCTCCTACCAATGCTTTCTTCTTGTAGCCAGGAGGACAGCAGACTTGCTATTTTCCAGCCTTCAGCTGCAATTCCGCGCATGGCTTTAAATCTCTCTTGCATGTTGCAGCAGGCTTGGCAGAAAAAACGGGGCTTCTATTTTTTAATTCTTAATGAGCATGACTATGTCCTCCCATTCCGCATCTAGGAGAAGGCAACACACAGAGAGAGCGCAGCAGATGTCACTTGGCCATGAGAGTAATTTCTAAGGAATGAGGAATTGTAAGGTGTGTGTTGTCTCTCTAGGTTAACAGCAGCACACTTACGTTCTTTCCCAGAAGGCTACCCCAGGTAGCCTGTTCAGGCCTGTGATTAGGGTTTCGTTTGAGCCGGGCCTTGCCTTGGGACCGCAGGAGGACTCGCTCTCAAGTAAAACATGCACAGGAACTACGAGGCTGGGAGAAACATGACAGCCCTGGAGCGGGACCAGTTATCTTGAAAGCAAAAGCTGCTGGGCATGTACGGACTGCCTTTTCCTTATGATGAACACAGTCTGTTAACCCACCTCCCACAAAAAATCATTTGCAGGAGATGAGGGGTAAAGGTGTCTAGTATGGAGTATGCAGCTGCCAGTTTGTGTCAGGAGCTGGCTGGATGAAGAGGAGTGGTGGGAGCACCAGCTGGGGAACCCGCAAGGGAAAACCCAGAAGAGGAAGGCTCAGAGCCAGGGGATTGGTGGTGGGACGCTGAGGAGAGGTCAGAGCGAGAAGATTGGGAGAAGGAGTTGGATGCTGAAGGGGCAGCAGGGTTTAGTGAGCAAGAAGAGCCGGTGACAGGGAGCAGTTCAGACTCTGAGGCTGAAGCAGATGAGGGGGGCCAATATGCTGTTGAATAATCCAGGGAGTCTCCTGCTGCAACAGGCTCTCCTCCTGCCTGATCTCCAATAACTTGCAGAGTAATGAGACTAGTGTAACAGAGATGCACAGACACGTTTTGAAACTGCTTGGGAAACATCAGGGAGAGGAGGAGCTTTAGAGACAGTGGAGGTCAGGGACCTTTAGTCCTGGCAACTGCCCCATAGCAGCAAGACCTTCTGGGAAGGGTTGCTGAGACCACGAGGCCAAGTTTGCTTCATTTCCTTGAGCTTCACTGGCATTAGACAGCTCCTCCTTTTCTTGCCATCCTGTGTCTGGCTCCAGCCCTGACAGGTTGGGTGCAAGCGATAAGTCCCAGAACCTCAGCCCATGAGCAAAGCCCATAGGAAAATTCTGTAAACATCTACACAGAAGCAACTCCCCATTTAGTTCATTTACTCCCAGGGAAGTGGGTACAGGATTGCAGCATAAAGAACGGAGAGAGTGCCTCTGAGTAGTTGCGGAGTGCATTTTCCTCACTCAGTGGAGGTGGTGCCCATGGGGGCTGGTGGGGGGAAACAGTGGCAATGCTAACATTTGACGCTCCCTGTCTCTCTTTTTCTGTTCTACATCATCAATTGCAGCACTCGCCACAAGAACGTGACCATCTGGGCTGCAGAGATGCTTAGATTGAGGAAGATGACTTTTTGATTCCTGCTGTGGCTGGATGCTCACACCTCTCACTCTGCCCCTCAGAACAGTGGTAACCCAATTTTGGAAACTGGCGATGGGAATTCTCTTAGCTTTTTTCTCCTCTGGGCTCTGTAGGAAGAGAGGAAACCAAGGACGCAGCTTATGATAAAGTCTTGTTTCTGTGTATGCCAATCAGGCAAGGAGGAGTGTGTGTGTGTGTGTGTGTGTGTGTGTGTGTGTGTGTGTGTGTGTGTGTGATGGGCCAACTGGCAGTGAAACACTGGTGGGAACAGTCTGCCTGTTTCTATGCCAAGGGTGCCAACTTCCCCAGGCAAAGGCGGTGCCAAGCCTGTTTCTGCTCTCGATGAGCCAGCTCCTGTGCAGAAACGAGCGAGGCCTTTCCCAAGCTCGCCGGTGCCCACACCCTGGCCCAGCCTCACCATGGCCTCCCTCCTGCTTTGCTGAACTTGGCATTTTTGGGTGCTGGCTTTGAGCATTGAAACCAGAAGGTTGAGTCAGTGCGTTCCCCCTCTGGGCATGGAACAAGGAGGGGCAGGGGCCTATCTCAGGGGCAGACAGAGAAGCAAGGAGGGGGGATGGGTCAGCTCCAGGCTTTATATACGTTGTGCCATCACAGTTGTTAATTTTTGGTAGGCTGGCATGAAAGGATCCGGAACTATTGCTCACCGCAGCCAACGCTCGTAAATTGTTTCCAAGCCCACAAACAGGTGACCTAATGGTGTGGACGGTAACTCCTCTGAGCACATGCAGAGGGCATTTTTGTTTGTTGCTGTGGAATCACAGCACATCCCACACAGAGCTGTCTGAGGATGAGGGCTAGGCTTTTCGATCTGAAGGCTGCAAATATCTGTTGGATCCCAAAGCTTCTAAGAAACAGACCACTGCTAAGAAACAGGGCTTGCTGGAGCTGGCATCCTCTTCCCTGCCTCCTCCCCACCACACCTAGTATCGGAAGCGAGCCAGCAGTAAATCACACCCTGCAAGTTGGAGTTAACTCTTTATTACCAAAAACACAATTGGCATAGAAGTGTCAGGCCTAATGAGCTGACTGACCTTCTGATCAACAAGCCCAAGAGGCTCAGTGGTTTAGACCACAGCACCACCCATGTCCGTACCCTAATGAGCACAGACACTCATCTCCAGCACGTCTTGCCACATGAAGCAGTTGCTGAGACTGGCGGTCCCCACCTCCCCACAGTTGCCTAAGTCTCCTCTCCAGGGCTTTCTCCAAGCAATCAGAGGTGAAGTCTGCACATCACTGATCTCTCCGCCCTTTTCATACCCCTTCTGGTTCTGGGAGATCAGGGGAGAGAAAAGCTTGTCACAGGAGGAGACACCCATGACTCTTCAGCAACCTGACTCACCTCTGCCTCTTTACCCTGCTGCTCTTCAGCCTCTGCTTCTGCCCCTCATTCTGGACTTCTCTCTGCCACAGGCTCTCCCAGCTCACTAAGCCCTGTTACCTCTTCAGCTTCCCTCTTCTCCCTCTGACCACTCATTGTCATCCCACCACGACGCCCTGGGCTCTGAGTCTTCTTCTCTTGGTGGTTCCCCAGCTGGTGCCTCCCACCATTTCTCTGTGTCCAACTAGTCCATAACACACAGGCAGTGGGCACATTAGCGGCTTCTGTTTGTTTCATGCCACTTTTTAAACATCGCTGTACACACCAGAGAGTGGGTTGAGGATGTCTCCAGCCACCCAAACTCCTATTCAACAAAGCTGACATCTGCACATGCGCAATGACTGTCTCAAATGTGTGCACCTCTGTAAACCAAATGTAGCTTAGGTTTTTAAATTAGACAGAAGTAGGTTTGCGGGAAAATGCCTCAAAGAGCAGCATTTCTCAAGAAGCTACAGGATGCATATGGATTGTGGCTAATGTCATGTGCACTCAGCTTCAAACACTAGCAGTGGGAGCACACAAGAATCGGAGTCAAGGGTAAAGCGTATGCAGCCGAAGAGTCAGAATTGTTCCCTTAAATTCCTTATTCAGGGGAAGCAAGGTGCTTTAGATGTATGGTGTTGAGGCTTTCAGAAACGGCTGAATCTATAACTAGCAGTTTATGGGACTGAGACCGCACGCCGAGGCTGACAACAATCGTTTTTAAGGGAACTGAAAAGTGGTTCGAGGGAGCTTGACTTTTCTGGAGCGCGCGCGCGCGCGTCTTTTGTACCGCTGTCGAGCAGGTTGGGCAGGTTCCTGAAACAATGCAAAGCCCTGCCCGACCTGTTTTACCCCCGGAGCCAAAACTGGAACGAGTCTGCACGCCGCGAGCAACGCTCCCTCTTTTCTGACAGCCTTCGTGTCTCTCGCAGGATATCAGTGTCAGAAGAAGGAGGAAAGGAGTCAGGAGAGCGCCTTCCTCGATCCCACCCCGGCGAGTCTGCGTGAAGTGGAATGCGATCCCAGGCAGTTGCTTAAGGTCAGGCTCGTCCTTCCAGCCCCAGGTCCCTCCTGGCTCTGGATTCCTGGGTTTTTTTGTTTTTTACACCCACGTCTCGGTGACGCCAAAGGAATCAAAAACATCTGTGGATCCGTCCCCGCCCTGGCGCACACGCCTAAGTCTTGGACTTGACAAGATAATATTTATCTCCGCCGTTGCCGCATGAGCCGTTCCATCGCTTTCCCTCCCAGCGCTCTCGCGTGCAAATCTTATCTTTTGCAAAGGCAAAAATGCTCTTTTCCTGGTGCTCGCCTCGCCTTTGAACGCTCCCCCCTGCCCGCTTACGGATGGCCCCGTGAAAGACGCGCCCGGCCTCCCACGGCTGGGCCTGAACTTCCCTGACCTGAAACACCCACCCTCGCCAACTCCGGCGCAGGGGCGCGCAATAAATAAATGGCTAGTGGAGGCACGGCTCATTATGTGTCACACAATCACACACACACACAGAGAGAGAGGAGCTGGAGATGCGACAGCTGGCGTGTGCGTCTGCGTGTCTGGAAGATGAAAGCCTCGCCAGGCGCGGGATCTTTTTGATGGCGTCTTCCTTTCTTCCGGGGCGCACGCTGCGCTTTTGCGCAGCTACAAAGCGCTTTGAAGCTTCAAGGCGCTCGCTCCTAACTTAGGGCGGGGGAGTGGGGGAGTGCATTCTGATAATTGGGTCAGGCGACTGCGTTGTAGCACCCCCGAATCTGATCAAGAGAATTCAGACGGTCTCTCTCTCTCTCTTCGTTTGGTTCTTCTCGGAACTGAGATGACAAGGCAGGCGCGCACATCCTTGCCACGCCGATTCCCCCCTCCACATCCATCCCGCCTCCTGTTCCCGCTCCAGTCGGCCTCCCCCCTCCCACGCCTTGTATCCTGCCCCAGTTTACATTTCTAAGGAACCAGCAGGGGTGCCAACTTGAATAAAATATTTGGTGGAGGGGGCAGGTAAGCCCCACCCTGCAGAATCGATCACAAGAAGCGGAGCACGCACACCATTTGAATGGCAATGGCTATCACCTTTGTGGGGGCACGGCCCCATCGAATATTTTATTGGGGGCGGGCAAAGGGACCTTGGCCCCTAGGAGTTGCCTCCTATGGGAACCAGGGAGTCTTCCTGGCTTCTAACTTTATCATGCCGTGCCTCCAGCCCCTCTGCTCTTATATTCACTAGAACTGGGAACTGTAGTTTCTTAATGCCGGGATTTTAGCTCTGTGCGGGGGAGACTATGGTTTCACATTCTGGTACAATTAAAGTGATTTGGAAGGCCTTGTGCAACAAACCTGCCACCACCTAAAAAAACCAGAGTTTTCCTGTAAGCTGCAGGTAAAGGCAACTAAAAAGTATGGGATAATGATAGCTTGATGCAACATGGTCTGTCTTCCATGCAAACAAATCAGAATGTGCGCTCAGCAAATAGCCAGCATAACCATCCAGTGCAGACTTTGTGCAAACAAATCAGGAGAAACAGGGAAGCAGGTTGTCTCAGAGAGCACCAGAGTCTTGCATTGCAGGTGTTCAGGTGTGCGTTTCCTGCATCTGAACTGGAAGTGTGGAAAGGGAGTTGACATTTGCAAAACGACGACAGGCACCAGTAGCGTAGTGTGGGGGGTGCAGGGGGGGCCGGCCGCACTGGGCGCAACATCTGGGGGTTAGGGTTAGGGGGCGCAAATCCACGGGTCAGGGGGCGCAAATCCACGGGTTAGGGGGCACAAATTACTTGCCTTGCCCCGGGTGCTGACAACCCACGCTACGCCACTGACAGGCACCAAGATGCATGGAGCCAGACAGTAACAGGTGAAACCAACTAATTCTAGTTGGGTCTCCACCCTCCTCCTTGCTGAGTTCTGCAGGGACTAAACTAAGCTCTAGGACCCCTCCAAAAGGTGACAGCCAAGGCCATCCCACCACTCACCCCGCTCTGCCAGGCTGGATACAAGTAAGAAAGCAGGTAAGTGGTTGGTTGGTCCATTTGCCCTATTGGACCAGTCTCCACTGGCCCAGAGGTTTGCATGCCATATCTGCCACACCCATAGTGGATGCACACACGCCTTGTTTTTTTTTCCATTTGGATGAGCCAGTTAGGTAAAGTCTATCGCAGCACCTTTTGCCTCTTGCTGGTGCTCACAGGCCTGGAGCTGTGAGGATCCTGCAATCCTGCAACTCAAAGGCAGCCATTTTTAGCAAGTGCAGAATTCAACATCCAGAGAATTTCAAGGTACTTTTTAAAAAGAGCAATTTTTCTAGCCTTTCCAGCTGTCAGGATAGGAGGATGAGGGTGGGTGGGTGGGGGGAACCATGTGGTGAAAGCAGCTCAGTACATCTAAAATCTCAGCAGACATTTTGGTGGACGTGAGGCAGGCAAGGCTTCAGTGCCTCTTCTCATGACTCACAGAAGCAGAATGGATTATATGCAAAATAAGCAAGTATATGCAAATGTGCATGATTTGCATAATATCTACGGGTCAGCTGTTCTTTCTGCAGAACTTTGGATATATATATATTTAAGTGCAGAGCATAACATAGCAGTGTTATCGCAGACATGCAGACTGCACGATTCTGCCACTCACACGAAGCCTGATGCGACCCTTCCCTTTAGATCAGAATCTACTTTTTGGCAATGCATAACCCTTCCGCCTTATTGATGCTTCGGTCAGAAGATAAAGTTCACGGGCAATCCTCCCAGGACCAGCACACTTTCCTACTTGAGAGAAAAAGATGTAGATAATTGCATCATCTTTTTTTCATCAGAAGAGGAAAAGAAGTTGGAAGGGAACAGATTTTGAGAAGCAGAACTGTTAAGCCAGTGGTATCTGCCGCCCATAGGGCAGAAGGCCAGGAGGCCAACAGTAGGTGGCGCTAGAGCTGATGAAAGGTAGATCCACCTTACCACTGACTGGTTGTAAGTAAGAAGATAGGCAGGTCTGGATTAGGTGGGGTCAGACTGAGACTAGTGGAGCCCAATTCACCCTAATGGACCAGCCTCCACTGGGTTAAGCAGTTCCTATTTACTTATTTTTAGGATGCGGGTGATGCTGTGGGTTAAACCACAGAGCCTAGGACTTGACGATCAGAAGGTCAGTGGTTCGAATCCCCGCGACAGGGTGAGCTCCCGTTGCTCAGTCCCTGCTCCTGCCAACCTAGCAGTTCGAAAGCATGTCAAAGTGCAAGTAGATAAATAGGTACCACTCCGGTGTGAAGGTAAATGGCGTTTCCGTGCGCTGCTCTGGTTCGCCAGAAGTGGCTTAGTCATGCTGGCCACATGACCCGGAAGCTGTACGCCGGCTCCCTCGGCCAATAAAGCGAGATGAGCGCTGCAACCCCAGAGTCGGTCATGACTGGACCTACTGGTCAGGGGTCCCTTTACCTTTACCTTTATTTACTTATTTATTAAATTTGTGTACCGCCCTTCATCCACACATCTCAAGGTAGTTCACAACATAAATATACAAGATAAAAAATCCCAAATACATAACAAAAATAAACCAATAATCTCCCTCCCACAACACTTTTAAAAAGGCATTAGATGTCAATCAACCAAAGGCCTGGTGGAAAAGGAACATTTTTGCCTGGCGCCTAAATATATGTAATGAAGGTGACAGGCGAGCCTCCCTGGGGAGAGCATTCCACAAACAGGGAGTCACTGAAGAAAAGGCCCCGTTCTTGTGTTGCCACCCTCTGGACCTCTTGTGGAGGAGGCACACGAAGAAGGGCCTCAGAAGATGATCTCAGGGTCTGGGCAGGTTCATATGGATCCTCTCTACCCCACACCATGCCTATCCTGTAGTAGCACGGGAAAACATTTCAAGGCAGGGACAGATAGGGGCAAAGTATATTTCTAAGTGAGTGAGTTGTATCCCACATGTTAAGATCTCTGAAAGTGAAAAAACAACAACAGTATATGTTACTGAAGTGTACCGCAATGGGGCAGGGGCTTGTGGCAGGGTGAGCTCCTTGTTTGGATGGGGGCACTTGCTCTCCTCCCCGGAACCTGGCATTTCCATATTCCTCCCTGACATTCACAGCCTCCTGAAGCTTCCTATTTAACATGGGAAGTATTGTATTCATTTTCCTGGTTGTAATGCTGGCACTTCTGTTTTCTAACATTCCCATTTGTAATACAGTACCTGATGTCATGGACGCGGGTGGCACTGTGGTTTAAACCACTGAGCCTAGGGCTTGCCGATCAGAAGGTCGGCAGTTCGAATCCCCACAACAGGGTGACCTCCTGTTGCTTGGTCCCAGCTCCTGCCAACCTAGCAGTTCAAAAGCACATCAAAGTGCAAGCAGATAAATAGGTACCGCTCCGGCGGGAAGGTAAACGGCGTTTCTGTGCGCTGCTCTGGTTCGCCAGAAGCGACTTAGTCATGCTGGCCACATGACCTGGAAGCTGTACGCTGGCTCCCTCGGCCAATAAAGCGAGATGAGCGCCGCAACCCCAGAGTCGGTCACAACTGGACCTAATGGTCAGGGGTCCCTTTACCTTTACCTTTACCTGATGTTATGCAACTGCACCTTTTTTTAATCAATATACAGTGGACGCTCAGGTTGCGAACGTGATCCATGCGGGAGGAACGTTCGCAACCCACAGCGCCGCGTCTGCACACTCCCGGGTCGCGATTTAGTGGTTCTGCGCATGCGCAAAACGCCAAAACCCGGAAGTAACCCATTCCAGTACCTCCGGGTTCAGCACAGTGCACAACCCAAAAACATGCAACCTGAAGCATCTGTAACCCGAGGTATGACTGTACTGGTATGTACGCTGTATTAAATTTCATTCATAGCGGTGAGTGTGGTGACACAAGAATACACATCCGTGAACAACTTCCCTGCTCACTACTGCTCCTCTGTGATGCACCCATGAAAACAGCAGGAGATAACAGATTTTGTCACTTTATTCCTGCAATTTTCTGGCTTAATGGGGTTGTGAGCAGATTTTTTTCTGGAGGCAATTAACATGGAAATAAGCACTAAATTTCTACCATAGTCCACTAGATTTCCAGAAGTGGCTTTCACATCATGTGAAAGCTCAATTATAATACGGAAATTAAGAGTTAGGGAAACACTGGGGAAATGGAATAAACTGTAGTGTGAATGCAACCTCAGCTACATTTGTTTTTAAATAGAGAGGACAGTTTAATAATACAAAGCCACCACTCATTGTCAGAAGGAAAAGTCAAATATACAGAGCAATTCTATACAGCTACCTAAGCGTAAGACCAGCTGAAAACTGTAAGACTTACTGCTGAGGGGGGAAAATGCATAGGATTACACTATTGCTGTCTTCTTTTTCATCTAGGCTGGATTAAACGATTAAAAATAATAATACAAATTTTAACATGAGAAACTTGGCAGCCAGCTTTCAATTGCCTTGTTTTAAATCAATCTACCCAGCTTTCATGTAGGAATACTAATGACAGCATTTATATAGCACTTTAATAGAAATTTAATAATGAAATTCAAGGAAGATCCCTTTTCATTTATGTATTTATTCCCAGGTTATTCACACACTGATTTTTCACACTAATTTCCCAAAGTGGCTCACATTTAAAAGAAACATAACAGTAAAATGCTATATTAAAAATTAAATGCATTGCCGTATTTTAATCCTCATAACAGCCGCCTGAAAGGTAGGCAGGTGTCTTTCTCAGCGAAGCTGCTGGAATAATGGGTTGCCTAAGGACAAGCAGAGAGAGTTTGTCATGGAGGAGACATTGAAATGGACGACTTCCTGATTTGCACTTCAGTAGCTTAGGCTTACTGGAGGCCTGGTCCATTTGGATGAATGGGGCACTGCCCCACCAACCTCAGTCTGGCCTCAGCCACCCCCCACCTGCCTTCCTTACTATATCCAGTCCAGGTGGGGTGGCCCTGGCTGCCATTTTCCTCCTCCTCCTTAGTCTCAGTGTTGCCCCTTCTAGAACGCAGGAAAGTGAACAATGGGGATGAGGCTGGACTCAGTTGGCTCTGCCTCCACTTACTGTAGGGGCTCCTTGTCTTCTTCCGAGTGAGCCAGTGTGGTGTAGTGGTTAAGAATGGTGGACTCGTAATCTGGCGAACTGGGTTCGCGTCTCCGCTCCTCCACATGCAGCTGCTGGGTGACCTTGGGCTGGTTGCACTTCTTTGAAGTCTCTCACCTCACAGAGTGTTGTGGGAGAGAAAGGGAAAGGAGAATGTTAGACGCTTTGAGACTTCTTTGGGTAGTGATAAAGCAGGATATCAAATCCAAACTCCTCTTCCTCTTCTTCTTCTTCTTCTTCTTCCCCCCTACCAGCCCCAATGGCCACCAATCACCAGTGCCTGGGACCATACTGGATGTGGCCCTTAACATTTCCCTTGCAGCTCTGTTTCTTACTTTAATTGTCACTAAAGGAGGAGGGATTTCATACCCTGTAACATTTCTCCGATGAAAATAGGGGCGCCCTATTCCACCATCATCATCATCATTATCATCATCATACAGTGGTTACAGACACTTCAGGTTACAGACACTTCAGGTTACAGACGCTTCAGGTTACTCCACTACCCCAGAAATAGTATCTTGGGTTAAGAACTTTGCTTCAGGATGAGAACAGAAATTGCACAGTAGCGGCACGGCGGCAGCGGGAGGCCCCATTAGCTAAAGTGGTATCTCAGGTTTAGAACAGTTTCAGGTTAAGAACGGACCTCCGGAATGAATTAAGTTCTTAACCAGAGGTACCACTGGAATAATAATAATAATAATAATAATAATAATAATAATAATAATAATAATAATAATACCCCGATCATCTGACGTTCCATTCTCCAATGAAAACAGGGACATTCTAAGGAAAAGCGAGGCATTCTGGGATCAAACTGGAAACTGTGATGGCTTCTGTAAATCTGGGACTGTCCCTGGAAAATAGGGACACTGGAGGGTCTGGGTCAGGACATGGCATGTGGGTGTGTTGCTTTTAAACCGTTCCCACATGGACCGTGTTTATGAAGAAAATGCTGCCATCCCCTGCCCCAGTTGCTATCAGCTGGGGAAAGGAATCTTCCATTGATGCCACAGGGAGCTCTCCTATCTGGGCCAATAGCAGAAGCTGCAAAGCACAACTGTGGTGGCAGATGAAAAGGTTAAGCCCCCACCCTTGCTCCCTGCAGTTCCTGATTAAAATCAAGCCACACGCAGCAGCTAAGTATACAAAAGAAAATGAAATGGAAATGCAGGTGATTCATTTACATCACAACTAGTTCGGTACTCCAGTCACTACATTAGTGGCGGAGAATTTGTGGTACTCTAGATGTGGCTAGACTCCAGCTCCTGTCATCCTGGACAGTTGGCCATGTTGGCTGAGGCTGATGGGGTCCGGAGTCAACATTTGGAGGGCCACAGGTCTCCCACCCCTCACTATACTATATCCACTCTTGAGCTTCAATTTCAGTATGCTCAGAAATTCCATATTACACCAACGCCAGCCTCAAAACAGCTTCAGCAATCAAAGATTGCCATGTGGAAAGACCTACATCGAAAAGGCCCATGAATGTTGATTTCAGCCGACTGCTGTCACCTTCAGTTGTTTGCGGTTCTCATTGGCCACAAGAGAGCCATATCACAACAGTTTCACCCTAGAAGACAATTCATCCACTTCCTTCCATTTTCTCTCTCCCCCTCGCGCCCCCCACCCCAATCAAACTTGTCTGGAATTCTGAGGAGGGAACGAGGGCCTTGCAAAATGGTGGGCTCTTCAGGGATCCCAATTTCTGGAGTCTTTGGCTTCTTTCGCTGGAACACAGGAAGCTGATAATGACACCCCTGCCAACCCCACGAAATAATGTTGAGCTTCATTTGATTAATCACACCAGTTGATTGGTTAAGGCCAGCGCCATTTTTGAGTATCCAGCCGTCTAGCCGTCCTTGCATCCGGTGGCTCCCAGTTCCTGTCAGTGAACGTGGAGGAGTTTGGCTTCCGACCCACTTCCATTGCTGCCTGCCTCCCCTGCCCCCATCTTCCACGCTTTCTCTCCCTAAGCTCCGCCCTCGCTCATCAAATCAGCTTCCCCCAGGGAGCAGCAACAATTTCGTCTGCGGAAAGAGAGAACGCTGCAATTTCCTTTGCAGAGAAGATGCAGCCTTCAAAGCGGCCTTTTCATCTGAGGGTGGCAAGCTTTATGTTCAGCAGCTGGGCCTTCTCTGAGGGCAAAAAGGGGCACGCGACCTCTTGCAGGCAGTGGGGTGGCGGAGAGGAAACGTGGGTACCTCTGGGGTTGCGTGGCTTTGCGCGTGTAATCTCAAGGCTTAATATAGACAGCCTCTCCCCCTCCCCATTCCGTGTAGTGCTTCTATTAATAAACAATAAGGCTATGGAGAACTGAACCCCCTTGGCTGCGGCGGCAGGGCTGCATTGCTGAATTATACATAAGCCAGGCGCAGCCTTAACTGAAATTGACTGCGCCTAATGCACTGCTTGAAATATTGACGCTGATCGTTTGCTCTGGATTAACATCTTTCCCTGCCTGCGATGAGATCAGCGCTGTTGCCCGCGGCTCCCGATCTGCAAATGTGACAAGCTCACCCTTTGCTTTTAACCTTTAGCCCAGCACCGTCGCCCTTGAGGATCGGCTGCCAGGGCCCTCGAGGGCATAGCAGAAGCTTCTTCACTTCCATTTGGAACTTCCCACAACATGGATGCAAGGAACCGGGGGAAGGGGCTGCAGTTTGGTATTTTGTGCTCAAGCCTCCTTCATTGCGTTGGCAGTGTGCGCTCTAACACCAAACTGCACATCTTGTTTAGATGGAGTGAGTGACTATTCCAGGTCTGATCTGCTCCAGAGCAAGGGGCATCTTCCAAACAAATGCTGGAAGATTCAGGGCCGACAAAGAAAAAAAAAATATTTCTACCACATACCCTCCAATATTTCTCCAATGAAAATACAGTCGTACCTTGGAAGCCAAACAGAATCCGTTCCAGAAGTTTGTTCAACTTCCAAAACATTCAGAAACCAAAGCACGGCTTCTGATTGGCTGCAGCAAGCTCCTGCAGCCAATCAGAAGCCGTGGAAGCCCCATCAGATGTTTGGGTTCCAAAGAACGTTCACAAACCAGAACACTCACTTCCGGGTTTGCAGTGTTTGGGAGTGCCAAACATACGAGTGCCAAGGCATTTGGCTTCCAAGGTACGATTGTAGAGATGTCCCCTCCAACATTTCTCTGATGAAAATAGGTATGTCCTAAGGAAAAGCAAGACATTTTGGGATCAGATCAGAACCAGGACAGCTTCTGTAAACCTGGGACTCTTTCTGGAAAATATAGGAAACTTGGAGGGTCTGAGGTCATAGGTACATGCTGGGTCACAAGGCCTGCTGCATTGGTACCTAGAGCGGTATCCAACTGGCTCCACCCCTAGCTATTCTGAAAATAGCAGCGACTTGAGTTTTTGCAGATGGGATGGTAGAAGAAAGTGCTCCTCCTTCTAAGGTCAGCTTCTGTTTTTAGTTGTGGGTTGTCTCTGCAGGACTAGGAGTGGGGAGTCCTATGGGCTAGCACAGGGGTCCCAAACTAAGGCCCGCAAGCTGGATAAGGCCCGAGGGACTCGTTTATCCGGCCCGCGGCAACCCCTGCTGCCCGCTGCTGCTGCCCACTCTTACTGGCGCTGCGCTATGCAGCTGCCCACTTCTGGGTCAGAGGAGCTCCGGAAATAGCTTGTGTGCATGCACAAGCATTGTGCGCATGTGCAAGCGTTATTTCTGGTGCACATCTGGGTTGGAGGAGGCCGGTGCACATGCGCACAAGCTATTTCTGGTGCTCCTCTGACCCAGAAGTGCGCCGGAAATGGCATGTGTGCACGTGCTCCCCCGTCCTCCGGCCCACCACGCAATCGGCGCTGGAGACACCGGTCCAAGGCGTGGTAAGTTTGCTGACCCCTGCTAGCATTCTATGGGACGCCTGGGGCCATACACCATCACCGAAGAGCCAGAAACCTTTCCCTAGATTGGAGAAGAAGCAGAGGTGTGGCAGGGCCACTCTGTTTGGGCTCTGTCTTGTGCTTTGCTTATTTGTTTCACTTACTCCCCTCTCTTCTTTGGAAGGTTTCAGTCAACTTACATCCAGGCAGCTTACATCAATGCCTGCTTAGCTTCAGCAGTCAAAACCTGCGTCATATGCCTTCAGGCTATTCATCTGCTGTTTCCACTGCCAGGTAAGATGGGTAGCTGGAGACTCCCTTCGTCCGACAGACAGATCCATTGTTTATTTCTCCTGAAGATTTGTGAAGCCATCCCTAAAACCCACATTCCGTGCTAAAGGGAGAATCTACCTGCAAATACTGGCGATGTAACCCACACTCCAATCCCTCCAAGGAAACCTTATTTCAAGGGAGCTGTGCAAAAAGTGTTTTGAAATGAAACCGGAATGAAAGAAGAATTCAATTCCTAGGTGCTGCTCTTTCCTCTATTACACGGGGGCTGTTGATTTGTTTATTTTACAAAAGGTTTAAAACAAATTCCCTCTTCAAATGATTTAATATGTGAATGTCCAATTGGGACTAGCCAGAGAATGCCTAGCCACCATTTTCTCTTCTGCATTATAAAGGTTAAAACATTCACATAAAGGGCACATCATTTGGCACTTTTGAGTCTGATTCAGCCACATACTAACAAATTTGGTTCATGCCATTGAAGCTCTTGTCCGTGGGTGGGCAAACTAAGGCCTGGGGGCCAGATCCAACCCTATCGCCTTCTCAATCCGGCCCGTGGACGGTCCGGGAATCAGCATGTTTTTACATGAGTAGAATGTGTCCTTTTATTTCAAATGCATCTTTGGGTTATTTGTGGGGCATAGGAATTTGTTCATTTTATTTCTTTTCAAAATATAGTCCGCCCGCCCCCCCCCCCAAGGTCTGAGGGACAGTGGACCGGCCCCCTGCTGAAAATGTTTGCTGACCTCTGCTCTTGTCCAACTAACTCACCCCCCCCAAAAAAAGACCAGATATTTTGCGAGAAGGAAAGTGATGTAAAACGCAGCAGGAAGTGCTTACTTTGATGCAATGTCATCTAGTCTTTCTGCAAGGAAATCAGAGTGATTGCTCATTAATAGCTAACTTTGTCTGAACTCTCTGCAAGCAAATTGGGATGAGTGTTAAACAAGCAGGTTGTGTGGAAGCACCCACTGGCCCCACCCAGAGATTGCATAAGAGGCTCAAAGGTGGTGTAAACCAGACATATGGAATTGCTCACACCTATTATAAATCAAAGGCTCTGATTTTGGCAGTTTTGATGGTGAGTCCTTTGGTTTGAGAACTCTGGTGCATCCAGCCGCCCTACTTACAGCTTTGTCCCGGAGAGTTGCTCAGGAGTGGTTCCTCAAGACAAATGTATATATACGTTTTGTTCCAATTTAATTATCTCCCCCACTCCCAAAGAATCCTAAGTGTAGTCTGCAGAAAAAGTGGAGTGCCGGAAAGAGAAAATTCATCATAAAAGAGAGGACAAAAGAGACCACGTAGACTTTGCATGCTCTCAATGTGTAGATGCAAATTTAGAAATAACCAGTGCAATTTTAATAATAATAATAATAATAATAATAATAATAATAATAATAATAATATAATGATGATGATGGTGATAATATTTTTTTATTTATACCCCGCCCTCCCATAGTGGGGGAAATCTGTAAAGGCAGTTTCAAGGCCCCTGCTTCCTTTCCCTTCTTGGGGTTCTTATCTGAACGTGAACCAGATAACCCTTCAAACAGAGGGCCATCTTCTGTAAAGTAGGATACAAGATCTGCACTGAAGTCAGTGCACTCTCACTTGCTGGCTCGAATCAGTAATCAGTGTTCCGGTCATCACAGAAGCAATCGGATCCCTGAGGATGTCTGGAAATGCCTGCGTGGAAGGGCACATTCAGCCAAAGACAGCTTTTCTCTTACCATAGCACTATGATGGGAAAAGGTTGCAGGGGGCAACCTTTTCCAAGCAGGCGCTTAAAGTTACAAGGGGCCTCTTGTGGCCGGCAGCTCATTCTCCAAGCTACACTTGTCTTTCTTTTTTTATTCAATTAAATGGCAATTGTGAGAAAACAGGAGCAAAGAGGCACAAGAAAATATGTTGGCTTGTACAGTGTGGTTTGGTAGGATACTGAGGCCAGTGACTTTGTGGCCAGCCGCTGGGAGTTGACATCTCAGGCTACTTTTTTTGCCATTAATGATTTAGGAGCTTTCTTCATGAAGCTAATGGGCTTTGTGGTTTCCCATCTTCCTGTTAACGCAGCCGAACAATCGAAGCTTTTAGCGTGGTGCGGAGGGGCTGGTACTTGACGCATCTTCCTCCTTCCTGCAGGCTGTTGCTGCGCTAGCAATCTCCTGATCACATTGCCTGGTATTGTCCATTGTGTTGTGACAGCAGAGCAAAGGCAGGGTTGGGAATGGAGTGGTGCAGCCTCCACCCAGGGCAGAAGAACCAGACTACTGGAACATTATCTGTCTTGCCACACCACAGAGAAACCGAGGCATAGCTGACGGTGAGAGTTCTGCAAAGGAAAAACAGCCTCCTGTGTACTTCTACCAGTACTAATTGTAACCATGTGTCTAAGTGTGGCACACACTTTGAAAGAGACAAGGATTTTGATGAGATGTTATCAGCCGCAGCATGGAGAACAAATTGTGGAATGTCAGGGAAAGCCCAGAACCTAATTGGCAGGGTAGGAGTTTGGTGAGCTGGATTTTTACTAAAGTCAAGTTTGTCTCTTGTTCCTGTCTCGTGAGATACTGGCTATGCTCACAAGTGGAGGCAGAAGAAGTGTGTGTGTACAGTGGTACCTCTAGTTCCAAACAGGATCTGTTCCGGAGGCCCGTTTGCAACATGAAAAGCCCGCAACCTGAAGCGCCGTATCTGCACAGGTGCGCGGTGCGATTTGGTGCTTGTGCGCATGCGCAAAGCGCGATTTAGCACTTCTGTGCCTGCATGAGCGGCGAAACCCGGAAGTAACCCTTTCCGGTACTTCCGGGTTTCCACGGGACACAATCAGAAAAAAACGTATCATGAAGCAAACGTAACCTGAGGTATGACTGTATCTGCAGGCAATTGTGCCTTTACATTTTAGGCCAGGCATAGGAAAACTCTGGCCCTCCAGATGTTTGGGACTACGATTCCCATCATCCCTGACCACTGGTTCTGTTAGCTAGGGATGATGGAATTGTAGTCCCAAACATCTGGAGGGCCAGAGTTTGCCTCTGCCTGTTTTAGGCACTACAAAGCACTGTATTTCTGCACCAGCAGGCAAAATGCACACACAAATGTCATAGGGTTGTAGTCAATGCTAGTCATACTCAGAATAGACCCACTGAAATTAATGCAGCTAAATTAATTAACTTCAGTGGGTCTACACTGAAAAGGACTAGTGTTGAATACAATCTTACATGATATCTTAGGAATGGCTCCTTTTCTAGGCAGTTCAGGATTCTTATTTGGGACACTCCTGTTCTATAAATAATTCCTCCCTAGGTCCATAGGGTAGGCCAGCAAATGAAATTATTTGCTTAAATGGCCATAGGCTGTTGCAAATCTATCAAATAGGTCATGGAAAATATTAACAAACATGAAAGCTGCAAAAGCATTCCAGATGAAAAAATAATTGAATAGCATGAAACATCGGCTGAAGAATAGTAATAATCATCATAATAGTGATAACTAGTTTTAAAACCTTAGCAATCTCTGCAACCAATTTGAAAAGGGCTACAAATGAATTCAGTGTTTCTTTTAGTTTCACACAATGCAGAAGAACAGGCAGTATCCCAGAAAAACTCCAGTTCTTCCAGAGATCAGCTCCATCTCCGACAAACCTGTGGCTCTCCATAATGGACTGCTTCATGCCCTAGTTTATAGAAAGCTTGATGTTCCTCATTATGCCTCAACATTACAAGGTGTTTTGTCCTTGAGCGACCTTCATTAAAATGTGTTCTCACCCTCATTTTCAATGGCAGGAACGGAGCATTACAATAAGGAGCTACTTCAAACACCACTTTCAGCAGGTATTTAAAATGAGACCAGGATTCAACGTCTCAAGGAGCAGGAATGTTACCCATGCCACGTCTCAAAGAAGAGGTCTGCAATAATGGACTCTGAAACAAAGCCCGCCGTGTTCATTCGAGGGGGAAAGGACGCCATAGGAGGCCAAAAACCATCAGAACCACTAAGCTGTTTTAAAATGGGGAGAAATTTCTTCTTGACCCTAAATTTGACTACCATTTACTCCCTGGGCATAGTAGCTAAATGTGGCTGTTCTGCTGCACCGAGACACACTGCCATAGCCCTCTAGCTAGCTCATGAGGCATTCCGCGGGGATGAGCTGACCCCGTCTGAGCCTGATGCTTCTTTGAATTCGGGATTCTTGAAGCTTTATCTTCAAAGGCCTTAGATGTAGACCAGCTATAGCCTATTCCCCACTGCGGATTAGCAGCTTCCATTGAACTCCGCAGAGGGAAGGGCAGACAGGCCTTGTGTCGCGCAAATGCTGCTGTGCATTGATATTTTTTAATGGGGATATGAACTGAAGCCTGTTAGGAAATGCAGTTATAATTAAAGCACAGCTCCCAGAGGCTGTCTAAGGCACCAGCGACTAAGTGCATTGGCAGATAATGTCATTATTTGGCCGTTGCTTAACATAAGGGGGTGGGGGTGGGGGATGGGGAAGACAATTCTTGTTTGCCGTCCCTGGGTAGGGGATGTAACACCAGGAGCCAGACAAAGAGAAATGCTTGCCTCTTGTTATCAATTGTCGTCCAGTTGATTAATCAGTACGTAGAAGGGAATATGAGGAAAACAGATACTCCGTGAAAATCGTGACCGTGTAAATTTGCTAAGCCAGTGGCTGAGTTATTTGGTTTTGAGGTAACGCGACCCCATCAAACAAAACAGCCACCAAGTCGAAGCAAACTTGTCTTGTGTCAATTGTATTGTTCTGTAGCCATATCTGTTGTCCAACTGGCAACATGAAATTCAAAACAAGAAATTTTAGGGCTTGTGTCTGCTTGGAAATCACATATTCTTCCCTGCACGTCCTTTTTTTAAAAAAACAAATCCTAAATGGGTGGTGGCTGACTATAATTATATTGTAGTACTGAGCAGAATATACGTTGCACATGCTAAAATGCACTTTTATTTACTATCATTGCACATGTCCCTGGGCTATGGAGTTGCATTGAAAAACAGGTTCTGAACTACATATACCAGGGGTGGTTAACCTGTGGTCCTCCAAATGTTGCTGGACTCCTAGCGTCCCTGAATATTATCCATGCTAGTTGTGGCTGATGGGATGTGGAGTCCAACAAGGATGGCCACAAAAAAGCCACCCCTTCTTGAGCTGCAGCTAAAGCTAAGCCCTTCATGTTTGCCCCAGAAAATAAGAGATTCTTGACTAATCAGCTTCCTTTGGCTGAAAGTATATAAACGTGCAATATTGTGCTGGATGCAGTTATGTTTACTTTGGAAAGGTCCACATGCATACAACAACACTGCTTCAAGATGCCAACATATTTAACAGAACGTGTCTTTCAAAGCAGCTGAGTAGCTCTGGCATCATTGGCAATGTCCATATGGACTGAATCAGATTTTGACAGTGCCCTTTACCATGGTCACTTTCCAGACAATCTGTTTATTGAGTATTCATCCTGCTTGGTTTGCAACAAATTTTACAGGGAGGTTATAGAATATTGTGTCAAGCCATTGTTATCTCACACTTTCTAATGCATTTCCTTGCCGCCTTCCTTGAAAAAAATTCGATTTTTTGGGGAAGTGGGTTTGTTGCACAAGAGCCTAAATCCACTTTAATTGTGCAACCTGAATTTCCTAGCAATTCAACTGAATCATACTCACAAAATAGCAATATTCTGGAAGCGCCCCATGTCATGCTGTTTTTAACACAGTAATACCTGCTTACTTTGTGTAGAGGGCCTGCTGAGACTTAAGCCTATGAGCAAAATTCATTTTCAGCTAAAGCTGGAAAATTAATGTGTTTTTGTTGTTGGATGGTATGATAATCAGATAAACAAGGCTACAGACACATTTCCTTAACTAGCAAATGTATCTAAATCACATTTGCTGATTTTTTTGCATATATTCCATTTAAAAAAATATATAATATGGTTTAGCTGTGTATAGCTCCAAGTTGTTCCACTAAAATATTTGAGTAAAATTATTCTCAGCCAAATTTTCTTAACTTGAATTTGCTTTTAAATAGATTTGATGTTTGTCAACTGCAATTGAATAAAATTAATTATATTATTTTTTAACATTTCCAGTTATGTTGTTTCGTTTGAGTCTTTAAAGCAAACAAACAAAACCGTACAATCCCCAATTAGAAAAGTGTTTAGTTTGACAGTTTCTAGATAAATAATTTACTATACTAGTTTTCCCTTTAGCTGAATTTCAGGCGCAAATTTGGAATATTAGAAAAGCCGAGTATGGATTCTAGCTTTTTTTCCAGGTTTTGAATTTGTTCAAAATGTTTACTGTGTTTACCTGAGCGAAAGTAAGCAATATTAGAAGGTCAATCTGCAAAGGTTATCTGTATATCCCCATTGGAAAACAAAGTAAAACAACACAGCAAAGTCTACAGTGTGGGTTTTTATACCCTTTAACAATACCAGCATACTAACAGTTTTGCAATTCTCAGTGGGTGACCTCATCCATGCAGAATTGTAATGTTCATAGACCCGATCCCTGAGTGCATTAAAATTAAAGATGTACATGAGCAACTAGAAAACTGACCACAGACAGGAATCTGGAACACAGGAAATCTAGCTACTAGCTAGAGTGTCTGCAGAGGTGCAATGGGATCACGTACTTAATTATACATAATATGTGCTTATTTAGTTTCCACATTGACAAGCAATGAGTAACACTGAGACTATTTCATCCCTGCACTAAAAGGTAAAGGTAAAGGTACCCCTGCCCAAACGGGCCAGTCTTGCCAGACTCTGGGGTTTGTGCGCCCATCTCACATTTATTGGCCGGGGGCCAGCGCTGTCCGGAGACACTTCCGGGTCACGTGGCCAGCGTGACAACGCTGCTCTGGCGAGCCAGAGCCGCACACGGAACGCCGTTTACCTTCCCGCTGGTAAGCGGTACCTATTTATCTACTTGCCCCCGGGGGTGCTTTCGAACTGCTAGGTGGGCAGGCGCTGGGACCGAGCAGCGGGAGCGCACCCCGCCGCGGGGATTCGAACCGGCGACCTTTCGATCGGCAAGCCCTAGGCGCTGAGGCTTTAGCCCACAGCGCCACCTGCGTCCCTTCATCCCTGCACTACCAACTTTCAAAGCCTTTTTAAATGTTCGTGGATAGCGACAAATACCTGAGGTGTTTGGGACAAGTGTTAATAGCTATGTCATTATATATATTTAAAGAAAACACCCATATTGTGCTTCTAATAGCACCTACCTAAAATGAAACCTCAGCGCCTAGGACTTGCTGATCGCATGGTCGGTGGTTCGAATCCCCGCGGCGGGGTGTGCTCCCGTCATTCGGTCCCAGCGCCTGCCAACCTAGCAGTTCGAAAGCACCCCCGGGTGCAAGTAGATAAATAGGGACCGCTTACCAGCGGGAAGGGAAGCAGTGTTCCGTGTGCTGTGCTGGCTCGCCAGATGCAGCTTGTCACGCTGGCCACATGACCCGGAAGTGTCTGCGGACAGCGCTGGCTCCTGGCCTATAGAGTGAGATGAGCGCACAACCCTAGAGTCTGTCAAGACTGGCCCGTACGGGCAGGGGTACCTTTACCTTTAACTTAAAATGAAAGCCCATTGCAATTACATTTCTGTTGGGCAAGGAAGCATTATCAAATCAGCTTTGTTTGCAAAAGATGGGTATAGAAAGGGCTACAGCGCATCAGGAATGTTAAAAAGTTGAGGCTTTCAAAAACAGTTTCTCTATCAATAGTCTCTCTTACTCTTATAATTCTGTGTGAAGTTCTCCATTTCTGGAAGCAGAACAAGGCTATCCAGACCCCCAGCCAGTTCAGGCCTCTAAATCCCATAAGGAGTGTTCTTATTTTGCCAGGATTCAAACATGCTTTTATTGACACTGCTGCTCTGTGAAATCAAGAGGACTTTGGATAGAGAAGAACCTTTAGGAAATAAAAAAATAACCTTTGCTTAATCCTGGCCTTTGCATTGTCGCCTGAAGAAGAACATCTAATATCTAGAGATGCTCACAGTTTGGCAAAGCTCAGGCACAGTAAAGTTCTATGCTACAAAATAAATACTAAACCTGTTTTTTTCTATTTGACCTTGTTCTTCAGACTTGGTGCATACTGCATAGTTAGTATGTTTAATTAGTCTTCTCAATGGGTTTTCCTCATGAAGCAGTGTACAAACTTTGCTAGAGATGTTATAACTTTTAGAGAAAAGATTATGAGACTTCTTAAATATACATACAGGTATACCATGAAGAAGTATGAACCTTATAACAATATTAGGTTACTAACAGTGGAAGCTCCAGCTGTAATCCAGTGGCAAAATCCTAGTATTAATCAATGATAGGCACATACATACCCGCAGACGCCTCTTGTTCTGTGCAACTAATATTTATAACTGCTTTTTGTTTACCAGAAAACATGTCCTATTTTCAATCTGACTTTGTAAGCACCTCCAACAACTAAATAGACACCATTCCATAGACATCTGAAATTCATGATGTTATATGAGCATCAAGAGCCAGACAAATTGTGACCAAGGAAAAAATCTCAGGTGGAGAGAGGCAATATTTGTCCACAATAAAGGCTCTGTAGTAGCAGCTGGGGATTCATTAATCAGTTTCCTCTAGGAGACGGCAGCAAGTTGTTGCACTTCAAGATGTTATTCGAACTAGCTTGTGCGCCTTTTCTCCCCCGGGTCAGGCACCATTTTCCCTCATTGCTTTCTAATGGGAAGTCCTTTATCATCTTCCATTGTTGGGGAAAATGTCTTTCTCAATTTCTCCCCCAGCTTTGGAATCTGACGTAAAAAAAGGCAATTTTGTTTTCAATTTTGTCTTTGTCACTCTTCGTTGCACAGTTCCTTCTCTCTGTTCATGTTTTGAAGAAAGTAAGAAAAGGCCTTTGGAGATGTTACGCTATTGGTGATGGTAGGTGTTGCCAGGTGTGTATATATGATCAACCACTACAGTAGCTATTAGCAGCAGTTATAATTATTGTGGTGCATGGGAGAGCATTATATTACATAGCAAGGGATTCAGTGTTTTACCACCGCAGGTGTTAACTTCTATAAGGTTCATTATCACTGGTTGGTATATCAACCCTGTCAGCTGGAATTGCAGTTCTCCTAATTTACTATTCTGGAAGTACTACGTTTTACTGTGAATATAAAAAAATGGACGTTTATTGACTTTCTAATTCCACTGGTGGTATTTGACCATGTATATGAGGATTTATATGTTGAAATGAACTTAAGACACAGGGAAAAAATTGGTCATAGACGTTAGAAATTATGCCCGAGATGAAGTTGGTAAGAACCCTGCCTTTTTGCAGGGTTTATCTGATATTATCCCCAAACTGAATTTATACCTGAAGAGAGCTTATTAAAATAAGATAGTCTTTTATTTGCAGCACAATCCAACTAAATCAGAACATTTGGTATGTAAGTAAAGTTCATTTCTTTACTATTTTGGGACAGAAGGTCACCAAAGTTGTGAACAATAAGCATAATAAAATAACAGTTCAAATCTCAAAGAACCAAAAATCTATAGCCAACACTAAACAATATATAGCCAACACCAAACATAAGAATTCAGTTTTAATAAAAAGCTGAAGGAAAACACAAGTCTTTACAGCCCATCAGGATGGGGAACAGTGAAGGAGCCAAACTGATATCAAGGAAGTATACTCCAGAGCTTGGCTACTACTATGGTGAAACACCTATCCCACATGCTGACAAGCAGGACCTCAGAGAAAAGCAGAATGCAGAACAAAGCTGTCACTCGAGGAAATTAACAGATAGGCAAGTTGTCTTTTGGGTATCCTGAACCCAAGCAATTCCATTTAGAACTTTAAAGATCACAACCAGCACTTCAAATTGAACTCAGAATATAATTGAAAGCACAAAATTTAATTAAGCAAATTATAGATGCTCAAAATAACTGGGCTCTGATGCAGTCTTGTAATAGTCTAACCTGGATGCAATCAAAACATTCGTATGTGACAGTGATCAGATCTGCCTCCTTTTTTTAAATATTTATTAGAAGTTTAAGAATTACAGAAAAAAGAAAACAACAAAAAATTTGACAAAACATACATTACAATACATAAAAGGAAAAGCATAAAAAATACAACAATACCGCAAAAAAACCCAATAACATTAAAACACACATCCAATGTTCCATATCTTTATCTTTCATTTACTTGTTTCATCGACCTCCTCACACCTCCCTTTTTGTATTCTAATTTAATTAATTGTTTCAGCAAATTCTTTCCATCTTTCTCAATTTTTGTTATATAATTTATCTTAACGATCTAACCTATTAATTAACTCAACAAATCCTTTCCATCTTTCACTATATTCTGACATTCAATTTACCTTAATTTATTTAACCTTATCTTACCATAAAAAAACCTTAAACCTTAAAACTGAATACTTATTTTTACATAACTCCTTATATCATTTCTACTAAAGCCAAATAGTTTCATTCCAACATTTTTCCTAATACTCGTTAATTTTACACTAATTCTCAAAATAATTTTTTTAAAACTTTCTTCCAATCTTCATCCAACGTCTCTTCTTCCTGGTCTCGGATTTTGTCAGTCCTTCTTGTCCATTCCATCTAGTCCATCAACCTGGTGATCTTATGTCCGAGGCTCTTAAGTCTTTTCCATGTCCCTTCTGCAGATCTTCTTCTTGTTTATACCTGCACTTTACTTTGTCTTTTGTTGATCTTTTTCTTAATTTCTTTCCTTTCTCATTGGGGGGTAGGTCTCGGGAGGACTCCAATCCAAAAATATCTCCATCTCCCCTCAGCAGATCAGCCCATTCCCCACAGTCCCATTCCCCACAGTCAACACTGTAATCCAGAAAGTATCTAAAAGCATATTTCAAAGTCCTTCCAAAATTAAGAGCCCTCACAACTCCAGACCCCCCATGGTCCACTCCAGATTCAGACTTCAAGAACAGTGGCTTATGCTCCTGCAAGGCCTCGAGTCTCTCCATTTGTGTTACTTGAGGTTCAACAGCAACCTCCTCCATTATCTTCTGCACTTGCACTTGCCCTGTCAAAACAGGTTCCTGGGTTGGTTCCTGAATGGTTTCTATATGGGTATTCGCCATTTGTCCAAAGTTTTTAACTGCAACAGTCATCAAATCCATCTTCTCATGCATCTGCTCCAGCAAAGCGCTTGTCTTGCAAAAAGCAAGCACCAAAACTTCTTCTAAACACATTTTTATTCAAGGTCAGAGTCTGGTCTCACGATCCTAATCTTCACAGCTGTGAAATCCCCAGATCGACCCCAGCAACAATTTAACAAGCTCCCTCTAGAGGAGACAATTTCTATTTGTATCCATCTTTTGAAAACAAGACCAACAAAAGAAAATTACTTTCATTTTTCAAATATTTTGTTTCTTTTGAATGCAAGAGGCAACATTGGAATCAATTTGTTTCTCTTTTTTAACTATCTATCAAAAGACGTTCCATTCACAGTCAATGAACTTCCCCATAAATTTCTGTCTCTGACACCCCGTTCCCAGGTTTGAGACGGTGGAAATTTATCTTTCTTTACTCTCTCTCCTGCAGGCTTGAACAGTCAAAAATCCCCCCCCCCTTTTCTCCTGCTTCCAAGAGGGGTTTTGGTGGTAATAACTGAAGGAAATTTAGAGCTTTATATACGACTTTCCAGACTTTAGCTTGCAAAGTTTTTGCTTCAATCTATTTACAAAAACGGGAGGTGGACTTCCTGATTAGAACCTTCCCGCTTCAGTGCCAAATTAAAATGTTTCTTAATCCAATTTTCCGTTCTACTCACGGGTACTTGTTTAGAGTCCAATTGTCCACAGGAAAAAGTCAGCGCTCTCCAGCAACGGCTGTGCGGCTTCACTCCGTAAAAGTAGCGGTTGATTCAAAACACCGTGCCACTCACCCCGCGTCGCTTTGGATCCCCGAAAAAAGGTTCCCCTGTGAGTAGAGGAGGCGCTCCTGGTGTCAGCCGAATCCCACGTTCCCAGGCTTCCTCCGCCTGGGATTTTTAAAGGGTCTCCGCCTTCGCCGCTGCGGCAAGACCCGATTTTCATGGAGCGGGTTCCTCTCGGTCAGAGGAACTCCGCCATTGCTGATGGCGCTAACCCGGAAGTCCAGATCTGCCTTCTTCATGAGGAGCTGCAGTTCATGCACCAGGCATAGTTGGGCAAAAGCATTCCTGGCGAGGAAAGCCAGTTCCAGGAAGGTCCCAAACTGCACACCTGATCCTTCAGAAGGGGTGCTATTCCATTCAGATCAGGGGAAATACAGTGGTGCCTCGCAAGACGAAAATAATCCGTTCCGCGAGTCTCTTCATCTAGCGGTTTTTTCATCTTGCGAAGCAACCCTATTAGCGGCTTAGCGGCTATTAAAGGCTTAGCGGCTTAGCGGCTATTAAAGGCTTAGCGGCTAAAAGGCTATTAGCGGCTTAGTGGCTTAGAAAAAGGGGGGGAGCGGAAAAAAATCGCAAGACTCGCAAGACGTTTTCGTCTTGCGAAGCAAGCCCATAGGGAAATTCGTCTTGCGAAGCGCATCAAAAAACGGAAAACCCTTTCGTCTAGCGGCTTTTTCGTCTTGCGAGGCATTCGTCTTGTGGGGCACCACTGTAACCTTCTCAGTATCAAGGTTCTTATTGAACAAAGCACCTTGTTTTGTCTGAAACAAGTTCCACACCCAAGCCATCCAAACCAGAGTGTTCAGACAGTAGATTTGGGCAGCACTTTTTTCTGAGGGTGCTCCAGAGTATGCAGTACCGGCACCGATTTTCCCCAATGTTAAAAGTGTGACATTTACTGTAACAACGTCATGGTGAGTACCGTCACATTTCCCCCCTTAAAGCACTGGGTTTGGGTATCATACTGCTGTCAGATCATTATAGATGATATCACTTGGTGATTTCATTTAGAACTAGAGTGGGAAACAACCTGTCCAGATGCTGTTGGATTCCACTGTCCACCAACCCCAGCCAGCATGGACAGTGGTTAGGGATAATGGGAGTTGTAGTCCAACATATCTACACCTTAGGTGTGTCACAATAATATATATTAAAAATTGACCTGGTCCCCAAACACATCTCTGAACTAAAGATAGCTCCGAGTCCTTAAAAACATGAAGACTACTACTGTTACTGTAAAGGGCTCTTGGGGCAACATGGACCCTTGAGAAATCTTGCTCCCTCAAAGTGCTGAACAGCACCCCAACACAACCTTCTGGAACCTAACTTTCAGACCGGATCAGACCCAGCAAAATACAGTGCCATAGCCTCAATGCAAAAAGGTGGTCCAGAAGGATATGTCAATGGCACCAAATGCCATTGAGAGGCCCAGCAGAACTAAGAAGTTTGCTGTCATTGTGTCCCAGTCATCAAGAATGGCATTTTCAGTTCCCAAATCAGAACTCTGGCTAGAATGAGTTAAGATTATCCGCCTCATTTGTCTACACCTGGAGCTGGGTAGCCAACACATACTCAGAAACTTTGCCTCAAATGGGGGAATGGAAACTGGCTGATAGTTATCCAAAGTGGAGAGATCCAGAAGTGCTTGCGCTGTTGTTGTTTTTTTAAAAAGCAAAACCAATTTTACTACTCCTTCATTCAGATTGTATGTGCCCTCACAAAGAGAGGTATTTAATATCGCTTCCTTTACCCATCTAGCCACCCCCTGTTAGCTTTTAAGTAGCAAGGGTTAAGAATGTATGTGGTCAGCCTCAAAGTGAAACTGTAAAGCACTGTAATTCCATGGATTAAAAGATCAACATTTAAAAGGTTTTTGTGGATTGTGGTTCCAATTTACAATTTAAAGAACATAGCACAGTTCACTGTTTTATGCCAGTGAAATCCCCATTGCTTAAATAAGAGGGACTATAGCATTGCATATGCTTTGCAGGCAGAAGATCCTACATTCAGTTCATTGCATCTCTAGTTTGGGTGTAATCCTTGACGCCTCCCTTTCCATGGAGGCGCAAGTTACAGCAACAGCCAAGGCGACATTTTTCCACCTTCGCCGCATCAAGCAGTTGGTCCCTTACCTTTCCCGCCCCGACCTGGCCACAGTGATCCATGCGACAGTCATCTCCAGGCTTGACTACTGTAATTCGCTCTATGCGGGGCTGCCCTTGAAGCTGTCCCAGAAACTCCAGCGGGTACAGAATGCTGCAGCGAGGCTCCTCACGGGGTCTCTGCCATGGGAGCATATTCATCCAGTGCTTTACAAGCTGCACTGGCTCCCGGTGGAGTACAGGGTCAGATTTAAGGTGCTGCTTTTGACCTTTAAAGCCCTTCACGGCCTAGGACCCTCGTACCTACGGGACCGCCTCGCCTGGTATGCCCCACGGAGAGCCTCAAGGTCCATAAATAATAACACCCTAGTGGTCCCAGGCCCTAAGGAAGTTAGATTGGCTTCAACCAGAGCCAGGGCCTTTTCAGCACTGGCCCCAACTTGGTGGAACGCTCTGTCTCATGAGACCAGGGCCCTGCAGGATCTGATTTCTTTTCCGCAGGGCCTGTAAGACAGAGTTGTTCCGCCTGGCCTTTGGCTTGGAGCCAATTTGATTCCCTCCCCCCCATTTTCTTTTTTCTTTTCCTTCTCCTGCAATGAGGCTACATTTTAATATTTTAATGTTCCATTATTTTAATGTTGTATTTTATTTTTGTTTTTAAGTTGTAATCATTCATCTTGTTTTTATTATTGCTTGTAAGCCGCTCTGAGCCCGGCCTTGGCTGGGGAGGGCGGGGTATAAATAAAAAATTATTATTATTATTATTATTATTATTATTATTATTATTATTATTATTATTGTTAAAAAGCTCCAGTTAGCAGATGGGAGGGGGGTGCACAATGGTGCACAATGTGATTTTGTATCCATTTGTCTCCCATGTGGGCATGCACACAATTTCATCTCTATTCTAGGGTTTTTAAAATCCTTGGGAAGCCCAAACCTCCCCACACTGGAAAACTTATGTTTTTAAGGAAAGAAAAGTCTGGGACAACACTGGGATAGGAAGGACATCTTGTGGATGCCCCTACAATACTGGAGATGGTCAAGTGCAAAACCCTATTTTGCTCTGAGATGGAAAAGCCCATGAAGGGAAATATCTGTGACCCTGGAGAACCGAGACCAGAATAGACAATGCTAGGCTAGATAGAAAGTCTGACCTGGCAGCTTCCTAATGAAATGATCTAAATTCCAGATCCGAAATAATAAAATGACACACCCCTCCAAAGTTCCCTATCTAAAATCTATCTGAACAGCCCTTTTCTTTCCAAATAATTTCCTCCCTGTGAAAACCTTTGTTCGATCACCGTTGGAAGCCATAGCGGTAAAGAAAAAGAATATGATAAAAGGTTGGTCAACTTATAGAAATTTATTAAAGCAAGAGGGAGGAGAGTTTAAATTAAAAGAATTTAAGGATTTATCAGGAATACAATGGATACAATATCCTCATTTGAATGAAGAATTTAAGAAAGATATGAAACAAGGGTTTGGGGAACAAATATAACAATTGAAGAGAGATCTGTTGGAATATAATGTTAAAATGCTGTCTAAAATGTATAAGATATTCTTGGATTGGGAGACAAAGGATGAGCAAGTAAAATCTTCAATGATACACTGGGCAATATATATTCGTTATACTATGGATATGGAAATGTGGGAACGATTGTGAAATATGGATATAAAATTTACAGCATGCTATCGTTTAAGAGAAAACTATATGAAAATGTTATATAGACTGTATCTAACACCGAGTAAACTAGCAAAAATGTGTAAATCAAAATTGAGTAAGTGTTGGAAATGCAAAGAGAAAGAAGGTACTTTCTATCATATGTGGTGGTCTTGCAGTAAGATTAAAGCTTACTGGGAAATGATATATAATGAATTGAAAAAGATGTTTAAAATAACATTTTTTTAAAACCCCAGCAGCTTTCTTTTTGGAAATTATAGGGGTAGAACTACCTAAACAGTATCAAAATTTATTCATGTACGCAACTACAGCCACAAGAATGTTATTTGCCCCAAAATGGAAACAAGGAGTAGTCCCAACAAAAGAAGGATGGATACAAAAACTTATGAACTATGTAGCAATGGTGAAACTTACCAGACGAATAAGAAATCAAGATAACAAACATTTTTATAAAATGATGGAAATGGTTTATTGAATATGTGCAAAGAAATTGTAAACAGATACGGACATTGGCAGGATTATTGTAATCACCTGCAGTTTCATAAGAGTAAATAACTGAAGTAGATGAATAAAAGAATAAGTTAATTTAGAATATGCAGGAAATGATAAAAGGAACCGCAGAAAGGGGGAGTTTTGAAATGTTAAAATGACTGTAAAACGATTGAAATGTATATAATTGAAAACCATATTATTATTATTATATTAGAAAAACATCTATGTTCATAGTAGCCTTCCCAAATTATCCTACAACTAATCATAAATTCTCAGTCCACAGGTTTCCCCTCGAAACTTCCCTGCCAGCCCAGGTAGCTTCCCACACATCTCTCCCCCCACCCCACCTGCAATCTTCACAAAATAATTTCCTTCAACTTACCCATTTCTTCTTGTACATAAAACCACCTACCCCCCCAAAAAAAACCTCCGCTTCCCAGTTTTCTCTTATGACTTTTCCCTCCCAGCAAAAAACCTTTTTGACGAATCCTCTTCCCCTTTTTCTCTACACAAACTACCCCTGAAAGGCTCCCAGTTGTATCCCTCTCCCAATTCGTTATCACTTTCTTTGGACCCCCCCCCTCACAATACGGCTTTTAAAGCGCCCCCCCAACACTCCTCCAACGGCTGAAAATTGAAGCCCCCCCCCCGTTTCGCCTCACAAGATCCCCATCCCTCCGCCGATATTTACTTAACCACGCCCCCTTCTCGCTGGCCCCGCCCACACCTGCCCGGCTCCGCGTGCCCGCCCTTCCAGACTCCACCCTTCCCCCCCCCCGCGTGCTGTCGCCACCTATCCTTCGCCTCCAATCAAGGCGTTAAAACACCGAGCCCAGGGCGTGGCGGGCGGGAGAGGAGGCCTCTCCTCCCCCCCGCCTCGCCAGCGCCACGGCCAATGAGGGTCTCGGGGGGCGTGGCCTGTGTCCATGGGGATCAGGGCTGGGCTCCGGCAAGGTCTCTGTTCACCCCTATTGTTCGTTGGAGCGAGTCACTCGGCGCGGGGTGGAGCGGAGCGAGAGGCGAGCAGGGCGGTGGCGACGGGGCCGGCAGGTGGGTCGTCGGAGGGGCGGGGGTGGGGTGTGTGCGTGGGCCGAGGGTCCCTGGAGGGAAGTGGGGGGGGGGTGCCCTAGGTGGGCTCTGGAGGAGACGCTGGCGGGAAGCGGCGGCCCTTGGCGGGGAAAGCGGGTGGGTTTCCTCTTCAGGTTAGAGGGGAGTTGCTAGGGAGGAAACTACAACTGCAAAGTAAGAACCGAGGAGGGACTTGCATTGGAGTCAATGCGGAGGGATTTGGGGTCGGGGGGGTGAGTGGAGCCCATGACCCGAAACTTCTTTCTCCCTCCCAGGAGCAAGGCGGGCGGGCAAAGGTTAAGCCTTGTGGTGCTTTTTTGGGTGGGAGCAAGGGAGCCAACCTCCTGTGAGTCACAGAAGGGTCTTAGCGAGGACGGGGAGTGCCCTGGAGTGGGTGGGCGAAAAGGTCCCGGGGGTTGGGTGGGGGTCGTATTGTGGGGCTGGGGGACAGGCAAGAAAGCGTTAGCGCCTTAAGGGCATCTAAGGCCTGTGCTTTCTGAGTGGGGGTCACCGTTATGGGGACTGTATCTGTGGGGTTCCTTTTTTTTGTAGAGCCCCCTTTTTTGGATTAGAAGGGGGCGAGCTGGACAGGGAGGGGCTGCCTTCATGGCCCCCTGTTGGTATAAAGGGGCTGTGCTGGACGGGTTTGCACTTCCAGGGGTTATGGGGCTGTTGGGTGCAAGGCGGGGGTCGGATGGTGGGGGGTTCATGCAGTGTGAGGACACGGGGGGGGGGGGTGCAGCGCACAAGGTTGTGAGGTGGACTAGTTCGGGAGCAGATCGGGGAGACAGGCAGCTGGAAATAGCAGCGAGCCCATGGGGGCTGCAAAGCATATTGAGGGATGGGGAAGGGATCGTCCTTGACTCCTAGGCTGGGGTTATGGGTCAGTGGGGGAGAGATTCAAGGACTGGAGAGAAAGGCTGGCAGGGAGGATCTCTGTTATGGCTAGGGATGTGGGGTCGGGATGGATGTCCACTGCGGGAAGTGTTTCCTGAAGTTGAGGAGGGCAAACCATTACAGATTGTGGATTCAGGGAGTTCCGTCTGGTGGGAAAGAGAAGGCAGTAGATGGCTAAACTAATTGGGATAGATAATCTCAAGAAGATCCTTTAGTTTGGAGTTGTGCTTGTTTCTGTTTGGGGGTTGGTGCCCTTGGAAGTGTCATGGGTTTTTGTCTCCAGAATAATGAGGAACGCTGGCAGTATGAGTGAAAGCAAATATGCTTGTTTACATGGTATGAGGAAAGATCATGTTTGTGGCAAGTTGCGTGAATTTTATAGGAAAGTTGGGGTTGTGTCTTTGACTTTTGTGTCTTTGAATTTTGCAAGAATCTGCTTTCCTAAAATTGTGGGCTTTTGTGTCTTGCACTGGATTGAAAGTCAAGGCATAAATAGTCCATGTCTCTATATGTGACAGTTCAGTAGCATTCTGTTTGGTGGTGAAGGGAGTGAAGCTTGTCTATACCACCTGCCTGTGTCCAGCTGAAAAGTGTGTACCGTTAAAAGTAATGTGTGACTTAACAATATTCCTATGCGAATAAGGAGTGGCAGTCTCCTTGGTACTTTTCACATTTATGATTTTAAAGAGCATTTGTGGAGTTTGTGTCATGTATTCCCCTGTTGTATGTTGCAGTTTCGTAATGCCTCTCCCAGACACGCCCTTTGATCAGTGTTGTCCCAGAAGCAAATTACTCACCATCCCTCAGCCATTTTAATAGAATTCTTTTGAAGAAAGAAGCAATTCTGTGTTCTCTCATTCCCTATAAAGTGCAAGTAATTAAAGGAGTTAATATGATGGCCATTGGGATTTCAGGCATATTTGGGATAACTGAATGTCTGTTTCTTTAAGCTGTGGAACTGCTCACAGAAATCAGCAAAAATGCCTTTCATAATTGTCCTGGTCAGAACAAAATAATCAGATTATTCTTCCTTTTAATGGCAAGTAGGTACAGAGATGTGAAAACCCTCTCCTCTTTTCAAAGGCTCTTCCCTACCTCACCAAATCTCAGTGTGAAATAAACCTTAGCTTACTGTGGAGAGACCAACAATATGTCAATTGATTTCTGATGACTTTCAGGAAGTAATTTTGATGATCTTTGAAGGGCCTCTTAGAGTGCCTCTAAATGTGCTCTGCAATTAACTGTTTTGATTTGAATATCAACTGTTTTTGCATTAATATGGATATAAGTAATGTCTCAGGTTCCAGAACTATGAGCTCTCCTTACAAATTACCTAGGTCCCCTTAATGTGGAACAAAGCTAAAGTTTTGTTACACAGGGTAATAGGCTGTTGGAAAGGGGAAACTGGATTTTTACCAAAATTGGCACCCTTAAACAAATGTTCCCAGCACTGGTCTCTTTGGAAAACTGTGTTATTTAAGAGACTAGTGAAGAGATCACAAAATTGTGTGAGAATCTCAGTGAGATGAACAAATCTACTTTATTAGCTGTCAGAATTCGCAGCTGGGAGGGGCTGCTATGTATGGTGCTGGTGTGTAATCATTGTGCTTCTCTCTCAAGCAAGTTTGAAAAGAGAAAAATGGACTTCACTGTAGCTGTGGAATTGCTATTAGTTACAGGAGGCGGTATATTCTTGGGCGAACCTAACTCTCCCCGTGCCCACTGTTTCTTGGGCACTCTGTTAAAAAAGAAAACCTTCTGTAGCTGAAGGAATGTTGCCTCTTGCTAGGCCTATTGCTTAAACCATTAGTGTCTTGACATGTTTGCTTTCTGACGTAGCTGTGCTATTATTGTTTTAAAAGACCCAGAATGCCAGACATTTTGCTGCTTTGTCTGTATGCTGAGTGAGTCATGTGGGAACCTTGGTGTGTTTCACAAGAAGCTGGGCGGTGTTCTGGTAGAGGGAAACTGGAAACCAAGAAGCCACTGAGGAGTCTGTCTTGTTTGCGTATCCTGTCTCTTCCATTTCCCCCCACTCATACTCAGCTGTCTTCTTACCAACTTATATAATGGACAGATTGTGTGTATGAGCAAACAGGAATGACACTCTTGTGATTAGAGAAAAGGAAGTGGGCACTTGCAGCTAAGATTTCATTTTCGTGGGTTTGTGGTAGAGCTTCTGTATGACCTTGGAATAAGCAGCTGTACTTAACTGTGCATGCTAGGAAGATTATATATTACTTTCAGTGTGCAGGGAGCTGGTATTGTGCATTAAAGAGAGACCCCATGTTCTATGGGCGGAAAAAAATAATTATGACACCCTAACCAGATTTGTGTGAACTTTGGTTTTGTTAGCCATCTTTGAATTCTTCTTATTCAGGTTGGGCTCGGATACAGGGAGCTGGACTAGAATTCCTGAAGCTGATATGATCCTGTGAATAGGATGTAGTTTGTTAGTACCTGGGAGATGAAGGTTCGCATTTCACCTCTGCTTTGAAGTTATCCAGTACCTCTGGACCAGCCGCATGTCCTCTCAGTTCTGTAATCAGTAAATGGGGTTGTTAAATTTTTTTCTTGTTGTCCTCACTTAACCCATAAGTGCTCCACAGATGATTACCCCATAACACCCCCCGACTTTTGTATTTCTATTCATCTGGTTTTTAGATATGTAGTTCTTGCGTATATTCCGCTGAAATCCGGCACCCTACCAAGGAAGTGTGCTTTGTAGCATTTCCTCCCTACAAATATAAGGGCTTGGAATTTGAAACAAAATGTGCAAATCTCAGGGTGTTCCATGCTGGAGCTGTTGCGATATGTGTTGCCGCAATGATGGCTAAGCGTGCTTCTCTAGACACCGCCTCTCTTGCTTTGTACATGGCTCCCTGGGAGATTTGAGCAGAGGAGCCTATAATGTGGTTCTTGGATTCTGATTGCTATCTGAATGCCCGCATTCATAAGCCAACAAGAAGCTTGCTTTTGAGCTCTGGCAGTGTGCACACATCTTCTGGTGATATTTGTTTTAAACTTTCCTGACGCTCTGACATTTGGAAAGTTGTGTTCTCTCTCCCCCCCAAACCCACCCCAATTTCCTTGGACATGTAAAGTTTTTAGATGTCCTCAGACTGAAGGAAACTGCTGAATTTGAGTTGGGGATTCTTTTATATGCTGCTGCCTTTTAGTCCTGGCAGAGGGTGAGGCGAAGGGTGTTCTAATTGCATTAGCCAAATGATTCGCTTAATTAATCAGGCTTGCAGCACAGATGAAAGGATAAGACTGGGAGTTGCCTGGGAAAGGAAAAGCTGCTCATAATAAGGTGCCAGAGAGAAAGAGATCCAATCTACATGGAAGATCACTTTAATAAAATGAATGCAGGCATGTATGTGCATGTGTTACTATGTGCCTCCTCAAAGAGCCAAGCAGGTCTTAAATTTGACTCCCAAGATCAAGACAAACCAGTATGCAAGAGTCTTCGCCAGCATTTAAGTTCTGCATATAGATTTTTGTAATGGTCTTTACATCTATGGCTCTCAAAATCTTTAGGATGTGGCCGAAAGGTCATGTAAGTTATTCCCACTGTCCCCCTGCTTCCCCGATTAATGTTTTCTGTAGTGTCATATAATTATGTTTTTAGCTTGAATGCTTCCTACTCCCTGTTAGGGTAATGCTGGAAGATGAAGTCTTAAGTTTGCTAAACGATGATTGTAGTGAAAATGTGGGGGTATCTGGACAGAATATGACTGCTTTTACTGCAAATACAACTTGCTCCATTTAAAACACACACACACACACACGTGGACCAGCTTCCTTTCAGAGGACCTCAATGTGGTTATTATGGTTTGTATTATTGGGCTCATCATACCTGGGAATCCTGAAGAATGTTTGTCTTTTAAGTCTTTCATTTTGAACATTTATGCAAAAAAACACAAAAAAACCCCAACACACACGCTTGAGATTATAATTGAGATTAAGTCAATTATACTGATGCGGCTTGTTCAAATAAAGATTTCTGTATTTTAAGAATGTATTAGTTAAAGTACTTTTTGTATTGGTGGACATGCCTCTTTGTGCTTCTCATTTGCCACCAGAAAACAACCCAAAGCAGGTAGAAACGGTCTAGTTAGCTGGGCTAAGTCTGCAATCCAAAACCGATCTGCCGCACAAGTGAGGACTTGGTTGTGGTGGTCTCCCTCTGCCCAGGTCAAAACAGCTCTACCAGCCTATGCCTGTGGATTGATACTGACATCACTCCCCTGGAGCTCCCCATTGTGTCTTCCAAAAGGGTGGACAGAACTACCACTGGTGGCTTTTCAGAGCCCTCAAATGGGGCATTTGAGTAGGAGCTGAGCTGACTTCAGACTCAGCTGCCATCATTTGAGGGCATCAGGTCCAATCACTATGGCTGCTCCAAGACGGCATAGCACAGACTATGGCATGCGTGGCGAGACTCTAGATGTGGTGATGGCCATGACACCCTACCACCTGTGCTGGTGCGCAGCTAGGATTAGGATTGCTCCTGCCCATTGCACATTATGCTCATGGTAACGTAGTTGTGTGACTTCATTCCTGTGAGCAGATTATACCAGAAATGCTCGGCCTGTGTGCACATTTAATGGAAATAATGGCCAATCAGTTAAACTATGCTTAAAACACGTGGAGACCACATTTTGTGCTTTCCTGAGAAGGCTATGAAAGTGCACCTGGCTTGGCCTTTAAACTGATCAGGGTGACTTAGATGTGCTGGATGAAATGGAAATCATATAAGTTTGAGTTCAAGTGCTTTGTTTCCCAAGGTGTGGCCCTCCTAGAACAAGTCATACCTGATTTCTGCCTTGGAGGGGAAAATAGGCGTCATATGACATTCTTTATGGTGTTCCAAAACAATTGGGAGATGCTAGGAATTTGTCCTAATTGCTTCAGCTTTCAGGTTCTTCATCGGTGAGTTAGCTAGGTCATCCGGCATAGTAGTCTGTAGGGAAAGGAAAATATGTACCTGAAGCATCCTAGCAAACTTCTTAAAATGATAGTTGATGCTATTTGGAAGCTATGCCAGATGTTATGCTGTACTGTTTGCATTGGAATCACAGCAGTAAAATTGGTTCACCTGAAGTTTTCGCAACTGCAGTGACACATGCGTCTTTGCTTCTCTGTCTAAAATCATAGATGCATTATAGGTTTGATCAAGGAAATGCACAGCTAGAACAAACAGCTTGTAAGGGACAGCTCTGTGGTAAGGTTAAAAACTGGCAGTGGTAATGCCTAGTGAGTTGAGCATCTTGAATGGAAACACATAAATTTGCAAGTCAGTGCATGAACAACATGGCAAACATATGTGGAATCATTACATAGTATTTCAGAGTTGATAAGCAGAATGTCAGGATAGCCTTTCCTAAGTGTTGCAGCTAATTTTGTGAATGGTTATACTCATGGTAACTTTAATTGTTTTATTCAGTATAGCATTCTGCCTCTTAATTAAGATAGAATACCTTATGCTGTCACATGAATCATGTTCTCTTTCTACCTTCCTGAGCACTTTCAGGAATTTTTTGCTTTTTCCTTTGCAAAAGACCAATACCCAAGATTTTCCGGGGTACGTACATTGGAATTGGGTATCATGACAAAGACCTTGAGACACATACAATAAAACTGTAGAGCTGGGCTACCTGTAACACATAAAATAGATGCATTGAGGCAGATGAGGTGGTCAGCATTTCAGAGTTGTCTCCAGTAATTTGGTTTCACTTTCTGTTAAGACTTTGCCCTGGCTTCTGGTTTGGAATGAAATGTGTTAGATCAGAAGTACTATGTTACCATATTCGGGGGGGGGGGGTAATATGTGTGTTGCTGGGACTGGTTACAGCCTTTTTAACTCTTAAGAGCCAATTGTCACCTTATGGGGCAGACTAGTAAACAGGTAAACACCGCAATATTGGATGGAGAACCTCATGTCTGTAATCATGCAGTAGATAAGGAGCTCAGGAGCTGTTGCCAATTGCAACTTCCAGTTTGTGTGCACAGCATACATTTATCAAAAGTGGGAAATGTGTGTGACGTGAATTAACCTCGCAGGTGTTGGCCCTAGTGAGAGTTTGTCCCATTCGGATTCAAGAGCTGTCTCTGCTGCTCTCTGATAACTGAATGGGAGAGACATAAATGTCTCCTTGACATCCGGCTAACAGCTCGGTAAAGGTTAATGTTTTGTTAGCCTTATGTATTTAACTTGCATTAATTGCCACAGGTATCTCTTTGGAGAGCATATTGACTAAAGTTAAGCCCTTTCTCCAAATTGACCCACCAGTTTTGTTTCTTTGGCAAACATCAGTACAATTCCTAAATTGAGAGATGCCTGTAGAGTATTTAGAGCCATGGCATCAGTGCTAAACACCCTTTTTGGGATTAGGATGGAAAGAGCATCTCCCTTGTTTTAAAACATATATTAAAACCTGTGATTCGTAAATGAATAGATGGGTCTAACAATGGATGCAATGAAAGCTTTCTGCCCATCTCCTACTTTGCTGATGTTTATCAAAGTAGGCTGTAAAAAGCACAGAAGACTCAATTAAGCTGTCTCTGGAAATGTGGACCCTGTAATTCCTCAGCTTGGAAAGCTTCCAGACAATGTCATGAGAAATCCATTTCCCTGCAAATTTGTCTTAAATTAACTTGGCTGCTTTTAGTTTTCTAGGGAGCACAATAATACTTTTTTACTCTGGTGATAGTTTTGACAGTTTCAATAGGTGATTGATTTCCTAGCAAGCAAAGGGTCAGAAAGGAATGATTCTTTATTTGAGGGGCAAACTCATCTTAATTGCGGCAGCAGCCAGCTTTTTCCTCTAACTGGTCTTCCAGGAAAGATGTTTTGAAGCCCAGAAAACATCTGGGCATCATAGAAACATCCCCGGCAGCCACTTCTGAACAATAGATTTTTTATGGTCTATTGTCTCAGCAGTCCATGTTATGGGTGTGTCCATGGTTAAAAGGCTATTGCTGAAAAGGATATCATGTGAACATTTAAGAGGAATACCAGTTACAAACTGTCTGGCACATCTTCCTTAATTGTAGGCTAATGTATTCTAGGTTTACAGACCACTTTTGTTCCTAAGGCTGTAGGTTTGTAATAAGAAATGTGTATCTCTGCTGTCTCTGCATCAGATTAGGAAAATGGAGGCCATGAAAAATCCGAGCAGGTTAAGATCACAATCTTAAATTATTTAAACCATTGGACTCGGAATGTCAAAGTCTAGACTTCACGTGTTGATATTTTTAATGTATTTGAATTGGGTTTTCTCACATATGAAATGTTTTAATATGGGGGTGGGGGGTCAGCTACTGATCTGATAGAAGATTCGGATTTTGAAGAAACATGTAATCATGACAGTGATTGGCCTGCTGGATGTGTTTGTGTCTTTGTGTGTATCATTTCCCATTCTTCTTTCACTGACATGCAAATCAATTCAATGCTGCCCTGTAGGTTACTATACTCCCCCCAGGGTCATTGAAAATAACTGTTCTGGAGAATACAGTACCTTTCCTGTTCCCAAGTTCATTCCCTAAAAACACGACAAACTTTTTCAATAGGAAAATAGGTTTTGTTTCTAGCTTCCATTAACACTCAGTGGATCTTTGCATGTGTGAATCCATAAAATAGTTAATGCTAAAGATACCAAAAGGTATGCCAAAAATAAAAATAAAAAAATGTTATGTAGCAGTGCACTTTCTTAGTCATGGCCTGATGAAATGTTTTCTGGGATCATGGCTAGACTTGATGAATGGATGCTGATGTTTTTATTTATTAAATTTGCGTACTGACCTTCATCCATAGATCTCACAACATAAAATTACAATATAAAAACCACAAAATGCATAATAAAAACATTAACAAAGACAACCCAATAAGGTCTGTTTCCACAACACATTTAAAAGGGCATCAGATGCCAATCAGCCAAAGGCCTGGTTAAAGAGGAACGTTTTTGCCTAGTGCCCGAAGGTGTATAGTATTTATTTTTAGGGTTGTATTCAGTGCTGCGTATATGGAATTACATTTACAAGCATACCTTAGAGATATTACAGGTTTGGTTCCAGACCACCGCAGTAAAGCTAATATCTCAGTAAAGCGAATCACACAATGTTTTGTTTTGTTTAGCAGTGCATATAAAAGTTATGTTTGTACTATATTGTAGTCTTATGAAGCCAGGCCAACCCTGGCTTCAGGGGCGGGAGGGCAAAAACCCAGCTCTACTTCTGTTGCCAGAAGAGGGGCGGCAACAGGGAGCTTCCTTTGAAGAGCTCTTAATACAGGAACAAGCCTTTTATTTTGCCCACCGCATTCCCAGTTCAGGGATGGGGAAAGCAGAATACATTTGGGGAACAGCGAAAAGCTGAGACTGCATTATTGTAGCTTCACCTACTCAGCCATGTGATGGATAGATGCACTTGCATAATAAATGGTGGGCAGGTGTTCTGTGCAAAGTGGGCAAGGATGTAACACAATCACATCACAATGTAGGCAAGTGTATTACATAGCAATGTGGGAGAAACTTTAGCTGTGTCCTAGTCTTTAATTTTGTTGAATTGTGCCCCCTCCCCCCAATGTTTGGTTGCTTTGATCTGGATGGTAGAAGGGAATATGATATCTTTATAAATGTGTAGCGAGTGAGTAAATTGCTGAAATCCTTGGCCATCTACTTTGGGACTGTGTACATTTTTAGTGGCTTGGCTCCAAATAAGCTCTTTCCCCCTCCAAGCCTTTGGCAGCTTGTTGCTGACTGTTGAGACAATCCTTGCTAAGGATCATAAACGGTACCAAGTCTGTTCAGATTGGTCTCTAGGGATGCACCTTCACTGTCTTGTCTAGCCACACGGTGCGAACGAACCCAAAGAAACAAGTGGCATTCAAATGGTTTCTGTCAACATTGGGAGGCTTTCAGAAACTGCATGTCAGAACAACTGCAATTTATTAAGTCTTCTCTGATACCAGCAGGTTGTTTGGAAAGCCAAACCTTAATTTCATTTGCAGTTAGGGTGCTGTTTTTCCTTGTATATAGGGTTCACTTCCTGTTATGCTGCCAGCCTCAGTAAAGTCAAAGGTTCTATATATAGCTCTGTATTTTGTTTGGAGGTGTGTGGACATATAGTTAAAGAGAGGACACAGTGTTTTGTTTGCTTTCGGTTCTGTGTCTAGGAAGCATTTTTTGGAAGCAGGCTTGTAGTCTTCATGGCTGTTGAGACTAGGGCTGGATTTCCATTGGCCATTTCATGCCCCCGGAAGGGGATGGCTGCCTCACATAATTTTCTTGCCACCGATCGACTTTGCATAGTTGCAATATTTGGATTCATCCAGTGTCCAGACTGGCTAGCAGCTTTGTCTTCCCTGTGTCTTTTGGCTTGGCTTGGCTTGCTTGACTCATGGAGTGGTTGCTTTCAAATGTTCTAATGTGCACTTTGCATGTGGGGTCTATTTATTGATGCTGTTTGTCTGTGTACTGGCATCCAGGTGGTTGTCTGTGCATCAGATAGCTTCTCATCATGACTGAATTTTCCTCTCCACCTCTCCCCCATTTTCCAAGTTGCCTACCATGCCTTTCTTCTACAAATACCCAGTTCATTTAAGTAAGCTGAGTGCAAATGAGTATTAACATCTTGAATTTGAGCTCAGAATTCCCCCTGACTTCCTCTCCTATTGGGGGCTTAAGTTTAGGTATTTTGATTGCACAAGATAAGTGTCCTCCCCGAGAGTTATGAAGCAAGTTTCAGGGTATGGAGGTCACGTGACTCATTTCAAAGTCATGCGGTGTCACGATGACTGGACTGCTGGAAGTATGTCTTGCATCTTAGACCCACAGGACCATGCTGTTTGCGACTTAATACGTTGCTCCCCGCTGTAAGTTTTCTTAGCCCTTTGGTTCACATTCATGCTTGAGATGATGTGCAACAGTCCTAGAAACCCTGATGCTGCTTCAGTGGCCTCACGTAGTGATCGGTGTTCTCTGAACTGCCATGCTGTCTCTGCGTTGCATCACATGTGCAGCACACAGGCTGCAGGAGTGATCGGAGCCTGTCAGCTGCACTTATTTTGATGGTCGAAACACCTCTTTCTTTTTGCTCACCTATGATGTGGTAGCAGAAGCTGCCTGCAGAAGGCCAAGGTGGGGGAGCGGAGCCCAGCTGGGCCCATGCTTACAGGAAGAGTTGCTTCAGTTTCCGATTCCCACTGCACTTTCACTCCTGAACTTTCCTTTTTCTCTTAGAGGAGTTCAAGGGAGAGGGAACAGGAATGCAAACTTATTTTAAAAATGAGCGGTTATTTCTGCTCTTAAACTGTTGGTTTATGTGTGAACATTATCGGAGTAGGCCCCATTCTCTTATCGAAAATGTGTGTGACTGCTTCTCTAGAAAGCATATCTAGAGAGACCTGGGATAGCCACAGTATTTCATTTAGGACAGTCTTCTCTACAGGAAGAAAAGGGTGCAGGACAGGTGAACTGTCTCCAGTACCTAGTGTATTTAACACAGAGTTTGGATGGTGGTGGCATCTCTGGCTTTCCAGCAAGCCCTTTAATTTCTGATAGAGATTTGTTTGGATTTTTCCTATTCCTGAAGTGGTTGGTTAAATAGCTTGTTAGTGTTCATAAATTTGGTAAGGAACATGGGTGTTTAATCGCTCCCAGGACTCCTCCTTCCCTTCCTTTATGTAGACAAATATCTAGTTGTGGGCTGACTTTTGTGGCGTGCAGAACTCTAATACGGTACTTTGTGCAATGTGGTTTTGCTTCTCATCAGAGCATCTTGCAAGCACCTGCAAGCTCCAGGCTTTCCCTTAATTCATCAGGGCAAATTCCACCCAGCCCATCCAAAGAGGTCCTGTGCCTATTCTCTGTCAATGTTTGCTGTGTGTTGTTGAGATTTTCAGCAGGGAAAAGCTTGTAGGAAGAAGTGGATAAAATTAGAAAAGAACTCAATAGGCTGTATGAATAACCAAGAGAGGCCATTGCAACTTAAGGAGTCTGTGAGTAAATTTGAACTAAAGACTACAACCCTGTATGCACACTTGTGTTTGGGAGCTAGGCCCCTTTAATGATTAAGTGGGGCTTCCTCTGAAGCTAAGCAGCATACTATATCTTACTTCAGTTGTGGGGCAGCTTTCTGTGTGAGGCTCACAGGCACAATTTTATAGCAAGGTTCTCTGTGTCTTGGAATCTGGACAGCTGTCTTCACGAGAAAAGAATGCCACACTCGGGCAGCTTTTCTTTATTCTTTTTGACTAGGTATCTACTGCCCTAATGTCTCTCTCCCCCCGCCCCAGCAAAAAACCCAAACCTCTAGGATTGCAAGTCTCAGTTGCTTTAACCAGGCTTTGTTGGGTGACCATTTCCAGGAACGGACTTTCACAGTCTTTCTTTATATGGCGCCCTGTGCTAGGCCAAAATTGGTGCCCTCAATGGATCTTTTCTGTGATGGATCATCTCAATTTTGTTTCCCCTTGGCTCAGTGCCCTGTTTGCTGCAGGAAAGTTAGAGTCTCTGTTCTTCCACCAGTGGTCCATAGGGCCAGACGTGTGTGTTGTGGGGCAGCCCAGTTTCCTCACAGATGGTCAGGCTCTCTCATAAAACTGGTGTCACCTGTCCGTATGGGCTTCACAATTACCAAGCGTGTGTGTGTTTTCGTGCAGCTGCTACCTTACATAACCCAAATGGAGATAATGGCATTAAAATATAGATTGTTGACCTTTTTTTTCTTGAGATGGGCAAAAGTCATTATTCTGATTTGTTAGGGCCTGTGGGGAACAAGTACTTTTGTGGGCCATATCCATCCTGTTTACAGTCATTCCTGAAGTAATACAGCCTTTCCTCTTATTCCTGTGGTATGAAATATGGTGATTTTGCATGTTGCATGGAGAATTACAAATCAAGTGAAAAAGACCCCAAATCTTCAGCGTGCACTCAGCCATACTTGTACCTTATTGGTTTTCTAAGGGAGTTTCAGATGACAATCGGTTGTTTAGCTTTGAAGTTTTATTATTTCCCTCAGCATAGCACCCTGCTCTTGCCTGAGATGCGCCTGACAAATAGAAGCCGCCTCCCTCCTGTCTCTTGAGATAATGTATATTTCATAAAATGGCTCTGCTGGGGGAAAAACACATCAGGAGACGCCAAGATGTTTCTAATTAGATAGAGGTTTGAAAGATCTGTTTTAAATCTGCCATCTTTGATTGGTTTTCTCCCTCCCCCCTGCATACCCTGCCAGGCCTGTAGGCATTTCATAATGCTTCAGTCATTTCATTCTTAAATGGCTTTCAACAAACAGGGCGGGAGGAGATTTTAAAAGCCGAGGCTCCTTAATACAGACGCGATTGCATGCAGACGTATGGGCTTCATTTAACTAGCACTGTGGTGGTTTCTGCTTCCTGACGCAGAGCATGGTTTTATTGCTAAGCATCAAGTCAAGACATCTGGATTCTACCCTGCGTACTTCTTGACATTTAACTGACAGCTAGAGGGAGGGGGGTTGTCATACTTCACACTTGGATGACCAAAACCCGGCTACTTGTGAAGACCTGTAAATCTGAATCTCCATAATTTTCTCTTGTGGGTTTGGGAGACAGTTGAGCCTAATGCATTGCTCTTCGACTCTAATGACCCAGTTGTCCTAGGTGGCCTTTCCTAAGGTGGTTCAAACCTCAGTGGTACCATGCTCATCTTTGGAAGAAAGAGGAGAGCCTGGGGAAAGCAGGGAGTCAGATTTGTTGTGGAAGATACAAAATGCACCCCATGCTGTAAGCTGATACCAATGGTCTGGAAAGCTTGAATGCAGCTTGTGTGGGAAAGAGAATCAGGATAAATGGCTAACCCAAGGCCAGAAAAGGCATCTTAGAGATGCAGAAATGTGGGAATGAGCTTTCAAAGGAAAGGAAAGCTGTTTGTGGCTGGATGCAGAAGAGGGTAGGAAGCAAGTACAGGAACTTCAACAGGCCTAGATGACATGATGTAAATTTTTAGGTGCTCAAGCCGCTAGGCACTTGGGATTTCACTCAAGCCTTGCTGGATAAACAGCATCACTTGGATGAGTTTTATTTTTGCCTTTTGTTTTGCTTGTCTTGCCTGCAACAGCTGAGACCTGCCCTTTGTCCCCCTGGGTCTCTGTCTCTTGTGAACAAGCACCTTCTCTGCAGAACCATTTTAATTCAATCTATGTGTACCCAAATCTTCAAGCTGCCAGCAAATTTAGTAAGAAGGCAACTTGTGGCAGTACGTTGTGTGTTTTTGTTTCTCATCTCTCCACCCTCCCCTCCACGCAGGGGATGTAGAGTGGGATTGTGAGCATAACAAAACACAGCATCTACTTTTGGTATTAATGCCAAACAAGATTAACTGCTTTTTGGCTGTATATGTGAGTCGTTAGAGAAGAGCAAGCCCATTTGTTTGAGTACATCGGGTAATTAACTTGCATCAGCCAGTTCCCCTTGCTGGTTAAGTCCTGGCTTGCTGTAGAGTAATTTCTAAGAGGCTGTAGCTCAATTAGAGGAAGTGTTCCTGAGGAAGACTATAGCCCTATTGCTTCCTTGATGTATGGAAAACCCCAATACCTGCAGCTGCTCCTTTCTTTTCTTGAAGCACAGTGCCCCTATTCCTGGATTCTACTTAGGCAGACTCCTGAGCTGGTTCCTATCCTATTGTCCACACCTGTGAAAGCAGGTTGGTCCATTGAATATAGAGTGTCGGATGGGAAAACAGCATGCCCAGTTCAAATCCTGGCTCATTTATGAACCTTGATGTCATTGGTCAAATAAATATTTATGGTCCAATGTAGCACTCTTGTTTTATGGATTGGAGACTATCCAGGTTTCTTTCTGAGGATTAAGATAGATCTGCCTTCCCCATCTTGCTATCCCCCAGATTTTGTCAGACTACAACTCCCAACTAGCGTGACCAGTGATCAGGCATGGTTGTTTTATTACGCAAATATCCATACATTGCTTTAACTTGGCATAATTGTGCTTCTGTTTCTTCAGAGATGCTTTAGGGAGGGAATAGGGGGAAGGGAAGTATTCACTATGATTTCTTAGTAATGCTGAGGACTAGAAACCTTTTATGAGCTGAGTTTTTCCAGCAGCTAAATTGAACACACAGTTTCTATAGGAGCATACAGATGTGTGGAATAACAGACAGCCAAGCTCAATTTGTTCTCTCCCTTCTTGACTGCAAAATTCTTGCAGGTAGTAGGTAGTAGGAAGAGGTGTTAAACTTGTCTTTGTTGATGTGCCCAAGATTGGAATGGTTTCTCGTGGTGACATTGGTGACTTTGTTGTTCCAAGGTAACAGACATGATGAACGAGACATGAGCACATGTGTTCTCCTGTGTATTCATGGAGAAGATTCCCCCATTTAACGCACTTTGGACAGAAGAAAGAATTATCCCCCTTTGCCCATAAATAGAGAAGTCTGGCAGAGCTTCATGTTCAGCCTGAAATGCTGCAATTAATCACAATAACTCCATCTGGTTTTTGTTTTTTAAAAAAGAATGCTGCCTTAAGAACACAATAATTGCAGGCCTGTACATTTTTAGACCGAGGTGTGCTTTGTGCTATTTCCATCCTGCAAAAATAAAAATGGTGTGTTCTTTATTTATTTTTCTTATTTGTTAGATTTATATACTGCCCTTCATCAAAAGATCTCAGGGCACTGTAAAATGGCTGGTGATACACTCCCATCTCTGATTTTGCCTCCTTCCAAGAATTTTGCCATGAAATGGGTGGGGAAGGGACACATTAAGAGCACAGCTGTGTGTGTATGTGTGTTCCATGCTTTGTAAGTTTACTGTGGTGGCAAGTCTGTCTAGTGTGTTACAATGGCTTCCTGAGAAAACTCAGCCTTTGTAATGGCTAGTACAGTGGTACCTTGGAAGTCAAACAGAATCCATTCTGGAAGTCAGTTCGACTTACAAAACGTTTGGAAGCTGTAGAAGCCATGTCGGACGTTTGGCTTCCAAAAATAGTTCACAAACTGGAACACTCGCTTCCAGGTTTCCAGTGTTCAGGAGCCAAAACGTTAGACTCACAAGGTGTTTGGGATCCAAGGTATGACTGTATAACATGGTAAGAGACTGGCAAAATCCTTAGTTCAAAATCTCATCTCTGCCATCATCTCATGGGTTGTATAAAGCAAGCCACAATAGTCCACCTGTTCCCCCTTCTAGGAAAGGGTGTTGCTCAGTGGTAGAGCTCCTGCTCTGCATTTAGAAGGTTCCAGGTTCAATCCTCAAGACCTCCAGGTAGGGCTGGGAAAGATGCTCTGGAAAGCTGCTGCCAGTCGGTGTAGCTAATACTGAGATGGGAAGCCTCTTACCTTGGCCTGACTTTGTAGAAAGCAGCATGCTCCTTCCCATCAGCAAAATAGTGGTAAATAGAGTATTGTAAGGATGACCGAGGAGGCATGTGAAACTACATGATGTGCACGAAAGCTCTTTTGAATACTTTTTAAGCGGCCTTGAAGTGCTAATAAGTGGTACCTATTAATATTGCAATGAGACAAAGGCAGGTTTCTAGTCCTCATGGTTTCTTAGGGGAGTATGATAGTATCTTCATGCCTCTCTTTCTCTCCTTGCTCCATTCCTCCAACAATGCTTCTTCCTTGTGGAAATGTGGAGTCGGAATATAAAATGAGCCTGAATTGCATGAATTCTCATTACAGGATTTAAATATATTGAGATCCAGGACTCGGACCTTTTATCATGTTACACAGAGTGCACACAGTTCTGATGAAAAGAGGCATGAAAGCAAGCTGATTCATTCACATGGCCGTTGTGTCCTAACTTAATTTCTACTTCCAGCCAGATTACATCTGGAAAGTTCAAGCACTTCAGAAGGAATTAGAAGCAACACCAGTCAACGCCTGGCCTGTCATGGCGAGTTAATAATTTGTCACCAGGGCCCTGCCCGCATGTCGTGCTGATTACTGTGAGGTTGTGTAAAATGGCCAAAGGTCTTTTTTCTTCTGCTAGCTTGGGGGAAGAGGGAGTCCTTTGTTGGCGCTGTAGCATCTGAATGCAGAGTTCACCATGCATTCCTGAAATAGCAATTGCTTGGACAGATGCAATGCCGTCCTCAAGCAGCGGGGCTCAAGAGGAGCATTGGGGGTGGATGCTTACCCTTTGTGGTGATGCAACTGGCACATGTGTTTCCTATTTATATCACCCCATCCCTTCCATGGAAGGCAGCAGCATGCAAAGAATCCCAAACAGCACTGCTCAATCTGTCAGCAGGGTTTGCCAGCCCTTCCAGGGTGCCGGAAGCAACTCTGGCTAGAGTTCCATGGTCGGCCATTTAATGGTGCAGCTGTGATGACGATGCAGCATCAGCAGTACGAATATGCTGAGAACTTCTCTCTAGCCCATAAAGATAATCTAGTAGCCTGCTGCACGCTTTGCTGTTGCATTGCACTCTGCCTACATTTACATGAGTGGCCCTTGCCCCCCTAGTGCCATTTTCCTCTTGGAGCATAGCTGGCCATTACCTGAAAAATCAGTAACTTTCTCATTTTCAGAAAAGCTTCCAGAGGTCACAACTCACAATTGAGAGGAGGTGCATAATTTAGGTGTGAGGAACCATCGACCTCTCCCCCAGATGTTGTTTGAGCGCTACAACTCCCGTCTTCCCTGAACAGTGGGCCATGATGGCTGGAGAGTTGGACTTCAGCAACATCTGGAGGGCCATAGGTACACCATCCCTATCTTATTCCTTCCCCTGCGTAATGCCTTCCCCCTCAGTAGCAGGGATCCATATGCACTTTTTTTGTGTTTTGGGAACTTGAGGATGGACTTCCACTGGGGAGGTGGTAAGTAGGCTTTCGTTTCTCCGCAGACAATCTCCCCATCTTTTTGCTTAAGAAATGTTTTGTACATGTTTGGGTGTCGTGTTCAGAGGCAATCCAACAGCAGGTCAACCTTTGAGACCATAAAGCTTTGCAGTGTTGTGGTTCATGCTGAATTCTCTAATTCCCTGCAAAGGTATAGGACAAAAGTTCTCAAGTCATGGGTTGTGAGGACTTTAGCCTTTCGGACTGCTTGGAGTAGGGGTGTTTGTCAGGTTGAAAGGGCAGCTGAGTTGAGCCCAGTTGACCCAGTGTGGTGTGAGGAAATTATATGGAGCTCTTTGCTATCAACATGGTGCAGCCTTTGCTTTGAGTTATTTGTGAGTGGCTTGTAATATTTTATATGTAATACAAGACTTAAATCTTGGAAGTCTCCTCCCAAAGCAGCATGTGAACCTCTTTGTACTAATAGAAAGTTCTTAAATGAGCGGTGGAGACATGTAGTCTTGAGTGGGGTAAGATTTCCATACCCTTTCATCTTGAATTCCCACACCCATTTTTCCACCTTACATACAGACTCTTCCTCGTTTCAGTATTTTTAATCACATTTAATATGTAGTGCCTAATATATATTTCAGTTTGCTGTTAAATATTGGAACTAAAACATTTTCTACTCAGAGGAAAGGTCTTTCAAAAGGATGTTTGTAACTGAAATGAGCTATGCTGATGCTTCCTTTTGTTATAAGGCAATTTGTGGGGAACCTTTGTGGCTCCACAGGGCAGATCCTTATTGAGGGCCAGTCACCTGTAAACCACGCGGCATTATTGTGATCTCATAGTGGACAGGTGGGTGGGGCACCCACCTGTCAAAATCACTTGCACAGTTTTGTAGGTCTTTGCAAAAGTTCTCTTTGAAGCAGTGACCTCTCTTCTCCTTTAGACCACTGGCCACCTGCCTGCTCACTCCAGTGTTTAAAGGAGACAACTGTTTCAAAGAGCACTTTTGCAAAGGGCACCTACGATGTTGGGGTAGAAAGGAGCCATGGTGGACAGCTTCAAAGAGCAGCATGGGGACAGAGAAGTGGTTTTCACTGAATGTCCCCATAGTTGAACAAGCCTGCAGCAAAGGTAGAGTTGGGAGCCCACATTAAGTGCCCAGTTGTTCCTTTGAAGCCCTACCCAAGTCATGGCTTTCCCAAAATGGCTTCATGGGCTAAATGGGGAGGCCTAGCTGGCCAAAGGTTTCCCACCCCTGGTTTAGCATGTCCTCATTTGCAGAATTTCAGTGCAGATGCACCCAGAGTTCCGCTGCCCCTTACATGCTTCTTAAAATCATCTCCCAATTCCCTGTGCATCTTGCTAAGGAAACTCTTCCTTTTACTAACATTTCTTTCCACTGTTTGCTTGCTAAAGAAATGGAATGGAGCTACCTACTTGTTCACTGGCACAGAATGGTACTGGGCCCCTGGTGACTGAAACCTGCTGGTTTTATGTTGCTATACCAGGAGACATTGATGTTTCTGGAGGTTGATCTTCTAAAAATGAACTTTAAAGGGAGAGTCAGAATCCCTCAAGGTGGGCTGTTACGGCATTTGCTGTAAGGAATATCACTTTTGTTCTTTCTTTAGCAATGTTTTATGGAGAGCTCAATGGCTTTTTTGAGAGAAGAAACAAGTTTTTAAGAACAAGACTTTAGAAATTGAGGGATTGCTGACATGCAGAACAGCAGTATTTCAAGGCAATGACACAGTTCTTTGAAAACATGGGATGGCTTTTGAGGTGTCTGAAGGCATTTCACTTTTCTGTGGGCAGTTCAGTGGTCTGTAGCAGCTTTTGTATATATCAGACATATCTAAAAGGTGCCTATGCTATTTTAAATGCACCTGTGTGACAACAAGGCTTTCAGGGCAGGGGCATCCGTGACGATCAAGGACACTTGAGAGGCATAATCTTTAGTAGCATCCAACTTCTTGAACCTTAATGGGGCATACATTTCTCATTTCTGACCCCAGACGCATGCTTGCCAGCATTTTCTTGGCTTCCTCCCTCATATCTGTCTCTTGGCCCAGAACTCCAGCGCTGAGCCAAATGCTACAGCTTGTTTCCTTCAGATAAAAATGAACACGCAACAGCTGAGAGCAGCTACTGCTTATTTCCCCAGGAAGTACAAAATGGCGCAGTGGAAACTGCTGGTCCACCACTGTTGTGAGAGTGGTGGTGTCCGGTGCCAAGAGTCTCCTTTCCCTGGGGAAGACCTGGTGTTGAATTCCAAAAGAATGGCTTCAGCTTGCTTAGAGAGCCATTCCATTTTTACACAACCCCCCCAACACCCCTCCTATCTCTTTGCACAGATGGTGACTTATTTGCTACTGATGCTTTCCACAAGAAGAACAGCATTGTGGGGGCTCTGCCTTGTGTTGGTTTGGTTTTCCTGCAGGCTGATGCCTCAAGGCTCCAAGATCAAAGCTGCCTTGATCTGCAGAGTTGGTCCAGGAAAATACAGCCTTCGCTTTTTGACCTGCAAATGCACACAGGAAAAACACCCCCGCCACTGCCAGAGTTTGTCTTAAATGCAGGCCTGGCCTGTTGTTGATATTTTCCAGCCAAACGAGCACACACTAACATAAGGAATCCCTGACAGTAAGCTGAAAACATAGGCATGAGTATGTGTTCCATCTGCTTGCTCTGCATTGTTTGCTCCCTTCTAAAAAAAATTGGTAAATATTTGGTGAGTTCTGGAGTGTTGTGTGGTCGCAACAAGGGGGAAGAGGTGGGACAGATGGGAGACAGGTTGGGGCTTGTGGAACAGGAATCCGGTAAGAGGCCCAAGAAGAACGTGACTGTTGTTCAGGGACACAAACTTTGCTCACCTGAAGGCTAGATGCTTTGACACATATAGGTGCTTCTCTTCGTTAACCAAGGAATCATAACAAGATAAAGCTGCACTTGTACAGTGCATGCAAGCAGTTATTTCCTCGATAAACCCTGAGTCATTGTGTGCTGGACCAACAATAAAATGCTATATAAAAACTCCCCCTTTCACATCTTTATCATGCCATAGTTTCATATATGAAATCACTCCAGATTCTTAACTATTGTGGAGAAGAACGCCACCTATGAATAAAGCAGGTGCTACTTCCTGTAAATTAGAAAACTCTAGAAGTTAGGGGCATCACACAAGGGGCAAAACAACACAGAGTACAGCATACTCTGCACCACTTGAATCACAGGTACATAATCTGTATTCTAAGCTTGTCTTGGCATAGCAGCTTTCCTGAACCATTGTAGACACCGTCTGCAGATCACCTTGTGGCAATGTGTCTGCACATTCATGAGTTTCCAACACAAACAAATCCCTTCATGAATACTGGCATTGATGAGTATCAGGACACTCATCTTGATCTAGGTAGCTCTGGGAATAATGCAGTGTTCAGGCTTGTGATACGGGGGTCTCCCCGGCCCCCTCCCCGAACAGCCGTCTCCCTGCTGCACCCCCTGTTTGAGCTGATCTGTTTCTGCAAACAGACTGCATTCTGGGGCTTGAGACAAGCCTGTGCTACTTTACATGTGTCTGGCAGTCATGAGGGCTAAGCACTTATTTTCTAGGTTAGGAGTCGGATAGAATGCGAAGGAGTTCCAAGTTCTACACTCGGGAATTGTGCAAGGAGTAATGGAATGAAGACCTGGGCTGGAAAAATATTCCAAGATTACTGTTGCTTGATTGCAAAATATAATCAGGAGTGTCTTTGGCTCTTCACTAAGCTTGTACTGTAACTTTCTTTCCTCAGAAGCGAAAGATCAGCTTGTGTGTGTGTATGTTTGTGTTTCATCAGCAGGGACATCAGGGAGGCCACTGCCAAGTTAAAAACTGGCCTGACTCCAGCGACCATTTCTTGTTAAAGCCAAAGCATTTTTTCCTCCCTCTAACAGAGGAAACCAGATCAAAATGCAGGACAAGTACCTAAGACAGGAATCCTTTCGTATGTAATTCCCCCCCCCCTTTGAGTTGCATGTGGTAATTACTCTGTCCCTCAAATCAAGTTCTTAATCACAGTGTGTTTGAAAAGATTTAATGGGCTATCTTTCCTGGTTTAAACGTTGGAAGTTGTTACATATCCACACCCATTTTGAGACTTATGTTTATCTTAAGGGTTAGGGGCAGTTTATCCAGACTGTAGAATCATGTGGTAAAGCTCTCCTGGACTTTGCTATTTTGAGGGGAGTTGAATGCTCTCCAAGAAAGAAAAACATCCCTGCAGACATAAAACTGTGTACAGTGGTGCCCCGCAAGACGAATGCCTCGCAAGACGGAAAACTCGCTAGACGAAAGAGTTTTCCGTTTTGGAGGTGCTTCGCAAAACGAATTTCCTATGGGCTTGCTTTGCAAGACAACAATGTATTGCGAGTTCCTGCTGGTTTTTTCCCCTCCCCCCCCTCTTTCTAAGTCGCTAAGCCGCTTATCAGCTGATCCGATCAGCAGATAAGCCGCTAATAGCGCTAATCCGCTAATCCTTCAATGGGCTTGCTTCGCAAGACGAAAAAACCGCTAGACGAAGAGAATCACAGAACGGATTCTTTAATCTTGCGAGGCACCACTGTATCAGGAGAAGAGAAAGTCTTCCTGACATGTACAGGGTACCCCCATCCCCTCCCCACAAACAAACTGGGAAGCATTCAGGTTCATACATTGCTCTGGATGCTTTTAGGCAGAGTGTGAATTATTATTTATTTATTTATTTATTTATTTATTTATTTATTTATTTCTAACATGCAACTCACAAAGCAGCCTAAAGTGGTACAGAAAATATCTCACTGTTCTGATTACTATGTGAGCTGGAACTTTATCACTTTATTCCAATGTCTATGTAAACCAGCCACTCCGCAAGTGACTTTAGATGTTGGTAGCTGCCAGGGAAAGTGTTGGCAGCTCACCCTTCTATTCTCAGAGGTGCTCTGTAATGAGAGAGAACATTTGCATCTCCCATGGAGAGAAGTGCTAGCTCAGGGGTACAACAGGGAAGAATTGTGGTGTGGAGATCTGCAGAAGCCATGAAGCTTACACCAGTGCAGCTCTTCATACTTTCCACACCTGAAGCCCCTCTTTACTAAGTTAAGTAAAGATTGTCTGAGGGTTTTTATTGCCCATTCATGATGCTTTGTGTTCATGATGCTACTGGAGGTCACATGCAATCCCCACTGTTTGCAGCTGCAGAAGTTTTGGGGTGGTTGCACTGCTTCACTTCCATTCGGAGCACATCCCATAACATCCTGTTGAAATCCCATAACATTTTATGCCACAGATGTTCTGGTTTGGTTTTTGTCCTCCTATAGCCTCTCTGGACAGCAATAATGTGGTAGCACTGGCGGGGTGTGTGTGCCTTGTAGAACAAACGGAAGCAGAATAAATTTGCAATGGATGCACTGTTGTTGTGTCAAGAACGTGTTGCAGGATCCGCCCACAATAAAACACCTGTCCGGAACGGCCCCCAGGTCCTTGCGTTTGAAGTGAAATGTAAGTATTGTAACTAGTTAACGGGAATGTGCTAAATTCTGAAACCATTTCATGTAAAGATTAAGGGTGTGCAGTAGGGATCCGGAGCCCGTAGGACAAATCGGATTTTCAAAAAGAAGCCCTCTCCCCTTGCTGCCAATATAGAGATGAAAAAGAAGAGGCAGGCGAAGGGTCTCTCTGGCAACAAGACTACCCAGCTCCTTTCTCAGAAGCCAGCCCTCCTGTTGCTTCCCAAGACCTTAACAACCACCAGCTTAGCAGTACCATCCTCATAGTGCTCAGACTTTGTGTAAGTGAGGCTACCCAGTAAGCCCATGGCTGACTCTCTCTGTTGCTCTTCTATGCCATCAAAACAGATCTTTGAATTTCTTCCTTCCATAGCTGAGTTAGCGTTCAGTGTCTAATGATGCAAAGGATTAGTTTTCCAAATTGTTGTTGATGCAAAGCCCGCTGGCTTAGATTGCCAGTGGAATAGACTTCTTGAGTGTTATATTATCCTGGGAAGCTGCTCCTGTGGCCCTGCTCCAACCAAGTGAGCTGCACTCTTTTCCAAATAGAACCACTGAATGGGGAGAGCTTGGGCGCTGGAAACTCCCCAAAAGTGGTATTCTGGCGCTTTGTGTTTTTAAACACAACTGTCGTCAAGATGATATGTCAAGTTAAACACACAATAGCTTTGAGTCTTCCTGCCATGGGCAGGGGGGGGGGCGGTGGCAGTGCTTATTTCTTTCCATTCACATACTTGTTTAATAGTGACATTAGCTTGGCTGAATTCATTGGGCTTTTAGCAGGAAGGGGAGGTGATCACCCTGATTCATTGCTGACTTGTCTGAAAGCCCAGTCACTTGGATACAGGCAAAGCCTCCTCTTCTTTTCTAATGACATTTCCTTGTTGCTTGTATGTATAAACAATAGGTGAGGAGTTAGCCAAACCTTTACACCACCAACCCTTCTTTAGGATCCATATGATAGTTTGGTATATTTGCTATGGAAGGCAAAGGGGAACTGAAGAGGGGAGCAAAAATGACTTATTCTGCAAACATACCGGAATAGTCCAGCCCTAAATATTGTGAGCATGAAGTGAGGTTGGGGGGCAGTGTTTAAAATTCCACCGAAGTGTACAAAGACAGTTGAAAATGTATGTGTGGCTCTTTCTCTTAAGTGCTGTTTGGAAGCGCTGCAAATGGAGCGGAGCAGACAACTGTTGAAGTGCCATGTTTTCCAGGAGGCTAGGGAACAGAGCTTTTAATAAACCATCAGGGAGCAGCCCGCCTTTGGTGCTGATAGCATGATGAGGCCGGGTAGCCTTGCATGCTGAGTAGGTAGCAGCAAATGCTGTGGTTCCCCCTGCAAACGTTCTGGTTCTGTGTGAACATTACAGTTAAGGCTTAGCAGCCTGCCCCTTAGCCTATCCTATGAGCTTGCGCGCGCGCGCACACACACACACACACACACACACACACAGTGCACTACGGAGAAGGACTCGCAATATAAATCTGTATAACATTTTATAGTACGAGTAACTTACACACATTTAACTTTTGTGCATTCAGCTTTACACGATTGGGAACTAAATAAAAAGGGTGTCCAGGAAATAAGATGTCGGTAATCCCACTTGCCATTGAAGGCAATGCATTTTGACTATACGTGATTTTGGCTTTATGCACTATCCTCGAAACGTAACCCCTGTGTAAGTTGAGAGTCGCCTGTAATTATCTCAAGGTGTACATTAGTTGGTACCGTTTCTGGGTGCAGAAATGAGAGCAGGGTGTTGAATCTAAAACACAGCCATCTAGTCCCGTATTCTCTTCTCCTAGTGGTATCCAGGTGTCTCTGGGAAGCCCACAAACGGGGCATGAGCACAACAGCACTCTCCCCACCTGTGATTTCCAGCAGCTGGTATTCAGAGGTGTGCTGCCTCTTGACAGTGGAGGTCAAAAAGAGTCCAAAGAACTCTTAAGGAAGAAAGCCCTAGGTAATCATATGGAAGAGACTACCAAAAATCATTGCTTGAGCTCTTATGGAGAGGCGTGAAGTGGGAAGGCAGAAAAATTGGGAGGTCCGAATTGAGTGTTAGTTGCATATAAATGTGAGAACAAGAGGAATTGAGAGAGGAGAATGCAAGGGACAGCAGATAGAAGGAAAGCTGCCTGTAGGGACAGAGGAGATGGTGCGTTGTGGGAAATGCGAGCTGGTGGGAAATGAGTGAAAAGATAGGGTTTGGTGGTAGCTGGAAAGCCACCAGTGAGAGGACCCCCCCCCCATTTACTGAGCTTCTGTGATGTCACAGCATTCTGAAGCCAAAACATCAGCAGGCCTTGCAACAGAAGAATATGTGTGCTGTTGGTGGGGAGGTTGCCAACCAGTGTGGAAGGCTGAATATATTTTGCAAATATGCCAAAGCTGCCCTGAGCAGCTTTCTTTCCGTTCTTCCTGCCCCCTCCCCAGTTTAAACAGAATGATAAAACTAGATAAACAAGAGGCTTCTGTTTCTATAGTTCCGGGTGCTTGGAAATTATTAACACTGTCAGAAGCTCATTTTGGTGTACAGTTCTGGGTGTTTCAGCCAAATTTGTATTAAGCAGCAAGGGATGCAGTGGATCCAGAAGAGTAGCTCTCTGTCCAAGACTGAAGGAGCTGCACAAGTTCTCTTAGCCCGGAAAAAAAGCTATTAACACTTGTAAGTGAACCTGGGAGCATTCTTGAAGGGCATTATATAAAATTGGCTAAATACTGAGGGGGAAGCATGGGATGGGCTGTAGGAAGGGGGCGAGACGGTTTTGCCATTCTGTTCGCAGAGGATGGAGGAAGATATAATGAGTTTAAAACAGGAAGACGCTTTTTGGTTAAACAGTAGGAAGAGCTTCCTGACCACAGTAGTAATTGAACAATGGAATAAGCTGTTGAAGGAGTCTGTGGAGCCTCTTTCCTGTCAGGATGTTTTGAGGTATAGGATATCCTGCTCTATAGCTAGGGATTGGAATAGGCAGGCCCACTGCTTGCTCCTAAAGCATATAGGCACCAGAATCCCCCCAAACCAGTTGTGGCCATTGTGGTTGTTTATTAAATTTGTATACCGCCCCTCATTCATAGATCTCAGGGTGTTTCACAACATAAAATTACCGTTTTGTTCTGTCTCGGGACCCAACAGCCCCCGCAACTCCATTTAACCACTCCTTTGTTACACATTGCACTTCTCTCCAAGTCCATCTTCCACAGAAATATACTGAATATTCTTGGAATAAATGAGTGTGCTTCGTGAGTCACACTTATATAATAATAATTTATTATTTGTACCCCAGCCACTCTGAGCACTTCCAACAAAGATTAAAAATACATAAAAATGTCACACATTAAAAACTTCCCTAAACGGGGCTGCCTTCAGATTTCTTCTAAATGTCAGGTAGTTGTTTATCTCTTTGAAATTTGATGGGAGGGCGTTCCACAGGGCGGGCGCCACTACCGAGAAGGCCCTTTGCCTGGTTTCCTGTAACTTTACTTCTTGCAGTGAGGAAACTGCCAGAAGGCACCCGGCGCTGGACCTCAGTGTCCGGGTTGAACAATGGGGGTGGAGACGCTCCTTCAGGTATACTGGACCAAAGCCGTTTAGGGCTTTAAAGGTCAGCACCAACACTTTGAATTGTGCTCAGAAATGTATTGGGAGCCAATGTAGATCTTTCAAGACCAGTGTTATATGGTCTTGGTGGCTGCTCCCAGTCACTAGTCTAGCTGCCGCATTCTGGATTAGTTGTAGTTTGCGAGTCACCTTCAAAGGTAGCCCCACGTAGAGCGCATTGCAGTAGTCCAAGCGGGAGATAACTAGAGCATGCACCACTCTGGCAAGACAGTCCACAGGCAGATAGGGTCTCAGCCTGCGTACCAGGTGGAGTTGGTAGACAGCTGCCCTGGATACAGAATTGACCTGCGCCTCCATGGACAGCTGTGAGTCCAAAATGACTCCCAGGCTGCGCGCCTGGTCCTTCAGGGGCACAGTTACCCCATTCAGGACCAGGGAGTCCTCCACACCAGTGCCCCCCCTGTCCCCCAAGAACAGTACTTCTGTCTTGTCAGAATTCAACCTCAATCCATTAGCCGCCATCCGTCCTCCAGCCACCTCCAGGCACTCACACAGGATCTTCACTGCCTTCACTGGTTCCTATTTAAAAGAGAGGCAGAGCTGGGTATCGTCCGCATATCAGTGGCTTCATGTAGATGTTAAAAAGCATGTGGAGAGGACAGAACCCTGAGGCACCCCACAAGTGAGGGCCCATGGGTCTGAACCCTAACCCCCCCCCACTTTCTAGACATGGCCCAGGAGGAAGGAGACAGGAACTCAGCAGTAATATACACAAATATTGTACTTTGCGTCTCCAATATGTAACAGAGGGACAGCAATAAGGGCTCACATTTGCAGGGGGGGGGCTGTAAGTGTTTCTGAGAAAATACATTTGACGCTTGAAATGCATAGTGGCTTTCATTTTTGCGTGTTTGAAATTCCTTTTATTTTTGGCTTGTTGTCCCACCCCAGTCCCTATCCCACTGTGCCAGGAATCAGCCCAGGAATATCGTGAGCAGGTGGCGGTGGGGAGGTCTTTCGAAGCACAGACTGCTTTTCTCTGAGCTGCAGAGCAGCCATAGGTGTTTGGGGGGGGAGGCCAGGACTTCCTCAGCTTGGGATATGACTTCCAAATGAGATTGATTGCTGTCCCTTAGGGTAAGAAATTAAATCAAACTCTCCACACACAGTAAATAAGTGAAACTAGCTGGTGCTGTGATCTTATTCGTCCCATGCACGCACACACTTTTTGTTTCAAAGCCGTTTCAGTTTCTCTGCAAATCGCTTTCTTGCTCTTAGCTCCCAGTATGTTCCTGAAGCCTCAAGCTCTTTTCCCTGCTTCATCAAAGAGCTTGTTGCCAACCTGCCAGGAGAATCTGGGGACCACAGCAGCTACATCTAAATACAAGAGATGAACAAAGAAATTAATCTCGCCTTTTGTATGGATTGATTTTTGAGGCCAGAGCAGAGAGGAGATCAGAATTATATTGTGCTATTATCCTCTTTTTAAAAATAAAATAAAATCCAACAGACCATAGTTTCTTATTGAATGTCACGCTGCCTCTTTGAAGGAATGGACTCTTCTTCCCTCTGATTCCCCCACCCTCCCCACTGTGAAATGCCCTTAAGGGGATGTATGGGGTCTGACTTTGCATTATAACTGATAACTTGATGCTTTGAAAAAAACACCATGAACGTATGTCTTATTTTATCCCCTCCCGAAGATGTATAACTGTTGGCTTCTGACCTGTAGACTTCACAGGAACTTTTGTGTTGGCAGCGTTGTTGTAATCTTTGCAGTGCTCCTCAAATGAAGAAAGCTGCGTATTAACCCTTCTAGGGAAGAAGTGGAATGAGGGAACTCAAAGAGTAGCATGTGAAGACATTCCTTTCTTGGATCTATATACCAGGCATGCATATCCTGTGATCATGCCTCAGAATTATAGAATTTATCACTGAGCATATAATACCACCAACAATCAGTGTTTGAAACTAACCAGGCATGTTTTCCTACTGGCACAGGTCAAATTGCGACTATGTGGAGGTTTCTGGGCATCAAGTTGGTGACCACAGTTTAAAAACCTCTGACATAGTTAATACCATTTCCGCAGTGTGTGTTCCTCAGTCTTGCTTATTGGGACAAGTGAATTGTTGTAAGAGCAAGCTACAGTCAAGCAATGTAGTTGAAATCACAGAATCATAGAATTATAGCATTGGAAGGGGCCCAGGGGTAATCTAGTCTAACCCCCTGACGGATAAACATTCAGTTGTGGTGACCGTGACCTAAGCTTATGGTGCCATTTGGCGCCTAGCTTATGTATCTAGTTTCTAACACTGCCAACAATCCTAAAAATCTTGAAATAGCAGGGTAGATAGAAGAAGATTATTTGATCAGCCTTCTTGTGGTCAGGGTTTTTATATTCTAATTTTATGTCTTGAAGTGCCCTGAGATCTGTTGATGAAGGGTGTGGTATACACATTTAATAAAGATGAACTACAAAACTCCCCCCCCCCTCTGTGATTGGAACCAGCACAATCACAGCCAAGCAAATTTACTGTGTATTTACATTTAAGTTGCAGAACTCTGCTTTCATAGCAAAATAATTTGAGTTTAAAAGAGAAATGGTAGGATTTAGAAGAGCCCCCTTGTAGATTATGTACGTAGCTGGCAGGACCAGGCTCCAAGTGGTAAACACAGTGGTGATGAGGTAGACAAAACCTTGAGCGAAAGAGCAAGCCAGAGTCCAGGAAAACATGGGGAAATCTAGGATGCAGATGGAATTGAAGCTAGGCGGGAACCATATGCTATAACCACGCATGTTTGCTGACAGGATCCACGCAGGAGCTAGAAACGTGGAAAGAGCTGGCCAAGGGCAAGCAGAAGATGAAAAGAAACAAAAAGTCCCTGAAAGTAACTCCTACAAGGCTGTTTTCAGTGCAACAGCAAAGACAGTGAAGCCACAATGGGGTGAACATGACTGTGAAATCAAAGTTAGCCTCACCTACCTCACAGGGTGGTTGTGAGGATAAAAAAGGAGGGAAGAGAGTAAACAAACAAACAAACAAAAGAATGAATAGTACTTCTGTCTCCCCTGCCCAAGGCAGCACCATTAATCCTCAGGTATTCTAACTCACCGGAGGCATGGGTTAAAATCACTTGGCTGCCAGCATGAGGACTAGAAACTTACTTTTTCTATGGAAGTTAAATTTTCTGGAATTCTGCTGAACCTGCCTGCTGTGTTCCACACTTGTTGTGGTGCCATGCACAGGCTTCTGGAGCCTCCCCTGCTTTATGCTTCAGTCAGCACGGCTGTTTTTGTTTGGCCAGCTTTAAACGGCTACCTCGTTCTAGAGAGAGAACAATAGGCTGCTCACAGTCCACCGTCACATGTTATGTTGCAGTGCCTGAAAAGGGAGCAAGGAAGGCCTGTGGGGTTTTGGTTCTCCCCAGCAATTAGAAGGGATGTTTTGTTTGTGCAGGGCAATGGCGGCTAATTTCAACGCCCAGCTTCCACTTTCTAGCCCCTTCTCTTGTTTAACTGTTTTGAGCTGGCTGGCTTAGGTGCAGCAATTCTTATCTGTGGGTTTTTCTACACAGCTCAGGGACACCAAACAGGTTTGTGTGTGAAGTACCGTATTTTTCGCTCTATAAGACGCATCAGACCACAAGACACACCTAATTTTTGGAGGAGGAAAACAAGAAAAAAATATTCTGAATCTCAGAAGCCAGAACAGCAAAAGGGATTGCTGCACAGTGAAAGCAGCAATCCCTCTTGCTGTTCTGGCTTCTGGGATAGCTGCGCAGCCTGCATTCACTCCATAAGACAAACACACATTTCCCCTTACTTTTTAAGAGGGAAAAAGTGAGTCTTATAGAGCAAAAAATACGGTAATTTAACCTCATGATGATCCTACTCTGCATCTTTCCTTCCTATTCCTGCCACCTTGGATCATGAAACTCTTGACATAGTAAAAGTCTCTCTGAGTGTCTGAGAGATTATTGACTTCACTTGTTCTGAATGTCTGTGATTTCATAAAGTGTCACATACAGTGTTTCATACATTTCCAATGTATGGTTTTAAAAAACTGACTTGTCTGGAGCAGCGGGGAAGGGCAAGGGAAGATGCAGCACAACAACAACAGCAGCAACAGCAACAACAGCAGCAGCAGCAGCAGCAATAATAGAGGAGGAGGGTGCCTTTTTTGGTGCAAGATCTTTTAAAAAATAAATGGGGATAAGGAATTTTCTGCGCAGATGTTCCCAGCAAGCTGCTTTTTTGTTTTCATGGAGCTACCAGTTTTACCCAGTGGGGGCAGTGCATGGATCTCCTTCAGCCAGGTGGCAGTCTCTCTAAGCAAGGAGCCTCTTGCCTTTGCTTGGCAGTGGCTGCTGCTAACAGCTGCTCCCACACTGCATACGTAGCTAAGATAAGCTATGCATGAGTGTGGGCGTCAGGTGTGGGAAAAGTTGACCCTTTCAGGGAGTTTTGGCATATCTTGCCTGCTTTATAGCTTATTTACCAGCTTTTGCATGGGGCGGCCGGAAATCTCTCCCCAGAGATCTATTTCCCCGTGGAATTGGACAGACTCACTTGATTGCATGCTGTATGCTGATACGCATGGTTTTGTGGCTAAGGCTGACCGTGGCAAACCACAGACGACTAACTTGCTCCCCCTTCAGATGTTATCGTACCCCAGCTCCCATCTGCTCTACCAGCATGGCCAATGGTCAGAGGTGATGCAAGCTGTAGTCTAATGGCATCCAGAAGGCTGCAGGTTCCCAACCTGTGCCTTTAAAGAATTTGGAACCTTAGGAAATCAAAAGTAAATGTTGAGAATTTCTAAAATCATCAGCACTGGGTTTCTAGATGCCATCCCTGTGTAGGGAGAGAAGGGTTTCAATCGAGCCATTTCTCAGCAGCGGCGCTGGGCCTGATCTTTTGATGAATCCACAGTCTGGTTAGTGCCGGGAGTTCTGCTCCCAGTCCGCTTGACAATCTGCGGGAGGTACTCCTTGAGGTATTTGCCTGGAAGGAACAGGCTATTGTTGCTTCTCAGTCTTGGTGTCTCTTCTAGGTCTGGATTTCTGATTCAACTCAACCCTTGCTGGAGACAAGGGGGAGGAGGGAGGAAGCTGGAATGTGTTTTACAGAATAGGATAAAACTCTTGGGTTCAGCTGTCTCAGCATGTCCATAAAAGGAAGCTCCCTGGTTTAGTCAGCCATGGGAGTTTCTTCCTTTCCCTCCCTCCCTCCCTCTCCACCCACCAATCCCAATCACCGACCTGATTAATCCGAGCTCCCCCATTGGGATATGTAGAACCAGGAAACACTGTAATTCCCCCAGGTGGTTCTGAAACCAGCTTCCTGAATAAAGGAGTTGGGCCATATCTTACAGCTCAGCCTGGAATGAGGAACAAAAGTCAACAAGCCTGGCTGTCTTCTACAACTCCCATCACCCCTAACTCTTGACCATGCTGGCTGGGGCTGATAGGAGTTGTAGTACTACAATAGCACCTGGAGAGTGCCACTTTGATACCCCTGGACCAAATACTTGGCCTTTGCTTTTCTCTATCTCTTCAAAAGTGCATTACACCCTGGAGAGTAGCAAGCCTGCTGAGCCTTGTTGCTCTTTTGTGTCTTTGCAAGAGGGTGCTGTAGTGCCACTAAGGCAAAATGGCCTTGGTGCAAACTTCACACATCTGAAGGTGATAAGGCAACCCGTGGCCTCCAAAAGTTTGGGGTCTGGCAGTGCAGTGAAGGATGAGCTGGGTTTTTAAATAGGTGAGAACTAAAGGCAAGGGGGTATACAAAGCACGTGCCAGGACTACTTCATCTAACTTGAATAGCTCAGCTGGCTGGGGTGTAGGGCTGATAACCCCAAGGTTGCAGGTTCTAAGGGGACAGCTGCATATTTCTGCATTGCAGGGGGTTGGACTAGATGATCCTCAGGGTCCCTTCTCTATGATCACCTCTCACCTAGGCAAATGTACATAAGGACATTCTGCTGGATCAGAACCGTGGTCCATCCTGTCTAGTGTTCTTCTGTGTTGATCTTAAGCTTCTGTTCTGAAACCATTTTGGACTTTGCTGTGTTACCATCACCGAAAATATCCTTTAAATTTGATGAAGGAAAAGTGAGAGGTGGCTGTTTCCTTCCAACAACTAATAACAGCTACGGTTTCTTAAACTGTAAGCCGTTGCATACTCAAGACAAGGCATGATAATAACCGCAACCTTTCAGGCTGCCTGTGTGCCACAAATAGCCAGTCCAGATATCTTTGTGGGTAGGCCAGCCAATAGTTTTTGAAGGTTAGTAACTGTGGATTAATTGCAAAACCACCCAGTGTAGATGACTAAAGCGTAGATGACTTTTTCGAAAAATAATACAGATACACTTGGGAATTGTATTAGGGCTTCAAAAGTATTTTCGGGGCTGATCCGAAAATGGGCTGTCTCATGCTGTTCTCTTCTTCAGGTACTCTACAGTGTCGGCCGCTCTGTGTTGTCGGCTCTTGTTGCATTCTTGTTTGTGTTTTGCACGCCAGGCAAAGGTAGATGTTAAAAATAGCCGTGCTGTACTTAAACTCCCATTTTGAAGGGCCAGAAACATTAGAAATGAATCGGCTTTTATATACAGATGGTAAGCATCTGAAGCTCTGGAAAACGAAAAATTTAAAATTCAGCCATGAGCTCTCTAAACTTAAGAGGGAATTGTTTGTTAAGCTAAACCTTGCCCCCCCCCATCCCCCGGTATGCTAGGATATGTGCTTGAAACCTGTCCTTGAAACCTTTAGGTATGTAATGCCTGTAAGTCAACTAATGTAAGGCAGCATTTCTTCTCGGAGTCTAGCGTTACTTTATTCCCCCCTCCCTTTTTTCACTTTTGCAAACTGCTGATGCCGTTTGAAAATGGCTCGGGAGCTCAAAGCACTACCCTGCAACATGGCTGAGTTTTGCTCGGTGCACAGCTTTGAGATAGTGAAACACCCGGAAGAAATGGATTCTACATATCTTCTTGCCAAGGGCTCATTCTTTATGGGGCAGATCCAGTTGGTTAACTAGCTGCCATATGGCTCCCGTAGCAGATGAAGGAGGGGATTTACCTGCGGGAAGAACATAACTCTTTACGGTTTTAAAAACTAATTGCATAAACTGGAGAGCTAGGGACAGAGTGTCAGGCTTGGTTCTCATATTGGCTTTGTGTGTGTATGTGTATGATTGCTGCTGCTGCTGCCACTGTGCTAAACTGTGTGGGAACAGCTTCGCTATGGGGTGTGGTGATTTCAATCATGTCAGCACAACTACCTGCAAATGAGTGGCTCTGCTGACTTGGTTAAAACTGCCCTACCCCCACATCAGAGCCAGTTAATACATGTGCTGAGGCCTGTGCACAGCTCCCTGTGTGGTTCTCCCTCCCACCACCTTCATTACAGCAGCAGCAATTAACACCACAAAGAGAACCTGCAAATCGAACTTTGGAGGTGGACTTGGGTAGCTTTAAGAGAATGAGACAAATCCATGGAGGATAAGGCTACTAGCCAAAGTAGCTTGGTTCTACCTCGGAAGCAGCAGCAGTTACTGGAAATCGTAGGAGAGGGCGCTGTTGTGCTCAAATCCTCCTTTTGGGCTTCCCATAAGTAACTGGTTGGCCACTGTGAGAACAGGATGCTGGTCTAGATTGGCCATTGTTTTTGCAACTCTGTGTATAAAATATATGTGTACATAGGAATACGTATACACACACACGCCATACATTCCTTTCAGTGAAAGGCTGTGTGCATACATGTCATAGGTGCCAACTCTATGGGGTGAACTCCCCCAAAGTATGTGGGAACAGGGCTGAGCCCCCACAATCTTGAGGGCCGGGCCTTGCTGAGTCTCCCTATGACAAGCGCCGCCCCCCCCCCCAATTTTGTGTGGAACTTGACACCTCTGATACATGTGGACACGTGGTTAGTCCGATGCACAGGTGCACTTTTTGCATTGATGTTTGTTTTATGGAGTACACATTTGTTAATGAATTATTGTAAACCTGAATTTTATTTCTTTTCATTAAGAGTGGGTTTAATTTTTTTTTTTAAATTGGAAAATATTGTGACTACAACTGCACATATGTCTGTCTGTGTTGCTCCATGTAAATTAGGCGTAATTGTAAAACCTTGTACCCCTTTTGGAAGCGTTTTCAATACAGGAAAGCAAATAATGCTTGAAGTGGCCTGGAAGTGAGTGGCTCAGGGGCATCTAGCAAACTTCACAGCCAAGAAGCTACAGTCATACCTCGGTTTGCGAACGTGATCCGTGCGGGAGGCACGTTCGCAACCCGCAGCACTGTGTCTGCATGTGACGTGATTCGGCACTTCTGTGCATGCGTGTGATGTCATTTTGCGGTTCTGCGCATGTGCGAGCGCCGAAACCCGGAAGTAACCCGTTCCGGTACTTTCGAGTTTGGCGTGGTCCGTAACCCGAAAACATGCAACCTGCAGCGTTTGCAAGCTGAGGTATGACTGTATTTGTACCCAGGTGGATATTTCCATCTTAGCCCAGTTCATTATATAGTGAATTGCACTGACCTGCCTGGACGCTGGCAAAGGGAGTGCCAGGTTGAGAAGCTCGTTTCCCCCAGGAATATGTCCTCCACTTTTCCTCATCTCTCTGCACCTGGAGGGAGGAACTTGCCTGACTGGCTTTCCTGGAGAAGGAGGTGGCAGTTCACCATCATTCCTAACGTGGGTGTGGTAGCTGTTCTTAACTTTCTGTTTGAAGGGAGGCACCTTTGCTAACCACAGACGTAGCATAAAGCTACATTTTGCTGGTGTGCAATCCAGTTGCCTCAATACCAGAGTTTTACCTTGTTCTATCAATGTTCTCAGTAGGTATTGGCCATGTTTTATTCCCAGCCAGTTTGATGATGCACATACTTAAGAATGCAGTTATGTTTAGCAGCCACAAAAAAATGTTGCATTTCTGCGATATCCCCTTCCCCCTCTCCATCTGAATTCTCAGCATTTCTGCAGAACTGTGATCCCCATGCTTCTTTGGGAGAAGTAATGACAGTTAAGGACAGCTGAGATTTATGACATACGTGTTCCTGTCTTGTCTGTGGTGCTGTCAGTTACTAGAACGGTTTTTTTACTTAAGGCCGCAATCGTCAGAATCAAGTGTTAAAGCTTTTCCTGGACTTAATCATTGCAGACAGGGAGTGGGATTGTTTGCCTGAACTCTCCCGCCCACAGGAACCAGACTGAACAAAAAATAAGTGGGAGAGAGCATGCTAATTTTCAACCTGCGTAGTGTATTCGTGGGGAGAATGTTCAGATATGTGAACTTTGCTTCCCCCGGATAGTGAGGTTGCCTGGATCAGCTTGACCGCACAATCCTGCTAATTGCATCCGTTGACTCCTAGGCTGCGTACTCGCCATACATTTTAAAGCACATTACTTCCCCTCCTCCAAAGGATCCTAGGAACTGTGCTTTGTTAAGGGTGCTGGGAATTGTAGCTTTTTTTGGGGGGGGTAAACTGCAACTCCCAGGATTCTTCGCGTGAAGAAAAGTGGTTTAAATGGATGCTGTGTTTGCAACCTTAGACCCTGGTTCAAGCCCCTGAACAGATAGCCATTGTGTGAGGCAAGTCAGACCCTCTTACAAAATGTCTGTTAATCACGGTGGCTCTTCCTGTTTGTATCACAGCATTGTTGTGAGGCCAGAATGAGATACATGCATGTATCATGCACAGAGCTTCTTGGAGGAGGGCCAGCATTACAGATGTGGGGATGATAATTATGGATAGTGTGTTGGTTGCAGCTCTGGGTAGGATTGGCAAGATGTGGCAACTTTTACCCTGTGATGGAGCTGGAAGATAAATATCCTTAAGGTCTTGCTGTTGTGGTCCACTAAAATAGTGGCTCCTTTGATTTTTGATTTTTTTTAAAATCCAGTTTTTCTCACACGAGAGTCTCCCTCGGATATTCATCTTCAGAAAGCTGTTTCTCAGGCGCTCAGCATGTAGTCGTGATTAACCTCGCATAGCAGCTGCTATTTAGGTCTCAAGCTTCCTAGCAGTTCTTGCCACAGGCAGCCAGTCAAGGGTTTGTGAGCATGGCTTACGTGTGCTGCCCCGAAACTTGATGCTGGGCAGGCAGTGGGAGGCACATCTGCAATTTGACTGCATCGGGGTTTTGCTCAATTTATTGTACTTCCAGGTGTTCAAATACACGGGAGGTTTTTCTTTGCAGGGTGGCAGCTGTTGGAAATGAATGACATGTACATAAATTAGTATTAGCTGGGCTGCAGGGTAGGAACAAGGAACAGTGCAAGACGCTTCAGTCTTTCTGCCTGCTCGCATCCCCGCTTCTGGCTTCTGAAAGTTTGCCTGCACCCCTCAGGCCTTTCAAAACCAAGAGCGCTGGAAAGCTGTATTCTTAAGATGCGGCATCATTTGCCCTCCAGATGTTCTGGGCTGCAATTCCCATCGTGCCCGTTCAGCACATCTGGAACATCTGGAGGGCACCAGGCCTAGAGAGAGTTTTTATTTATTTTGGTAGGTTTTGCTGGCTTGAAGCAAAACAAACGTGCAATACATTGCTACTGTGCAAAGTGTTGGGAGAGGGGTTGCCATTTTGGAGAGAGGTGATCTGATTTGTCTGTCATGGGCACTTTTTGACTAGTGCCTGCTGAGCAGCAGGAGGAGCTCTTCCGCCCCTGGCCTCCCCCCAGTTCTCAGATCGGGCTGAATTCTGTTTTAGGGTCATAACATATGTAGAGTGAAGATGGACCCTTCTCAAGGCAGCCTGTAGCAAAAAGTAAAAAAGCCATGTCTGTTATAGTGTGCATTTCCCCTCCTTTACAAATGTCCTTATCCATATCCTCACACCCACATGAAATTCATGCACAGGAGAATAAAGAAACGTTGGCTTACTACATGAAATGAAAGACAGAATATGTGGATGTTGCTTCAGGCAGCAGCATTATAATGTTAGCAGGCAACAGACCTTGACACCACAAACACACCTTGTTCGAAAGAGTAAAAGAATCCCTAACTATTCCTGCTTTGCAGAGGCTTGGATTAGATGACCCTCGGTGTCCTTTCCAACTCTGTGATTCTGTGAGCGGTTGACACTGACAAGGCTTTGGGTATACTTTCCCCTAATATCGGCTGTCGGGTCTCAAGTGCGAGTCTCATCCTCCACCACCGCATTCAGTTGTTTTTGAAAAGTATGCACACAACTCCTTTCATAAAAACCGTGCCCCCCCCCCCGGTCAGTATAGAATGCATATCGGCCTGACCTCTTTGGTTTGTTCTTAACATGTTATGTGGTCAGGAGCATAGCAGCAGCTCCCCCCCTTCACAGCAAGGTCCTCTCCTCTCCTCTCCTCCCACCCTGCACTGGAGGTCAGGTTGACTTTTGAACTGGCCCCTGCTGGGTTCTCCCAGGCAGGCTGAAGATGCATGAGGATGCTTTGAACTGATTAGCTGCATGGGTCCTGCTACCCCCCTGGATGGTGAACCCTGTTCAAGATATCAAACATCTGCTTGTCTTCAAATTGCACGGGGAAAGCACTCTGCCCAGCCTCACTCCTGATGACTCAGCTGCACATACCCACACACCCCGGGCTTTGTGGAAACTTGAGTTGGTGATTTGTGCATGTACCTCCTTTCTCCTTCAGATGTGATTGCATGTGTTGACTTGTACAGCGTTCATTCTCTTTCTCATAGATACACTCACTCACTCTACTTTTATCTTGGTAATCATCCTTGACTGTCACCCTGGCATCAGCGCTTCCCTCTCACATTCCTATCCTGTAAAATTAGCATAGGGCTGCCTCAGAAGGCGAGGTTAGTATCTTCTTTTGGGGGGGAGGGTGTGACTAAACAGGTATTTCTCTAGCCTCACACCCTTTCCTAGGAAAGCAGGCGGAGTCTGGAGGAGGCTTCCAACCAGCCCTGTCTCCAGACTTCCAGGGCAAGCTTCTTGGGAGAGGCAGATACCATCTCGGTGAGTGGTGTGTTTATGCCTTTCGCTTCCCCTCTTTCCAGTGCCCCCCCCCAATGTCTCCTCTGGCAGTTGCCCATGACTTCCAAAAGCAAACAAGGCAGAGGTACATTCCACGGTGCATGCTTATTTTTAGGCTTTTGGCGCGGCTGGGCTAGAGATGAGTTCCTTTCCAAAGTGCTTTTGTTGTGCTACCTTTCAAAGCCTCGTTCTTCTCTCGGGGCGCCTTGGGGTTTCTCTGCTTTAATAAAAGAGCCACATTTAAAGGTTCCCCCCAGCGTGCATAGAAGCTGCTCCATCTCCTGCCTGCAAGGGAGCCCATGTGGACTGGCTTATGCTCGGTTCTTCAAACCCTGCTTCCTTCTCTCTTGCCCTCCCTTGCTGCATACTGTACAGGCCAGGAAGTAGCAGAATCGCTTGAGTTCCCTTACCAGAATTTCCCTTCCTGGCTGCAGACTCCTCCACATTACGTCTCCGCATGAGCCTCAAAGTGTACAGTTGTGAGAATCTGCCATATAGTCGTGGCCTTCTGCATGGCCTCTTCCCACCCTCCTTTAAAATATATATAATTTCCAGGAGAACTTCATTCTGAAAGGAGGGAGTGGCAGCGGGCTTAAGTGAAAGGGTTTTACAGGTGGAAAGAATGAAGATCTAGCCCTTTTATTTACTGTCAAAAAGTTAAGGGTGCAGGTTAAAACAGTCCCATGGAGTAAAGTAGACATTGTCATTACATGCTGTTTTTTATCCTACGTGGCATATTTGAAAGCAAGATGGGGGCAGTAATAAAAAAGGCACAGACCCCTGCTTTGAGGAGAATGCAAGTCTAAAATGAGATGGAGGCAGAGTGTTTATTCCAGTGCAAAAACAATAAGATCCAACAGTAGTATGCAATATGTATGTAAACTTTTGAAAGTGTACATAAAGTCTTTAAAAAAATATATTCTGTTGTTGGAAATAGCTTTGTGTGTGGATGTTTCCCTGGATCCTTGTTGCGTTAAAAATGTCAGAGCCCTTCCTGAGCCCAAATAAGTTTGACTATGGGCTCCTTATACTTTAGTCAGTTTTTGGTGGTTTGTTTTGCAGTCAGTTGATATAGTCCTTACATGGAGCAGTTCCACATTTAAGTCACATCAAACACACATTTAAACCATATAACTTTCCCCAAAGAATCACGGGAACTATAGTTTCCCCTCACAGAACTACAGTTCTCAGCACCCTTAAACTACGGATCCCATAAGTCTTTGGAGAAAGTCATGTGCTTTAAATGTGTGTTGTATGTTCTTCAAAAGTATGGTGTGTATCTGCATGGGGATTCTGTTGAATGTATGAACCATCTCCCTTAAAGGACTGTTCTGGAGCTGGCATTTGGTGCCGATTTTCCTGTGATGATTTGTGAGGCTTACCTGAATATGCAAATCAAGATTTCATGATGTCATACCCTGTGTGAGTCTGTTGACCCTAGAGCCTAAAATTCAACATGTACAAGAGCTCTTCATAAGCCTCCTCCTTCCTTCTTATATTGACTTGTGGAACACTCTGCCACAAGGAATAGCAACCATGTTACGGTGTACCATATACAGCAGTTGAGCTCAAAAGAGAGTGAGGCAAAACTGTGAAAGATGGAATGTGGGCCACATGGTCAGTTCAGAGAGGACTCCCATCAGGTAAAGGTCTACAGTGAGAAGACAGCAGAGCATTTTGTAATTTGTATCTGCTGTTGCTTTGTGCCATGTGGTGTAAACACAGCTTGTGACATCCTGTATTTGGTGAGCAAGATTGTGTTGCCTCTACAAAGCTTGTACATTTGCCCAGAAAGTGCAAAAGCTGTGGGAACTTGCTGTAGATGTTTGTCCTGGTGTTAATATGCAAAATATCTAGAGCAGCGCTGTGCAGTACATATATTAAGGCTAAGGAACTGCTACATTCTGAAGGCTATCATGAGTTCTAGAAGTTATCCTTGTTCTAATAAAAAAAGTTGGAATTCATTGGATGCAATGGACAAAAGTATTTTTGGTGGGATGGGGCTGTGTGACATTACTTCTTGTATGGGGAATTCCGAATCTAAATGTGCAGGTCATACTCTGTTAGTTGGGTGCAGTGTAAAGAGGCACCCAAGTTTGCCTTATTTTCCGGAACTTGATACAGGGGAATTTCAGCTGTTGGTGTGACTCATTACGGCTGTGGTTTAACCCTGGTGGATCTTCTTGCAGAGCAGCCATGGAGGTGGTGAACATGATGGAGCAACCCATCAAGGTGACGGAATGGCAGCAGACATACACCTATGACTCGGGCATCCATTCCGGGATGAACACCCAGGTGCCATCGGTGAGCAGCAAGTGTCTGGTGGACGACGATGACCTGTATGGCAAGCAGTACACAATTAAGAAGACCACCACTTACAGCCAGGCTGGAGCTGGGCAAGCCCAAGCCCAGGCACAAGGTGAAACTTTACTTATATGCTTATTACGTGAATCCTACACGATGGGAGTCAATCGAGTTTCTATTGAGTCAATCTGTGGTTTCTATTGAATAACAAAAGAAAGTCTCGCATCTGGGTACTGACTCAGACCAGCTTAGCTTGAGCAAGGCTGCTGCAGTGGCAGACATTTCAGTGGTGCTCTGTGCAACACTCGAATTTGGCGCCCCCACCTTTCACGCTCTCTTCTGAATCGTTGTGGTTCCCTCTAGCAGCCAGTGTTAGAAGCTGGGATAGTAAAGCCAGGAGCCAGTGGCTTCTGGGACCTGGGTTATAGGCTCCAAAACAGAATGTCTAGCCGCTATTTGGTGGTGGTGGCTGTTTGGCAACACTTTTTATTTTTTATTTTGATAAGCATGAACTAATACACAATTCACATAAGTGACACTTTGTTAATATCACATTTTTAGCAGAAATTGTGAATACATGTTTAATTTGTTGTTTACAATAAAAATATTGGGACCAAACTTCAGTTTTCGAAACACTCTGTCCTTCATTGTTAAACATATTTTCTATCCTTAACATATTCTTTGAGGCTTCAGAGCACATATATTTCAGTAATCCTTGAATGTCAGCCAGGCTCAAAAAGTGGCTCCCAGATTTTTTGAGGTGCTCGCAAATGAAGAACCTTTAGGCGCAAAATGCACCTGGTGCCCTGCTATTTTCGAACCCTACCTGCAGAGTGGAGCCCAGTGCAACTGCCTGGTCACCCTACCCTAGAACCACCTCTGGTTGCTGCACCATGAACCTTCAGGCCACGCCCTTGCCTGAGGTCATGTGATGAAGCAGCGTTGCATATTGCCTCTTCACCCTATTGGGTCTCCCGAGGAGGTTTACAAGGCAAGCACGAAATACAATACTGAAGTCACCTCCATTGTAAAAGAGAGAGACACAGACTTTCCAATCGCATAGGTAGGGAATCTGAAAAACGGGCCCTGCAGCAGGAAGGAAAAAAAAAGCTCTGCTGTTGGTAACTGACAGCCTGGTTGCAGAAAGCATAGGTGGTTTGGGTAATATGGAAGAAGGCATTCCATAAAGAAGGTAGGCTCCTCAGACCTGGACCTACCTTTTTCTACCATATATTTTGTATGGGTGGCAGCGCTGCTTTTGCAGCCAACCCACCCTGGGTCAGGCTGTAACTCTTTATGATGATGATCGTACTAAAAATTCTTACTTGCCATCAGTGGGTCCCAACACTAGTGTGCTCTAAGAGGCTAGGACTCTGGATGTGTAGGGCTTTAAAGGTTAAATCGGCGCTCAGAAATTACTAACACAGACCCAAGAGGCGCCTTGCTCCAGCAGGGCAGTATATCCAGACAGTTCTTACATTTTTGCAAGAATGCCGCTTCTGTGTGATTACTTCCCATGCTGTGATTAGTTCCCATGAGAGTGCATGTTAGTGGCTAGTTTAACCACAATGTTGTCACAGAAAGCAGAACGTTTCAGTTCATCCTACATGAACTGGTGGCATCTGAATCTTGGGACGTGACCTCACTGCTCGTGTAGCATAAGAACTGGTCCTCAGCCTTGTGAGCTGGGAATCATAGAATCATAGAGTTGGAAGAGACCACAAGGGCCATCGAGTCCAAATCTAAATTCTGCCATACTGTAGTCCCATTGGGTGGGACAAGTAACATTGCCTCAGCTGTGGTTCTCCGGCTATGGAAAGAGTACCTCCTGGTAGGATGTTGCGAAGGTGGACTTGTACAAGGACAGAGAAGTCTGTAGCTCAAGGGTGTTTCCACAGTAACCCAGAGAAGCTAATTCTTCTTTGTTTTTTTCACTTACTTTGCTACATGGGAACTGCAGCTTGAATTATGAACAAACCCATGCCTATCGAAAGTACCAAAGGGTATGCATTTTTGTGATTTTTTTTGCAAAAAATACATACTCTTACGTAGGATTCTTTGGGGAAATGTTCTTCTTTTGTGAAGAATGCATATTGCAAGTGACTGACATCACAGATTTTGCAAAAAAAAAATCTGTGCCTGTAAAATTTTGCAATGTGATTTCGGTAAAATGGAAGAGGATCAGAAAACGGGGAGAGCAAATTTTGTCCTGTCTTTTCACTGAGATAAATACAGAAGAGACTTGTAGGAGACTGCAGAGAGACAGTCACATCTGCAGGTAGAGGCAGCAAATGGCTGTGATTCTCTGCGTAACACAGCAATCCAGGTTGCTGCAATAATTTAGGCACGTCAACACCTTCCCCCCCAATCCCTGTGTATATTTTTTCAGTGCAAACCAGTCCCCATTTCCCACCTCCCTTTCATGTTTTTAATTAAGCAGCTTTGTGTTACAACTGCCTAATCGCACTGGCTAATTAACTCCTGCCTTATCTCTTGGCTCACATGTGAGGACTCCTGCACCTCGCAGAGCTGAAGCAGTTTCATGAACCTCCCTGCGAGGTGGATGGAAATCCTGGTTGGGATTTCCTCTGTGCTAATCCTGTCTCGCTTGCCCTCTTTTGCAGCGGATTTGGAGTCCCACCTTGCCATGACCCGTGCCCAGCGCGTCCGGGCTGCCATGTACCCGGAGACGGTAGAGGACCGCTCCCTTCTCATCACCACCCAGGTGGAAGGGCAGCAGACAAATGTTCAGCGACTGGCCGAGCCCTCCCAGATGCTCAAGTCGGCCATTGTGCATCTCATCAACTACCAGGATGATGCTGAGCTGGCCACCCGCGCCATCCCCGAACTCACCAAACTCTTGAATGACGAGGATCCGGTAAGGCTCTGGACCTCTGCGGCTTGTTGGAGTCGGTTTGCCTAGCAGAGTGGGTGGTCTGGAGTGTAGTTGGCATGTCAGTGATCTCATAGATGAAATGGTGTATTCTGTGCTTCCACTGAAATTCTGCAACTTCTCTGCACCGGAATCTTCAGTTCCAGTCTTCTTCAATTTACCACCCCACAAAAAATTACCAAGTGTGCCTAGCTCTTACAACTGCAAAAGTTTTGGCGATCTCTGGTGAAATCCTGGAAGCCCAAGAGGCTGATGAATAGCATTGTTAGCACATAGAACTACTTCAGGCCCCTTGACTGCTCCCCCCAACAATGACTCGCAGAAGCGGACTGGATCATGTAAAGAGATAAATTATTCTGATTTGTGTAACTAACACAGGGTGCAGAATTCAGCCATGCTTAGTGTTGAACGCTGGAGCTTTTAGGGCTGTCATCATCACCAGCGATGTGTAATATTCAGCATAAAGAGAGGGGTGTCATTTTTAATGTAAATAAGTATATAGGGAATTTTTAATTTTGTCTGTCGCGTCCGCCCCTTGGTGTTGATGTAGTACATATTGTCTGGTCTTTGACTGCAATAAAGATTGATTGCAGCACAATAGAACTGGGTGTTCGGCAGAACTCACTGCAGCTCCCTGTTTCGTCCTTTCAGCTCCCCTCTTACCTTCATTCCTCTTAAATTCGTTGCCTCCATTCCTTCCAGGTCGTGGTCAGCAAAGCAGCCATGATTGTGAACCAGCTGTCCAAGAAGGAGGCCTCGCGCCGTGCTCTGATGCAGTCCCCTCAGATAGTCGCTGCCGTGGTCCGAACCATGCACAGCACGAGCGACCTAGACACAGCCCGCTGCACCACCAGCATCCTCCACAACCTGTCCCACCACCGCGAGGGCCTGCTGTCCATCTTTAAGTCCGGGGGCATCCCAGCTCTTGTGCGCATGCTCAGGTGAATTTGCAGCCCTTGGCGCATCCCATGGATGCCTTTAAAAGCATAGGAACGTAGGACACTGCCCTTTGCAGAGTCAGACCGTTGGTCCATCTATTGTCTACACTTGGCTGGTAGCAGCTCTCTGGGCTTTATCCAGGGTTCTGTCCCAGTCGTACTTCTAGATGCCAAGGATCCAACCTGGGAACTTCTGCATACAAATCAGATGCTCTGCTGTGAACTACAGCCCTTCCCCAACCCTACAGGACTTTCTGAATTTCCAGCACTTGGCAGAGCTTGACCCTCACTTCCCCCATTTTTGGAAGAGCTTTTTCCAAGAGTAAAGCTTGGAAACAATATATAGGACGCCTCTCTGGGTTGCATTTGCACTAGGTATTCAGCTCAGGTTCTTGGTGGGTTGTGATTGCAGACGTTTAGGGTGGTATTCAACTAAGTTCATGTGCTAGCCCAACAGGATTTCTTTTTCCCCTGCACCAATCCCAGATCTGCTCTGGTAGGTCAGGAGAAAGTCCAGAACATATTTAAGAAGGTGTGGGAGTGGGGAGCAGAAATCCTTGCACTGATGGAGCATCAACCATAGCAATACTTTAAATCTTTGGTTTGTGCCAGGGCTCAGCCCTGAAACCTGTCATGTCCCATTGTGCATGTACATAATCCTCTATATTACCAACAAGTAATTACAAGCAACCCACCCACACCTGATATTACAGGGCAGGGCCATATTTACTTGATCCTTCTCTACCTCTTAGCTTTACAAATAGCTGACCATGTCCCGGTGGCCGGTTAACTGTCTCTTGAGTTGCGCAAATAGAACTAAAGCGTCCTAACTTCAGCCACCCCCAAATTCCCAGGCACACCTGAGCAGTATGCTGCCAGCCGCGCTCTCTTCTCTTATGCACGTCCTGCTATTCCTTTGCTATGCAAGCCTTGCTAGGCACCTGAGCTGCCGTGGCAGCTTGCCAGGGGAACGTCCACACCCAGCTGGCATAAAATGGAGCTGATGAGCAGTTGCCTTAACATGGAGGCGCTGCCTTTGTTTTTTGAAGCACAAGCCTCGGCGTGCCATAGCTGAGCCTTGCTCGGTTTCCACTACTGCTTTTCCAGTTTAGAAGTCCTGCAACCACTGCACCCTCTTCGTACCTTGGCACCTTCTTTAATAGCCTCTCTGTGTGCCACGGTGGGACCGCCAGAGCACAGGGCTTCATCCTCTGTGGCAGCCCCACAACTGAGTTGGCAGCAAAATGGTCCCATTGTCTTGGTGTTGCTCTCAACTGAGCACCCTGAGAAAGGAGAGGAGAAGCCAGGAAGTGGGGATATAACTTAGGTGGCTGGCAAGTGCATAACTTGATGGCAGAGCATATGACTGCTAAGCCAGCGGGCTTTAAGTATGTTCAGTGAGTCCCACTCTTTTTCCACTGCAGTTCATGTATGAATCATTGCCTGTCTTGACCCCCTTTGGCTGGGAATTCAAATAATAGATTTTTTTGTCTTCCAATGTTTCCCACCCCTTGACACACAGCTCTCCCGTGGAGTCAGTCCTGTTTTATGCCATCACCACCCTTCACAACTTGCTGCTGTACCAGGAAGGTGCCAAGATGGCCGTGCGCCTGGCAGATGGCCTTCAGAAGATGGTTCCCTTGCTGACCAAGAACAACCCAAAATTTCTTGCCATCACCACCGACTGCCTGCAGCTGCTTGCCTATGGGAACCAGGAAAGCAAGGTAAAGGGGGAGCTGTGCCACTAAACTAGGATGCTTCTCTTACATGGAGTGCAGGGCAGAGGAGACCCTGGGATCCAGTAACATAGGGCCTGAATTGGTGCTCAGAACATAAGCAAGTCTTCCCCACTCATGTTTGAGTTTGGGTTGCGTCAGCTCTTGTCTACAAACAGCAAGGAAAAGGCTACATTTCATGGGCTTGAGGGGGAGGATGAAATGGAGAAAACATGCCCTAAGTTCTGGGGAAACGATTGAATGGACAGGTGCCATTCTCTGTGCATGCCCAGAGAAGCAGGAGATCATCACTCTGTGTGCTTGCTTCTGCAGCTCATCATCCTGGCCAACGGAGGCCCCCAAGCCCTTGTTCAGATTATGCGCAGCTACTCATATGAGAAACTGCTGTGGACCACCAGCCGTGTCCTCAAGGTCCTTTCCGTCTGCCCCAGCAACAAGCCAGCCATCGTGGAAGCCGGTGAGTGGCTACAGTGGTGGAACGCTTTGTTAGGAGTCTGGGAAAGGGGTGCTTCATCTGGCATCATACTTTGCTGTCTTCAGCAGCTGGTGCCTCAAGAGTGCACTGTGGCAATTGGTTCTCTTCATTAACTGTGCAAAGTATGTTCCCTAAATTTGCACTTTGCATTTGAGAACGTGCAAAGCGATACAGGAATGCTCAGCTTTCAGTACCTTCCCAGGAACTAGTTCAGCATGTACAAATTGATTAGAGGATACTGTTTCTTTTAAAGCTCAGAACAACCATGGGTCTTGCAAGTGGGGTTTTCCAGGCACTGATCAGGGCAATACCATCATTGCTTCATCATTGCTATAGACTGGGCAAATAGCTAGCCTTTCAGTTACAGTAAAACCTGTGCACAGTCATTCTACTAGTAAGCAAAGAACATCACACCACGGTCTAGTGCTGAAAGAGTTAGACTTAGAACTTGAACAAGATCTTTGCCTTTGACATTCTTAAATCCTAAGCCCCTGTGAGCAGGACCTGACTTCTTACTTGTGTACGGTGCCTGGCTATTGTAAGGATTTTAACATAATGCAGCATTTGGCGAGTCACTTCGCTAGTCTTGGTTTCCTTACCTGTATAATTGAAAAAAAGCAGTGATCGGACTTCCTCTTGAGCATAGTCTTGAACACACAACAAAGATTTGTGTCAAGGAAATGCTCTTAGTGTTGCTTCATTATATATATCAACCTGCAAAACATTAATTAGAGCTGTCGGACTCCCTCTCGCAGCCTGTCTTGGCAGTTTGTGCCGTGCATGATAGCATTGCTGCAGCTGTTCTGTGAGCTACATCCAGCTTCCTTTCCAGGAGGAAAGACAGGGTTTAAATGCTAGTTATTTAGTGGTGGTTTAAAACTGTTTGGACACACACTCCTGCTTGTCCAAATAATCAAAGTAAAAATAAATAAATTACAATTTTTTATCTCTTTTCTTCTTCTTCCTCTCCCCCCCCCCAACACATCCCAACAGGAGGCATGCAAGCTCTGGGAAAGCACCTGACCAGCTCCAGCCCAAGGCTTGTGCAGAACTGCCTGTGGACTCTGAGGAACCTCTCAGATGTGGCCACAAAGCAGGTGAGCAAGACTGGGCAGGGCCTCGTGCATTCTGCAGCAGTATATTTTCCACGGGCACCTTTAATTTGAACCACCCTTAAGCCCCACCCAGTAATTGTTCCTACTAGTTGCAGAGTCATGACCAGAAATCTGCTTCTTTTGGAGGATCACTTGGAGAAGGGAGTGGAGGAGTGGGGAATAGGGCAAGGCTCCATCCCCAAAGGGCTGCGGAAAAGCCTTGATGATCCTTCACTCCTCTTTTTTGCTCTTGCGTTAGCAACTAGGGGGCCAGGTGACATTCCTCGGCGGCCATATTTGGCTTAGGGGATTCCAGCAGACGACCCTGGCCTTAGGGTCTAGCTAGCTTCTGATCTGGAGAGGTTGTAGCAAAATTTCATGACACTCCTGTTCGAGAAAGGGGAGTTTGAGAGAGAAACATGTTGGAATACTTCTCCCCACACTCCTTTCTTCCCTTTAACAAAATTGTCTGGCCCCGTGGTGTCGTCTCATGACCTTTTTCTATCCCACCCACAGGAGGGTCTTGATGGTGTCCTGAAGATCCTGGTGAACCAGCTGAGTTCGGACGACATCAATGTGCTGACCTGTGCCACCGGCACCCTCTCCAACTTGACCTGCAACAACAGCAAGAACAAGACCCTGGTTACCCAGTCGAACGGAGTGGAAGCCCTGATACACACCATCCTCCGGGCGGGAGACAAAGAGGATATCACCGAGCCGGCTGTCTGTGCTTTGAGGCACCTCACCAGCCGGCACCCAGAGGCTGAGATGGCCCAGAATTCCGTGCGGCTGAACTATGGCATCCCCGCCATCGTCAAGCTGCTTAATCAGCCCAATCAGTGGCCGTTGATCAAGGTATGAGTGGAGGGAGGCCATTGGCTGAGCAGTTTTGTGTATACGTACATAGTGTGCCTTACTTCAAGCGTATCAGGCTCAGATTGCTAAAGCAGTGGCTTTTCACATGTTCAGGAAAACAATCTAGCACAGTCCTAGGAGGCTGTGCCACGTCAGAATGGGCGGTCATGGTTAAATCTTTCTCCATGTCAGAAACTCCCTGATCATCACTGAAAGCTACAGTATTAGGGATTGTATTAGTTTAGCTTTCTCCTATGCGCTTCTCTCTTGGCTGTGCCAAGAGGTTTCATCAACACCCGGGAGCATTTGATCACATGGGTCTCCAACATTTTTAAAATATCATTTTTTCTTTATTGAAAGTTTAAAAAGTACGTAATCACAAGTGCACAGAGGAAGATAAGACGCAAAAGAAGAAGAAAAAGAAGCAGCACCCATGTAGAAAACAAAACAGAGTGGGGGTGGGGGATTTGCATACATTACAAGAAATGGTTATTGTAGTTAACCAGACCATAACCTATTACGGTATTTATATTGTTGATTTTGTCCATGGCAAGTTTACGTTTCTACCCAACCTGTTCATGTGTAGTGAGTTTGTACCTATCTTCAATCTAATTGTGGAAGGGAGCTGCATTTTTATTTTTCCAGTTCATCAATACCCGACTTTTTGCTGCAGTAGGGGTGCAGAGAGTCAATTCATATTGTCCCTTTGTTAGATTCCATGTATTGGGTTTATAATTCAAAATCACATGGTCTCCATTAAGGTGGTACAGCCCGCCTAATACTACTTTCAGCTAAGCTACAGGGGGCTCTTTGCCGCACTGTGGAATTTGAATTTGTGTGCTGGGGAATGATGCTGTGGATGTAGGAACGATGGGAGCAATCTGCTTAGATGTCTAAGATCTGTATGGCCGGTTGGTATAACGCAGTGGCTAAGTGCATTTACCTGTTCGCTAGGAAGGCTATGCTTCCAAATTGCAGCTCAGCTGCAAGGTAATTGGGCAGCCTTTGACAGAGCAGCCTCCTCTGTAATATGGGGGTGATGAATAACACCAGCCAACCTTTCATGCTGGTTGTGCAGATTGCTTAGATGACGCAAGTGCTGAAGGACGTGGTGCTTTTCCCTTATATGATCTTATAGCAGGCATGGGGTCTCTAGGTGCAGATGGGAGAAGAGAGTCTTCCTCCTGGAAGAAGGTTGAGGGAAGGGGGTTGGTGGGTATGAGAGAGAGGAATTGCTCTGTTGGCTAGCCTAATCCAGTGGTGCTCTTGTGTTTGGTATTAATTGGAGCAAAGGCGCAGGGACTGCATTGTTCTGCTCTGTTTTCTGACTTCAAATGCCAAGGGTGGGGTAGGGATGGCAAACACCAGCACCTTGCAGAACTACCTGGTTTTGCCCTTGGCCAGCGTCCTCAAGGTGTGCCTCTTTCCTTCTTCTCCATGCTCATAGGCTACCATCGGCCTCATCCGCAACCTGGCTTTGTGCCCAGCCAACCACGCCCCCTTGCAGGAAGCCGCCGTCATCCCGCGCCTGGTTCAGCTGCTGGTGAAGGCTCACCAAGACGCCCAGCGCCACGCAGCCGCCGGCACACAGCAGCCCTACACGGTGAGAGGCCAGGGAGGGTTCTGGTTTGGGCATGGGAACCTAGCTGACTGAAAGCCCCCTTAATACAGCTGGTCCCTGTTTTTGTTTCATTTTGCTCCTCTGGAGCAATAGTTACCTTCAGTGTAGCAATAACGTGGGGTGCAAGCCAAGGAACAGGCTGCTCTGCATATCCAGCCCATAACAGATTTCTTTCTCCTTCAGGATGGGGTAAAGATGGAGGAGATCGTGGAAGGCTGTACGGGGGCATTGCACATCTTGGCTCGCGACCCCATGAACCGAATGGAGATCTTCCGCCTGAACACCATCCCGCTCTTTGTGCAGGTGGGCGCATCCAAGAGGAGGGGAGGAATGCCATAGGGATGTGTGGGTGGGACTTGGCACCCTTGAGTCGGGTAAACTAGACTTGGAGCAGAGAGAAGCAAATCCCCATGAAGCTTTCTTGGTGGCTCTTGTCCAAATTGCCCACCCCCCATCTCAGCCTAGTGTTTCCTGCATTCTAACTTCCATTTCCATTCTAACTTCCTCAAAAGAAAGGCAGGGTGCTTGGGTGATGTAATCATAAGCTCCTTTGAAAGCACCACCTGTATTCTTTTTTAAAAAAATATTTTTTATCCGGTTTCACTTTTAACATTTGCATTCATATATAAATCATGGTCATATACAAATAGGATTCTCTGAATCCCTAGAGTTCCCTTCACGGGTTCCATAGTTATTCTTTTTTCAACTGTCTCGTATAATGTTCTCTGTATTTCCTTAAAACTCAATTGTTACCATAGTTCTTGATACATTGCAAGTGTTGTTAAAATCCTGCCAATGTTTTTAATTGTTTATAGTGTTCTTCTAAATAGCTTATAAATTTCCCCCATTCTTCATTGAATTTGTTGTCTTCTTGGTTTCTGATCTTCCCAGTCATTTTTGCCATTTTGGCATAGTCTGTCATCTTTGTTAACCATTCTTCTCTAGTAGGGACTTTGTCTTCCTTCCATCTCTGGGCCAGAAATAGCCTCGCAGCCGTCGTTGCGTACATAAACAGTCTTTTCTGCTCCTTTGGTATTTCTGGACCTAACATTCCTAATAAAAAAGCTGCCTCTTTTTTTACAAAAGTTATTTTAAACTTTTTTTCAACTCATTATAAATCATTTCCTAATATGCTTTCGTTATCTTGCATGTCCACCACATATGGTAAGATGTGCCTTCTTTCTCTGCATTTCCAGCCGATATTTGTAGCTGTTCTATATATTTTTGTTAATTTAGTAGGAGTTAGGTACCGTTGGTACCTAGCATCACCTGTATTCTCAAGGCCTTGCTCATCTCCCTATCTTGCTTGTGTAGTTTGGCTTGAATCAGGTTTGTGTGTGTGTGTGTTCTTGCCATTTAATAACAACAACAATTGAATGTTTGCCATGCACCCACCGCACCTAGGCATTGTACGTAAAGTAGGGTTTCGTAGTCCTTTGCTAGCAGGGGCACGATACACAAGGAACGTTGAGGAAGGGCAGGGAGCAAAACAGAATGAAATAGAAAACATTCTCTTGCTTACACTTCCTGCCTTTGTTCGCTTCCCCCCTGACCGCAGCTCCTGTACTCTCCAGTGGAAAACATCCAGCGTGTGGCAGCTGGTGTTCTGTGTGAACTGGCGCAAGATAAGGAAGCAGCTGACGCCATTGACGCAGAGGGGGCCTCAGCACCGCTGATGGAGCTCCTCCACTCCCGGAATGAAGGCACAGGTAATGGGCTGTGTGCGCGCATTTCTCCCTCTAAGATACAGAGTTCTGTGTGGTTCCCTTTGCTGTTACATGCTCCAGCTTCCTCCATTCAACAGTTCAATTAGCTTAATTATCTAGTGTTGAAAATGCGTTAGAACAAACATTACAAGAGTGATTAAATGTGTGAGAGTGGCAAATGGTTTGGGGTTTGTATATAAAAGGCAGCATGGGCTTACTCAGAGTTAAGTGATTCCAAGCAGGCAACTGTTTCCTCTCTGAGAAAGGAAAATGCAGCATTTGACTTTTCCAGTGAAATGGAATCCATTAAAAGGACTGTGTTGGATCTCAAGCTCGTCCGTAGTTTAGCACAACACAGACAGAGCCAAACAAATTCCAGTAAGCCTTAGATTGCATGCTCCCCTTTCTCTCATCCTCCTTCTGAGTTGCTGGGAGGAAAAGGTTTGGAAGCTTACACTTCAGCTTTTGCATAACTGCTTCCTTTTGTCCAAACTTGGTATTGTGGTTAGTATTAACTGAAGCAATGATTTCAAGTTGGCTTATTACAAACAAGCTGTAGTTATTGTTCACATTGCACTAAACTATGGCTTAGTGTGAAGCCTGAATGCAGCCAACGTTTTTTCTCTGGGAACATGTCCAACTTGGAGAAAAACAACTGATGAAAGTTGTTCCATGGTCTGGTCCAGTCCTATTTTATTCACTATTGTCATTGGAGATAAAAATTGGAAGAGACTTGTTGGTGACCAGTGATCTTTTTAATGCGATAAAGGATCCAGGAGTTATGCAAGGATTTAGCTGGGTGATCTCATGAACTGAGCAATAGAAATTTGACAGTGAATAGTACAGAGTATGAGGGTGTGTATTTTATGACAGTCAGCTGGCTGAAAAGTCAGGTGAAGAAAGGATATTGGTTGCAAAATGCCTGTGAGCTACTGATGTGATGTAGCAGACATTGAAGGCAGTTCTCGGATTCACTGGGCTTTTCTAGCAAGGATAGATGAGGCAAAGGAAAAGGAAGCCGAGAAAATTTAAAAGGAATAAAATCCATCAAGGTGGTAAAACACAGCCATTGCCAACATAGGTGTTAACAAAATGGGAGATTTGCTAAAGGGCCTCTTGATTTCACCCCCTCTCTCCCTCCAGCTACATACGCAGCAGCTGTGCTGTTCCGCATCTCGGAAGACAAGAACCCGGACTATCGGAAACGCGTCTCTGTAGAACTTACCAATTCACTCTTCAAACACGATCCTGCCGCTTGGGAAGCAGTGAGTGGTGTCTATAATGTTTTGGCAGGGAAGGGCTAGTGTGACAACTTGGAGCCAGAGCAGACCTTGCCCCCACCTTCCCCCAGTCTTCTTACTCACCTTCAGTTTGCTTGCAAAATGTATATTCTTATTTTGGACATTTGATGAATGACTTCTGGAAAATCAAGGTGCGCAGAGTACTTAAAGTTTACGGTAGTGTTATAACATTCAATATTGGGACTTTAGGAATAAATAAACTACCCCACAGCATTCAAAACTTGAAGATATTTTGGAATCTCGGGCACCTGAATCTCACTTCATACTTGCGCAATTTGGTCCTAACATACCGTATTTTTCCGTCTATAAGACGCCTCCATGTATAAGACACCCCCTATTTTGGGGGACTCTGATTTAAGAAAAAATTGTGTATTTTACTATACGAGTATAAGACACCGTGTATACACGCCCCCAAATTTTTGACATTATTTTTTAGGGGGGAAAACCTTGTCTTATACACGGAAAAATACGGTAATTGGTCATAAGAGAACCGGAAGGGGTTACTGGGTCATCAAGACAAACCCTTTGCCTGTTGCAGGGACCCTGCTTCAAGCAGTGTTATCAGAGAGAGAGAAATGCCCCACCTCTTCATGTTCAGTGGTGTTAACAGCCTTGGACAAGGGTTCAAAATTTAACTTAAGTGTTTGGCCCAAGACAATCGCCTCATGAGGTGACACCCACCATAGCAGTGTTGTTCCAGCTGTGTTCTAGGAAAACATATATTTGTTCCTGCATCACTCTTGGGACCAAAGAACACATTTCCCAGGAAACTACTTTTTGATCTAGCGATTTATTTATTTATTTATAAATGAAGTCCAGCAGTGGTTTCGGGAGGGAGGGGTGTTGAGTGCTGTCTACCTGCAGGACAAATGGCGGCTGTGGGAGCAATTTCCATCAGGAAAACAGCATGAGAGTAAAAGGCTTGCCCTCCTCTCCTTTCCCTCCACCAAACTGCTTCACTGCTCCAATCAGTTTGGCACCTGCTCTTGATTAGAAACTAAAATGCTAGGCCATGCAGCCATAGCTGCCTGCATGACATGTGAATCGGCCCTCGCTTCACATGGGCCAGCGGCAAGACATAAAATACCCTGGTCAGCATCCCATGTGACCTTGAATGTACTCAACTTCCTTAAAGTAACCCAGTTGGATGTTTGCCCAACCCATTGTTTGGTGGCTTCCAGTGACCTGTTGTCATCATCCTTTCCCTGAAGCTCTTGTTTCCGTGTTTTGTTACCCACTAAAGTTAACATGTGTGTTTTTTCTGACCGGCAAACAATCTAAACCTGTTTGGCCGAGTTCAGGACAGTGGTCGGAATAATTTGGGAGAGCTTTACTTGCACGAAGAATTTGAAAATGGCCAAAGTGGCCAAAGGGACTAACAGTGCATTAAAAACAGTCAGAGACGCCTGCTAATGGTGAACCACTTGCTTAGCAAGTATAGTCTCCAAGCCTCTACCCCGGGACAGAAAAGCCTGTGTCTCTCTATGTTACACCCATCATGCCTGATCATTGGCCAGCCAGCCAGGGCTGATGGGAGTTGGAATCCAACAACCTCTGGAGGGCCACAGGTTCCCCACCTCTGCTGTATCCCATCAACTCTGGTTTTGGGGTGGTCACTTACTCATGGGCTATGAGTTCAGCAGTCTGGGTTTTCCCTCGTCAAGCATTTGCAGATCTGGAGGATCCACGCCCACCCTGGTTTCTGGGCATGGGCAACCCAGATGTTCGCAGCTCTCTCAGTGGCACAAACTCAGCTAAAGAAGATATTAGCCCACAAAGCAGTTGTCCTGAGGTTGCCATGGGAAACCTGAGTTTAGAATACCCCAAGAGCATCTTTGGGTTAACCTGTGGTCTCAGCAAGGCTTCTGCTACCATGTTGTGTGAACATCTGTCTCTTCTCCACAGGCCCAGAGCATGATACCCATTCATGAGCCATACCCAGATGGTAAGTATGAGCTGCCAGCCTTCCTGTCCCTGGGTCCCAATTTCCAGGAGGTGGGGAGGTGGGAGCTGGCTCAGAACAAAGGAAGCTTGGTGAGGCACTGCCCAACTTTCATCAAAAAACCAGCCATCACTGCCTGTTCTCCTATAACATTTAAGCACATGGGACCTTCTCCTTTTCCATTGCAATAGAGCTGGATGGAGGTTACCGCAGCATGTACCCCTCCGACATCCCCATGGATCCTATGCATATGGACATGGACATGGACGGGGACTATCCCATGGATGCATACAGCGATGGCGTGCGGGGCGCTTACCCGGACCATGTTCTTTCCTAAGGTGCTCTTTGGGCAGGGCTCAAGGTAAGAGCATCTCCAGATGCATTTTGGAACCGAACAGTAAGTTGAATCAAAATCCAACAGAGAACGGAGACGGTATTCTTGTTCCTGGGGGGGACAAACACTCTCTGCGCCCTTTTATTTGCCTTCAAAAATGTCTCTCTGTTGTTGTGTTTTCCCTGCTCCAAATGAAAATGGATAACCTGCAGGTGTGATTTCTCTAGAGAGGCCTGGAAAAAATCCTGAGCTAAAATCAAGGGAGACACGTGGATTAATTTTTAAGCCCAGTTCAAATGGCATGGTAAATGAGAATTCGTCTAGACTCACTCACACACACCATTTTTCTCCTGTGCAACCACAGCAGGAAGTTTGAAGTTTTTGCTTAACCGTAGCGTGTTGTGTCTTCTGAACCAAGAAACTAAATGACATTGACTATCATATGTTTGAAACAAGCCAGCTTCCAAACGTGGCACATGAAACTTGGCTTGTTCTGCAAACCTTGGTCAAACGTTAGCCCCAGTTGTTAGGATTCGGATGTAACACTCAATTGTGATTAACTGAAATTGGAAGGAACAGCTTTTGAGACCCTGCTGGCTATGCTGGAGGGGAGAAGAAAGGAGGGGGAGCCCAGGCTTGTTTCCTGTCATGATATCCAAGCATGGCCTTTGTGTGGTCGTCTCTCCCCACCCCCAATTCCTAGACAAAACAAAGCTTTGCAGGTTTGCTACAAGCAGAATATTTTGTTGGGTCAGACCAAATGTCCGCCCGCTCCAACTGTTTATCTCCCAGCAGCCTCCATCCAATTGCCCCTCTAAGACATGGTAGGGCTCCTGCGGCTTGTCCCTAGCTTCTAGTATGAAGAGAAATAAATACTGCTGTTTCACTTTTGGCTGTTGTGGCTAATGCCCATTAGTAGACAAGTCCTTTGCGAATTTGCCCAAAAGTTCTCCCATTGTGTCACCTCCAAAGTTGCTTATTTTCAACACCTACTGGTGGAATGGCTATTCCAAAAGAGAGAGAAATCTTTGCACCTGAGATCTAGAAATTTGCCAGTGCCTAAAAACAAAAGGGCTTGTTCTTGACAGCCCAACTGCCAAATTGTCTTCCTGGCAAAAATGGAGGTTGCTACTCAATTGACAAGGAACCAAGAGACCTTTTGCTCATCAGACAAGGCTACTGGGCTTGATGGACCAAGCAGTCTGATCCTGATATATAAAGCAACTTCCTATATCACAAACAGAGACGTGCTCTCTAGCATTGCTGAGTTCTTTGTATCTTGCAAATCTGACATGCCCTTCTCTCCCCCCCCCTTTCTCTTGCTCCACAGATGTTTTCTTAACACAGAAGAGGGCAGCCTCAGTGCTCAACTCCGGGGCACTTGGGAGACAGAAGTGCCTGAGAAAGATGACAAACTCTTCCTTTCCCTGCGAGGAGGTTTTATTTTCTAAAATGAAACCATTTCCCCCTCCTGTGGGCCTATGGGAAAGACCTTCCCCCCAGACCCCCCTACCCAAGACTGCTTCTAACAATCTTGTAATAACTTTTTATCGGCAGTCAGCTCCTTTCCCCCCGACTTTAATCAACCTCTTCCGTTTATCCCCTCTGCCGCTTCACCAAACCTTCCCTAAATCTGGGAAGCATTCTCAAAACTGCCATTGGGTCCTTGTACGAGTATTTTTCAAGCACACACACACACAAACTCCCCTCACCCCAGCCATTTGTGGTGCAAATCTAACTCTTTGCCATTTTAGATATATATATATATATTCTCCCTTGTTTGCACTTCTAATGCGTTGTCATCTAGGAAGTGAAGAAAACAATTTCCCCTTTCTCTCTTCTACTTTTTTTAAAACTTTCTGGGTTTTATTTTTAAATAAAGAGCAGCCAATGGGTGTGAGAGTTTGCCAAGAAACGAACAGCTTTGCATTTCCCAGCTTCTTCATTTGTTTTTTAGCCCTTGACAAATGTCTCTGTGGGCTTTGGCGCCCCAGCTGAAGAATCTCTTAAGCCCTCCTGCAAAGAGGAACAACTAACTGTTTTAAGAAAGCTGTCCTTCTACTGACCATCTCTTGCACATTTTTAACCCCGAGTCGTCCTCCTTTTCCTCTCTCCTCCCCTCACCCCACCCTTCCTGGTGATTGGCGTGTTTCTCTTCCTTCTCCCCCCTCCCCAACCCCCAACCCTCTTCCTCCTTCTAATGCATTTTTAAAAGCAGCTCTCTCAATGTGATGGCTTAAGGCTTCCACTGGAAAAGGGATCGATGTAGCTGCAAATGTACTTCAGAAGATTTTATTATTATTTCTCTAAGGGATTTTTTTGTATAGACCAAAGCTTAAAAAACAAATAAAAACTTAAACCCAACCCTGCAATGCAAATGGGCTTGATTTCTTTGTGTTAACATTAGCTTCTGAGTGGCAGACTGGAATTCTGAAGAGGGGAAGACGGCTGAGTGGAAGGAAGGGAGAAAGGACAATGGAAGAATATGCCCGGATGCAGTTTATAAGTGCTCAGGCCCTGTTTCATTGGGGAAATGTAGGGTTGGCCCAACAGCCTAGTGGAAGAGGCGACTTTGAGAACGAACTAGGATTGTAATAGATATATATATATATTGGGAAGCTGATTGACTTGCTTGATTAGGCCAGGGGAAATTTATTGGAGAGAGAATGAAAAAAAGCATTGGCCTCTCTGAGTAGTGCGCTTTGTGTGCGAGCTTGTAAATAGTTTAAGTTTCTCAAAAATAAATCAACGTTGAGGTTTGGGGCACGCTAAACATTCTGACTTTAACTGGTTTTAAATGCAGGTTAAATAATTTTTTGGGTGCATTGGCTTAACTCATCAGGTGTGCAAGAGTAGAACTTTCAGAATCAGAAGCAGCTGTTGGAATATGTGAATTTTCTTTTTTCACGTAATCGACTTTAGCGGTAACATTACCTTCCTGAAGGTGGAGTTCCATATAGCCCAAGCCACACTGGGACTTTTTTTATTACTTTTAATTCCATCAGCTGTCCATAAACCAACCCTGTTAACTGTTCTTCCCAAGGAGAGGCTGTCAATTAAAAATGTGTAAAGTTGGTAAGGAGGGGGAAGAGTTTAACAAGGCCAGGGATCAGGGAGGTCTGCCTGTTAATCCTTAAAATAAGCAGGATTTGGTGACTGCAGCAGTGAGAGAAATGCATGCCGTTCACTATACATTTTAGGATTCAGCTCTTGATGCTGGAAATGGGGTTCAAGAGCTTGGCTCTGCTGATGTCCTTGGGATACCGTTGAAGAAACTGTGTTTAGGCTTCCCATAAGAATTGTGTCACATATACAGAACAAAAGTTGCTACACCAGTCTGCACCTTGCAGTAGTATGGTTGAACGTTAACCAGTCTCCTGGTGCCCTGCCAACCTGTGAAGTCATCTGTTTGATTGTAGTTCTGGTCTCTGCACACCATTTCCGGAACGATGCTGGCTGAAGGTCATCTCACTCCCTTTCCTGTTCCTGGCCTTAAAAGCCATGGTTATTTTTTTCACTTTTATCCACTCTTCCATGTTGACACTGGATCTCCCACCCAGTGCAGGTATGGGTGGACTAGATGCTACACTTAAACCACACACCGTAATTGCCCACTAAAGTTGTCCAAATCCTATGTCACAGAAAGAATTCTACAAACCGGTACAAAGGATGCAAATGAACAGATGGGTAGGCTTGCTTGGCATAGTTTTCTGCCCTGAGATCTTTTGATGAAGGGTGGATATGAATATAATAAATAAAAATAAAATAGTTTATTATGCAGAGCTCTTTGTCCCATAACTTACTCGCCCACGGAAGGTCCCACCTCCATATCCCTGAAATCGATCTGTTCATATAGCTGCGACTTCTGAAACTTCACCAGACATTCCTTGCATAAATCTCTGGCTCTACACCTGTCTCCAAGCAGCGAGTGCGACTGGCGCCATGCTTTCGCCAGCAATTGCATTTTTGGGGTGGGTGGGAGGAGACACATGTTCATCTGGCAGACACTAAGGATATGCATCTTTTGCTCACACTTTGCAAACACCCAGGTAAATGCAGGGGGAACCACAGGTGTTTCGGGGTGCTATTGCTTGTGCTTTTGTGGCGTTTGCTGCTGGAAACAGCTATTTGTGGCAAACGATTGTGTAAAGCGTGGAGCTGCCATTACCCCTGTGAGAAACCACCACTCTCGAGTGGCAACTGTGTCCACGTTTAACAAGGTAACATCCGCTAATAATAAAAATAAAAATTTATTATTTATACCCCACCCACCTGACTGGGTTTCCCCAGCCACTCTGGGCGGCTATCAACAAAAAAATACAATAAAGTATCAAACATTAAAAACTTCCCTAAACAGGACTGCCTTCAGATGTCTTCTAAAAGTCAAATGGTTGCATATTGCCTTGACATCTGATGGGAGGGCGTTCCACAGGGCGGGCGCCACTACCGAGAAGGCCCTCTGCCTGGTTCCCTGTAGCTTCACTTCTTGCAGTGAGGGAACTGCCAGAAGGCCCTCGGAGCTGGACCTCAGTGTCCGGGCTGAAGTGCCTCTGCTGCGTTAACCCAGGGGTCAAGGCAGTCTAGCATTCTGTCTGCTGAGAAGCTCACAAAGGAGAGCAAGAGAGGCAAATACAACAAAGTTAAGTGTGTGCAGACTTCTTTGTGGTTGGGTATTTACCTGCACTTAATTCAGTGACCTGGTTCTTGGGATTAAGCGTGAGGGTGCTGGTGCAGAGCCTCCCCCCGTCTCCCAACCAGCTCCTCAGCTTCTTATCTCCGCCTGCCCAAGTGCACCTTATTCCTCAAGCCTGCTGGAGCAAGTTTTCCCCCCTCCATATCCTGTGAACTCCTTAATCCCTGCAGCATGGCAGAAGGATGGAGTTAGGATCAAAGGGAGCTGGAGAGTAAAAGCTGTCTCCATGCATGCCTTGTTTTCCAGCATCAAACGGCTTTCCCTCTGTCCTGCCGGCTTTCTAGCATGAATGGGATTTGATTTTGCAGAGATTGGATATGGGTGTAACGGAACAGGAGGAGACGAGCAAGACGAGTAACAAAAACGAGAAGGAACGTAGCTGGGGTTCCTTCTTCAGCTATGAAAAAATGCCAGATGATGCTATAATTATGATGCTAAACAAAGTTTTATTTATTCTATTCCTTATGAACCAGACATGTAAACACCTTAAAAAAAAAAAGTAAGATTTCAAGGTCAGATGAAAGTGACGAAAGTATACCACAATTTTGCTAGCACACAGAAAAATCAGTGTCATACAGGAGTGCAGAATTCGGCTTAATACCAATCTCTGCTTTGACATAACAGCAAGCTGCCAACTCTTATGACTGCAGAGATGTGTGTGAAATGAAATGTCAGGAGCCAGACAGGTGACTCAATGAGATTTCAAAGGGTTGAGGGAGGGGTGCCCCACATTCTTTCTTAATTCCTTTCCAGCAGTAGCAGAACCAGCAAATTAGTGTGGATGCAGAATAAATTGCAGAATAAATTAGGCGACATTTTTAAGAAGTTACCCACTTCTTAAAAGTGGGTAGGTCGTTAATGCTGCAACCCAGTTGAAGGTGGGTTAACTCTCCAAGCTGGGTTTAAAATCCACACTTAAATAATCTTCCTGTCCTTGATTAATTGTTGGGCTAGCCAACAAGTAAAACTGGGACTGTGCGAAAGTCCCAGCTCTCCAGTGTTTTACATTTGATTTGATTTTATTTTTTAAAAGGAATGGCTTTTTCTTTCACCTTGTATCCCAAGCCAGTGGATGATAGCTTCACCTTGAAAGGAAAAGTAAGGGTGACATGTGAACATATCAATGTGCACTGTAAATCAAGACTGGCTTGTCCTCCAGATGTTACTAGACTATTTTCCATTATCCCTCACCATTGCCTTTGCAAACTGGAGCTGATGGGAATTGGAATTCTGGCAAACATCTGGAGAGCCACAGATGCCTTGTTCCAGCTGTGCATGAGGCTCTGGCTTGAAGCTGACCTCATGAACCAACTGGTGAGAGGAGATACCCCATCCCTAATGTCAAAGCAAGATTCAACTCCATCCTGAGCTGGTCCCGCTGCCTGGGAGTCCCACATCCACTGCCTTGCGTTTGGGTGAAGAGTGGCAGAATGTGAAAGTGCTGGTAATAAATATATTTACACAATGTTCTGGTTTTGAATTAGCGGGGATGTACCTAGACTACCTTGCTAACCCGAATCTGCAATAGCATCCTCTAGCCTTGTGCAGGACTGCAGCTCGTTGCCTTGGCTGTTCTGTTCTGCACTGGCCTGTCAGTTAATACATTCTTCTCCTCACCTGGGAGACAGGACCTGTCAGTTCCTGTTAATCAGGCTACAGCAAGGCAGAGAAGGAGAACTATTCCTGGCAGAACGAGCAACATGTTGTCCTGGTAGAAATAAGGTGCTGTGGATGAGAAACATTAAAATGGTGCATGAGTGCGATGCTGGAATTCATGGACCCAGATAAAACTCCCCGGCTGCTTGTGTTCCGCGGCCGATAAGAAGCCTGGAAATTAAACTTGCAGGGAGATCCCCTGGGGAAATGAGCTTTCGCTCCCCAACTTGGGCACGTGCTCGTTCTCCGGGGGCCTGCAGGTGCTGCCACCCACCTGAAGCGAGCATAAGTGTATGTGTTCACATCACCTTGTTCTCTTTCCCTAGGTGAAATGAAGCAGTTTCCATTCTGCCTGCCAAAACATTGTGAATAGTACAAACTTCTTGTACGCCTTCCTGCCCACAGTCAACTCTGGCAGGCCTAGTTAAAGCAGAATTTTTAAAAAGCAGAGTTTTTGGTGCTTTCATGCAGCACTTGGCACCCTGAGAAGTTTATCTCCAGAATATATTTTTCCCCCTCCCTGGAACAGAGACCCTCTGTAGGGTGCTCAGGAGCAGGCAGAAGCAACGCCCAGGACCGTAGGTGTGCATAGCACATTTCATGTGCACCTTGGGATTCTAAGGTGAACATTTACTGAACACAAGCTCATACTCATAAATGACATTATTTTTATTCATCCTCACCAGAATCCCTGGTTTTTTTGGGACATTGGGGTGTATGTGGGCACACCCAGGACATCCTGTGAGGTCACCTATGCCCAAGATGATGAATAAGAATTGAGACTGTCCAGAGAAGAGGGGGGCAGGAAGAGAAGATAGGGCAATAGCCTAGAGTTTTATCCTTCTAGTGATGGAAAGAGTGGCTCTCCAAAAGCATGTTTGGGTTAAAGGCTCGTCCCAGGCTTGAAAGCAAGATTACAACTGGGCCTTAGCCCAGTAAATTACATACCTTCCAGCATCTGGGGGATCCAAATTGGAATGCTCGCTTTTTTGGTCCTGATATCTTGCGGGAGCCAGCTGACTCATGCCGGACCAAAGAATGGGACATTCCAGGATCCAGTCAGAAACCGGAATGTCTTCTGTAATAATAATACTACTAATAATTTATTACTTATACCCTGCCCATCTGACTGTGCCTCCCCAGCCACTCTGAGCGGCTCCCAACAGATTATTAAAAACTCGATAAAACATCAAACATTAACAACTTCCCTAAACAAGGCTGCCTTCAGATATCTTCTAAAAGTCAGATAGTTGTTTATCTCCTTGACATCTGATGGGAGAGCGTTCCACAGGGAGGGCATCACTACTGAGAAGGCTGGTTCCACGATGTCCTGCTTAAATCAGTACGGTTGAGCAATGTGAATTAAAATCAATCTCATTGCACAGCTATCACTCTCACATAAGCCCAGTTGAAAGTGAGCAGGCTTTCTCCTGAGCGACCTCAGGCAAACTGGTATTCTTCCCAGCTAAGAATAATTTTTAATAATAATTTTATTATTTATACCCTGCCCATCTGGCTGGGTTTCCCCAGGCACTCTGGGTAGCTTCCAGAACATATAAAATAATAATAAATCATCAAATATTAAAAACTTACTGATACAGAGCTGCCTTCAGATGCCTTCTAAAAGTTGTGTAGTTCTTTATCTCCTTTACATCTGGTGGGAGGGTGTTCCACAGGGAGGGTGCCAATGCCGAGAAGGCCCTCTGCCTGGTTCCTTGTAACTTCACTTCTTGCAGTGAGGGAACCACTAGAAGACCCCCGGAGGTAGACCTCAGTGATGGGAGTGGAGACGCTCCTTCAGGTATACTGGGCCAAGGCCGTTCAGAGCTTTAAAGGTCAGCACCAACAGTTTGAATTGTGCTCGGAAATATACTGGGAGCCAGTGAAGATCCTTTAGGACCGGTGTTATGTGGTCTCAGCGGCCACCCCCAGTCACCAGTCCTAGCTGCCGCATTCTAGATTAGTTGTAGTTTCCGGGTCACCTTCAAAGGAAGCCCCACGTAGAGCACATTTCAGTAGTCCAACGGGAGATAACCAGAGCATGCACCACTCTGGTGAGACAGTCCGTGGGCAGGTAGGGCAGGGGTTTGCAAGGTTTACCTCTCCTGGGCCAGTTCACTCCCACAGAGATAACTCTGTGGGCCGGATTGTGTCTTGCGCAGACGCGATTTCTGGCGCCACAAAAGCGAGTCCCCACTCTGCACTGCGCCAGTTTAGTGCAGTGAGCAGGGACTCACTGAGCGGGAGGCTCAGTTCGGAGGCGGCTTGTGGGCCGTTTAAACGACCCCCATGGGCCACTTGTAGCCCATAGGCCACAGGTTGCAGATCCCTGAGGTAGGGTATCAGCCTGCGTACCAGGTGGAGCTGGTAGACAGCTGCCCTGGACACAGAATTGACCTGCGCCTCCATGGACAGATGTGAGCCCAATAGGACTCCCAGGCTGCGCACTTAGTCCTTCAGGGCACAGTTGCCCCATTCAGGACTAGGGAGTTCCCCCTGCACACCCTGCTCCTGTCCCCCCCCCCCCCAAATAGTACTTCTGTCTTGTCAGGATTCTACCTCAATCCGTTAGCCACCATCCATCCTCCTACCGCCTCCAGACGCTCAGCTTCACCCCTCTGTGTTATAATGGCGATAATAATACTAGTCACCTAAATGCAGAAGCAGTGTGCTATCCGTTTAGCTTCTTCTATGGAATGGAACCCCCATCTTCAGAGATGGCATGGCCTTTCTGGCAGATGCCAGGAGACCAACAGCAGGAGGAAAAGGGCAGGCAAGGTTGAAGATGAAACAGGGGATGCCATTTTTCCTGCTTCTGTATTGTTCAGAACAAACAACAGGCGAGGAAGGAGCCCATTAGGCATTGTGCAAAATACATAATTTTGCGGTTAGATATTGAAGGTTCTTAAAAACACACAAACTTGTAAAAAAAGAAAGAAAGAAAGAAAGAAAGAAAGAAAGAAAGAAAGAAAGAAAGAAAGAAAGAAAGAAAGAAAGAAAGAAAGGAGAAATACAGTAAGTAATCTGCTGGGAAAAGAACAGGATTTGGGTTAAATGTTAGCAAAAACTTCATTTGTGAAAGAGACATGCTCGCATGAAGGGGGAAGGAAAAACAAGAGACAGCATTTTCTTCCGATAATCTGGTTGAGGCAAAGCTTGCTGTTGCCACACAGTGGGTCCTTTGGAACACAGCAACTGAACTAATCAAATAAGTGCTTTCCTTTTGAGGGTTTTATAGTAAGGAAATAGCACAGGGCAGAGTTGGGGGGGGGTTGCTCTTCTTGGTATACTTTTTCCCTCCTCAACGCCAGGGCACCAGGAATCAACTTGAATACATGTACCTTATGCCACTTCCAGAAGATGTACAGCAGGAATGGGTACATCTGTTTGTTCAAGGGTATAAAGGGGAATTTCCTGGATGTCAAGATGCAGGTTTGGGGCAAGTGCTTTTTGGTGAGAGGAGCCCAGCAGAGATTAAAAATCACAAAATATGCAGCCAATTAAAGCCTGAAAATATAGGCTGTTAGACCTTTAAAATATGCCCTTCCAACTTCCTTCCAAAGTTTCCCACTTCCCCTAGCACAGAGGAAAAAAGACCACACATTTGGTAAGTTAAAAAATGGTTCACTTACAAACTCTTCAAAGGTCAGGTTCATGAGCTTCAGAAAAATTGCACAGGCAGTAAAACTTGGTTTCCTTACAAAGTGGTGCAAGTTCAGGACAGAAGGCTATTTGGAAAGGGAGAAGGGTGTGACAGGGGTTTATAAAATTATGAATGATTGGCTATATATTAGATTTTTGTGGGGACACCCACCACAATTGACTGTCAGGATGGACAAAATAAAGTAGTTCTTCACAAAGCATATAAATATCAACTTATGAAGTCGTGAAGTGTGTTGATAGGCACTAGCTTGGATGGCTTAGGAAAGGGATTAGGCAAATTCACGGAGAGCAAATCTATGGTGGGCTTTTGAAAATATTTGGCTTTTGTCAACTGTTTCAGTAGATTCCAGATATTATTGCATTCCTTGAAAGCATCAGAACTCCTTCATGCAGCAGGAAGTAAGGGCACTTCTAGACAACCTGTTAATCAAGGCTTCATCCCTGTCCATTTGAGGGGAGACTAGATGATTTCTCGTCAAAGCAATTGTCGTCCCACACTTTCTGCTGCATTTCCCTGTCACTTTCCTTATTGCAAAATCCTTTGGGGAATCTTGTTTGTTGCACGAGACCTCTCCATCCACTGCAACTGACAGCCCTGAATCTGCCACTATGTAACTGAATAGCGGGAACCTGGACTTGCCCCAAGTCCCTCGAAACTCAGTTCAGAGTAGTCACGTTGGGCCTGTGAGTTGCACTGCCCGACCCGCAGACACCACCTCCTAACCTCCAAAGGGATGCCCTCCCCATAAGTCAGGTGATGGCGCTGTGGGTTAAACCACAGAGCCTAGGACTTGCCGATCAGAAGGTTGGCGGTTCAAAGCCCCGCGACGGGGTGAGCTCCCGTTGCTTCGTCCCTGCTCCTGCCAACCTAGCAGTTCGAAAGCACGTCAAAGTGCAAGTAGATAAATAGGTACCGCTCAGGCGGGAAGGTAAACGGCGTTTCCGTGCGCTGCTCTGGTTCGCCAGAAGCGGCTTAGTCATGCTGGCCACATGACCTGGAAGCTGTACGCCAGCTCCCTCGGCCAATAAAGCAAGATGAGCGCTGCAACCCCAGAGTCGGCCACGACTGGACCTAATGGTCAGGGGTCCCTTTACCTTTACTTACGGTAAGTCAGGTGAAGCAAAGGACTAGAAAAAATAGAATATGCAGCAGTAATAGATTCACTTAGTGAATTGGTTGATTACGTGTATTGTATTTCCCCCCCTTTTAAATGTATTGCATTTTTTATTTTTCTGTTTATGTTTATTTTGGATAAATAAACAAATACCCAAAATCTTGGAAGCAAGCTTTCAGTTTTGACAACACTCAGGATAGGTGTGAATGCTCAAAAGTAAGAAAAAGCACCCAGGCACAACACGATGCTACATGCACAAACCAGCAACACTGAATATTCTTTAAAATAAATATTATAAATACAGATATGGGAAATACTGGAGGTGGGGAGTTTGTATTAAAAATAATAATATGAAAGCATTTCCCTGCTTGACAGGATCACAAACTCTGTCACTTACCTGACCCTCCCGCCCAGCAAAGCCAGATATTCACACGAACAAATCAGAGGTTGGGGAATAAGGTTCGAGCTAGGAACTATAAATAACCTCGTTTGCTCCCGTCTGGACTACAATTCCCAGCAGGCAGTGTGGCCAGCCCTCTCTGCCTTCGCACCTGCTGGAGGAGAGGCTTTGTTCACCAGGCTGGAGGAAAGAGAAAGGAGAGGCGAAAGTTTTCAGCAGTTCATTCTGGGCTGTATCTGGCGCGCGGAGGAGGACGAGGAGAGCTTCGGGCACAAGAAGTAAGTCAAATTAGCTTACGCTGTGATTTTTTTTATTTTTTGCTAAAGCAACTAACTTGCAAGAGAAGAAGGGAAGAAGAAAAGGGATGGGTGTGTGTGTGTTTTCATAACGGCAGGAAGAGGGATGTGCATTGCTGCACACTGAATTTGCAAGCATCCCAAGGGCCTCGCCTAAGTTTTAGGCTGGAGGTGTGTGTGTGTGTGTTCAAGTGGGACCTTCTGCCTTGAGCCTCAGCAGGACGGACAGAAATTCAACAGGTGCAGCTTCCCCATAACTCCCCATCGCCATGACAGGGGACAGCGGTCGAGGAGCTGTCTTTCATGTTGGCTGTGAAAAGCACGGGCAATCTTCTCGCATAGAAATAAAAGAGGATAAACCCTCAACTTTTTCACAGCCTCCCCCCTCCCCACCTTAGGATCTCATCACTCGACAAAAGTTCTGCAAACTTGTATAGGGAACACATAGGATAGAAACTCGGGGAAAGTGAGGATCTGTGAGCTGTAAGAGATCAGCAATATTTGGGTTGTTCAGACGTCAGCGCTATAACATTCCCAGATCCTCGCAGCCACCCCTCTACCCCAAATGCACACAAAGAGGTTTTTGCCTTTTCTTTCCATTTGTGCAAAGCAGCAATAGAAAAGAAGATAGTGGAAAATGTCCTGTTCCCCTTGGCTATCTCCTTCCTGCGAATTAGAAATGCTTCTCCTAATTTTCATTAATCTGACTTAACTTTTTGAAAGGGAGAGAGAGAGAGAGAAAGCAAGAAAGAACAAGTTTGCTTCCCTTTCCCTCTTGGCTAAAAAGTTTGATTAGCCGGGACGTAGTTAATAGCTTTTCACGGTTCATTAGTAGCATTCATAATAAGGCCCCGGGTGAAATATGAATAGGCTTGCGTGCCAGAGGATGTTTCTCCAATGGCGGGAGGGGAGGTGGGGGTTCACATTGGATGACTTTGGTGGGTGCTCAGCCTTAGCCAGCAGAAGTGGCTGCTGTGTCCCAGGCAGCCCACAACTGTGTGGCAGAATCGATCCTTCTGGATCATTAGGAATGTTCGGAAATTGCCTTAATATCGAGTCAGAGCATTGGTCCATCTGGCTCAGTGTTTCCTACACTGGCTGGCAGCAGCTCTCTTTCAGGGTCTCCCCACCTGGAGATAACTGAACCTGGGAACTTTTCAGCGCACGGCTGAGATTGCAGCAGCGCATAGCTAAAAAGATGCCTCAAGTCCTTTATCAGATTGACGTCCGTTTATGCTTGGATTCTGCAGTCCCGTCGCTGCTCTGTGCGTGGATAGAATGACTTATTTGTTGAAACACTCGGCAGGATAAGAATCTCTGCTTTCATTTAAAACCATGTATATCAAGTTGCTAGTCCTTAGGATTACGGGGACCGACACAGAAGTATGTAGGCAGGGCACTGTGCAGTCTGCAAAATAAGAATGGGGCCACGCAGAAATTCCAGGTGTCAGTTGTAGGACTTCAGCATTCTGTACAACTCATTGTCTCTGTTCCCCATTTCTGGTAATGGCTCCTAAATCAAACTGGGGGTTTTTTTGTGTGTAGCAGGAGGTATTTTCCATTTCTCCTTTCACCACCCCCCTGTTTAGACAATGGCCAGGCATTTTATTCTGGGTGCAGTCAGCTTGGAGCTATTAAGCAGTTGATCTTTTTTCTGGCTGGCAGGGAGACTGCTATTTAGCAACAGGTACATTGGCTTAAGGGCAAGAAGGCTGGCACCTGGGGGTGGCTCCACGGGCTGAGCGCAAACTGCTATGTTGACACCAAGAGCGTCAAAGATGTCTATCGCTATGAATGCTGCTAAAGAACTATGCAAGCTTTGCCGCCGCACAGAATTCTTCAGCAGACAGAATGGAAAGGCGTCTGCATCTTGGCTGTAGAGAAAGCTGATCTTTCCATTGTTTTCATTGGGCAAAAATACACATACACATTAGGACAGAAAACAAAGAAATGCCAGGCTTTGTTGTTGTTTAGTCGTTTAGTCGTGTCCAACTCTTCGTGACCCCATGGACCAGAGCACGCCAGGCACTCCTGTCTTCCACTGCTTCCCGCAGTTGGGTCAAACTCATGCTGGTAGCTTCGAGAACACTGTCCAACCATCTCGTCCTCTGTCATCCCCTTCTCCTTGCTCCCTCCATCTTTCCCAACATCAGGGTCTTTTCCAGGGAGTCTTCTCATGAGGTGGCCAAAGTATTGGAGCCTCAGCTTCAGGATCTGTCCTTCCAGTGAGCACTCAGGGCTGATTTCCTTAAGAATGGGAGGTTTGATCTTCTTGCAGTCCATGGGACTCTCAAGAGTCTCCTCCAGCACCATAATTCAAAAGCATCAATTCTTCGGCGATCAGCCTTCTTTATGGTCCAGCTCTCACTTCCATACATCACTACTGGGAAAACTATAGCTTTTACTATATGGACCTTTGTTGGCAAGGTGATGTCGCTGCCAGGCTACATGGGGGCTATTCGGGATCTTTTTGCCCCAGGTGAAGCCTCCAGAGGAGCACCACTGAGGTTCCCAGCCTGTGTGTGTGCGCGCAAATGTTTGGGGTGTGTGTGTGCCAAACTGGGTCTTTAACCTGGGTGCAATAAAGCCTGTTTTTGCCCCTGATGCCAGGACAGTTCAGTGTTCACTGGCCCAGTTAAACCTCAGCAATGGAGTCTCCTTAGTCCTCAGTGAGCCTGACGTGGAAGTTATTCTAGAGTAACTCTGGCCTCCTGTTCTTCAGATGCTTTCTTACAGGCCTGTCTGGCCTCCTTGCAGCAGGGATGCAGAATCTGTGGCCCTGTAGACATTGTTGGACCACAACTCTCACCAACCCTAGTCAGCATGGCCAATGGCCAGGAATGATGGGAGTTGTAGTCTAGGGATGAGGAATCTGTGGCCCTCTAGATGTTGTTCGACCACAACTCCTATCAGCTCCAGCCTGCATAGACAATGGTCAGGGATGATGGGAGTTGTAGTCTAAGAACATCTAGAAAGTCACAGGTTCCTCAGCCTGCCTCACAGGTCTAGTAGTTTGGGCAGAGAGCTGGCGGTTAGTGGGTAGCTGGATCCTATCAGCACCAAGCCCTGACAATCCCCCCAATACTAGCATCAGGACTCTCTGTGGCTGCAAATCTTGTCACAACCTTAGTTTTATTTTGATTTTTTAAAAAAGATATATATTTATTAAATTTTCAGATATACATTTCCCACCTGTAATGTGTATGGGTTGCTCGTGCGTAAGTTGCCGCCTCTCCAGGCTTTGTTGCCTTGCTAAACCTTTCAGTCTGGGCAGCCCTTCACTTCGTGGCTGCCTCAGTCGCTAGCAGAATCCGTCAGTGGGCGTTTCTTAAATCTTTTCCAACATAAAAGTTGTTTGACACCCAGTCTCCTCCAACTCTCTCTGCGCGGAAGTCTTCTGTGCAGGGTGGACGTGGGTAGCGGAGGACCCGTGCTCTCCCCGCTGGTGTCCGGTGAAGAGTCCTGGAGCCCTCTCGCCGATTCCCCCATCAGCCCCTCTATATCCCTGGTGTTGCGCTGATTTGCTTCCCCATCTGCGGAGCTGCCTCTCTCACTGCTGGGCCCTTCTCCAGCATCATTTGAGAGCCTTCCCTCCGCCTCTAGCTCCGATGTCAGTTCCCTGACACCACCATTCCACAACAGTACACCCAGCGACTTCCCTTCTTATCCTTCCATGGTTCCTGTACTTCCAAAAGTAACTGCATATTCTGTTTCCCCCATCTATTTCTTTCCATTATATCTTAATCTACATTATGTTGTTGAATTTACAATAATCCCGCTAGCGTATTCACTTGCTTACAATTGTTTTCTAAATACTCCACAAATAATTCCCATTCCTCTTTATACACCTGTTCTTCTTGTTCTCTTAACCTGCTACTTAGGCCTGTATTTCCATCATTTGCAGCTGCCATTCCTTCTTCCTTTGATATACATATATATATGTGTGTTTGTGTTTAAAAAATCATTAATTGACTCTTTAAAATTGTGGATGAGCCTTAGGAGCTATATACTGCTCAGACTTGTGAATATTCTGGCAACCGACTGCAGAAGGCAGATGTAGGAAGCCCACAGGAAAAAGCAGTAATATACAGAATTGCATCATATTAGGGGCAATCACTTACAAAAATGTATATGCTGGTTAAAACAGCATACCCCCCCCAAAAAAAAGTAGTAAGAGAAATTCATCCCCAAAATGTTGACAAGTTTTGATAAGGGCTTTAAAAAACAAACAAACAAACAAACAAACAAAACGAAAAAACCAACAACAAAAAATTGCTGTGGAAATGTGGAGAACTGAATTTACATTTGGAAAAATGAAAGAAACCAAAATCAACATATTCATCCTTAACAATGGCCACTGGTCAGCATTTGGCCAGATCAGTCACCAGCTCAGAAGAGCTAATACCCTGACCAGACTGTGCCACCATTTACCACCCTCCTCTCTGGTACCCCAGATAGATGTCCTAGCAGTGGGTGGACAGCAATGCAGGTTTCGGCTCCCTTCCACCATGGCTGCCCGTCATTTTCATTTACCCCAAATGTAGTGCTCTGGCCCACAGATATGCAAAAGCTGGTGTTGCTGCTTCTGCTGTGGCAGAATAAATGGGGCCCATGGGCAGCCCTGGCTGAAGGCTCCCCAGGAGTCTGGTGCCAGCCCTGAACGACCAGGCCGGTCAGCCTCTGCACATGGATTGGGAGGGGGGGGTACCATCTTGTTCTCTGTCTCAGGCAGCAAAATGTCTTGGGCTCTCCCTGCAGGCTGAGCGAACATGCCAACAGGAACCAGGCCAAGCAAAGCTGCAAAGCCACACAACGCTGGCAGCCAAGGAATCTGAGAGCTGACTCACAGAAGACACCACCTCATTCCCAGGGGGAGACAGACACCGGAGCCTGCAGAGGCACAAGGAGCAGCACGGTCCGTGCCCTTCCTTCTCCTTGAGCAGTTAAGATGGGGGAAAGGGAGGCTGGGAGGTAGGAATGGATGGGTAGGATGGATAGAAGTGAAGGAAGGAGACCGGAGAGAGAGAGAAGGAAAAAAGCTCTCCTCCTCTCCGATAGCCATTCCTAGCAGCAAAAACAACTCTGCAAAGTTACAGAGACAACCACAGCTCAGGAGGCCGTGCAGCTGGGTTGCTGGCTATAATCTGGAACATCCAGCATGGCGGCCAGTCGGTGGGCAACCTTCGGCACTCTAGACATTGCTGGACTACAACTCCCAGACCGTTGGCCATACTGGCAGGAGCTGATGGGTTTTAGAGTCCAACAGCATCCGAAGGGCTGCAAGCTGTGCATACCCCTGAGGTGTGGAGTCCTGGCTTGTCCTGTTATCCCACCTGACAGCAAACGTCCCTCACCGAGAGGCTGGTTGGCTGCCAAGATTCCCATTCCTGAGACTGCGCAGTTTTCTCTGCCAGTGCAGCCCGTTTGCAGACAGGAAGCTCAGGAAGACTCCTGCCGGCTTGCTGTTTCGCACCGTTGGACGGGCTTTGCTGCAGCGTGCCCAGATCACGTAGCTGTCATTTTGCCCTTGTAAGCGAAGTCGCTGTGTAGCTTTCTAGGGCGCAGTATGAGGTGGGTCGGGGCAGGGTGGGGTGAAATAATTGATTCTTAAAGAAAAAGAATTGGAGGGGGGGAATATTTTATTTTAAAAGGTGGCAAATGGTATCTTTCCCCACATACAGGGTAGTGGTTAGAGTGTTCCATTAGGACAGAGCGGGAGAGAATCTTTTGCCTGTGGGTCAAATTAAGCCCGTTAGGACTCCCCTGTTGGCCAATGAGGTCATTAGGGTGAATAGGTAAAGGTAAAGGGATCCCTGACAATTAGGTCCAGTCGTGGATGACTCTGGGGTTGCGGTGCTCATCTCACTTTTTTGGCCGAGGGAGCCAGTGTACAGCTTCCGGGTCATGTGGCCAGCATGACTAAACGGCTTCTGGTGAACCAGAGCAGCGCACGGAAACACCGTTTACCCCCCCGCTGGAGCGGTACCTATTTATCTACTTGCACTTGATGTGCTTTCGAACTGCTAGGTTGGCAGGAGCAGGGACCAAACAACGGGAGCTCACCCCATTGCGGGGATTCAAACCGCTGACCTTCTGATCGGCAAGTCCTAGAATCTGTGGTTTAACCCACAGCGCCACCTGTGTCCCTTAGGGTGAATATATGACATCAAAGGTGGGACAGGTAAAGGCGGGGTTTTGGATGAAAGACGCTTTGCAGGCACTGGACTTCCCAGGAGTCCACCGGCAGCTCATTCTCAATGCCTGGATAGCGCTGCACGCAAGACTTCTCCCAGGGCTGATAACCTGTAGAAATTTGGTGCTAGGAAGTAGTGCCTGCCCAATTTTATTTCAGAGCACATGGGGACGAAACAGGCCAACTGATGCCATTGTGACATCAGGTGATTGGCAGCTGGGTGGCCCCACCCAGATGCCAAAGAGGGCCCTGCGGAGGTGTGTGGAGATCAGGATCTGGTCCAGGGCTGGCCCAAGACATTTGGCCACCTGAGGCAAACCACAAAATAGTGACTCCCTTTCCTGGACTGGGAAGAAGGCATAAGTGAAGATCTACATTGGGAACAAAGTGGGAAGTAAATCACCCTTCCCTGAAGTTTGAAGTGGGAATCCAAGGCCACTGTGGGGAGAAAAAGGGCCTGCTCTGAATCACACCAGGTGGGTGCAGACCCCAGGAGTACCTAGAGGGCAGTTCCTGCCATTTGCTCCCTAGGGGTGGGAGGAAACCACCAGCACCTTCTCTTTCCCAAGAGTTTGCTGTAGGGTCAGCATTGTGGGGGCTTCCAAGGAAAAGGAAGATCCAGGCTCCAAGGAATTTGCCACAGCTGTTGCTGCTACTGCAGCAGTGGGCAGTTCATTCCGTGGAAGCCAGATCTGCTGTCCCTGTGGCTCCTGTCGCCTGAGGCACCACCTCACCTTGACTCATGGGTGGGCCGGCCCTGATTGAGTCTACCAGCCAGATCCAATTCCTCACTCCTCAGACTGAGACCTGGGAGATCACCACTCGGCCATGAAGCTCCCTGGGTGACCTTGGGCCAGTTGTCATCTCTCGGCCTAACCTACGTCACAGGATTGTTGTTGAAGGTGCAGTGGGAAGGTGCAGCTCCTGTGAAGAAAGGTGGGTTAGGAAAGTGATACCTAAAGGACGGCTGTGCCATGCCTGCTATTGTGGACTCGACACAGTGGGATATACTCCCAGTAAAAGCACAATATCCCACCCAAGTGTGGAAAAAAGTCCATTGCAAACCCACTTGGTGCTGATGACAGAAGAGCAATTATTCAGTTTGCTCTGGGACCCTGGGAGCACACCAGGACTGCGGACTAAACAGTGTTCGGAATCTGTTGTTTAAGAACCTCGGCTTAGCTGATGGGAAGGCCACCTCTGCAACTGCGAGGGATAAAGGAAGAAGAAGGAATTGAAATTCAGCCGAAGTTCTAAGCGGGAGACAGCTGTCTGAGAGCACCTGATAATAACCTACCCTGCTGATGATGCCTTGTGGCTCCAAATGGCAGTCACAAGGCAGACGAGGAAGAGGAGCGGCTGTTGGCTCGGATAATAAACAAACATGATAGGTTGAGGCCTTCGTGCCCTAGGAGAGAGTTTCTGTCAGGGAGTTGCCCTTGTCGTAAAAGGCTCCTTTATTGCGCTTCTCCAAATATAAGCAGAACACGTGAGTTCAGTTGAGCTCTGAGGAGAAAAGCTTGGGTTCCCCTTTTGGTTGGCTAGCGGATCTCTTTGCCAGGGGCTTCAAGCTTTGAAATTGGGCCCAGAGGCAAATTGGCAGCCAGTGCAGCTGCTTCGAGACAGGTGGAAACAAAGGGAAAGAAGGCAAAGCCCCGACCAGATTAAGTTGATGGATTATGCCGAAATGGCAAAAATGACTGGAAGAATCAGGAATCAGGAAGACCAAAATTTTAATAAGGAATGGGGGAAATTGATAATTCACCATAAAAACCATTGCAAACAGTTAAAATCATTGGTAGAATTGGAATAACACTTGTAGTTTAATGGTGAATTTTGGATATAATGGAGATGTAAAAGATTTGGATTATTATAAAAGTGGAAGGAGGAAATGATTAATAATAGGACCCACAAAGGGGAGGAGAGAAGTCCAGCAGATTCTGTGGAATCTTGTTTTTATGTTGTATGTTGGATATGTGATTGTAAAATTCTAATCTGAAAAACCAAATAAATATATTAAAAAAATTAAAAAGATAGATGGGGAAAAGATGGGACTGCGTCATCCGAGGCCCTTCTTTGTGTGTTTCCCCCTTTATGGGAGGTTTGGAGAGATGGGCAACGCAAGAGCCTTTTCAGTGGTGGCCCCTTGCTTGTGGAGTGCTCTCTCCAGGGAGGCGTGTCTGATGGCATATTTATTTTTAGGCACCTTTACCTGGGATTCTGGGCCTTTAATTTGAAGGGTGGCATTGTGGCCTTTTATCTGCATAGCTGTGTTTTTGTTTAACCTCGCAAGTAGTTTAGTCCTCAAATCTGCTTGCTCAAGACCCCAGCAAGGAGAGAATGAACGGAATTGGGGGGAGGAAGTGCTAAGGTATGATTTAACTCAGTAGCTGACACTCCCCTCTAGTTCCTTATTTTGATCTGTATTGTGATGCCTAACTCTCTGGAGCCTCGTGACCTAGGGAGGAAAGTCCACCTTCCTTCAACCTTGCCACCTGATACGTGATGTTTTACGCATCTTCAACAACCCTCACTCCCACGTCACACCCACAGCTGTTTGTGCTATAAATCCAGCGCAAGACCAGCAATAAATCTCCAATGTTGTGCCAGTGTCCAAGTGGGCACGTCCTAGCCAGGAAAGCAACCTCAAACAACTCATTTCGTTTTGTTCCTATATAAAGAACTGCCAACCTAGCAGTTCAAAAGCATGCCAGTGCAAGTAGATAAATAGGTACCACTGCAGCGGGAAGGTAAACAGCATTTCTGTGCGCTCTGGTTTCCGTCACGGTGTTCTGTTGTGCCAGAAGCGGCTCAGTCTTGCTGGCCACATGACCCGGAAAGCTGTCTGTGAACAAATGCGGGCTCCCTCGGCCTGAAAGTGAGATGAGCGCCACAACCCCATAGTTGCCTTTGACTGGACTTAACCGTCCAGGGGTCCTTTACCTTATTTATATGTATATATATAGAGAGAGAGAGAGATACCAGGAGCACACTGGAAGAGGAAGAACAGGATGCCCTGCCTTTGGTGCCTTGAAAGTTTATCTTGATGAAATGACAGGGAACCAAGTTGATGTCAAGCTCCCGGTTTATTATTTTTGTCTGTCTGTCTGTCTGTCTGTCTGTCTGTCCACCTGTCTTCCATTTAAGGCATTCATTCACTCAAGGGATTCCCCAGGGATCAGTTCCCCGCTTTGGAGGAATCTCTCTGAGCATTGGAGAGGTCACTTTATTTTGTCTTTGCTAACCACATCAATCAGAGGCTGCGTACAGTCACACCATATATACAATGCACATTTTCTCCCCTCACTTCAAGACTCCTGGGAACTGTAGTTTGTTCAGTGTGCTGGGAATTGTAGCTCTGTGAGGGGCAAACGATAAGGGCCAGGTAAAACCTTTCCTCTACAACTAGGCCTTTAACTACTTGTGGCCTTTTGGAAGTGAGTGGGATGTTTTTAATGTATTTATCCCTCCTCCCATTGGTTTTAAAGTATCTATGTGAATTTGTTTGTTTGTTTGTTAGCTTGCTTGCTTGGTTGTAAGTCACTTTGGGTTGTTCTGGGCAAGGTAAAGTGACTAATAAATTTAATAAATAATAATACTAATAAAACAACTAGGCAGTTGGTGCAAGAGCGTGGTGCTGATAACACCAAGGTTGCAGGTTTGATCCCCTTAAGGGACAGCTGCATATTCCTTCATCGCAGGGGGCTGGACTAAATGATCCTCAGGGTCCCCTTCTAACTCTACAATTCTTTAATTTCTAAAAAATCTATGAACTACAGCTTCCAGAATTCTTTGGTTGGGGAGGGAGAAATGTGTTTTTAAATGTAGGGTTGCCACCTGTACTGCATAGTACAGGATTGTCCCGTATTTCAATGTAAAATGCTACGTTCTGTATTGTAGTTTTGTCCTGTATTTCAGGTCTTCCCTCTCTGTCTCTCTCTCTCAGGCAAGTTAAGGGTCTTCTCCAAATGCATCTCTTTGAAAGGGTGTGTGAAAGGTCATGCATTTAAGCTCTGGGTAGCCAACCACAGACAGATTTGCAGATTCGTGTGCGTGCGTGCGTGCGTGCATGTGTAGGGGTGACAGATTCCTGAGGGGCCATCCTGTTAGGCTGCAATAGATTGCAATGGGTTGCTCTGAAGTCACTTCGGTACGTCGCCTCTCAGAACGAGTGCCAGCTCATCCTTCTCCCAGAGTTCAGCGGCGATGGAAATAGGGACATTCCGGGTTCAAATCAGAAGCTGGGATGATAGCTTTCATAATTCTGGGACTGTCGCTGCAAAAACAGGACGCTCGGAGGGTATGCTAACGCTGCTTCTTTTCCTTTCCCCAGGTGTGGAGCAGAGGTAGAGTCCCGCACCATTCTCCCTTACCCACGCCTGGTACTGTGTGGCGCACGCGACAGCTACATCCTGCCCCCCACCCCCCGTGACACCAGCCAAACTGGACACATCAGCTTTGGAGCAGGCACAGCCAGGCCGGAGCCTTCCTGATAGTAACCAGCCCGTTTTCCTCCTCAGCGAAGCACCGGCAGCTTCTGCCTCAACCCCGGATGGGCGACGGAAGCAACATGATGCAACCACCCTCACTGGTGGGTACTGCCAGGGGAGCACACCTGTATTTTGACAGCCAACCTCTCTTTACAGGGAACTCTGGGAATTGCAGCTCTGTGAGGGGAACAGGGGCTCCTGACAACGCTTAGCCCCCTTAACAAACTACAGATCCCAGCATTCTTTGTGGGAAGCCATGACTGCTTAAAGTGCTATCAGAGAGTGCTTTTCTTTCCTTAGGGAATTCAGGGAAATGTAGTTCTGGAAGGAGGGCAGCGCTAGAGATGTACAGTAAAGGATTCTTAGAAGCCTCCTGCAATTCTTGGGGTGTGTGTGTGTGTGTTGGAAGAAGCCTTAGCTGTTAAATGAGTATAAATTCAATATACAGTGGAACCTTGGTTCTCGAAGGGCTTAGTTGATGAACAAATCAGCTCCCAAATGGCAAAAACCTGGAAGTGCTCCGGTTTTCAAACGTCTTTCGGAAACCAAACATCCAATGCGGCTTCTGATTGAGTGCAGGAAGCTCCTACAGCCAATTGGAAGCCATGCCTTGGTTTTCAAACGGTTTTGGGAGTCGAACAGACTTCCGAAATGGATTATATTCAAGAATCAAGGTACTACTGTAAAGTTGTATATTCCCTTTAAAAAAGTTAGCAGAATAATTCCTATTTTCCTCAGAAGTAATAGAACTGGAATAGTTTATTTTGCATGTGTTCTTATTCAGCGCAATCTTATGCATGTCTACTCAGAAGTAAGTCTCCTTAGAGGTATTCATGTGAAATGTGTTAAGCCACTCCTGTTATATTGGGGGGGGGCATCCTGCTTATTCTTCTTAATGGGGCTCAGGACATTGCTCTGATGGTACCACCGCAGCCAGAAATATTATCTCACACATTATCTCACGCATAAAGAGGAAGGTCCGTATTATTATCTTTGCATTGCAAGTTCAGGACTAAGGCTGAGATAACAGCAACTCACCTAAAGTTTATCCTCTGGGTGCAATTTGAGCCAGGGACTTCCTGGTTCACAACTTGCCCACTTAAACTCTCCACTATTACACAAGCCCTCTTTGGGAATGGAAGGGCATTGCACTATCTTCAATTAAGGAAATGAAATGATGCTTTATGGAAATATGACCTTTCTGCCAACAGCAGGGACAGTCCCAAAGTTGGGGTCCTTATCCTATTTGGCCCATGCACCAACCCAGAAAACCTAGAATCTAACTTGATGCCCACTGGAGAGACCCGTTCCCCCATGGCAATTTCTATCCACTTGTAAATACGATGGCAACTAACTTAGAAAAAAGACCATCCTAGGCTGCTGCTTTGCCTTTTACAGTAGCTTTATTGACAGCAAGGATGGAGAACCGGAGGCACTCTGGATCCTGCTGGACTTTTGTCCAATGCTGACCGGCGTTCGTGCCAATTAGGGTTGATTGGAGTTCAACAAAACCTGTAGGTTGAACTTGCAACCTCCTCAACCCTGTTTTACAGCATGGAGATTGTGTCATCGCCTTCTGCAGTTTGCAGATCATGACACAGGAGAAGTGGCTGGCTTAAAAGCAGCTGTAAAAAAAAAAAAAGTTTGCAGCTGTAGATGTAATGCACCAGGATAGCAAAACAAGAACTGCAGCAAGCAAGAACTCCAGCTCTTATAAGCCACACCCATTTCATAGAATCATAGAATTGTAGAGTTGGAAGGGACCGTGAGCGTCATCTAGACCTGCGATGCAGCAATCTTTTGCCCAGCATGGGGCTCAAACCCACAACCCTGAGATTAAGAGTCTTGTTCTCTGCTGACTGAGCCATCCCAGCTTTAAAAGGGACTTTAGAGTTGAGTAGGAATATGGCTTAGGACTGTTTGTAAGGGAGGCAGAATTTAGTGGATGCAACATTTCCCCTGCACAAAGTTGCAGCGATGGGAAGCCTGTTGAATTTCTACCCGTTGTGCAATTGTTAGAGATACAGGAACCTTCCTAGGGTGAAAAAAGAAAGTTGGCAGAGAGAGAAAACCCTGCCTGTGGGCATGGGATTCACCAGCAGCTGTGGCCGTTCTCAATCTTTGCCACCTTAAAGAAGCCCTGAACAATTTCCTGTAGGAAAGGGAAACCAGATCCTGAACAGTCTTCACAAGTACAGGCCTGCAGTTCTCCAGGAGATCAGACTGCGCCACTCCCTGCCAACATAGCTGGTTTGGCTCCAATCACGCCTAAGTTGGCAACTTCTGATTAAAATGAAATCGAACCATTGTGCCTGGGTGGAGCCGATATGGAAAAAAGGATGTCTGTTTGCCATTGGGACTAGTGCTGGCAAGCACAATGAGCTACGCTGAGTCTGTCTTTCAGTTCAAGCTGCCCTGCTTTCCCCAATGAATCATTCTCCACCGGCTGCCGCCTGTTACAATGAGGCTCCCAGGATATGGGACAACTGTGGACCTTCCTTCTGTGTGGATTTCTAAGGTCTCTGTGTAGCAGGAGGAGGTACATGTGGCCCTCCCGATGCTGATGGACTACTGCAGCTCTCATACCCGGGACCGGTTTGACCTATGAGATCGCCTTACCATCACGTGTGCCCACGCGACTGCTTCAATCAGCGGAATTGGCACTGCCACTGGTGCCGCATAATACCCGTGCTGCATTGGTAAGAACTTGATCATTTGGCATGGCAGCACCAAAAGTGTAGGTGGGTTCCCACGAGGCAAGACACAGTGATAACAGCAAGAACCTCTACTTGAACAGAACTGGACAACAGGGGCAAAGCAACTACTTATATACATTTCTGAAGGTCTGGGCTACTCCCACTCCCAACGTGATTGGCTGTCTAAACTTCCAAGCTGCGAATCATGACTCAGAGTTTAAGGGCCAATGGCAGATTCCCAAATCCTGAAATGTTCTGGGATTGGATATCATGTATCAAATCAGAACACAGGGGCTCAAATTCCTTAGTCCAGACTCAAGCTCAGGCCACTGAATACCTAAGAGCACCGACACTTTGGAACTCCCTGCCTATGGATATCAAGCAGGCATCTCCACTGCGCTCTTCTTAGCTGGAAGCATTCTTATTTAGGTATCTGAAGAAGTGTGCATGCACACGAAAGCTCATACCAAGAACTAACTTAGTTGGTCTTTAAGGTGCTACTGGAAGGAATTTTTTTATTTTATTTAGACAAGTCTGCCTAAATGCTTAGAGAGCTGAGTCAATTTATAATCTGCTTTGCTATTTTAACTTTTGTATGTTTTACAGCGTTGTTGCAATTTTTAAAATTGAGTTTATTGTTTTTTTCTTTTTGCAAACCAATTTGAGGTTTTGTTTTGTTTTTGTTTGTTTTTTGTTTTTGTTTTAACAATCAAGCAGTGTATAAATTTTATTAAGTAAATGAGCCCTGAAGGTTGCTCATGCCAGCTAGGTTTGAACATTGGTTAAAATCCAGTGGTTATTTGGCAGCACACGTGCCTGGTTCTGCCCAACTTTTCGTGGGCCTGCCACAGCCTTGGGAAGGCCCAACAGGGCCCACCACAGCTGCAGAATACTGAGGGATCTTGGCACCCTCCTTGAATTTTTTGGGGGGACTCAGCCCCCCGCCTCCCCCCAATGGCACCCCTGTTTGGCAGGCCTCTGTGGTATAGCCACAGGCTCTTGTGGTCCTTCTGCCAAGCGTTAGAACATAGCTCTGCTTTCCGAAAACTGACGAGGAGTAAGGGCAAGGCACCATATATTTAAAGTGCTATGATACCATGGCTTCCCCCAAAGCATTCTGGGAGCTGTGGCTTGTTAAAGGCTCTGAGAGGGTTTTTTTTGAGGGGAGATGCCTATTCCCCTCAGAGAGATACAATTCTCAGAGTGGTTTCACAGTCAATCCGTCTTCCAAGGAAACTCTGGGAATTGCAGCTCTGAGGGGAATAGGGATCTTCTCACAGCCTCTCAGTACTCATAACAAGCTACACTTCCCAGGATGCTTTGGGGGAAGCCATGGCTGTTCAAAGTGGTATCATGGAGACATAACTCAGCAAGGCAATCCTGCTGTGTTTTACACCCACACACACATCTATACCTGAATCCCATACTCCTTGAAGAAAGTTTGAAAACAGAGGCCACTGTTAATCAACTTTCTCTCATGAGCCGAGGAGCTTGGAGGCAGATAATAGCCTTTAAGGGAGCTGGAAGTTGTTCGAGAGAGGCTTGGCTTACCAGCGTGATCAGCAGCCTTCAACTGCGTGATGCCAAGCAGATGGAAGGCACCAGCTGGCAGTGGCGTAGCGTGGGTTGTCAGCACCCGGGGCAAGGCAAGTAATTTGCGCCCCCTAACCCGTGGATTTGCGCCCCCTAACCCTAACCCCCAGATGTTGCGCCCGGTGTGGCTGGCCCCCCCTGCACCCCCCACGCTACGCCACTGCCAGCTGGCATCTGTGGCGGCTGCTGCACAAGGCAGCCCTCTCTTCCTGCTGCCTCTTGCTAAACCAGTTTTGCAGCTTTTCGGAACAGTTACAAAACCTTGCAGCAGCTGCTTGACTGAAAACAAGGCTGGATGAGTGTTCACACGCAGGAGCAGCAACTCCGCATTCAAACCAACTTCCGTCCCTCTGGAATAGTTGTTACCTGACTCCGGTTCTCTCCCCCTGAAAACCTCCAATTTCTTTCTCGCCGCGTTATCTACCCACATCCGCCCACAAGGAGGCAGCAGTTCTCTTTCAGTAGGAGAGAAAGCAGCGGTTTATTGCTGGTTGAAGAGGCAAAGAAGAAGCAGAGCTGCTCTCTTTGCAATTGCTAGGCTTTAGACTCTCGAAAAAGGAGATCTGTGTGGCCCTTCTGCACACCCTCACGCTCCAGGTTTCGCAGTTACAGAAAATGGGTCGGAATTCGTATTGTAGTTTTATTACATTCCAGAAAATTTCCTATACCATGCTAAATTATTCCAGATCTCGAGCACGTGAGTCAACTCACAAACTGCAAAGGAAGCCAGCTCCCCCACTCACAAACCCCCAAAAGTTCTTAAAAAGAAAAGACCTCCATATTTTTATGGAATGTATATATGCATTGGGACGTGGGTGGCGTTGTGGGTTAAATCACAGAGCCTAGGGCTTGCCGATCAGAAGGTCGGCGGTTCGAATCCCCGCAATGGGTTGAGCTCCCGTTGTTCGGTCCCTGCTCCTCCCAACCTAGCAGTTCAAAAGCACGTCAAAGTGCAAGTAGATAAATAGGTACCGCTCCAGTAGGAAGGTAAACGGCGTTTCCGTGCACTGCTCTGGTTCGCCAGAAGCGGCTTAGTCATGCTGGCCACGTGACCCAGAAGCTGTATGCCGGCTCCCTCGGCCAATAAAGCGAGATGAGCGCCCCAACCCCAGAGTCGGTCATGACTGGATCTAATGGTCAGGGGTCATGTATGCATTACGTTTATATCTCACCTTTCTTTCAAGGAGCTCAAAGTAGTATCTCTCTCCTTTCCCTTCGAGGTAGGTTAAGATAAGCACCTGTGACTGGCCCAAGGCCACCCAGGGAGTTGCACAGCTGAGCGGGGATTTGAACCCTGGTCACCCTAATCTGACACGCTAACCACACCACCACCACACTGGGCTAGATGATTCTGTATGTTCCGCAGAGCCACGGGTGCCCCATACCTGCAGTACGGACTCCCCCTGTTGGATGGTGTTTCCCAGGTAGAATAGCCAGGTGACGGGGTTGGGTGGGGAAGGGCAGGGTTCCTGCACACCCCTTTATTTGTTGTGTAGAAAGGGGGGGTTAGCAAGTCCCCTTATCCTCTCCCCTCCATCCCTGGCTACCCTAATCCCAGGGCTGATATGTTAATGGAGATATGGGAGCAATCACTTTGGGAAGCAGCAGATTTTGTGGGGCCCTGTCTCATTCCTGCTCCTAATCTGCCTCTCTTTGTACTGGTGAGCTAGTCCAAAACAGGGGTGCATGTGGGAAATCTCACTTTGGGTGTGTAAATGCTTAAAGCTGGCACTGGGGCCACATATGGTGGTTCTATCTCTGGCAGTGGGGAACCTGTAGCTGTAGCTTGTATCTTGACTACCATCAGGTCTGTGACTGTTGGGATCGGGGAGTCCAGCAGCATCTCAGAGAGTCAAAGGTTCTCCAGGCCTGATCTATCAGACTGGAGCTGATGAGAGTCAGAAACACCTGAACTGCACCAGGTTGGCAAAAGCTCAGAGCCAAAGACCCCTTTTCTGTCCTTCCCAAATCCTTTTTAGCCGAAGCCATAATATTTCTTTACTCTTCCCCACAGAGCTCTGCAGTAGCACCAATGTCCCTGAGGTTGAAATCATCAGCCTCCTGGGAGAGCAGCTACCCCTGTACCAACTCCGGGCAGACACCGTGTTTGGGTACGACCACGGCGATTGGATTCACACGCCGCTCATCGCTCTCGACGCTGCCAGCAGCCTCACGCCGCAGCAGACTGAGGAGACCCTGGAGTATTTCTGTAAGTGACCTCCAGGCTATTTGTCAATCTAAGGCTCATTCTGCTGGAATGGCTATAATTTGTCTGGTGCTGAGAATGCCCTCACTGCCTCCATGTGTATGCAGAGTGCTTTCTCAGGTCACTTCCTGGTAGGGCAGACCTACTGGCTCTGCAGAGATGTGCCACTCTCCCTCACCATGTTGAACTTGTCTAAGAATCCAATAGGCAAAAGAGGAAGCAGAATGGTAACTTGGCCACCTCTGCAAAATACAGACATGGTATAGATATGAAGGTCTGTGTATACGTGCATTGAGGGGATAGGAACAGAGAACACGGTTGCACACTAGTCTGAAAACACACCTCCCCGTGTGTGCAGACAACTCTTGAGAGCCTGTGTGGTGCAGTGGTCAGAGGGTTGGACTAGGACATGGGTAGGCAAACTAAGGCTCGGGGACCAGATCCAGCCCAATTGCCTTCTAAATCTGGCCTGCGGACAATCAGCGTGCTTTTATATGAGTAGAATATGTGTTTTTATTTAAAATGCATCTCTGGGTTATTTGTGGGGCCTAGGAATGCTTTCATTGTTCCCCCCCCAAAAAAATATAGTCTGGCCCCCCCACAAGGTCTGAGGGACAGTGGACTGGCCCCCTGCTGAAATAGTTTGCTGACTAGGATCTGGGTAGGCCAGACTTCAAATCCCCACTTGGCTCAAAATTTGGAGAAATGTGCATTTCAAAAGATGGCTGCGTTTTGGTTTGCATATTCTTTTGGAAAACATGAATTTGGTTGGTTGGCCTTTAAATGTGAACTGAATCAAATTTCTCCCTAAGACACTTTTCAGTCTGGGTTTGGCACTGAAATGGCCTTGCTCACTCTGGCTGATTACCTTTACTGGGAGGGTGTGACCTTGTTGATTCTCCTTGATCCTTCTGTGGCTTAGGGTGCCATTGACCCATGACATCATCCTGGATCCACTCTGCCGGCTTCTACAAATCTTCCACAGGCTTCCAGCTTGTTTCCAGGGCTTTTCAACATCTCTGTGTGTGCAGGCAGCTGTCATCCAGGGATATGGAGTTGAGTGTTGGCAGTACGAAGATGATACCCAACCCTATCTCTCCATTCCACCTGAGTTAGGAAAGGCCATGCAGATGAAGGACCAGTGTCTCAAGGCAGTAATGGGGGCCTGGAGACTGAATCCCAGTGGCTCCTGGATTCAGGAGTTGGGTAGGCAGCCTTCTGTGGATAGAGCTGCACTTCTCCTGAAGAGCAGGTGTGCAACTTGGGGGGGGTGGTACTCCTTGAACAGGTTGGTGGTGAACCCCTTCTCAACCTGAGGGCCACATACCCTCATGGACAATCTTTTGGAGGCCACAAGCTAAAGGTAGGTGGGACCAGAGACAAGACTGGGCATGGCCAGATGAAAAAAACGAGCACAGCAATAGCTGTGGCTCTTAGCTTTGTACAGCAGGTGACATCCCAGCTATGAACAACTGAGAGGTTTCTCCCTCTACTTGCCAGCCCCTGCTTTGAGATCTGCAGGAGAGGCACTGCTTGTAGTTCCACCAGTGGGAGCGATCCGTAGGGCGGTGCCACATGCCAGGGCCTTCTCTGTGGTGGCCCCTATATGTGGAACTCCCTCCCTGGGAAAGTCTGCTTCTTCCCTCTCCCTGATGGCTTTTCAGTGTCAATTAAAAGCATTGCAGTTTATTCAAGCCTCTGGCACGTAGTTTGAGGAATGCGAGTCTACCCAGGTCTGACTGCTAGATATTGTGCTTATGTTTACATGCAGTGGATTCTGCTATACAGTGGTACCTCAGGTTAAGTACTTAATTCGTTCTGGAGGTCTGTTCTTAACCTGAAACTGTTCTTAACCTGAATCACCACTTTAGCTAATGGGGCCTCCTGCTGCTGCCGCACCGCCAGAGCACGATTTCTGTTCTCATCGTGAAGCAAAGTTCGTAACCCGAGGTACTATTTCTGGGTTAGCAGAGTCTGTAACCTGAAGCGTATGTAACCTGAGGTACCACTGTATAGGTTTTTAACTAATGCTTTATAGTTTTGTTGTGATGGCCGCTTAGGGGTGGGTGGGATAACTTTGTGGGCGGCTCTGAGTTTCTGCGAGAGGAGAGGTGAAAACAAGGAAGCCCAACAAATGAATGGATATTCACTAACATATGCCAGGTTAATTCCTGTAATTCCTTTGGCTGGCCTCTGGTTGGCAATTCTGAGAAGAGAACTCTGGGCTAAAATGGTGGTCCAGAAGGAGCTGTTCTTATGTCCTTGCCTGGGAAACTCGTTCTGAGGTGGAAGCGCCCCCTCCAGCTCAAATGAAAGCCAGCTGGACAGCTCTGCTGGTGGCCCTAAATCAGTATCCACCCTACTTACCCTCTGGACAAGGTCACCGAGAGCTAATCGTGTCTTAACAAGGTTGGCCGGGGAGATTTCCGGACTCCTAGAACATCCCTGCTATTTCTGAGTCTGAGCTGCGGCATCTTCTTACTATCAGCTATTAAATACACACACCCCACCACCCTCCTGCTGCTCTGCCCTTCCTGATTCCGCAAGGGACTAGGAAATTGCATTAAACGGGGGGAAGGTGCGCTCTGAAGGACAATGAACAAGCAGTCCCCCCTTCCCAGCTGTCTAAAGCACTCTCCCCATTCAACAAAGGTGGCCTGCCTTCCTATAAATGGAATCCCAGAAAAGCATATAACAGTAGGTGGGGTTTAGCAATGTGTGCCTGGACTCTGCCACTGTGCTCACATGAATTATAGAATTGAAGAGCTGGAAGGGACCTCAAGGGTCATCTAGCCCAACCCCCCCGCAATGCAGGAATCTCATTCAGTCATGTGAGCAGACTGAAGTGGCACAACCCAGGCATCGATACACACGGGACTCTGCTATACAGCTGCAAATAGAACGTTTTAAGTGTGTTTAAAGTGCATTATACAAATGTGACGCTAGATGGTCGATGGTGAGCTAATGGCAAATTCAATATAAATTTTAAAACTTTTTTTTATTTAAAAAAACGCATTTTCACAGCGGGGTGTTTTTGTTGTTTTTTTTGCATATATCTAGATTCAGCCACCCCACCCCCCACCCTGCACACAATAAAACAGTGTGTCAGGGAAAAGGCTAGAACACTCTGCTACATTACTGTGTGTGAGGACTTTTTTGTATTAGAGGGTTTGTTTGGAGCATCCTTTTTTTGCTTTCGCTATGACATGACCTCCTACCAGCAGTCTGAAGTAGTACAGCTCAGACACAGACTGCTAGCTGTTGCGTTTTATATTGTGAACTGCCCTGAGACCTGTGGGTACAGGGCGGTGTTCAAATTTAATAAAGAAGGAGGGGGAGGATGAGGCAGAGGAGGAACGGCTTTGAATTGGCATTAGCTTCCCATGTAGGATCCATTGTCTAGAGTAAGTAGTTGCCTTCTTACCATTTGGGGGGGGGGCTGTTCACGCAGCACTTTCCGCATCCGCATGAGCAGTTTGGAGGACTTGCTCCTTGGAGGTAAACTTGTGGCGTGCGGGGAAAATGTGTTGTGTGAACAGCCCTCCACTTACAGGCATGGTCCAGCAGCATAATGAAGATCTGCTCCTTTCTCCAATTGCCGCAGTCACCAGAATTGTCACCGGCTGCCTCCGTTCTGGAAGGGTTCATGTTCTGCTCTTCAGCCGAAGATGCATTGCTACCCTAGACCAAATTACCTTCTTCCTCTCTTTGTGTTATCTTTAGTATGCTGTGTGTTCTTTTTCTGAGTGGGTGGGCGCATTTGAGGCTGCACATGTGTAGGATCGTGTGCTCGAAAGCATGGCTTGCATTGTGACACCCCCCCCAAAAAAAACTGAGCTCTCCAACTAATCTTCCTCTGCAAAGATCCCCCGGGTAGCTAAGCAGATTGCAGGGTAACCAAAACAGGACAGCTAATTATGGAGGGGGATTACCTGCCTCCTGTGCGCCACTTACCTCTGTCCATATTTGCTTCTATCTATAGCTGTCTCAGCCACACAGGGCCTTCTGCTTCCCTTCTGTGCAGTGCTGGGAAAGGGTTGTAGCTCAGCAGGAGAGCATATGCTTGGCATGCAGAAGGTCACAGGTTCAATCCCTGGGGAAGTTTATCTGGCACCTTCATTTTTGATCCCCTCAAAATCCAAACCTCCTTCTAAAATAGAGGGTGGCTAACCCATGGCCCTGGATCCACATATTATGGGACTGCAGCTCACATCTGCCTTAACTAGCAGGGCCCAATGGTCAGGGATTATGGGAGCTGTAGTCCACCAGACACATGGAGAGCCACAGGTGAGCTGCCTCTTTTTTAAAATGCAAACCTTGGTGATGGTGGTGTCTTTCCTGCTGCCCTGTCATTCTCCACAATCCTTGGCAAGAGCTCCCTTCCTCCTCCTTCCAGCAAAAATGTCTTCCATTATTAAAGCCCCTACGTAAATTATTCAGGACTCCCTCGAAACCTTTTCACGCTGCCTGAAACGCCACGTCTGATGGAAGCTCTGCAGCTGCCAAAACCCTACACTATGCAATATGTAGGTGACCTGGACATAGGGGACTGGTATTGAGCCAACAGAACCATATAAAATGATAGCAGCAGCTCTAGCAGTTCCCCAAAGGTGGGGAAAAACTGATCATGATGGATTACTTTTATATAAAAAGGTGGGGTGTGTGCTTAAATAATTATTAGCTAACTCCAAAGGCAGATCCTTGGTGAGAGTCTGCCCAGGGTTTGCACAATGGGCTGCAGCGAAGTGGCAGCAACAAGCACACCAGCTTGACATGAAGAGGCTCTTCCTAGAGACCCCCGTTTAACCACTTCTCAAATGCTTAACCTGATCACACTGGGATCCGCTTCAGTCTCCTGTAACTGTCCCTAAAATACATCGCAGGAAAGTCCCAGTCATGCCACACTGAGTTATTTCACTCCCCACAAAGTGCCTATGGAAATCTGATTGCTCTCTTTTTAGAAACTACCCTAGTCCCTCTAATGCAGATTGAAATCCTTCTCAAGAGGCGCTGCCTGTATGCTGTACTGTTGTTAAGTACCACACCATGCATTCACACCAAAGTTAGGACCACCAACTTTTTTTTGTTTTGTTTTCTCTAGCTCCTTTGCCTTTAACAACAGCCCAAACTGCATGCAGTAGCAGGTGATAATGCTGATCAGTATTCCATTAAAAGATTCCTCCACATACAAGCCCAGGAAGGGCTCAGAGACTGGAAACTACTACTAGATCTCTAGTCCTTGACAGTTTCTAGTAAAGGCAGACTGCCAATACCTTATGTGTGTAAACATGCTTACATAAGTCCTTACACCCTTTCCAGCCCCCTTTGCTCAGATGCATGTAACACTAAGACGATTAAATATGGCTATCTATCTATCTATCTATCTATCTATCTATCATCTATCCTTCCCCTCCCCAATGCATTGTTATGCATGGGGTAAAGAGTCCGACTGATCTATGCTACTGAGTACAAAATCAGCATGTGGTGGTTAGTTTGGGTGAATTGATCCAGAGAGGAAGAAAGCGTGTCCGTGGTGAAATAGCTGAAACCACACCAACCCACACCCTCCCATTCAGAAAAAAATACTGCATAAAGATGGAGCTGGGAGTGGGATAGACCATTCTGCTGCATAACAACAGGGGGAGGCTGGCTGCTTCTCCCCCACCCGTCCCCCGCCCATTCCCCATTTTCCATTTGCAACTCTACTACCCAAGCCTTCGGTTCTCAGCTAGCAAGCTGCGCCCTCTGTGCTTTGCGCAGCTCTTTTGACGAGATGCTCTGAGCTGTGCGAATGGTCTATTTTCGCCCCTCCCTCCTGTAGACCCCCCCCTATTTGTTGAGGCGACAGTGGACTCTTCCCAAGCAGGTGGACAGCAGACTCTATAAATAAGGGTGGGTAAGGGCAAGTAGAGGCTGCATTGCAAAACAGCGCAGGAGGGTTGCGTTTGCTCCGCTTATACACGCGTTTGCAGCCCCTCTGCTTGCTTTGCACAACTGTTTGGCCTCTTGCTGGGAGGAAGGGAAGAGGCGCGTGTCCTCCTGTTAGATTCATGTTGCCCACGGAGGTCGGGGAATTGCTGGTCTCGCAGGGGATGGAATTCTGGACCAGCCCTGCCTCTTACGACGAAGTCAACGGGAACACGGAGCTGGCTGATAACACGGACTTGATATCCCAGGAGCTGGAGGAGGGTAAGAAGGCAGGGGGATAAATGGGAGGTAGGGTTGGGAAGAGAGGGCAGCGCGGGTGCGAGGATTGATATTGCGGTCTCTGACCTTCAGACTCCTTTGAGCTCCTGAAGATGTTTGTGAACAGACGACCTGAGTTGGTGGTGGGGAGATTGCAAAGCATTGTCTCTGGACCCAGATGCTATATGGTAGGGATAGACGATGGGTTTCTGGTGTGTATGTATATAAAAAAAATCTTTATCCCCCTGTGTGCTGAGATGGAACAGAGTTGTTGGAAGGCTTGCCTGTTGGTATTTTACTTACTGGACTTACGCACCACTTTTTTTCTCCCTTTACAAAATGTAAAGCGACTTACAGTATAATGCAATGCCAAAAATCAAAAGCGAGATGAAACCAAAACAAAAGGAAAACTAAAAACAGTGATATACGTTTAAAAAGCAGGCCAACAAATCCCAGCCACCCAGAGAGGCTGCAGTGTCTGGACCCTGCTATACCTGACTGCAATAGATGCTGGGCAGGTGTGTGTCTGGGAGAAGCTGGCAGTTACTGCCTGTAACCCACCTTTCTTCCAGAAGGTTAGCAAGGAAGTGTGCCTGTTCTTTTCCTCTTTCTGTAGGGCTGGCCTTCCCAACCCCACCCAGGCTCTGCCCCTGTGGCTTCAGCATCCACCTGACACACACTTGCAGGTGTGTGCTTTCTCCACCACTTCGTTGTCACGGCTGAAATAGCCTCCCTGGTTTTGTTCCTGCTTTTCAGGGATGCTCTTGAAGGCCCCAGGAGCGCAGCCAGTTTTAAGGGACAAAGCTGGCTCCCAGCTTGATGGTTTAAACCACTTTGTTGGAGCTTGCCTCTTCAGGCTGAGAAAAGAACCCAGAAGTCCTGACTGACTCTCACTTTACTCCTCTGAGTTCTTGTTTGTTTTATTTAGCATTGCACTTCCATCCCACTTTTCCCGCAAGAAGCGCAAGGTGGTGCACGTAGCTCTTCCCCCCCCCCCACCTCTGTTTTTAGCCTCGCAACCATCCTGTGAGGGAGATTGTGTAGAGAAACAAGGCCTGGCCCAAGCTCACCCAAGTGGCCGAGTCAGGATTCGAACTCTGGTACCCCAGGTACTGGTTGGACACTCTAACCTCTACACTGACACCTTCCTCAGTTGGGAGTAGAGAGAAATCTGGAGTCTGGGATCACCATTATAGGTAGATGGTCTGTCCTGCCTTTCAACAGGTGAATTAGATCAAATGACCTTTGCAGATTTTCCCATCTTAATTCCCACTTCTTTCTCTTCTTCACCCACCAAAGCGAAGCTGGAAGTGAAACATCATGATATTTGGAGTTTAAGATCCCATGCAGACAGTTAAACAAAAATTATATGGGTGTGTGGCAATTCATTACTGTTTACTGGCATCTCATAGGGAGGAATGGGGCCAGGCCTGATAGTTTAAAGAGCCCTGGAAGTGTTTTTTTGGAGTGAGGGAGGAGGAGAATAGCTGTTTTCTTCCCCTCAGAGTTGTCTCTCTATTAAACTGACAAAGAAGTGTTCCTATTAGACCCTTGTTTAAATGTAATTAAGCATGGTGATTTTGAGGGGCTGGGTGGTCTCTCTTGTGTGAAAACAATGAAATGCTTGAGGTGAGCAGAGGGTTCCCTGATCTATAGAGAGAGAAGTTTTGTAAATAAGAGTTTTATCAACATTTCCTGTAGAAGAATGTTGGTCCTCTAAATGCAGGGCAATCAAGGACAACAGACTTCGAAAAGGGAGGCGCTCCGTTTTCTGTTAAAAAATAAATGAGGCGTCTGAGGATCTGCACAATCTCTGGGCCTCATATGTTCTTTCATACATGTTTGTATAGGAATAAGACCTGGCTTTGGGAGAAAAATGTATTATGCAGGATCACTTGCCAAGAGAGCTGGGGACAGACTGCAGGTTCCTTTCGTTGTTGAATATATACATTTTTTTCCTGTGTTCATATACAAAATTGCCACGTGTGCAATGGGACGCTGGGAGTTCAATAGAGCTGAATTCACATATGCCTCTCTTGATGACTCACCATTAGATTTTCTGCACCTGCACTTATAGGAGAAGTTGTAGGAAAATAAATTATCTTGTGGTTGAAAGGATTCCAGGTGATGGGATTTGCCTTTGAGGTTTGAAATGCAATGGCTCGTTCCTACATGCAATGCCATGGTTGGGTTATGATCAAACCTTTGAACTTGCTTGTGTGAACTTGGCTCCATATTATTTTTTCCATGGGTTTTTTAATGAACTTGGAGGTGTGGGGTAGGAATGTCCACTCAATGATTCATAGGAATGCTCTGCAAAAAGCAGGTGTCCTACCAATCGTGTGGTGGTCCCTGGGCAGGATAAGGTAGACCAGCCTTGCAAATAAGACAAGGAAACTCACTAGTTGAAGTCTTGGGTATTTTGTCTGAATATGCTGCATTGTTTGCTAGGCATTGTAGTATATCAGCCTTGGTGTGACCAAGGCCCCTTGCACCTCCAGTAGTTTAGCATCACTGTTAGGTTTTAATAGCTGGCTTCTTTCTTTCAATTGGTGCTGGCTGGTGTCCTTTGGGGACAGGTAGAGCAGAAGACAGGGAGAAGGCGGAGCTGGTGCCAATGGGGACTGGTAGGGTGGGAGGCAGGGAGATCAACAGTAGGGGGCGCCAGAGCCAATGCCACCACTCTCTGATTGGTTGCAAGAAAGAAGGCAGTCAGGTAGGGGCTGGCTGAGCCTGAGAGCAAACTCAGGTGGGTGGGGCAGGCTCTCATTCACTCTAATGCACCATCCTTCTCTGCTAATTTGATGGCATGCATGTGTAAGATTGGTTGCTCTTTTTGTGTGTGTGTAAGCTGCCTTACACAATTATTATTATTTTCTAAAGCTTCATTGGGGACACTGTTCATGAGATCAGCCAATACGCACATACCGATGTAGGATGTGGAATATCCACCAATACTTAAACCAACACCCAAACAATTCTGTTCCCAGCTACCTGTTTCCTCCTTTTCCTTGGGGCTTTTGTGTCTCGAGTTGACCTGCTTCATGGGCCAAGATTTGGGTTGACCGTCTGGCTGCGAAAGGGATCAAGGATGCCTTCTGCCCGCATCCCATTTTGAAGTTTACCTCACGGTAGCTGCCCATTGTTTCATTTATCACTATTAAGCTCCTGGATTAAGGCCTAAATAAAGGCCTTAATCCGAAAGCTCAATAAAGATAAAATAAATACTCATCATTTATCTTCCTTCTGAAGTATTGAGGGGGTATTTTCTCTCCAAGGTATTTGAGGGCCGTTACAATGAGAGACAGGAGGACAATATTTCTGTTTTAGTGCTTATTGATTTATTTTATATAGAGAGAGAAAATGTTGGTTTTATTGTTGTGTCCTGCCCTGAGATCCCTTGACAGTGAAGGGAGGGAAGGAAGTTTTGTAAATAAACTAATATAATGCTGAAACAGAAATTAATTTCCTTTTGGGGAGACCTAGTGGCTGTGTTTTGCTTGATGCTTAGTAATTCTAATTCTGCTTTATGTGGGGTGAGAGAGTCATTTTCCTTCCAGCACACTGACACTGGGTTTGGGGCTGTAGATTTTTCTTTCAGCTTGCTGTTCTTAAGCCTATTGAAAGTGTCCTGGCTTGTTTGAAATGTATGGTGTTACGTTATCTTGTGCTGTGTACTATATAGATTATTTGGTGTGACGTATGTGTGTGGGGGGGGGGGCGTGTGTGTAGGATTTAGCCTGGAGGCAAGACTTGAACTTGTTGATCTGAGCTCCGTGGACCCATTGGAAGCCATATTCCACTGAGGCTGCAAGGATTTCACCTGTTTAAAAGCCTTGATGAAGTGCAGTTGCCATGGGTCCAAATGTGACCACATGAAAATCTCTGGATGCCTAGAGGACCTGAAATATTTTCCTTGAAGCTTGAACTAGTTTTATTCTGGATTGTTTTGTTTAATGTTTTAATGTGTTGTAACCACTTTGTTCTTTAAAATATAAAGAGGTATAGAAAGGAAATGAGCAATATTATCAATATTCATCCAGCGGGGAGGGGAATGGCACCTGGATGTTTCATTGTGGCGACTGTAACCTAGGTTTAAGGTACCATTTGGCGCCTAGCTTACATATCTGAGTTTCTAGCACTGCTACCCAGAGATGCCAGGCCTTGAACATTCCCGCATCCTCCTGCAGACTGAGTCATGATCTATGGATCACGTGTATTGCCAGCACCCTGGTCCTTGTTCATCAGGTCACTCTTATCTCCCCTGTGCACCAACCACAGCAGAAAGGGAGCGACTTGTAATAGCAAAATTGTCGGGAGCAGACATGTCTGAAAGCTGGGGGTGTACCAATGTTTAGAGTAAATAATGGAAGCTGCCTGATATGTGTAATGAACCACCCTTTGACAACAGGGTGCTCTCGATGCACTAGCTATAATGTGTAGACCAGCCTTTCCGATGGAGGGCAAAAAACAGAAGGGGATAAAAGTGAAGCATATTCTTTACATGCCCCTAAAGACTTCAGCTTTGGAAATCCCACTAGCAGCAGCGCTTCACATGCCTTGCACTTAGTGATCCTCACCACACCCCTGCAAAGTAGGTCAATACTGCTTACTTGAATGTTACGGCTTATAACAGGAGGCTGCCTGATGTGTTTTCAAAGGGGGCATATTTTGTAACGCTAGACCCGGAAAGACTGGAATGTCCGAATCCTTAAAATCTTGGACCCTGACTTATTTCCTATGTTTGTTGTACAAAAGCAAAGGAGATGGTAGAACGGCAAGTCCGTGCTGGCTGTGCAGGGGAATAGCTAGGTGAACAAGGGCCACGGGCAACTGCGCAGCTGTCTTGTTTATCCCTGCTCTGCTGGAATTCATGCTCCAATTATTTCCAATTATGGCTCATATGGATGATGAGGTGCCAAAGGGAGGGGGGTCCCTGTATGGCACGAAGGGGGCTGGGCAGGCAGGCGGGCATGCCGACTGCAGGACCATCATGGCGTCTCCCCGCTGTGCAGACATGCCACTAGGCACGCACGCAAGAAAGGAGGCGGGGTTAGCTGGCTGGCTGGCTTGCTTTAATGGCAGCCGGGTGGGGAAGGACTGGACTGGGTGAGGGAGTGGACAGGGATCATAACCGCTTTGACTGTGGCCCGACTCCATTGCGCAACAGCCTCATCCGAGAAGTGCATAATGGGATTTGATGTCGTCTCCGATAGTTCCAGCTAACCTACTTTCCTTGCGTCAGACGGCTGTGGCTGGGAACAGATAGGCTTAGCTCTGCAGGGCAATGATCTGCAGTTGCTTGAACCCAACAGCGTAAGGGTGAGAAGCCGAGGTGAGCAGAAGGGACTTATTTGGGACCGTGGCTCTGAGTGAAAACTTCAGAGAGTTCTGGATCTCTGTCATCCCCTTGCTTGGACATTTCTCTGCTCCCTTTATTTCAGACTACAGTGGTACCTCAGGTTACATACTCTTCAGGTTACAGACTCTGCTAACCCAGAAATATTACCTCGGGTTAAGAACTTTGCTTCAGGATGAGAACAGAAATCGTGCTCCGGCGGTGCGGTGGCAGCAGGAGGCCCCATTAGCTAAAGTGGTGCTTCAGTTTAAGAACAGTTTCAGGTTAAGAACGGACCTCCGGAACGAATTAAGTACTTAACCCGAGGTACCACTGTATTAGCACAGTGCATAACTCCTGTTGGAACGGTTGCAGGGGCAAAAGCCCCCAAGCAGGGCAACATGGTTCCTGGATCTTAGATCTCGATTAGATCCGGTGGAATGTGAAATATTCTTTCCCCTCACCTACAGCAGATTGTGCTTGAACAAAATGGAAATTTAGAGGCAACTGTTTACAGCTGATTTCCTAGTGGGATGGGTTGTATCTCTGAGGTGGATCACATGGTTTGCCTGAATAAGGTCCCAGGTTGAACCCAGGCAAGGCAGTGAATCACTCCTTGTCAGTCTGCATAGACAGGAGGTAGCCAATGTGTTTTCCTTCAGATGTAGTTGGACTCCAGCTGCCATAATCCCTAGCCGTTGGTCATGCTGGGAGTCAGGAGACCAACGTCGGCAGGACAACAGCTATCCTTGATATTGACAATATTGAGGTGGATGGATCAGTGGTTTAACTATGCATAAGGCAGCATCCAAATACAGCCTAGATCTAGGCCCTCGAGCTGCGGTTCCCCCATCAGCTTCATCCAACATGGCCGATGTTAAGTTGTGGGTTGACATAGCAGACGACACAGCGATTTCTCCAAAGCAGCTCTTTATTTGTAAGCTGGAACAGAACTAACTGAGCAGCTCAGTCAGCCTGCTTATATAGAGCTCCAGAACAATGTAACTGTTGCCATTTTCTAAAACTAGCCAATCACTGAATGTCACTTTCGATCCTTCATTTGCATACAAACTATCCAATCACTGAACGTCACTTTCGATCCTTCATTTGCATAACTATCTACAGTATCCCCCTGCTGGCCCAGGGTGAGAACTTCAGTACATAACAGCCGACATCCAAGAATAATGGAAGTTCTCCGCCGTTGTGGGGAAGGTTTCTCCAGAGTTCCCTAACTACCTACTTCACGCATGACCTTGAGTGCCTTTTAGAAACAAAACAGCTTACTATTGTGCTGAAAATTTTGGAGAACAGGTTGAATCACATTGGATGAAGCATGCATCATAAAGGCATTTCAGCCCAACAGAGGCCATTGTGGAAACATTCTTTTTGTTTTCCTCTGACAAACGTATGTTGAATTCTTCCTATCCCTCATTAACATACATCCACAGAGTGGATAAAAATCAATGATTTTTTTTAAAAATAAAAAAGATTTTTTTTATTTACATTGGATTTTTTTGATTTAAAGTGGATTTTTAAAATAAAATGCTTTTGGAGGAAAAATCTTTCTAAAGCTAGTTTTCTATTTAAGTTACATTATACAGTAGTCCAAAGGCTATTCATCAGGGAATAAGGATTTGTTTTAAGTTTTTCATGTGTGCTAAAACTCAACAAACATTATACATTATACATTTGCTATAACGTTACTGTTTAAATTAAATAAACTGTTTAAATTGTTTTTAAGGAAATGATTATTTTTCTCCTTCCAGTAAAGTACAGCAGAAAAGTTGTCCAAATATAAACAGTTAACTTATTAAACCTCACAATAATTTCATAATTATCTGTCAATGTACTTCTAATAGTATAACCAAATCAGCAATTCTTGATATAACTATAAAAACTACTCTGAAAATTTATTATTCCAAAAATGAAATTTTCCTCTGGTTGTAAATATTAAGATTATACCAGCAAGAATGAGTCTTTCTGTAAAAAAAAATGATTTAAATCAAGTCTTACTGACTAGTGATTTAAATTGATTTGATTTCAATCAAACCCACCCTGTACATCCATAAGACGCCACACTTATAGGTAACCATTTTGTAATTGACATCCTGTTGTCGGTCCCTTTCAGTGGCTCCGCTGCACAGTTCCTGGCATTAAGAGGGGAGAGAGGTCACTTCCTTCAGTCTCTTGTATTTGGAGATGTCAGATTTTCCCTTGCAAAGAAAGACCATGAAGCCAACCTTAGCTAAGGAGCCTTGGGCAAAAGGTGTGTGTGGGGAAGTGATGCAAATCTGATTGGAACTGACACTGCCCTTAGAGAGAGGCTAAATAGGGCAAGATTGACTCCGTAGAGGAGCTTGTTTGAGCACCGGAAATGTCTCCTTCAATCCCATCTTGGCCTGGCTGTTTTTCCTTTTTTCTCTTTTCCAGCTTGAGACAACATGCATTTCGCTTAGCACCAACACGCTTTTGCTTCGGAACGGGACGTTACTTGTCCCTGCCAGGAACCAAATTTAGTAAATGCAATTTATACCATCTACTTGGCCCTTAGGCTAGAGTGGAGCATTTTCACACACTGCGTTATAAAAACACTTTTGAAGCACTTCTTGCGTTCTATGTGAATATTGTTAACTGTGGGCTGGAAAGTGGGAAGAGAGCAGTTTATAAATGGAGCAAGTCTTCTGGCCTACGTAGCTGACATTGTTGTGTTACAGATGTGCGGGAATGAAAAAGGTAATTGTTACCTGGAAAAAGCTTAGGATCTGGAAAATCTGGGTTCAAATTCGAGTACAATGGTACCTCGGGCTACATATGCTTCAAGTTACATACGCTTCAGGTTACAGACTCTGCTAACCCAGAAATAGTGCTTCAGGTTAAGAACTTTGCTTCAGGATGAGAACAGAAATCGTGCTCCGGCAGCGCGGCAGCAGCAGGAGGCCCCATTAGCTAAAGTGGTGCTTCAAGTTAAGAACAGTTTCAGGTTAAGAACGGACCTCCGGAACGAATTAAGTATTTAACCCGAGGTACCACTGTAGTCTTGAGGGTTCACTGAGTGGTTTTAAGCAAACAGAGAAAGTGGGAGTGTCTGTGACTGTTACTCCTTGCAGAAAACCGGTTTCTGTAGTGCAAGTTTTTTACAGTTTTTTTAAGATGCATGATTTTGGCTAAAGAGATGCAAATGTGGTTTGGGGGGGTGCTGTTATTGTTGTTAAAAAATAATTCAAAGGACAAAATCAACCTTCTAAGTTGAAACAAATGTGACAGCCAATGCAGCTGGCACAATACAGTACTGGCATAATGCTAGCAGAATGCTTGACTCCGTTGTTTTCACACAAAAAATTGTGCGCTAAGCTTTGGGGAGTGTTCCCTCCTCCTGGAATAAAATTATCTCATGGCTGGATGTGTTCTATGCCAGCACCGAAAAACTACTGATGATGATGACTATTATTAACAACAGAATTCAACATTCTGCAAATCTCCACTTTCATGATTTACCGTAGTTATAAGTCTCTGTCCATAATGGCTGAAAACATATGCTTTGAATAGTATAGGAGGTGCCTGCTGAACAGGGATGGTGATGGTGCAAGGTTCTTAAAAAACTTGTGTCATCGCACAAATTTGCATTATATTTGCATCTGCTTCTTTGTAAGTGTGAATGCAGATTTGGGCTGGATTTCAGACTTGTGGGGGCAGAGGGAACCCCAACTCTGGCTGTTGTTGTCAGGGCATAGGAGCCAACTCCTAGGGGCTAAGGGGGCTTTGCCCCCACCCAATAAAATATTTGAGGGGGCCGAACCCACCCTAAAGATGATGGGCATTGCCATTCAAATGGTGTGTGCGTGTGTGTGTGTGTGTGTGTGTGTGTGTGTGTGCATCACATCATGTGATCAATTATATGTGGCAGGGCTTACCTGCCCCCCCCCAAATATTTTATTCAAGTTGGCACCCTTGTGGCAGGGCTTTCTCTGATGAGCAATAACAGGCTTTTCTGAGCCCAGTGCATTGGATGTGGATTGGGCCCTCAGCCCTGCCTGAAATCTGTTGGCTACAACAGCTTGGGTAGATATCAAAACTTAAACAAGCCTGGGGAAATAAAGATGGCAGATGTCTTGGGGTCTCGCTGGCACTCTGGTATGCAGTATGCCCAGCTGCTCTGTAAGCAAAGGTTGTTCTTTTTAAAGATCATTTGTGTTTGTGTGTGTGTTTTCAGTAGACTTTCTTCTGGGATAGATAGCTCAGCAGCTGAGCCACTGCTTTGCATGCAGAAGTCTCAGGTCTCAGGTTTAGTCCCTGGCATCTCCAGGTAGGACGCGGATGGCGCTGTGGGTTAAACCACAGAGCCTAGGGCTTGCCGATCAGAAGGTCAGCGGTTCAAATCCCCACGATGGGGTGAGCTCCCATTGCTCGATCCCTGCTCCTGCCAACCTAGCAGTTTGAAAGCACGTCAAAGTGCAAGGAGATGTATAGGTACTGCTCCAGCAGGAAGGTAAACGGCATTTCCGTGCACTGCTTTGGTTCGCCAGAAGCGGCTTAGTCATGCTGGCCACATGACCCGGAAGCTGTACGCCGGCTCCCTCGGCCAATAAAGCAAGATGAGCGCCGCAACCTCAGACTCGGCCACGACTGGACCTAATGGTCAGGGGTCCCTTTACCTTTATCTCCAGGTAGGCCTAGGAGAGATCAACCTCTTGCCGAATATCCTGGAGAGGTGCTGCCAGCCAGTGTCCACAGTGCAGAGCTCGCTGGAACAATGGTCTGGTTCTGTATAAGACAGCTTCAGGCTAGAGAATGAATTAAAGGTGCCTCAAGACTCACTTTTTTTTGCAGGAGGGATATAACTGCATTCCCAAACTTCAGGTTTGCACATTTGAAGTGGAATGATGAAGGACTCTATTGCCCTAGTGCAACATGTTGATATTGCAGAGTCCTTTAGCACAACGGAATGACGAACAGTACGTGCCACATGCTTAAAGTTGCTTTATTTTCAGTTCATTGTTGAGAAATTACAAACATGCATCTTGCCTCTGCGGGAGCAGAGAAGCAACCGTCCTTCTCCTTGGAATAACTAACACCGAGAGAAAAAAAGTGAAAAACAGGAAACCAGTGTACGTCACATCCAGCTTCCCATTCCCGTGGGAAAACCCAACAGTACTCTGACTGTGGAATGTAAACATTGTCTTGTGACAAGCACTTCGCTGCACAGTGAAGGAAGCAGAAACCAACATCCTCCCCCTTTCTGTGAACATCACTGGGCAGCGTGCTCGTACAATATCAGTACAAACCCAACTTCTGTACATAGGTACAGTGTTGATCCCTTGATACAATCTTGGACAATACATCAGCAGGAATTTCATTACCTGGCATATAGGACACCGTTACGAGTCCCTTCTGAATATGTTCCCTAGCATGTTGCACCTTCAACTGCAAGTGCTTCGTGCTTTGCTTACAACCTTCCGAATTCAGCAAAGCCAAACATGCTTTGTTGTCCTGGTAAACCTGGATTGGACATTTGACAGGAATTTTCATGTCTTTGCACAATTGTAACAACCATTCACAATCCTTAAGTGAATAAGACAGTGCATTCAGTTCAGCTTCACAAGTACTTAAGCTAATTGTTGTTTGCTTCTTGCATGACCAATCAAATAGACCCTGATTGTACATGTAGCAAACTCCAGACGTACTTTTCCTGTCTGTAGTGTCACTTCCAAAACTTGCATCTGCAAAAATCTCAAGACCACCAGACTTCTGATTGTTAAATCTCAGTCTGTAATGCATAGTGCCTTTCAAATAGCGTGCTATGCGTTTCAGAGCTTTCCAATCCTTAACAGTAGGATTGTTAACTTGTCTGCTTAGCAAATTACAGCTAACAGCAATATCAGGTCTTGAATATCTGGCAATGAAGTTTAGCTTGCCTAGCACACTTCTGTACAGTGTAGTGTCAGAAAACGCTTCTTCAGTGTCTTCTACCTGATAACCTGTTGTCATCGGTGTGTCTACAGGGTTAGCATCCATCAGGTTTAGTTTGCTTAACACATCAGCAATTTTCCTTGACTGATGTACTAGAATGTTACCACTTTGATCTTTCTCTATTTCCAGAGATAGGTAGTTGTTTACCTCACCAAGATCTTTCATGTCAAAGTGCTTTTTCAGTTGAGCTAGGGCGTTATTGTACATTGTGGCATCTTTCCAAAAGAATAAAATATCATCAACATAAAACAAACAATACAGCTTCTTTTGCCCCTCCTCTTTGACAAATACACATGGATCAGCTTTCCCTTGCTGAAAACCTAGAGAAAACAATGCTTCAGTGAGTTTCGTGTGCCAACACCGTGCACTTTGTTTGAGACCATAAAGGGACTTCTTCAGAGCACAAACAAATCCCTGTTTTACCTGTACGCCATCAGGTGGAAGCATATAAAGTGATTCACCTAGAGATCCGTACAAAAATGCTGTATTCACATCGTGGTGACTAATGTGTAAGATTCTCCTCTGCAGCTAGCTTGAGCATAAGCCTAATGCTCTCATATCTCACTGTGGGTGAGTAGGTCTCGTGATAGTCTTCACCTGGTACCTGTGCAAAACCTCTGGCTACCAATCTGGCTTTGTGTCTGACTATCTTGCCATTTTGATCAGTCTTCGCTTTGAAGACCCATTTGCTTCCAAGCAGTTTCATTCCTGGAACTACTGGAACTAGCTCCCAAGTTTTGTTCCTTTCTAAGGAATCAAGCTCAGCCTTCATGGCATTTAACCATGGCTCAGCTTCCTTAGAATCCAAATCCTGGATTTGTTGGAAACTTGAAGGTTCAAAAACCTTCTTGGAGCTTTTAACAGCTGCTACTGCTGTCTTAGCAAATTCATCAGCAAATCTCTTTGGAGGTCTGCCTTTTGTGGCTCTTTGTGACCTGCGAATCAGTCTTTGGTCTTCAACACTCTCCTCTTCCTTCTTAGGAGAAAAGTGACCTATTGTGAACAATGGTTCTTCCAATTCCTGATCAGAGCTTTCAGAGGGTCGCATAGAGGCTTTCGCACTCTTGAAATCCTCTGAATTATCCGATTCAGTTTCAGACTCAGAATCAGAACCTTCATCAGTGGGTGTGGGTTGTTGTTGCTTATCCTCAGTCTCATCACTGTCATCAGGATAACATTGGAAAATTCCCACGTTCTCCCCCCACTTGGCATTGTACTCAACACTTCTTGTGAGCCTAATTGTCTTAGAGTCAGTCATCATTATTCTGTAAGAACCTTTCTGATAACCTAGAAAGATACCATGCAAACCACGTTTGCCTAATTTGGAGCTTTGTGGTGAGTGAATCCACATATCAGAACCAAAAATTTTCATGTGTTTGATGTATGGTTTCTTGCCAAACATCTTCTCATAGGGGGTACAACCAATCGCTGAAGATAACCTGCGATTGTAACTGTAAATAAAACACGAGAGAGCTTCGGCCCAATAACTCTCTGGAAGATTGGCATCATGCAGCAAGGTTTTTAACCCTTGAAGCAATGTTTGATTTGCCCTTTCGCAAAGTCCATTCTGCCATGGCGAGCGAGGACTGGACAAATCGTGTTGAATTCCTTTCTCAGTCAGAAAAGCTTCAAACTGCTGAGAAGTGAATTCTCCCCCGCGATCTGTGAAAAGAATTTTTATCTTCTTACCGTGCACATTTTCCAACCAAGCACAGAATTCCTTAAACCTTGGAAAAGCCTCTGATTTCTGCTTGAGATTGTACACATAAATATACCTGGAAAATGCATCAATGAGAACCATGAAGAACCTATTGCCACCCAAAGAGGGCGATAGTGGACCAACTAAATCAGCATGAACAATCTGGTACGGTTCTGTAGCTTGCCTACTAGACACCTTACCTTTCACAGCCATTTTTACCTTGTTTGCTGCGCATGCCTTGCACTTCATGTGGTACCTGCAGGGTTTAATAGTCATACCTTCAACCAAGGCAGGCATTTTCGATACTGCCTCAAAATGCAAATGACCAAATTTCCTGTGAAAATCATGAATACATCCTGCATGCAAACTTTTGTTAGAACCTGCAATGCAACAAGTATCATTCTGCACAACATCATCATAATACAAAACAAACAAACGATCAACACATTCAGCATGCAAAACATAATCGTCTTTCTTTGTGATGGTGCATTTCTTGTTCTTGAAGGAAACGTCAATGTTGTGTTCATTCAGCTGCATCACACTTAGAAGATTGTGTGTGGCATCTGGAACATACAGTACATCCTGTATCGATAAGTCCAAACTGTGAAGCACAACAGTTCCGTAGCCTTGACTGGGGATCGTGTGGTCATCCGCCTGGTGAATCGCACCTTCCTGCGGTGTAAAAGACACGAACAGTCGCTTATCGTTGCACATGTGGTGGGTAGCTGCTGAATCAACAACGAAGAAAGATCTAGACGTCTTCTGGACCTTTGCGACGTTTGGAGTGAAGCGTGAGACCATTGCCTTGTGCTGCGTTGTCCTGGACACCGGACCTTTGCCTTTGCTTTGGCCTTTTCCACGCGATGAGCTTCCGCTGCGCTGCTCTGTCTTGGGCTTGGGATATCTGCATTCCCTCTTCATATGGCCTAGACGTCCACACGAGTAGCATTTCTCTGCCTTCAAAGCTTTGGCGCCCTCTGGTGGTTCCACTGCACTCTGGGATGACGTCTGTGAAGACTCCCCCTTACCCATGCAGCTAGCACCCCGGCGATCTGCTTCATTCTGGATCACGGCAGTAACATAGGCTACTGTGAGCTGAGCAGTTGGTTGAACAGCAATCTGAGTGGCAACGGACTCCCAACTTGGACCCAAAGAATGTAGTATCATGAAGGAATACACAGCCTCTGGAAAGTTGAGTCCTCTCTGTTGCAGCTCATGTCTCAGATTCTGCATCTCCATCAGGTGTTTACGCACATCTCCACCTTCAGCAAGAGCCATACCATGCAGCTTGGCATAGTAGTTCATTGAGGAACCAGCTTCTGTCCTCAAGGCCCACTTCGCTGCACAGTGAAGGAAGCAGAAACCAACACAACAAACCCACTTTAAAATAATGATCGGACTATTTGCTGCATGGAAATGCTGATGCTGTGTGTGTGTGTGTGTGTGTGTGTGTGTGTGTGTGTGTGAATGAACGAACGATTGACTGAAAGACACACAAACACTCCATAAGCAAATTGGGACGAATGCAGGATGAATGTTCATTATCGTGTAACTGCCCCGTATGCATGCTCAGTAAAGGCTGGATATGGTCTGACCTCTCTGTAAGCTATGCACAAAAAACCAGGGTGCATGTTGAACAATCAGGCCATCTTGAGGGGCCCTAAGTTTTGCAAACGTAAGAGGATGCATGCGAAATATGTTTAATGTGCATAATTCATACAGATCACAGAATTCAGATTTACTTTGTTTAGGATTTTGCTCTTTGATCTTGATGCTTTGTAGCACGAGGTACACTGCCCTAAGTTGGTCCTGCCTTAACAGGATTACTGATGTACAGATGTCAACTAACTCTTCCCCCCCGCCCTCTGTTTTCCCACAGTGCTCTGTTCTGAGCGGGTTAGCAGGATCACTAAGACCTACCATGACATAGATGCCGTCACCAGCCTGCTAGAAGAGGTAACCTTCATTTGCTACTGACTATTTGAAGATCAAACACTGCGCCAAGTCCTGTTGAAGTCATATAGTGGGGTCGGAGAGTTGAAAGAAAAAAATGCATGCATGCATAGAAAAATGATGTATAGATAGTATTTAACTCCAACTAAATTACCATAGCTAAAATGTATAGAATGAGAAGAGGGATGCGGGTGGCGCTGTGGGTTAAACCACAGAGCCTAGGGCTTGCCGATCAGAAGGCTGGCGGTTCGAATCCCCGCGACGGGGTGAGCTCCCGTTGCTCGATCCCTTCTCCTACCAACCTAGCAGTTCAAAAGCACATCGAAGTGCAAGTAGATAAATAGGTACCACCCCGGCGGGAAGGTAAATGGCGTTTCCGTGCACTGCTTTGGTTCGTCAGAAGCGGCTTAGTCATGCTGGCCACATGACCTGGAAGCTGTACGCCGGCTCCCTCGGCCAGTAAAGCAAGATGAGCGCCACAACCCCAGAGTCGGCCACGACTGGACCTAATGGTCAGGGGTCCCTTTACCCTTTACTTTTATAGAATGAGAAATAAGAATTGTTGGAAAAGTAATGCTAAAGAAGGGGATTTTTACCATATGTGGTGGGCATACAATAAAGCTGAACTATTTTGGGAAAATATAATGAGTTTAAAAAAATGTTTAAGTATACCTTCCCAAAAAACCCTGAAGCATTTCTGTTGGGTATGACAGGAGAGGAAATACCAAAAGTCGACCAGAAATTGTTCATGTATGCCACTACGGCAGCTAGACCTTTATTAGCCCCAAAGTGAAAACAGCAAGAATTACCAACGGTTGAAGAATCGCAGATGAAGATGATGGACTATGCAGAATTGGTAAAGCTGACGGGGAAAATCCGAAACCAGAGTGACCAAGTGTTCCAGAGAGAGAGGAGTAAATTTATTCAGTATATAGACAATCATTGTAAACATATAAAGACACTAGCAGGATTGAGATAAACCTCACAATGTTTAATAGAAAGAACCTTCTACATGTGCTTGAAGACTAAAATAATTGTTATGTACTGAGTTGAATAGGATCCAAACTGCAGCAGTCTGATTGGTCCAATATTAAGGGGAAAAGCTAGAATAGAGATGATAACAAATGTGTGGAAATATGATGTAGGTATACAAAAACCAGATAACAGGATGGAGGGAAGTTGAGTGGCTCAGTAGAGCTAAAAATTTGTAAAAGGAAATAAGACGTTATATTAATGTTAAAAATGGAAAACCAATAAAATATATACAAAAAGAAAGAAATCACATCTGGCAATCAATGTGCCCCTTTAGTTTAGGTTGCACATGGGTAGACGAGTCTAAAAAGCCCGAGACACAAACTTTCATATGCCCCTCTAGCAGCTATGGTGGGTCATTTACCAGAAGTAATGTATTCAGCGTTTGCTCTGGAGGTGTATACTCAATTTTGACCAAACTAAGGCTTCTGATGTATATTTTAATCTAGGAGGCTTAGTGCTCTGACATAGCTCAGTTGGTAGAGCAGGAGACTCTTAATCTCAGGGTCGTGGGTTCAAACCCCGTACTGGGCAAAATATTCCTGCATTGCAGGGGCTTGGACTCCAGGGCCCTCTTGCTCCCTTCCAATGCTACGATTCTACAGCTCAGCCTACCCATGTAGTATCTGAAACCCAAGGGGCGCGTTGGTTACTGGAGGTGAAATATATTTGCATTATGTTCAGCTCTCCTACCCCACTGATAGAAGTGATGGCAGTCCCCGATAGATGGATAAAGCCAGCTGGCTATTCAACAGTCAGGAAAAGTCCCCCAAGAAGGATCTTTGTTTGGAGTGGCATGGGCAAGAAGGGAATAATAATAATAATAATAATAATAATAATAATAATAATAATAATAATAATAATTTTTTATCTATATCCCGCCCATCTGGCTGGGCTTCCCCAGCAACTCTGGGCAGCTTCCAACCAAATATTAAAATACCGTAATGCATCAAACATTAAATGCTTCCCTAAACAGGGCTGTCTTCAGATGTCTTCTAAAAGTCTGGTAGTTGTTGTTCTCTTTGACATCTGGTGGGAGGGCGTTCTACAGGGCGGGCGCCACTACCGAGAAGGCCCTCTGCCTGGTTCCCTGTAACTTGGCTTCTCGCAATGAGGAAACCGCCAGAAGGCCCTCGGCGCTGGACCTCAGTGTCCGGGTAGAACGATGGGGGTGGAGACGCTCCTTCAGATATGCTGGACCGAGGAGCTCTTGAAAAGTGGATGTTTCAGAATCAAATTTCAGCAGGCAGCATGGAGCAGGGAAGGGAGAAGGAGGAGGCAAGAAGCCTGCTCTGTTATAACTGCTCCTGGGCTTTCCCCCCATCCCCACAGAAGGAGCATGACCTGGAGCTAGCCGCCCGCATCGGACAATCGCTGCTGAAGCAGAACCGGAGCTTGTCGGAACGCAATGAACTCTTGGAAGAACAGCTTGAATTGGCAAAGGAAGAGGTGAGGAAGCCCCTTCCGGTGCCCGTTGCTGACCAGGGAGGAAGCTGACACTACGTACGTGTACATGAAACACGGGGAGTTTGTTTGCCCCCCCTCACCACCCCACTCAGGATGGATAGGAGGTGGAGAGATAAGCTGAGGGCTGGGAGAAAAAGTCAGCTGGTTGTGTGTATGGCAGTAAATGCAGGAAGGATGCGTGCAGGGAATATATTTCTGTTGGGTGCATAGGGTACTTCTCAAGCTTGGGTTCCCAGCGGTTGTTGGACTACAACTCCCATCAACCCTCTCTATCCAGCCCTTAGGACTCTCCCTAAGGGCACGCCCCTCACCAACTCTACTTTGCACCCTCCTTGAGTCCTTTTGCTTTGCTGGAATGTGTCCTTGAACTGTAATAAGGCCTCTTGCTTGCCTGGATGGAGAGATGGGTGTCTGTGTATTAAAGCTTCTGACTTTGCATGGCTGGAATGTAGCCTCCTCAATGAAGACAGGATGTATAGCTCAGTCAGTAGAGCATTGGCCTCTTAATCTCAAGGTCGTGGGTTCAAGTCCCAAGCTGGGCAGAATATTCCTGCATCAAACAGGGTTTGAACAGATGACCCTTTTAGTCCCCTCTGATTCTTTGCTGTGCTCAGTTTTGCCTCTGACACCACTGGTGTGCAGTCCCTGGAAAGTTGTCCACAAGGGAATGCAACCTTTTGGGCCTCAAAATGTCCCCCACCTCTGAGCGACTATAAGATCTTAAGTTAAGGGGTAGCAGGGCTTTCAGATTAGAAGGTTCAACTTCTACTTTTTCCTTCCATGGGACCCATTGTGCCTCTTCTCTCTCCCCCTCCCCACTTCAAGATAGCTCAGCTTCGCCATGAGATATCAATGCGGGACGACCTTCTGCACCTGTACACCAACAACACAGAGGAGAGCGAGCCGACCTCTGCCACCTCCACTCCGTGAGTATCTCAAGCTGGGGTGGAAGGGGAGACCTTCTGCACAGGTCAAACCGTGTAATTTCTGCTGCCGTCCTCCTGCCCATCCTCTCCATGTAGCGAGACGAATCCAATGTGGAACGAGGAGAAAGAAACCCCACCTAGAGTCTTCGGAAATTCTGCAGTGTACATCGTTCATGCCAGCAGATCTGAAAAATGGCTAGCATCTCCCCTGTGCTTTTCTCTAATTGCGTTAAATGCAAAATTAAAACGGGAAGAGGAGCTGTTGTTCTTCATTTAACCACCAGGTGGGGTGAGAGATGCAATGGCCTTGCAGGCGAGGCAGGAAGAAATACCGTATTTCCTCAAATCTAAGGCTCACCTTTTTGGGCCAAATTACTTTGCGAAAACTAAGGTGCGCTTTAGATCTGATGGCACATTTACATTCGCCAGCAAATACTTTTTTTGGTTTTAAGGTTCTGAAAATGGAGGTGCACATGAGATTCGATGGCACATTAGACTCGAGTAAATACAGTACAGTGGTACCTCGGATTACATACGCTTCAGGTTACAGACGCTTCAGGTTACAGACTCTGCTAACCCAGAAATAGTACCTCGGGTTAAGAACTTTGCTTCAGGATGAGACCAGAAATCATGCTCCGGCGGGAGCAGGAGGCCCCATTAGGCTAAAGTGGTGCTTCAGATTAAGAACAGACCTCCGGAACGAATTAAGTACTTAACCCAAGGTACCACTGTACTACAGTTCTCATGTTTGAACTTGAACTTGGGTGTTCCTCTCCCAACAATATCTCTTCTAGCTACATCTCTCCTGCAAGACAGAGCTGTTCCACCAGGCCTTTTGTCAGGGCGCAGCCTGACCCCCTCCTCTGGCAATCTGCACAAAATTTTGCTTGATGGTTGCCATTAATTTGATTTTAATTTGATTTAATTAATTTTATAATGAATGTTTTAGAATGTTGGACTATTTTGATTGTTGTTAGCCGCCCTGAGCCCGGCTTCAGCTGGGGAGGGCGGGATATAAATAAAATTTATTATTATTATTATTATTATTATTATTATTATTATTATTATTATTACATTGCCACTCACCTCAACTCCTGTGTTGTTGCTATTATTATTATTATTATTATTAATAATAATAATAATAATTATCCTGCCCTTTATCAAAAGATCCCAGGGCAGTGTCCAACAATAAAATCACATTACAAAGCACTAATAATAAAAAGCACAATAAGAGACAGCATAATAGCAACAACAACAACAGCCACATACTCCCCCAAGCTTTAACAGGCCATAGATTATTTAATGGCTAAAGGCCTGGGTAAAGAGGAATCTTTTTGCCTGGTGCCTAAAGACATGCAATGATGGCTCCAGGTACTCCAACCATCTGCAAAACGCCTCTTTCACTACTCTGTGATTGTATCCAGGCCAGCTCCAAGCTAGGAGTAGGCTAATGGAAGATTCTCTAGTCAGAAGGTCTGGCTCCTGGGCGAGATTGAGCCCTGCAGTACTGCTGCTTCTAGAAATGAAACATTAATTCCAGGAGCCGTCTCAGGCCACTGCTGTCTCCCCTCCCCTCTGCTCTTCTCATGACTACATCTCTCTCCCGCTCCCTCCCCACAGGTTGCGGAGGAATGAATCAGCCCTCTCTTTACAGCAGTGTTTTCAGTACGACACCCTACAGCAGAAGCTCAAAGGGCTGGAGGAGGAGAACCAGAAACTGCGGACAGAGGTGAGGTTCTGAGTTATGCTGGGCTGGGCTGCAGGTGTGTGTGATTTTTCTTCTCTATCACATTGTCCAGTGATCAAGGAAAGACACTCGGCACATGCTCAGATGCTTTCGCTCAGTTGTATTACCAAGCTGAAATCCTAGAATCCAAATTGGAACGCAAGAATCATGCAGCGTCTAGCACAGGGTGTATTGCGATTGCTACAACAGGCAGGAAAATCATTAAGTGGTCTGCGAAGACCGCCGGCCATTTTGAAGTGGTCGATGGGAGGCATAAAAAAAGCTCGGGAACCACTGTCTTAAAAGGTTTTAGGTGCATTATCTCCCAGAGTGCTGCTACGTTTTCACAACGTCTTGGTGTAACATAAAGATAACCCCTTAATGTTATATATGTCTGTCTCTTTGAACCCAGGTCACAAGCATTGCCACGGAAACCTCTCAGTATGAGGAACAGGAGCAGAAGCTGATGATCGACTGCGTGGAGCAATTTTGTAGGTTCTTAGTTTTGGGCAGGGAGTTTGAAATTAAAGCCCTATTAATACCAATAGAAGGCTGCTTTCAGGCATAATTCCAGGACTGGAGGGATGATATTTGGGGGGGGGGGTTCTGGTGGGGTGGGGAGGCAAAGAATAACCCAGTCCTCTGTATCTGCTCTGACCTGCCTCTGCTCTGGAATTAAGTTTTGAAACAGTCCTCTATTATTTGTCTGTGTGTGTGAGAAAGGAGGTGTGTGGGGGGGGCACATATTTACACATGTGTGTTGCCCTGCCCTCGGAGGGTTGGCAAAGAGGGAGCATGGCTATTGGTGTAAACAAACAAAAAAAGGTTCCCCATCCCTGCTATACACACTTACCTGGGAGTAAGTCCCCTTGAGCTCAGTGGTCCTGCTTCTGAGTAAGATACACATAGGAGCACACAGCAAGAGCTGCCATTAAAACACATTCATGCATTTATGTCCCACCGTTTCTCAAAGGAGCACAAGGTGACACACACGACTCTCCCCCTCTTCACTGAATCCCCACGACAACCCTCTGAGGTGGGTGAGGCTGACAGGTAGGGACTGTCTCAGGGTCACATCCTGCAAGCTTTTATTCATGGCTGAGTGGGGATTTGAACCCTGGTCTCCGAGGTCCTAGTCTTAACTGCTGCACCACAACGCATGTGTACAAACTCCAAAAGTGAGGTTCTGATCCCAACCACCTTCTGTGGAAGGAGACGATTCATACATGTTCCGCCTATAGTACCATCATAACTAAAAAATACTTGAGGTGTGGGGCATATATGAAAGAAGGTGGCTTTTGACGTGGGAAAGGGCGGCTTAAAATGACCTCTGATTACAGACGTTCCTGACTTTCATGGATGCTTAAGGAAGGTGGGGCACACTAATAATAATAATAATAATAATAATAATAATAATAATAATAATAATAAATAAAAATACCCCACCCACTGGCTGGGTTTTCCCAGCCACTCTGGGCAGCTCCCAACAGAATATTAAAAACACAATAAAGCATCAAACATTAAAACTTCCCTAAACAGGGCTGCCTTCAGATGTCTTCTAAAAGTCAGATCGTTGTTTATCTCCTTGACATCTGATGGGAGGGCATTCCACAGGGAGGGCACAACTACCGAGAAGGCCCTCTGCCTGGTTCCCTGTAACCTCCCAGTGAGGGAACCACCAGAAGAACCTCAGAGCTGGACCTCTGTGGGACAGAAAACATGTACGGGGGTGGTTGGAGTGGGCTGGGGTGGCAGAAAGCTTTGCCCCACTTTCTGGTCGTCTGGATCCTGCTGTGGGCATATTGGAAGCTGCGTCCTGGAGAGTTGCATGCTACTGGTGTCTCTTGAGTTGTAATGATCCTGTGTGTCTCTTCCCACAGCGGATGCTAGTCGAGAAGTGGTCCTGCTCTCCGAGGAGCTGGCCCGTAAGACGGAGGACACGGCACGGCAGCAGGAGGAGATCAGCCAGCTGCTGGCACAGATTGTGGAGCTGCAGCAGAAGTGCCGCGTGGTAAGCATAAAGCAAAGGGCCGGTTGGGGCCAGAATGGGCACCCAGAAACAAGGCTGCTCCTTTGTGAAGTCAAGGGTGCCTCAGGGAGGTGGGTGTGATACAAGGGAACATTCCTAGCATATCTAGGAAGTCAAGATGAGCAGCCCTGTGTTGCGGTGGATGTGTCAATGTGTTCAGCACTCCCTTTAATTAAAAAAACAACAACCAATTAAACTCTTGGATTATGCCGAAATGGCAAAAGTGACCAGGAAGCTCAGGAACCAAGAAGACCAAATGAATGAATGAATGAATCTTTATTTGCATCAGCCATCGGCCATGGCAATAAAACAACAATACAACAGACAAAGAATAGAAATAAAAAGTCAATTATGTAAAATACATTTTAGGGTTTTGAATCAATAGTCAAATATTATTATATCTTATTCTGATTGCCCCAGCTAAAAACCTTGCAACCTTTGCTGTCACCTGCTCATCTTGATCTGCCAAGAGAAAGGACACTGTGGCAGTGGCTGGGCGACCTGGAATGGACAATAAAAGAGGGTTGATCTCATTCCTCAAGTCTTTATAAAGAGTGCAAGAATACCAAAACTTGTAACAAAGAGTGTGTGGGGAGGGTGGAATTATGGGAGGGTGTGGGGAGGGTGCCTCAGCTCGATTGGGTGTCAAATGTTCCGGCTCCTGAACAATCAAAAACCTGAAGTGAGTGTTCCGGTTTTTGAACATTTTTTTGGAAGCCGAACGTTCGACGCGGCTTCTGATTGGCTGCATGAGCTTCCTGCAGCCAAACGGAAGCCGCGTCTTGGTTTCCGAACATTTTGGAAGTCGAACGGACGCCCGAAACGGATTCCGTCAGACTACCGAGGTACGACTGTACTATGGAGACAATGGAGTGTTACAAAATATGAACTGCTGAATAATATGCAGTTGAAAGGGTTGACAATAGGACCCATGAAGGGGAAGGTGGGAAGTCCAGAGATTCGGAGGCATCTTTAAATATGAATGTGTAGGATTGTATTGCCGTATTCTTATAATTGTAAAATCATTTTTTAAAAAAAAACAAAACAAAACCCCAAGGGCACTGTGGATGTTCCTGGTGGCAATAACTCTTATCTTTCTTCCTCCAGTATGGTTCAGAAGTGGAGGAGCTGCAGCAGCATCTTGCTGCTGCCAAGGAGGTCCAGCAGCAGCTACGAACAGAGGTTTGTATCTTTGGAGACGGGGTGGCAGGGGTGGTGTTGGTGGGTGATGGCTGGTTGCATCTGTCCAGTACAGAGAGGAATCTGAACAACAACAAGCAACACGTCAGCAAATAATATACTGGCAATATTTTTATAATGCCATGCTGTTTCAATATTCATAAGCAGAAGACATATAATATGTGCCTGGAGTCACAAACTAACAGCAATCAAATAAATGTTCCGTGAACAGGAATGGTAGGATGGTTAAGTCGCTGTCAAAGATCACGGAAACGGAGGCAGAATGCCTTTCCCACAGTCAATATCCTACAGACGTGAGATGATGGGTACTCTGAACGTCGCAATAGGGTGCTCCGAGCACAGCAGCAAACAGGACAGTTCTTCCAGGATAACGAACTGTTTCAATGATAAATCTTCATCAGCAAATTAATACAGTGGACGCTCTGGTTGCGAACGTGATCCGTGTGGGATGCACGTTCGCAACCCACAGCGCCACGTCTGCACACGCACGGGTCGGCACTTCTGTGCATGCGCAAGTGCTGAAGCCCGGAAGTAACCCGTTCTGGTACTTCCAGGTTTGGCGCGGTGCACAACCTGAAAACATGCAACCTGAAGCCAGTATGACTGTAGTTCCCAAAGGTACATCAAAGGGCGCCACTACCGAGAAAGCCATCTGCCTGGTTCCCTGTAGCCTTGCTTCTCGCAGTGAGGGAACCACCAGAAGGCCCTCAGCGCTGGACCTCAGTGTCCAGGTTGAATGATGGGGGTGGTGACGCTCCTTCAGGTATCCTGGGCCAGAGTTGCAGCAGAGTTATGCACTGCAAATCAATTCTAGAGTAAAACAAGCTGCACAGCAGTGGCGTAGCGTGGGGGGTGCAGGGGGGGCCGGCCGCACCGGGCGCAACATCTGGGGGTTGGGGTTAGGGGGCGCAAATCCACGGGTTAGGGGGCGCAAATCCAAGGGTTAGGGGCGCAAATCCACGGGTTAAGGGGCGCAAATTACTTGCCTTTCCCCGGGTGCTGACAACCCACGCTACGCCACTGCTGCACAGGGAGCCCCTAGTTTCTTCTCTCATTGTGGCTTGGCCTGATTAAGATGGGGTGCCTCTCCTCTTTCCCTTTCAGCTCCGAGACCTGCAGGAGAAATACGTGGAGTGTGGGGCAATGTTGCACGAAGCCCAGGAGGAGATGAAAAACCTCCGGAACCGCAGCCTCCCCAACAGCACCATCCACCGTCACAGCTCCCCTACTTTTTTGCCCCTGGTAAGTACAGCGCATCTTGGGGGGGGGCTGCGTAAAGGAGGAGATATTGGGGAAACAGAATTGGTTTGTAAAAGAGAGTACTCTTGATAAGGAGGCAGAGCAGTGGGGATGGCAGAAGATGGTTATTTTAGGAGGCGGCGAAGAGCATGTCTCCTTATTGGGAAGAGCAGCCAGGTTGCTTCCGTCACATTCCAACAGGTGCATTTCAAGCTCCTAGTCCTCAGCGAGGGAGGAGGGGAAAGTGGAATAAAGAAGGGCATGCCTCGGGATTTCATTTAAAAAAAATATTTTATTTTTTACCAACCACCAAAACACAAACAGTGAAACCCCCCAGGCGGCAGAAACATTGGGTATACATATTCAATAATATACATATTCAATAATATTCAATAATAACATATTCAAATCAACCATATGCACACTTCTATATATCTTAACACTCCTCCCTCCGCAAGGTTTATTTAACTTTTAACATTTTAATTGCCCGCCTCGGGTTTTCATTTGAGTCAGGACTGAATTATGGGGATTTGGTTTTTCCTCAATGGGTTCTGTTCCATGAACCATGCTAACAGTGCCTCTGAGCATGCACAGTCCGACCACTAAGCAGCTCCAGCGTGTTTTCCTCACTTCCCCATTCCCCAGTCTGACATTCCTGCCTGGTTTGAACACAGGCACAGAAGCCCCCCCCCCCCCCCGGTTATAGGTGAGGGTTTTAGCCAGCCCAGTCTGCCCTGCTCTCTGTTCCTACCTCCTGGGGAAGCACAAGTGGAGTAGAAGAAAAAGAAAATGATTCTGGGAATTCCCTGGGCATCTTTTACTAGTGAAAGACCACCTGCCCACTGTGACTTTTTGAATTGCAGGATTCCCTGGCTGCAGAGATCAAGGGCACAATGAGAAAGAGCGTGGACAGCTCTGGTTCCTCAGAGTGCAAGTAAGTGGGAAGGGCGCAAGATACCTGCTGTGTGTGTTCATGGGTGCAAGATAGACCCATAAAAATGAGTGGCGAGAGCAAGAAGCTCTCAGAGGATGGCGTTGTGAATGCAGCACAATCCCTGAAGCCAAACAGGGGAAAGAGGAGGAGCCTTTGGATCAGGAGGTGAAATTCAGAATGATGGCGGGGTGTGTGTGTTTTGTTAGCCCAAAAATTAGAAAACGAGTGAGGTCCCAACTAAAGGAGAATGGCAACTTAAGCTGGCGGAATATGCGCAGCTTGCAGACTTAACATATAGAATAAGAGAACACGAAGAACATAGGTTTAGAGAAGATTGGAAAATGTTGATTGAATATATGGGGGGAAATTGTGTACACCGGAAAACGTTGGCAGCATTAAGATAATGAATTCAACAGTGCAAGTAAGTTATGATGGATGCAGTAATGAAATGCTGAATGGTATAGTTTCTGTAAAATACGCATGGATTTATGATATGTAAAATGAACCATGGAAAGAGAAGAAGGGAAGTCATTGATATTTTAAGGATGTAAAAAGGAGTACTTTAAATTGTAAAACAGAAAATTTAATAAAAAATTTATATACGGAATGATGGCAGGGGAGAACCTGTGTAGCTCTCCAGCTGTCCTTGGACTCCATTTCCCATCAGCCCCCGTCAGCAGGACCAGTGGCCAGGAATGATGGAGACCGGGGACAGCAGCAGGTTTCCCCATCCCTGGTTTAAAAACTTGGGTTGGGGGCAGAGCTAGGGTTAGAAAAGGTAACTCTCAGGGACCAGAGGAGGAGGAACCAGTGCAAAATTTAGGGTGCTGCAGATGGTTCCCCCGCACAGGGCGCTGAGCTGAGGGGGCACAAAATAACAACAACATCAGGATTTCCCAAGCTTGGGTCTCCCGCTGTTGTTGGACTACAACTCCCATCATCCCTAGCTAGCAGGACCAGTGGTCAGGGATGATGGGAGTTCTAGTCCAATGGGAAATCCCGGCCTATATTAGTACCACGAGAAGATCCATTTAAAAAAAGCAACTGGACCAAAAGGAATTACTATGACAAATTAAGAAATATGGGAGGGGGAGGCATGCTAATTTTGTCCTTGCTCAGGGCGCCATATTACCAGAGTCCTGCCCTGCCATGACCTCCCTTTCTTTCCCACTACTGACCCTGTCTCCGCCTTGTGTGTAAATCTTAGGGGTGTCCGTCGGGTCTTTGAGACGGTGAAGGCTGTGAACCAGGTGGCGAAAGCCAGATCGCGGGCAGAGTCTCCCCTGAGCCTCCCTGTGTACTCTCCCAAATTTTCCTCGCTGGGCTGCAGCTGCCTGAGCACGCCGCGCACCAGCTTCTATGGTTCAGACAGCCCCATTGCCGGAGGCCTGGAGGGGCAGGACGGCCATGCTTCTGAAGGGCCGGACGAAGCGCGGTGAGTCCTGCCAAGACACGGCATAGGCACCTTGCCACAACCTATTTTCAGATGGTAGTTTCCTCGGAGCAGAGACCTGTCTCCTGTACAACACCACAGGCCTTGCTGGTGGCAGTGATCAGCGTGGCTAATTCCACTCCCTGTTCTGTGGTTTCATTTAGCCGGCGTGAGGCTGGCACACCGGGCACACCTGGCCGGCACGACTTGGAAGCTGCCGTCCGGTGCTTGTCGGCCCGCCAGGAAAGCCACAGCACCGAGCGCTCGTTCTTCGAGATGGAGAGGGAAAGCAAGCTGAAGCGGCTGGCGAGGGACACGGAGGACTCCAGCGGGTTCCTCACGCCCAACGAAAGCATCACGTCCACCGGCACCAACTATTCGGGCAGCTCTGGCGGTTCCGGGTTCTCTCTGGGCTCCTTCTCTTGTTTCCCAGACAAGCTTCAAATCATCAAGCCTCTGGAAGGTCAGTGGGAGACGGCAGTCAAGAACTGGGGGGCAGGGATGCTCCCTTGGAGGGAGTGGGTGATCCGTGGGACACTTTGGGCTATATTTTGCTGAATTTATTCCGATGCGTCCGTCTGTTGAATTAGCTTGCAAGTGCAAAGGGACTGGAAGCATGTGATTGTTTTTAAAAAGTCATTTGGCAGTATTCATTTATTTGTTTATACACTTTACATACCACTTAGGGTTTAAACAGATCTCTAAGCAGTTTTCAACACAAGCTGAAACATCTTAAATCAGTGGTGGCCAAACTTGGCCCTCCAGCTGTTTTTGGACTAGAACTCCCATCATCCCTAGCTAACAGGACCAGTGGTCAAGGATGATGGGAAATGTGTGGGAGGGAGTGAAATCTAGTTAAAGAATCCCCATCTGGTGCGCCAAGGCGCTGAGGCAGTTCCCCCCCCATTATTTTTTTAAGGGGCTGAGCCCCCCAATATTCAGGGGGTGTTTGGCTCGGCCTCCTGGCTCCTCATGACATTGTGCAATGTTGAGTGCATGATGTCATGCCGTTGCACAGTGTTGCACATGAGGCCCCTCAATCATATTAGGAAGGTGGCGCCTCTGATCCCCATGATCCCTTGCCCTGGAAAAGAGGGAAAGTGAAAACTGGGGTTGCAAGGAAGAAGTGCCTGTCCATGGCTCCGGGATTTGCTTGAGGAAAATCCCCGTTTATGCAGCTTCTCAGTGCAAGAGTATTTCCAGTTTTAATGGGATGGATTGGGGCTTGGGGGAAGATCTGTACCCTCAGCATCAAAAGTGTCAGTACAACTGGCAATTAGTCAGGTCTATGTTTCTATGTTAGGGACGCAGGTGGCGCTGTGGGTTAAATCACAGAGCCTAGGACTTGCCAATCAGAAGGTCAGCGGTTTGGATCCCCGCGATGGGGTGATCTCCCGTTGCTCGGTCCCTGCTTCTGCCAACATAGCAGTTCGAAAGCACGTCAAAGTGCAAGTAGATAAATAGGTATCACTCTGGCGGGAAGGTAAACGGCGTTTCCGTGTGCTGCTCTGGTTTGCCAGAAGCGGCTTAGTCATGCTGGCCACATGACCCGGAAGCTGTATGCTGGCTCCCTCAGCCAATGAAGCGAGATGAGCGCCTCAACCCCAGAGTCGGTCACGACTGGACCTAATGGTCAGGAGTCCCTTTACCCTTTACCTTTATGTTTCTGGCTATTCTCTGGCCCTAAAGATATGGGGTACAAAACTTAACACTAAGGAGCTGGACCAGTCCTGTTGCAAGGTGTTTGATAATCTTGCTTCTGTCCAGCTTTGCTAACCTTGGCCAGTTGACTTTAAACACAAGTTACTTGGCATCGCTTGCATTCCTGCCTATGTCCCTTTCCCTCCCGGTCTCTCTTTAGGCTCCATGACCCTCCACCACTGGCAGCAGCTAGCACGACCTCACCTGGCAGGGATCCTGGACCCTCGGCCAGGTGTGCTCACCAAAGATTTCCGGCAGCTTGACACAGACCTAGAGGAGGTCTACAACCTGAATGACCTGGAAGAAGACGATGTGGATGCAGGCTCCTTCCCGGCCCTTGCTACCTCGACACCTGCCAAGGCCAAGGAAAGGCCTAGTGGTGAGTCCGTTGGTTCATTTCTAAACGTTGTGTGCCAGTAGGAAAGCTTGGGGAGTTTCCCGGACAAGTTTCTGTCATATGGCATCCCCATGGTGTGATAACCACAATCTGAGCATATGCGCCAGAACCTAGGGACTGAGGCACTTTTGGCCCCCACAAGGTCCTTTTTTTGAGGGGGGCATTGAGTCCCCCTCAGTGTTCAGAGGGCCTTTGGCTCCAGCTCCTCGCAACGTCAGGATGTTGCATCGGGCCCCCTCAATCATCTTGAGAAGTTGGCGCCTGTGTCCCCAAGTCACACTACTTTTGCTTGAAGTCCACTGGCAGCCATTTTGTGAACCAACTGTTGAGGTGCTCTGTAACAAATTGGCAGCTGTTGTGTGTGTTTGTGTCTTGCCCTGAACTGCTAGGGGCTCGCAGGCTGGGGGGCTGCTGTTCTAGTGACCCCCAGTTCTGCCAGTCCGTCCCGTCTCCCTTGTCCACTTGGGAGCAGGGATACTACAAACAAAACACCCATATTTTTTCCCCCTGTGAGGTATACCTAGGTGGTGGTTTGGCAGTCTCGTTTAACTCTTCACGACTCCCTCAGTTTTTAAAAACACGTATGAAGAATAAGTTCCACCACCTCAGGTTTGTGTGTTTTAACGTGATTCCGGAGGCTTCAAAGCTGATGGTTTGATTTCTCCTTGATTTCTCTCTGCTGACCACTCGCAAGCCATGAATTTATAACTCTTGCAGTTGCCCTTTCTAATTCGAAGGTGGGAGCAAAATAGTATTTGGGGGCACAGGTGGGGGGGGAGAGAAGAGGAAAATTCAGGAAGGATGGGAGGAAATACCCTGCTTACATTGTCAAAAATCCCACTGTACTTGCAATTTCCTTTCATATTTTTTTAATACTTCACAATAACTAGCATAAACATGGGGCAAACAGCCATTGCTAAGACCTGACCTCTGCAAAAGCACCTAGACCTTTGGGTTTGTATTCAGCTTACGACCCACTCCATTAAAATGGAGATACGAGGACCATTTATTTGAGGGGGGGATCTGTCCTGAGTAAAACTTAAGTTGAACACAGTCCACAAGTTGATTGTGAGGGATGTCCTTTCCCACAGGTAAAGCATTTCCTGAAAATCACCTCGAACAACGTGAAGGGGTTGGGGGCAGAGGGAGAGAGCTTCATCCCTGTCGGCATTTACGAAAAACGTCTTCCTCCATAGCTCCCCCTTAGATAACATGGCATTTGTCTCTGTCTGTCTCCACGCCCCACCAACACCACCCTGCCCCACTCATTAACCCTCCGTTTTCCTGTCCGTTTCAGTATTTCACTCCGTTAACAATCTGCCCCAGACCCCGCCTACTTTCACCATCACCACCTGTTGCTTTTCGCACCCTAGCAACGAGGTTACCATGGTGACACCCAGGTAAGCATCCTCTGTGGTCCTCCCTTCCGCCAGCTTTCCATCATCCTTTTGCTTCTGCTCCTCTGTCATCGCCGTAAGGAGGATTTCCTTCTGTGTGTGTCTTGTCTGCCATTTTTAACCTGCAATCTCCCTCCCCACCATTTTGGATCCTAGGCACTGCTGACCCCGGTATGGGCATCTCCTGCAGCCCTTGGCGTATTGATGGGGTGGGCTCCGAAGTAAGAAACCTCTTCCCTGCCTCTTTTCTCTCTGTCCTACCTGGGGAGAGCTGGGCAAGGAAACTTCCCTCACCCGTTCACTCTCCTTCTTGAGCAATGCTGGCTTGAGGACAAGGGATCCCAAGACCCATCAGCTGATGCCTGCAGAGGACCAAGGCCTTTATCTAGGAAAATACAGGCACCCAAAAGTGGTCATGTGGCTCATTCTCAGGTGCTGCGGCTCAAACCTGTCTGGAAAGTCCACCTGTGAGACCTTGAGGGTCCTGCCCTTTAATATAAGGCACTGGGGAGGGGGCGCTGATGTTCAGAAGGAAAGGCACTCTGCACATGGTCAGAGGCACACTTGCTCCACATTTTCTGGAGCCCAAGCTGTGGCGTCTTAAGCGCAGCTGGGGTTTGAAACCTTTTTGCTGCTGTTGTTGCTCTGATCCACATTAAGCCATAACCTGGAGGAGTCCTTGGACATCACGATGGCTTAAGAAGTCAGAGTGGGCTCCTCCCAGGTGATGTAGAGCCTTGCCTTGAACCAATGTCAAGTCTTGATGTGTCTGATAAAAATATTTCCACGGGACCCTTAGGTCAATCGGCAGCTGCTGCAGCAACCTTCCTCCTCCACTTGTCTCTCAGCCAGCGGTCTTGTTTTTATGAAGGAGAATGGGAAGTTTCCTGCCCAGGGTTCAGAGGAATCAGAGGTTGAATGAGCTGGCCCTCCCCACCCGAAGGGAATCCAAGCCTTCTTATGTGCTCTTTTAATGATAAAAAAACTCTTGCAGCAGGATTCATTCCCTGTCCCTAGAATTCAGGTTGGCTAATGGCAATAATTTTGAGCAATATGAGAATAACAGAAAGAAAGAAAAGTGGCAGCCCTTATAAACGCCACCTTCAAATACACTCTATTCATATACTAGTTATAGAATCATAGAGTTGGAAGAGGGTCCCAAAGGATCATCTAGTCCAACCCCCTGAAATGCAGGAATCACATTGACCTGTATAACTAGAGAACCTTGTAAGTAACAGCCTTAAGGTTTGTTTGTTTTTTTATAATATTAAAGTCCACATATCATAATATACAATTCCCTTTTTTTAAAAAACAAGCTGTCCAAAATTAAAAGCCTTCTTAAAGTACCTGTTTAAGAAAATCTCCAGCTTTTTAAAAACCCTAATAATAATAATAGTAATAATAATAATTAATAATAATAATAATAATTTTATTATTTATATGCCTCCCATCTGACTGGGTTGCCCCAGCCGCTCTGGGCGGCTCCCAACAAAATACTAAGAACGCAATAAAAACATTGACCATTAAAAACTTCCCTGTACAGAGCTGCCTTCAGACAACTTCTAAAAGTCATATAGTTCTGTATCTGTTTGATATCTGATGGGAGGGGCGGTCCACAGGCAGCCCTACTGACTTGTGAATCGACTTCCCAGCCCCAAACAATATGCTACAGGCCATTGATTACTTATTACCCTTTCTTTCAAGGGTAGTATCCATGCTTCTTCCTCCTCCCCATTTTATCCTTGCAAGAGCCCCGTGAGGGTAGGAGAGGTTAAGAGGCAGTGACTGACCCAAGGCCACCCAGCAAGTTTGGTTTAGGACCCCTGTTCTCCCAGCCCAGCACTCTGACCACTGCACTGCACTGCACTGCCTTGCTTTGAAGAACACGAAAAGAAGAGGATTTGATGGTGGGGACAGGCAGCTACATTCAGCCACTGGGCGCAGCCACATCTATTAACCCACTAACCTTTCTCTCTAGCCTTAGCACTAACCCATCTGCTTTGCACAGGTTAAAGGGGCACTAATATTGCAGGGTCAGACTGAAAGGGCTGCCTCCCTTACTCCCATTTCCTTGACTGCACAGAGGAGTAGGGAGAAGGGGGTAGGCAGAGGAACAGACAACTGACTTGTGTGACTGGTTTATAACATGAACTTCTGATAACGAGAGCAATGAATGGCAGTGTTTGTGAGCAAAGAAGTTATGGCTCAGTGTTTCTCTGTCCTCGTGGCGTTTTCAACCAGCAGGAGGCAGTGTCGCTACCTGTGCCTGCCCTTTTCTCCAGTCCCCTAAAAACAGATTCACACATTCAGAATCTCTGGGTTAGTTCAGGTATGGCACCCAGCCTGTTAGCATCTGTAGATGTGCTACAGGGCCAGCTCAAGGGCAGCTGCCCGTATCCTGGCGCCTCCCAAGGTCATTGTGACTACAACTCCCATCATCCCTGGCCACTGGCCGTGCTGATGGGAGTTGGAGTCCAGCAATGCCCGAAAGGGTCCAGGTTGGGGAAGGCTGAAGATGGCAGTGCCCGGGCAAGGAAAATCCAGCCGGCACATTGCCTGCCCCGCCCCCCGCTGTGTCTCAGTAATGAGCAACGGGTCACAGTCCATCAGGGTAGGAAGAAGGTGCAGCCCCAATTGTGCCTTTATTGGCACTTCTGGGTTGTTTTGTCGTGCTGATGACCAGAACGAGGGCTATGGGGCTTTCCCCACAGAGATTACAAAGAGAGATTCCACTCTGCACCCAATAGAGAAACATGGCGCATAGTGGCTTTCCATTTTAACCCTGGCAGGTCCAAGCTATGTGGCATCTGCATCTCCCTCTCTGTGCCCTGAAGACAATCGGTGCAAATCCCTACTTCCTGCTGGATTGGGTCCCAATAGATAGATCAAATCCCTCTGGTTCTCAACCTGACCAGGCTTAATGGCGCAACCCCAAAGTCACAGCCCAAGGCAGTCACGTCATGGGGTAGCGTTCTGTTGTTCTGTGCCTTCAGTCCCCTTGCGGGATGGAACAGGAATAAATTCAGGAGTCAACTCAAAAGGATTTGCACCACAAACAGCTTGCGATTTTTTGCAAGAAGGTGGCAGGCAGAGAATGCTGCTTTCAGATGGAAGTGGCTCCTCTGTTCATTTGATTTAGTTCTGGTTTCTTTTGTGCTCTGAATGGCAGCAAACATGGGGGAAGCTGCCTGTTCTCTGTATGTGTTCTCTTAGCTCAGTCTCTTGGGTTGCCAACGTCCCACATATAGTAGGAGGTTCAGCATTTCCATGGCTCTGCTTGGGGATTTTCTAGTGAGCTGTAATGTCAGCCTGAGCCAACCTGCTTGGCCACCAATGCTGCACATTAAAGAATGCACCTATCGCTGCAGAAGGAAGCTGAACTTGTTCCTGAGCGTCCTATGCATGCCTTTAGTGACTGCAGCTACTCCTGCCTCCAGTCCATGGAACTGAATTTCTCTCCTCTTTTTTTGTCTTTGTGTCCACCCCTTCCTTCTCCAGTCTTTATAATACAGTTGTGCCCTCTTGTGGGTCCGGCACGGGGCTGAGCCCCCCTCACCCTCCCCAGCTCCCCCTGCAGGAAGAGCCCAGCTGTGAAGAGCAGCAGCAGCAGGAGGACCCCCCTCTTGGACTAGTGACTCTGCTGACGGAGCAAGGCATTTCTGCACAGAGAGGGGCAGCCTCAGCCTTGGCTCTCTTCCCCAGAGGCTCAGGCACCCTGCCTTGGCTGTCTCCTCCTTTGGGCTCCCTGTGGCGCTGCCGCTGGGGCGGCCTAGGGGAGTGGGCCTTGGGATCACCTCACTTGCGGCAGAGGGAGGAGGAGGAGGAGGACAAGCCCAGCATCTTCAGCTTGAACCTGGTGGAGAAGCTGCAGCAGCTGGGGCTGGACAAGGTGGTGAGAAGAGGGGAGGCCTCGTACGCAGCTTCACACCTGCAGGGGCTTCATCGCAGGAAGAGGTGTCTGTCGTGAGGACTCTGCAATTTTGCGCTGCCCTCCGCTGGTGGGGCGTCTGTGAGACAGAGGGGGCTTCATGCGGATTGCCTCCTGGACAAAGCCCAACTGTGATCCTGAAGTTTGGGGTGTGGTTGTGGGGAGGGACCCTTGGCAGCAAACAGGGGGTCTGCCAACCACAGTGCCCTGTTGCCATTCTGTCCTCCACTTCCTGTGGATCAGGAAAGTTGGGGAATCATTGTTTCGATGTCTGATAAATCTTTTCACAGCTTCCTTCTGCCTCCATCCTAGGAACCCTGGGCGTTGTGGTTCTGTGGGCCCTTTTTTCTGTGGGGGGCCCTTTTGCAAAACTGCAATCCCCAATGGACTTTCGCTATGAAGGCTATGGGGCATGGGTAAGAGGAATGAGCCCTGTGGAAAGAGCTGGCCCAAAGCCCAAAAAGCACACAGCTCCAAGTTATCTTCACGGACCATGACTCTCCCTGCTACCTGCACTATAGTCACTGCCTTCACTGCTAATTCCCTGAAGAAATGCACACCTTCTCTGTCTCTCTCTGTGTGTAGTATGTAAAGGCAAGTAGTGGTATCGGCAGGACTTGTGGGAGTAATAGGTTGGGCTTTTTGCATGCATGATGGGCTTGAGAGGGGATGTTTCTGTCCTTTACGTCTCCTGCCAACTTCAATTTTCTAGCCTCGGGCAAATGCAATAGTTGTGGCTATTTCTCATCTGGATCTGGTGAGGTTTTCTCCATTAAAAGACACTGTCTCAGATCAATGAGGAAAAGGGACAAAGAAAGCTGACCGGGATCCTCTTGTGCCCCCCCCCAAAAAAACGACACTCCCCTGTGGACCCATTTAGTGCCCCTTCCTTTGCCAACACTTAGCCACCCAGAGCTGGCTTTGTTCACCCCACACCCTGAGCTCCCCTTTTGGGGAAGCAAAGGTCTCCTCTCTTTCTTGTGTTGCTGAGAATTCTGCTGCACTTTACTCTCCCCCCCCCTCCTCCTCTCACCACTGAAGTTTTTAATATTGCATTGCCCCTGCAACCACAGAATCTGCCTCGTGTCTGTTTTGTCCTTGCCGGAGCAAGGCAACTCTGTTTGTCTTCCTTCAAAGCGTCTTCTAACAACAGTTACAGTAATTCTCAGACTTGGGCAGCTGTATGGCTGGTTTCCACAGATTGCTGTGTTGTGGGTCTCCCCCCTTCAGTGGGCGTTCGTATTTTCCCATTTATAAATGTTAACTTAAAGTCCCACACCCATTCCTTGCACGCTCCTGTATGTGTGCTGCACACCACTTTGCATAGCCAGTCCCTCATTTTGACACATGCGTATTCCTGTTACGTTCCTGTGTCTCCTTTCAGTGAAATAAACATGGTGTTGCTGTTGCTCCTAAGCTCTGTCTCTTGTGGTGTTTGGCCAGTGTACAGTAGCTCTGCTGTTGCCTCTCTCTTTTCTTCTCGCCCACCTCTTCACGACAGCCTGAGCTTGGTTTTCGTAACCAGCTGACTCGCAAGGCAAAGCTTCTTTAAAGACCTAAACCGCTACAGGCAATAGGGGTGAGTAGCAGGGTAGTCATCAAGGGAGCAGGGAAGGAATGAAACTATAGCAATGTTTCCTGATGCCAAATGAAATTGAGGGGCACCAGTGCAAAGAATGAAGGTGGTACCACGCAGACACTGCGGGGAGCGATTCTGCTTCAAATACCATGGTGGTCAAATGGAAAGTAAGGTTATATCTAACTTTCCTAACTTGTGGCTGTTGGATCAATCCATCAACCTCTGATGGATGAGAAGGATTGGGTCTGGCATTACTTTGGCTGTGCATGTGTGCCAGTATCCATACTTGGCAGAGTCACATCTCAACGCAGCTCCTTCCTTGGAAGCGTCTTGGAAGGGGTTGAAGGTACACACAGGAGGCAATAAACACTCATGGACGCCAAATGTAGAGGTTTACTTGACAAGCATAAAAGCATATTGGTAGCAAATATATACAGACATTCCCCACTGGTCGTGGTCAAGGCATGCTTAGAGTCCAACAAGAGTACAAGACACAATGCTTCTCTCACCGCAAGGTGCAAGCAAGAGATTCACAGAACCATTGTTATCAGTACTTCCTGTCACACTGCGCATGTCCAAAGAACAGTTCCCACAGAAAACGTCCTTGCATAGACAAAACAATGTCAGCCTTCTGCTGCTTCTTGAAACTTCTTCTCTGCTCTTCTGTGTTTCTGGAATAAATGGTTCTCTCTCACACAGAGAGAATATCCAACAGTGGCTGTGTTTCTATGCAGCCCCCGCCACCTGCTTCAGCCGGTAGGTTTTGTTGACTTCCAACAGGTTTTGTGCTGCCTCTTCGCTTCCTCGTTTCATAACTATTTGGAGCAAGGGTGGGGACCCTGTGCTGCTTCAGGCATCGTGCTCCCTGTCATACACCCATCAGCTCCAGCCAGCCTGGCCAGTGTTGAGGGGTGATGGGGGATGTAGTCCAGCAACAACTGGAAGACCACAGGTCCCCAATTGGTTGGGATAGCCATAAAATGTTGCATTAGGCTACCAGCTCAGAGCTGGTATCCTCATGGGGAAGCAAACCATGTCATGTAGGTTTTTTGCAGTCTATGTGTGCATCATACAGAAACAGGACTGGGCTGTGGTCTCGTACATGCACACCAACTGGTGGATAAATCCTGCAGCTTTGGTCCATTTCTTCTAGATCAGTGTTTCTCAACCTTGGGTCTCTTGCTGTTGTTGGACTACAACTCCCACCATCCCTTAGCTAGCAGGACAAGTGGTCAGGGATGATGGGAATTGTAGTCCAAAGAAAGCTTTGGGAAACTGTGCTAGAGGCTGAGTGTCAACGTGTTTAGGGCTATTCCTGGCCTAGAGGCAGTGGGATAAGGGGCTGCAGTTACATGGTTTTTCCACTAGAGGTAGGAATGTAAAGGTAAAGGTACCCCTGCCCGTACGGGCCAGTCGTGTCCGACTCTAGGGTTGTGCGGCCATCTCACTTAAGAGGCTGGGGGCCAGCGCTGTCCGGAGACACTTCCGGGTCACGTGGCCAGCGTGACGAAGCTGCTCTGGCAAGCCGGCACCAGCGCAGCACACAGAAACGCCGTTTACCTTCCCACTAGAAAGCGGTACCTATTTATCTACTTGCACTTTTTAGGGTGCTTTCGAACTGCTAGGTGGGCAGGAGCTGGGACCGCAGACGGGAGCTCACCCCGCCGCGGGGATTCGAACCGCCGACCAAGTGATCGGCAAGCCCTAGGCGCTGAGAATTTACCCACAACGCCACCCGCGTCCCTTTTGAGGTAGGAATGAACAAGTGGGAAAAGCTGAAAAGCCAGCAAAAGGGGGAAATGGGAAGTGAAATGGCTTCATTTGACCACCAGGTGGCTGCAGAGATTTGTGGCAAGCGCTGCCTGTTCCTTCCTTACTCAGTGGTACATGAATGTCCAGTCCAAACACTCAGAAGCCCCCTTGTTGGATCCCACTTCATTCATTCCAGGTTGAGGTGTGTGTGTTTTAAAATAACTGGTTCTAGAATTCAGCCCTGGGAAGCATTGATTCAAACTAGGCACAAATTAGTACACCTCTGTACATGCACAAGTCATTTGAGGATCAAGCCAGCCTTCATGCCCTGAGCCACTTGAAACTGGTTTGTAGTAGATGCATGTTAACCCAACTTGAATGCTGCTTGATGCCCTGCGGCTGAGCATGGGCACAGACTGCCCTGAGAAGAGTCGGGTCCTGGAAGTTCTGTCCGTGGTGCTGGATCTGTGATGGTGCATTCACAGTCACAAGACATTTCCTTCGCGTGGTTGATTAAAATACATATATATTGCCTTTCGGCTCTCATGTCTGTTCAGGGTGTTACATGTGAAGCTGCCTGTTACTGCTCCACAGGGCATGGGAGCGGCCCACACAGACTTACCATATCATGGTGGCAAGTTGTCAAGTGTTAAGCAGGGGCTCAAGACATTTTGCTGGCTGAGCAAAGTGGTTGCTGCCTCCGACTCCATTCCATCTACTGAACAAGATGGGCAGTTGACTCTTTGGTGATGAGGTACTGCCCTCCATTACAAGGGTGCATGTAGGACCCATTGCTGTGTACGCCAGCAGAGGGTAGGAGCTCAGGAGATGGCCATTTCTGCCTGCCCCCTCAGGATCCACTGCCCGAAGCAGGTACCTCATTCCGCCTGATGGTAGGGCTGGCCCTTCCCCACTGCCTGTTGTGCTACAGCAAGGGTGGGCATCTTGGCTGACCCATGCCCACCTACCAATCACCTAACATTGTGTTACGTATAGGGCGGGCCAAACTGCGGGAGGCAGTGGAAGACAGGAGTGCCTGGCATGCTCTGGTCCATGGGGTCACAAAGAGTCAGACATGACTAAATGACTAAACAACAGCAATGGAGCAGGCAGCTACAAAAGCTCTGCCCTGGAGTGGCTGGCTGACAGGTGGGTTGCCCTGCTGTCCACAGGAAAGGAATTACTGGCATGGAGTGCTGCAGACAAATAAACAACAACCCCTGTATCACCACCTGTCTATTGATGGGGACATCTGGAGAAGGGCATTAGGAGATGAGCTGAATATCTGAGTGGCCTGAAATGGGAGCAGGCATCCCTTTATGTACCTGTGTTCCAAATGTTTAGTGTTTTATAGATAAGGAGACTCTGCCCAGGAGATATTGTAGATGTCCTATCAGCCAAAGCTCTTAAAAAGCACGCTAAGCCACCAAATCTGCTTGGGCCTCAATGACAAAACTAGATCTAGGAGCACACTCAAGCTGCACAGCATCCCCTTTCTGGGGAACTTCACCTGGAATTAGGGAATCGTTCACCCCATGAACCACCGTCTTGTCAGGATTTAATTTGTTGACTGGGCCTCATCCAGGCCATTACTTTAAAAAAAAAATGTTTTATTGATTTGCACATAAGCCCAAAGTTTAGAAAAGCAAAATAAATAAATATTAATACTTTACTGATAACCCCAAAGAACAGCAAACACCAAAATGACAGGTTGGACTTTGGCAAACTTAACTGGATTGACAGTCCTGGAGAGGGGGAAGTGGGTCTTTTTTGTAATTGTTATATATTGGAAATCAGTAAAACTGTATTTTTTTGTGGGGGGGAGAAATCTCCCAAAGTATAATACAACGTATAACAATATAAGAAAAAAGGTCATAAGTATATTGTATGGTTTTTATAATTGTCAAGGGAGACAACAAACATTAATAAATAACAGTGTCCCCAGGTGTTTTGAAAAGAATCCCATAGTCTAGTCTGTAACTGATTTGGAGGGATCATTCAGCCCATCCACTGCCTTGCTTGACTTACAGTGTCATGCTATAAATACCTCCTCATAAATGGGGCCTAATCCCAGATAAGCAGGAGTGGGTAACAAGGAGAGACACAGCTGGCTTGTCAGCATTCTGGTGACACATCACATCTGGACCTAGTTTGTAGTGTGTACCTGGCCCCTACTGAATTGGCCAGGCATGTCTTTTGATGGAAATCAGGCTGGTATAATTCCCATCTGGAGATCCTAATTGTTATGTGAGGAGGGCTGTTAGGTGAGAAGTCCACCTGTTGAGTTTTGTTATTTGGCCGGGTAAAAAAAAAAGTTGAAAGGCGATTTGTAATTATCTTCCTTTATGTAAAGGGGGGGCCCCCAAAAAAACATTTGTACCTTGAAACGTGCTTTAGGAAGGGCAAATAAGGGCGTTTCAGAGGCAATTTCTACCTCAAAATTCATTTCAGTGCAGTTTCCCAGCATACCTACCTGCCTCTTGGTATAGCACACCCTCGGTGCTTGTGGTTGCAAAGACTCAATTCTAGTGCCTATTCACACACCCACTTTGCTTTTTCAAGCCCAATCTCGTCAGAGTGATAATTTCATGGCTTGCCAGGGGTCACAAGCCCCTCTCCATTCTGCCTGAGTTAATTAGCGGACCCCATGGCAGAAAGTGGCAAAATCCATCAGGTGACCTTGGCAAACGGAGGCAGTCGAAAGTTAATGTTCCTGGCACTCCCCTGAGAATTTTAATGAAGGTGGCCCCAAGTGGAGAAATGGAGGGGATCCGGTAATAATTGCCTCTAGCCGCATTGGAACAGGCCAATCCAAAGGTGTGAGGCCTTATTGATTACCAGTGGAGGGATTTTCATCTTGGGGTTCAACAGAAAGGACAGCACGTCCAAGAAGGAAACAATTTAGTCCTGTACAGAGCTTTTGCTCCCTCAGTCCGCTTCTGGCCTTGTCTGGAAGTTTCTTAAGCTAGGCCGGCCCTACCATTTGGCGGGTGCTGCAGGTGCAGAGCAGCGACACAGTGTCAGAAAATGGAACTGTCTTTGCTGTTCAGTGTGCCCTGCACCCCCTTAACTTTGACCCTTGCTTCTCATTTCCCTCATACCCACAATGCTTTGCGCTTTTTTGGTGTTCTTTGTTTTTATTATAACCAGTCTCTTTAGTAATGTTGAAGTGGCCAAGAGGCTCCGGAATTTGGGTTCTCCTTTCTCTCCGCTCAGCGTTTCTTTCCTTTGCCCCGGGACCTGGCATCTCGGCTCTTGCTCCTCTTCCGCCTCCCCCAGGAGCAGGATCTGATGAGGGAGATAATCTTGCTGGGCCTCCGGCTTGAACCTGCGGAGGAAACAGGAAAAGGAAGTAGACACATGACTCCCTGGAGCACCAGGGCCTGCTCATGGACACAGCGTGCAGGCAAACAAGGAAGTGGGAGAGATGGAAAGATCAGGCAGGCAGGGTTAGGAGCCTGAGTTGAAAAAGAGAGACCCATTAACTTAAACTGGGTTAATAGCCATTTCCTCCTCTTAGAGAAATATGGGAATTGTAGTTCTGTGATGGAGAGGAGGGATAGTGTAGGCCTAATCCAGGGATGGGAAGCTTGCAGCCTTCCAGATGATGTTGGTGTCCAGCACCCATCATCTCAAGCCAGCATGGCCTAGTGGGTAGAGAAGTCAGGAGTTGGGGGCCACCAACATCCTCAGCATGTGAGAAGGTCTGAGCTGGTTGCTCCAAGCTCAGACCACATGGCTTTAACAAGCCATTCTTGTTTTCCTATACCACTTGGCTTCTGTAACTAAGCCAGGCTTTCCTGCCTTTGCAACATTTTCTGTATGCTGTGTGGAAGAGCACATGAATCTGACCTTCAGAGAGTTTGTAAGTAAACCATTTTAATGTAGTCTTTTTCTATGCTGGGGGAAGAGGAGACTATTTTGTAACTCACAAGGGCATATATTAAAGGTTCAACAGTCTATATTTCCACATTTTCCTAGCTGCATATTTTGTGATTTTAAATCTCTGCTGGGGTTCTCCCACCAAATAATAATTGCCCCAAGCCGAGATCTAGGCAGCCATTGAATTCTCCTTTTATACCTATTCCCCCCCCCTTGTCACCAACAGGTAGGGCATAAGGCAGGAGGCCAACAGTAGGGGGAGCTAGAGTCAATGATGGGCAGAGCCAACTAATTCTGGTTTTGCCTCCATCTTTATCCCTGCTGATGTCTATAAGGACAGCACTGAAATTAAGGAGGAGGAAGTGGATAGGAAACTAGTTGTAAGTAAGAAGGCAAACAGTCACTGAAGACAGACTGAACATTTAGCCTAAAGGATCAGCCTTCACTGTGAGGCTTTATAATGGCCTTTGAAGGGCTGCATGGCCCTGGCCTGGCTTAAAGAAGAAGCCTAAGAACAGAGACTTGATGTTGCCCATCAGCAGTGGACACCTGGGCAGCTGCCTGAACCAGGGGCACTGGTCACACTATGGCGCGATGCATTTCTCTTTAAGCAACCATAATGACAAAACTGTGGCCTGTTTTAGCCTCATTTTTGGCAATGCAAGAAGTGGCCATCCTAAAGAGACCAGTTCAGAACCTAAGCAGGGCTGGTTATCAGCTAGAGTAGGAAGGTGATTGATAGGAGCCACCAAAGGGCAGAACTGTCAGAACATTTAGCATCTCTTACTTCTCCGGGGAGACTTCCTTCTGCTACTTCTGCTCTTACTGGATTTCCTGAAATGAGAACAGCCCGTCAAGACCACTCCATCCAATGACATCTAATAATTCCCTATGGCCACCATGGGAAATTTTCCCAGCTTTGGATCCCTGGGAAAATTTAGTTACCTTGCAACCTTATTTTTTAGGATGCAAGCAGGCTTGCCTTCAATACCCGCCCCCTCTGGTCTCCTGGTTTCTTAACCCACTAGATGCACGCCCACAACCAATAACATATGTATACTGGAGGTGAAACCTACCTAAAGGTTGTCCAGACTTCCTTTCACACCATGTTTCCAGGCACAGATCCAAGCTCTAAAGCTCTGTGATGGAAACGGGTGTTCTTCCGCCCTATCCCTTTCCCCAGGAAAAACCACATTTTACCACTGAGTTGGAGCAAATGGCAATCAGGTTTTCTGCCAGTTGCCATTTGCTCCAATTCAGCATTAAAGTGTGGGTTCTCAGGGCCTGGATAGCTCAGTTGGTGAGAGCATGCCTGGTGCTGATAACACCAAAGTTGCAGGTTTGGTTCAGCTGCAGATTCCTTCATTGCAGGGGGTTGGATTAGATGATCCTCAGGGTCCCTTCCAACTCTATGATTCTATGATTCCATGAAAGCGCCGTGATAACAACTGCTTGGACAGGGAGCTTTAAAGTGCAGGCCTGGGCCTGGAAAGCATGGCACAAAAGGAAGTCCAGATGAACCCTAAGTCCGAAAATCAGTTTGAACATTTGATGTGTTTCAATTTGGGGTGGTTGCAACTCAGCTTTCAGGGGGCCACAAAACAAACAACCCAACTCTGAAATCTGTTTTCCAAATTGCAGAGCTATAACGCTGTTTGTCAAATCCAATACTGAATAGTAATTCTGTTCTAAAAGTTGCGTTTTAGGTGTTAAAACACCCTGAGATCTGTATGTGGAAGGTTGGGATAAAGAAATAATAATAATGAAAATAAAAATAAGCAATAAGCAATAAAATACATTTCACTGTTTGATTAAATAACCAATAGATACTGGTTTGCTAATCCCCAATCGTAGGGTGGCGCTGTGGGTTAAACCACAGAGCCTAGGACTTGACGATCAGAAGGTTGGCGCTTCAAATACCAATGACGAGGTGAGCTCCCATTGCTCAGTCCCAGCTCCTGCCGACCTAGCAATTCGAAAGCACTTCAAAGTGCAAGTAGATAAATAGGTACCACCCTGGCTGGAAGGTAAATGGCGTTTCCATGTGCTGCTCTGGTTCGCCAGAAGCTGCTTAGTCATGCAGGCCACATGACCCGGAAGCTGTACGCCGGCTCCCTCGACCAATAAAGCGAGATGAGCGCCGCAACCCCAGAGTCAGCCACAACTGGACCTAATGGTCAGGGGTCCCTTTACCTTTTTAATCCCCAATCATTCCTAGTCCAACAACATCTCAGAGGCTTACAGGTGCCACCCTTCCCCGTTTACAGGCTGAAATGACTTGCATCTTCCAGGTTCCTAAAGGGTTTGGTTGACTACCAAGTGATGGTGGTGGCTCTCTGTGGTATCCCCTGCAATCTTTTCAGCAACTTTATGGCTGCGTACAAACAGCATACATTTAAAGCATGTGGCTTTCCCTCAAAGAACCCTGGGAGCTGTAGTTTGTGAGGGGTGCTGGGAATTGTAGCTCTGTGAGAGGTAAGTTGCCATTCCCAGGGGGTGCGCATGCGTGCCTAGGAAAATGCGCTTTCAGTGTCTGCTATGTACGCAGCCTCTGTATGGTGCCTGGCCCCAGGGCACTCAAATCAGCTTCACGGTCAAGTGGGGATTTGAAGCCAGGTCTCCCACTGTCCTGGTCTGTTGCTCTGACCACTACACCCCACTGCCTCCCAGTAGTTGCTTGCTCTCTCTCTCCTGCTTTTCAAAACATTGAGTTTGAGCTGGAGTGCTGCAGATTTCAGCTCCCTTAACACTCCTCCCCTCTCCCAAACAAGCCCTAACCCAGTACCTGCTCATCCTAGGGCTCCTCTCAGTCCTCTCGGGCTGACTGCCCTGACTCCTGGTGCTGGGCGGACGCTCCAATGGCTCTGGCACCCCCAGGTCCTCAAACTCTGTTGTCCTTCCTTCGCTTTCAAATGGAGAAGGGCTGGGGGCTCTGGAGCTGGGCTGGCTCCCCATTGAGAAAACCAGGCTGCGCCTGCTCCTGACGTCCTCTTGGGCAGGGCTGCGAACTTCAGCGGGTGAATAGATACTACGGATGCTCACGGTTTCTTCTTGGTTTAAGGATCCCAGGCTCTGGAGCAGAGAGATGGATCAGGACTGTTGAACGCACCACCAAATAATTCTAACCCTTATTTTCACAATAACCCTGCCTGGTAGGTTCGGCTGAGAACCAGTGGCTGGCTCAAGGGAACCCAGCGAGCTTCGTGGCTTTGGGACTGGAACCCAGGTCTCCCAGGTGCTAGTCCAACACTCTGACCAGTACACCACACTACCAGGGTCTGGAGTGGGCTGTAGTCTTGGAAGCAAGGTTCAGATGCAACATTTCTGTGTGCGCAATTGGCACATGAGGGCCCACACACTCCTGTCTCTTCCCTCACCATACCTATGGCTATTCCATCACTTGCCATCTACACCAACGGGAGGAGCAGCACAGAAAATATCCCAGGTGTGTGTGTGTGCGCGCGCGCGCTTTGTGTGTGTGTCCCTTTCCACCAACCATCCCCTCCACCCAGCTTACGGAATCAATCTGCCGTTTGCTCTTTCTTTAAAAAAGCAGAAATGTTCATACAAATCTGATTTAACAGACTCCTGCAAGAGCTGTAAGAGAAGCAACCTGATTTGGGGGCTGCTTCGTGTTCTTCGTGATATGTGAGTGCATGTACCAAGCTGTTTGTAAATTAAAAGATAACTCCTCTCTCTCCCTCTCCCTCTCTCTCTCTCTCTCTCTCTCTCTCTCTCTCTCTGCCTTCTCTCCAACGGATGTCCAACCAGCTTAAAGCATCCAAGGATCGAATTGTGTTGCTAAGAGGTGGGAGGGGAATCAAATCAGTTCTGAGTGTCTTCTTACTGCTTCTCCCTGTTTTTCCCACCCCAGACCTCTCCCATGAGCTTCCTGCAGCATCGGAGATATTGGTATGGGGCAGCAAGGGGTGCATGAAGAAGGCAGAATACAGCAAGGGTAAGGTTACCAGATGTCCCCGTTTTCCAGGGACAGTCCCCAGATTTACAAATCAGTCCCCTGGCAAAATTCATCTATTTAGTAGTGTCCCCGGATTCATTGGAAAAAATCTGGTAACCTTAAGCAAGGGGGCATGGAGACATGGGGAAGGGCTGTAGCCGAGTAGTAGAGCATCTGAAGATGGTTCCAGGTTTGATCTGTGGCATCTTCCTGGAGGCCTGGGAGAAACCCCTCTCAGGAATCCTGGATAGCTGCTGCCAGTCAGTGTAGGCAATACTAAGCTAGATAGACCCGTTTCCTGTGCTCTTGTTGCCCTGCAAAGTGTCTTGTATAGCGATTACACTATATAAACAGAAGGAGTTGCACACCTGTGCCCTATCGGTCATGGCCTCCCCAGACCCCCCAGGGTCTTCGCTCTTGCTGTGCAATAGGGGCCCTTGGTCCGAGGGTGGCCGCAGCATGTTGACCACCTTGACCCACAGTTTGAAGACATCCTCTTTCGTGCCAGGCTGGGGGCAGAGCTGCAAGTAGAAGGTGCGGCCGCTCGCCAGCTTGAATCGCAGCTGCTTCTTCTCTGCGTTGTGGAGCGAGATCTTGACAAAATGAAGAGGGATAAGCCTGTAGGCAGTGGAAAGGAAGAATTAGGGGCATGATTCAGTTTGGGCGCTGATTCAGCAAGTACAAAAACAGCCCCGATTTGGTCCAAACAGCTTCAGAAAAGTTTTTGTGCCTCCCAGTTCACTATTAGTGAGGAAAATGAAGAAATGGTTTTAGCCTCTCTCTTGTTCTCTGTTTGGCAGAACTGGATGAACTTTGCAAGCATAGCCTGGATGGATAAATCCCGCCAAATTCTAGACAAATAGGTCCAGGGTTCTTCATCTATTTTAAAAACCAACAAATATTTCTACACTGTCAGGCTGCTCTCTGCAATCCCTTTCAAGCAGGTGAGGCTTGTCGAGTAGCCGGTAGCCAACAACCATCAAGACCACTGAGTAAACACCTAGCAAATGATACAAAACCCTCCAGAAATGGTCACGGTGCACATTCAAAGCAGGTGCTTGTAACAATACAAAATTGCCTCTGTTTTTCCTCCCTTTACCATACAAAACTGACAACACACACACACACACAGAGGCACAGCTCCACCTGCCACCTTCCATTCCTAGATGACCTTGGTTGCTCATTAATCAGCATTCATTGTTAGTAGCCAGCCCACCAAGAAGGATTGCAAACCCTTCCAGGAAAAGTTGGCCAAGAGGGGTGGGAAACAGAGAGCCTCTGCCAATCCGTGTAGACAGTCCTGGGCTAGACAGACTAATGGTCTAACTCAGCATGGCAGTTTGCTGTGGACTTGGGGACTGAGGAATCCAAATAGGACAGGAAGCAGAGCTGAATCGAAGCCACGCTCAGTCACGGAAGCTGTCAGCGGTGCCAAAGCTACTAGTCTCCTACCTGCCAATAGCTGCCTGTCTGCCCGGGGTCCTTGCCTGCCTTTGAATCTGAGTATTAAATGGGAGCTGTTAAATTAAATCAGTGCTATTCACCCCACTTCTCCAAGCAGCGAGGATGTTCCAGAGATGCAATGCTTACCTGGGTTCAGTTTCCTTTGGAAGGAGGTCACTTGTTGCATTTTTTATTATTATAAATGTACAGGTTGAGCATAGGTGGAGGAGGAACAGACAGCCAAAACTGTCCTCCAGCAAAGCAGTTAGCACCCCAAAGTGCTCCTAAAGTTTTCAGCTCAATTCTCTTTCCCTCACCCCATTCTGCCTCATTCAAAATTTCAGTCTGTCGCCCAAAATGCTTGTCTTGTTCTCCACTCACACATAGCATATTTGCTACCTTTGACTGGAGGGGGGATGGATAAGGATAACACAACTTCTCCAAGCATCACCTAATCACCTAGGACAAGTTTCCCTGTCCAAAAGATGAGCCTGACAACTTTGCTGCAGTACACAGAATCAGAGAGTGGGACGGGACCATGAGGGGCATCTAGCCCAGGGGTCAGCAAACTTTTTCAGCAGGGGCCAGTCCACTGTCCCTCAGACCTTGTGGGGGGCCAGACTATATTTTGGGGAAGAAGAAAAAAAAGAACAAATTCCTATGCCCCACAAATAACCCAGAGATGCATTTTAAATAAAAGGACACATTCTACTCATGTAAAAACATGCTGATTCCCGGACTGTCCGGATTTAGAAGGTGATTGGGCTGGATCCGGCCCCTGGGCCTTAGTTTGCCTCCCCATGATCTAGTCCAACCCCCTGCAATGCAACAATCTTTTGCCCAATGTGGGGCTCAAACCCACAAATCTCATTAAGAGATGGCTGAGCCATGAGCCATGATAAAGGACACCACCATCATAATGAGTACTGTACTTTTCTGTGTACTTCGGGTTAAGAACTTAATTCGTTCCGTTCTTAACCTGAAACTGTTCTTAACCTGAAGCACCACCGGAGCACAATTTCTGTTCTCATCCTGAAGCAAAGTTCTTAACCTGAGGTACTATTTCTGGGTTAGCAGAGTCTGTAACCTGAAGCGTATGTAACCTGAAGTGTATGTAGCCTGAAGTACCACTGTATAGGACTAGGTTTTTTTATTTTAAAATTATGCTGAAAAGTGGGGGTTGCCTTATACATGGATAGTGCATAGGTTCCTTCCGCGGCTGTCAGTGGCTATTGGGTGTGTTACTGGTTGCTGCGTCAATAGCTGGTGTTGATTGGCTGACACTGCGGCAATTGGGTGGGCGATTGGCAGCTTCTGATGGCGAGGTGACAGACAAGAGGCAGATTTTGCAATGCGTGCGGGTGAGTGATTTTTGGCATCCCCCCCAAAAAAAACAACTCTGTGCCATCTTCCCTCACTTTCTTAAATTGGAGTCCCCCAAAATACATGGGGGACTCTTATACATGGGGGCATCTTATACATGGAAAAATACAGGTGGAAAACCCAGCAGGTCCCAGGGCACCTGACAACAATTTAAAGTTCAGGATTAAAAACAGTTAAAACAAAATTCAGAAGTCATAGTGTGGTCATTTGGGTTCTACAACCCTATCCTGTCCACCCCTACCCCAAACTCACCCTTGTAAGATTGCCAACCTTTTAAAAAAAGGATTGCGAGAGTCTTCAGTCCAGGAAAAGCTGTGGCGTAACAGGCAGAAATGAACAGGTGAAGCTTTTTTTTACAGCCTAGAGATACCATGAACACTTCACCTATGAGCTTGCCCTGTTCAAGTTGCAGCATCTCCATCCATTAAAAATGGTGGCCTGTCTTACATTACGAAGCCTTGAAAGGCATTGCAGCATCGGCAGGATTTTCTGTATGGAGCTGGGAGCTGGGCTTACCTGGTGAGCTCTAATCCTAGCGACGAGGAAGACTGGCGGAGCAAGGTTTTAAACTTCTGGGGCGTCTCTTCGGGAGGGTAGGTGGGGCGAGCCAGAAGCAGAACGTTGGGGACCGTCATGCTGGAGGAGGTGCAAGCAACCCCGACAGTCACGGTCTGGACTTGGTTGTGCACGTCAATCACCTCTCCTCGTTTGTTAATCTGCAGAGAACAGGAAAGGGCAGTGGCAGATATACAGGGCCTCATTCAACAGAATGAGCAGGCACTGATGGTGTATCACATCATAAGTCTTTCATAAGACCATCTCAAGAAGGGCAGTGCCTGAGACCTCACTGTGCCACTCAGAATGCTGTTGGCATCAACAGAGCATAAAAGTAAATTCCTGGAATGTTTTGTTTCCTCAGTTTTCTGACAGGCCAACTCAAACTTTATGAAAGCTGCTCAGCCTAAGCAGCCACACCCCAGTTGTTCTGGGTTCTTCTTGTTTAAATACTGTGTGGAAACCACCATCGATTAACTGAATCTTTGGTGGCCACCAGTGTTTTAAGAAGTCTAGCTTATGGCTGGGATCCAAAGGATTGCTTCAGATATGACCAAGAGACTGGCAATTATGCCCAGTGAAGTTGACCTCTTTTAAGCAAGTTGGTGCTTCTCCCATATTACAAACTTTATGAGGAATGGTTGAGGGAGTTGAGTATGTTTAGCCTGGAAAAGAGGAAAATGAGAGGAGATATGATAGTCATCTTCACATATCTTAAGGATGGAAGATGGAGCAAGCTTGTTTTCTCCTGCTCTGGAGAGTAGGATTTAAACCAATGAATTCAAGTTACAAAAAAGGAGATTCCGCCTAAACATCAGGAAGAACTGTATTGACAAATAAGACTCCCATGAGAGCGGGTGGAGTCGCCTTCACTGGAGGTTTTTAAGCAGTGGTCGGATGGCCATCTGTCACAGATGCTTTAGCTGAGATTCCTGCATAGCTTCACCATTAATTTCTGGGGGGTGGAAGATGTCAGATCGATTGTGTGTCATTTATGTTTTAAGTAACCTTAACATTCAGTATGGCAAGCTCCATTAAAAAAGCGATAGAGGAAAGAAAAACAGCTTTGGACACACTGCTTACTATTGCCATTCTTCAGCAGATATTTGCTGAACAAATAAAATCTTACAGATCGGAGACGGATGAAATGAGGAATGAAATAAAGCCAGGCATGAATGAAATGGGAAAAGGGATCAGAAATGATATAGAGGCTCTAGACAACGAAGAACTGGCAGGACTGAGAGATGAAACCATGGCAAAACTAGAAGGAGCAACTGATGAAATGGAAGAACCCACTATACAAGTGAATGGAGAAATGAAGCAACCAAATGATAAAGCAAAGATTTTGGAAAACAAAAATAAAGTTATAAATGGAGAGATGCGGAGTTATCTGGATAATCTGACATCAATGGAATTGAGAGAGAAAGAGTTCTACCTATGACTTGGAATGATCCCAGGGGATAAAAGCAATTTTTCATTTATTTATTTTTTGGAAAAAGAATGGAAGAAACACAAGTGGAAGAATCAATACTAAATAAGTCTGGAAGAATATAGCAAATGCAACATGAAGTGGAAACTGAAGATACAGAACTGGGTGTGGACCAATGGATAATAAGAAAAGGATTATGGAATATTATCTCAATATATGATCACAACGGAGAGACTTTTACATGAGCAATTAAGGGAAAGTTTGTCATTAGTTAATAAGGAGTCATGGTTGCTGAAATTGTTGGAGGCAAAGTTGATATGTCTTTCCTACAGAGGAAACCAAAGAGTGCTGCATTCTCAAACCTATTTAGGCTTCTCTTGTAGGCAGGTTTTCAATTAAAGTCTCCACCTGCTTAACAACATATGGAGTGGTCTTAATTTGGAAGCTCTCTTTCCACAAGGAGGATCGGGACAAATTTCAGTGAGTCCTGCCTTCAATTTAATTAATTAATTAAATGTGCTTGAGAAAGAGAGGGGAGCTTCTGAATGCAACAAGCCGAAGCTGATATGCTTAAAAAGAAGAAGAATCAGAATAAGGAAATCTAAGCTGTTTTGCAGAAACATAACACAAATTACTCTTGTCCTGCCTGTCAGGCACTCGCTCTGAAGTCTGAAATTGCTGCATAGGATAATAAGGGCCTATAATGACTGCCAGTTAACTGCTTTTACATCTCCGCAAGAACGGGGAAGATAATTTAAGGGATGTGAGTAACGTGCCACCCTACATTTCACAAATGAAAGCAGGGACACACTTGGAGGAGGAGGACGGCTGTCGCTGAGTGGGTAGAGCACCTGATTGGCATACAGAAGGTCCCAGGTTCAATCCTTGGCATTTCCACATAGGCCTGAGAAAGGCTCCCTGTCTGATACCTCAGAGAGCTGCTGCTAGTTACTATAAATAATAACTACGCGGGTGGACCAGTGGTCCGATTTGGACTATTATTTGATTGATTGATTACCTGCCCTTCGCCCTAAGCTCCCAGGGCAAGTTACGGCATAAAAACACAATATAGAAACAATTCAAAACAACTAGCAACCATAAAAATAAGTTGGGTCTTATTTTGACGCCTCAAGTATCAAAAGCTGAGGTAAAAAGGCACGTCCTTAGCTGTATATAATGACGGTGACGCACCTTTCACACACATTTCTCTGATGAAAATAGAGACATCCTATTCCATCATGATAATTTTACTATTTATACCCTGCCCATCTGACTGGGTTGCCCCAGCCATTCTGGGCGACTTCTAACATATATGAAAGCATACTAAAACATTAAGCATCACAAAGATTCCCTATACCCTATGCCTTCAGGTGGCTCGGGGGTCGGGTAACTCCATACCCTCCAACATTTCTCTGATGAAAATAGGAACGTCCCAAGGAAAAGTGGAATATTCTGGGATCAAATCAGAAACCAGGACAGCTTCTGTAAATCCAGGACTGCCCCTGGAAAATAAGGTAAAAGGTATAGGATCACTGGACAGTTAAGTCCAGTCAAAGGCGACTATGGGGTTGCGGCGCTCATCTTGCTTTCAGGTCGAGGGAGCCGGCGTTTGTCCACAGACAGCTTTCTGTGTCATGTGACCAGCATGACTAAACCGCTTCTGGTGCAACGGGACACCGTGACAGAAACCAGAGCGCACGGAAACGCCATTTACCTTCCCGCCGCAGCGGTACCTATTTATCTACTTGTAGTGGTGTGCTTTCAAGCTGCTAGGTTTGAAGATTTTTGAACCTATTTCCCTTGGAAAATAAGGATAGTTTGAGGGTCTGACCTCTGTGGGGAGGGAGTTCCACAATTTGGGGCCGCAGAGAATATCTTCTCCCAAGCTGCCTCTCTCTCCCCAACCCAAGCAACAGAACTACTAATAGGGCCCCCTCCACCAGTCTCAGCACCCAAGAAGGGCTATAGGGAATGAAGGCCGGAGCCCCCAAAGCAGCTTTGTATCTATAAATTTGCAGCTGCCATATTCCCACACAGAAAGTACCTGAGGTATTGCCACAGCTCTCAACTTTGCAATGGTTTTTCTTTTTCATTTGAAACCCAGCTATATTCAATAACTCTGCAACAGCTGGTTCTACACTAGCTTCTAAAGCAGGGCTTGTTAGTAAACTGATCAAAGCAGTGTCCCTTAAACAAACAAACAAGAACATTTAATCTCCCGTGGATCTGGCCGTGTTAATTGCAGAAGAAATTACAGTCAAACTCATTCAGCGGCAAGCTGACAGGTGGTTTTGTGTGTGGCACTGGGGGCAAGCAGTAGCATTTTGTATCCAGGAAGAACCGACTTTGTCATAGCCTGGATCTAAGTCCTATCGTATGATTTAATATTAAAATCACAAAGACGTTGCACTAAGGGGAAAACATCTCATAATTGCTGTTTGTGATAAATGGCTGTGTTTTGTTGTTCAAAACAGGCATCCTCATTCCTTTTTTGAGCCACAGTTCAAAATGAATTGCATCAAATGCAAAGTGTGAAGTGGGAGACAGTGCGCTCGATGTTGCCTTGGTGTTTGTGAATGTGCGTCTGCAGGCAAGTGCGATAGGGATATGACTTCTAGAGCTGTGGGGTGGGAGTTTCATAGCTTGGGGGCCACCCCAGAGAATGTCTGGTCCTCTGTATATCACACACACACCATCCTTCACATCCTGGTTGTGTTGTTCAGCAGGGATGCTGGCAGCACCAGGAAGCAGGAGGGTGGGATTAGGGGCTGCACTGAGGAAGCATAGTCCACTACTTGTGCCGCTACTTGTGGAAAGGTGGAAGAGGGGCAAATATATAATTATATAATTAGTTGATTCAGCCTCTCATTGGTTCTGGCTCATTAGCACCACCTACTGTTGGTCTCCCTGCCTTCCAACCTATTGGTACCAATGGGCATCAGCCTTTGCAGGCTGTGGGTTCTCCACCTAAATTCTAGTGGTTTGTCATTCAGGAACAGCAGAAGGTAAAGGCAGGAATAAAAGAGGAACAATGGTTTGCATGGGAAGGATGTCAGACTAGGAACCATCCCTAGGATTTAAGAGTCATTTGAGCACCTGTAGTATCAGCTCCTCTGCTGTAGACCACCCCTTCCGTGAAATATGTATGATGTACTGGGGGGTGGTCTTGGGCTACAGGGTGGCAGTTTCAAAAGCTCGGGTTAAGAACTTAATTCGTTTTGGAGGTCCGTTCTTAACCTGAAACTGTTCTTAACCCGAGGAATCACTTTAGCTAATGGGGCCTCCCGCTGCTGCTGCCATGCCACCACGGCGCAATTTCTGTTCTCATCCTGAAGCAAAGTTCTTAACCCAAGGTACTATTTCTGGGTTAGTGGAGTCTGTAACCTGAAGCGGCTGTAACCCGAGGTACCACTGTATAAGAGCTTGCACACCTTTGTTCTGGGTTCCCCCTCCCTCCTGCATGTGGTGAGTGAGGACCCTGTTGCAACAGTTCAAGAAAGATCAGACTTACTAGCTGCTTTGCTTCTCAATATTCTCTGGTTGCCCTCTGTTATTTTCTCCTACCGATAGGGAACCCACTTAAGGACTCTATACAGTGGTACCTCTGGTTAAGAACTTAATTCGTTCTGGAGGTCCGTTCTTAACCTGAAACTGTTCTTAACCTGAGGTACCACTTTAACTAATGGGGCCTCCCGCTGCCACCGCAGCACATTTTCTGTTCTCATCCTGAAGCAAAGTTCTTAACGTGAGGTACTATTTCTGGGTTAGCAGAGTCTGTAACCTGAAGCATCTGTAACCTGAAGTGTCTGTAACCCGAGGTACCACTGTATGGGCTCTTGGGTACCCCATAAGGGAGAAGGAGCAGATTTTGTTTACATCATTGTTAAGACTGCCAACTTTCAAACCTCTTGTAAACTATGTTTAACAGTCGATTACCCTACAATAGGTAATCATGCTTACCATCTCCAAGTCTTAAAAAGATTCCCTGGCCATTTTCTTAAAGTCACGCCTGTGCTAAAAGCTCAGAAGTTGTCCTAGATGTTTGCTTACATTTTAAAAACTGGTCATTGGGCAAGCCTATTTATTTTCCTGTCAGTTCTCCATGCAAAGGCAGAAATTCAACCAGTGAAGCCTAGAGAGGCAACAATGAGAGAGAGACTTCATCCATTCAGGTTCTGCCTGCCCAGCAGCTATTAAAGGCACAGGAGCTGCTGCTGCTGCTTCTGTTGCTTTTAAAGGTGCAGCCTTAGAGGATAAGGAAGGGCTGATAACACTTGCTAAATGATAAATGCCTAATAAAGAACAACCATTTCACGCAGCCTTGAGCCCCAGAATTTCTCCCTTGGAAGATGAGAAGCTGCCTTATAATGAGTCAGACCATTGGTCCGTCTTGGTCAGTATGGTCTACTGGGACTGGCAGAAGCTCTCCAGGGCTAAAGACAAGGGTCTCTCTCAGCCGTCCCTGTCAGGGGCTGAACCTGGCACCTTCTGCATGCCAAGCATGTGCTTCACCACGGAGCTTCATCCCCTCCCCTATTACCTGAGAGATTAAGTCATCAGGAGAGATGGGAAGGGGGGCGGGCCTAGAGTAGCCATCTTCTTCCTCTTCTTTTAACTTGCTCTGTCCCTGTGCTTTTAGGAGCAGCCTGCCAGGAAGGAAATGAAGCAGCTTCGGTTCTTCCTGTCCTTTTTAATCTCAGCGCTCAAGATATGGCTGCATCTGCTACAATTCTGGGCAGAGAAACACCTCACACACTTCCAGGGCAGGCCTGAAGGGCAAAATGGCGCACGCAAGCCCCTTTCCACATACAGAAGCCAAACAGACAAGCAATTTAACACTGAATAATAATAATAATCAGAGCCAGATTAGGACCTTTAGAGCCCTAAGCACTTAAAAGATTTTAGTGCCCCCATATATATCCAACTCAAAGTATAAATAAAATTTAAAAATATTTTTCAAAATGGAAAAAAACCCTACAGTGAGATGGAAAATGATTTTTTTAATATGTATGTATACTTCCACTTTATCTATATTTGATTTTTTTTCCTCCTACTTTTTCCTAATTGCAAATTCTTTGATCGGCTCCTCAAAACTAATCTCACATAACTCATCTGCTTCTATACTCAGTAGAGATAAGGCTAGCTGGCCAGCCTTGTCGCATAGTGGTTCTGCTGGGATTTTTTAATAAGCTTCAATTGAGAAAATGAATGCTCAGCTGAGCAATCTGTGACCATTCATGTTAAAAATCCAGCCATGGAAAATCTCTGTGGCAACCCCCTTCCCTTGTTTCCTTAAGCTTGTGCTTATTTTGCCAACCCTAATACTGTATTGGCCCTTATATAAGCTGCATCCAAATATAAGCCACACCTTGAAAATTGGAGGGGGGGAGAAGAAAAAACATAAAACACCCGAAAATAAGCCTCTCCATTCCTCGCTGCTCCTGGCTGCATACTGGGGGGGGGGGCTGCGCTGTATTGCCGGCAGCCTTTTTCCTTCCTCATTTTCTCCCTTCCTGGTCTTGGGGGAGAGGACAGGGGACTACGCACAGGGTGGGCGCCACTTTGCCACAGTGCTGGCGTTGTTTGCCCCGTGCTCCTGGCTGCATACTGTAAGGTCGCGAATATAAGCCGCACTTTAACTTTTCATGGTGGGAATTTGGGGGAAAAGTGAGGCTTATATTCAGGCCAATATGGTAATAATAATAATAATAATAATAATAATAATAATAATAATAATAATAATAATGCTGGTTGGTTTATTACCTGTCCTTCACCCTCCCTGTGAGGGAGGCTTGCGACAATTTAAAATGCAACTTTAAAAACAGTGTTACCCAGATTACAACCGCAAGTGTAGGGTGGGTCTTAAAACATACATTGCAGGGGTCAGAGGCAAGGGCGGAAGCAAAGACACTTGATTCAGGCAGTGGATCTGAGACTCCCCCCTCCCCTGTCTTTATACTGCTGCTGTGTTGTGGCCGTAGCCAGCACAGCCACAGGTGTGGTGATGGGGCTGGCAGCAGTGCCGGGGCAGGAACAGGGTGGGGACCTGGATCTGTGGGGTGCGGTGGGTGTTGTGGGGTGGAGATGGCAGCAATGGAGAGGGGGTGGTGTTGGGGCCTTTTGCCTACAGCAGCAAAATGTCTCAGGCCAGCCCAGTTCAAAGGCCGGGATGAAGAGGTGCATCTTCAGAATTTGCCGGAAACTTCTATTGAGAGCCAGCGTGGTGTAGTGGTTAAGAGCAGTAGACTCGTAATCTGGTGAACCGGGTTCGATTCCCTGCTCCTCCACATGCAGCTGCTGGGTGACTTTGGGCTAGTCACACTTCTTTGAAGTCTCTCAGCCCCACTCCCCTCACAGAGTGTTTGTTGTGGGGGAGGAAGGGAAAGGAGAATGTTAGCCACTTTGAGACTCCTTCAGGTAGTGATAAAGCGGGATATCAAATCCAAACTCTTATTCTCTGCCACCCTCCTATGCCCCACCACTGCTTCTTGCCGCCTCGTATCCTTCAACTGACCCAGGCCTCTCACTTGGCAATAGTAGGGCCAGCCCCAGCTATTTCTTCCCTCTGCCCGCTTTCTAGGGAAGAGGTGCCCTTGGGGAAAGGGTGACGAGAACAAAATTCACCTGGCAACCAGAAGGGTTATTTGATCTTGCTGCAAGTTACCTGCACAAAGTCACTTTCCAACATGGGAGCAAGCCTGAGTAAGGCGTATTCCCCTTGACTAAGCTGGCTCTGCAATGGTCCCATCTCCCTGTTGAAAAGTCCTTTGCCGTAGTCGCCTCCCGCTGAGACGCTGGGCAGCTGGGATCTCAGCGTCTTCCCTCGTCCTGAACCCACAACGGCGTGCAGTTGGGGGAGAAACAGGGAGGAAGAACCTCTGTGAGTTAGACATGCTAGGTAGGCCAATGACCAGCAGGCGAGACAACTGTGAGCCAGTGTGGTGTAGTGGTTAAGGGACTGGAGTGGGGACCTGCGAGACCAGGGTTCAAATCTCCACTCAGCCATGAAGCTCACTGGGTGACCGGGGCCAGTCACAGCCTGGCCTACCTCATGGTTTGGGCTGTGAGGATAAAATGGAGAGGGTGAGGAACTTAGATTTCAGTTTCACATGCTTGGCTCAGGAAAAAAAATGGGGTTGGGAGAGTGAGGGAAAGCCACCAGCAATCTTACCCACTATTGAACTCAATCTGGGAGAGTGTTTGGGTACAACTGGACACCATTTTGAATCAGGATGGCAGGCGGAACCTTTCAAAACTGCACTGATTTTGACCACTGATTCCATAAGTGCCCAGATTTCTTTTTTAATTCCTGAGGAACATATGGCACTATAATTCCTGAAGGTCATAAAAAATAACTAAGTTCTATTTCTGCCAGAGAGCCCATCTCCAGCTTTCCCAGAAAGAGCTGGTTGATTTCTGGAATGTACTACTGCAGATGACAGGGGGAGCTGCTATCTATGATCCAGCCTGCTAAAAACACCCCCTGCATTCTGTAAATGCAGGTGTAGAGTAATGGCTAAGAGACTGAGCTACCAATAATGAATTTCCCTATTTGATCCCTTCCAATTCTACAATTATATGATTCTATGAACTCACCAGGAGGCCTTAGGAAAGCCATTCTCTCGCTTTGTTTCTTCCAGAGTCCCTTCATCTGCAGTATAGGGAAATAATACTACTTCTTTATCACACAGGGGCGTTATAAGGATTACAATGAGGAAATTCATGTGCTTTGAACAGCACTATACAAATACTAAGTACATGAGGTTGAAGACTCAGTTGTAGTAGCATCCCCCCTCCCTTGTTTATGGAATGCTCCCCCAAGGAGACATGCCTGGCTCCAACCTTGTGATGGTTTTGCATTTTCATTTTTCTGGGCAGCAATTAATGATTTGGGATTGTTATCATTGTATTTTTCTTTTTTTACTGGCTTATAGCCTGCTTTGGAACTTCTTAAAAAGGTAAAGGGACCATTAGGTCCAGTCGTGGCCGACTCTGGGGTTGTGGCGCTCATCTCGCTTTATTGGCCGAGGGAGCCGGCGTACAGCTTCCGGGTCATGTGGCCAGCATGACTAAGCCGCTTCTGGCGAACCAGAGCAGTGCACGGAAATGCCATTTACCTTTCCACCGGAGCAGTACCTATTTATCTACTTGCACTTTGACATGCTTTTGAACTGCTAGGTTGGCAGGAGCAGGGATCGAGCAATGGGAGCTCACCCCATTGCGGGGATTCAAACCGCTGACCTTCTTATCGGCAAGTCCTAGGCTCTGTGGTTTAACCCACAGCGCCACCCGCATCCCTTGGGGCTTCTTAGTGAGAAGCTATATACAAATTTAATAAACCTAAACCTAATAATGAGGGAGATGGGGAGCTTTCAAAAATATGACCTCTTCTCCTGAAGCCCAGAATTCTGCCATTTCATTGTGAGCTCAGTCATTCTCACCCAGGCTCAGTTTCCCTTTGATAAAATAGACTGAAATGATGCACACTGCTTTGAGCTTTTTGGGGGAAATGCAGGATACAGGAGTATTGTTTGGGTCCCCCCCCCCAGTAGGCTCTAGAATTTCTGCTCCACCCCCTTTTAAAAATATACTTTGCTTACAGGGCAGATTTCCCTCTGAAACTTTGCCTAAATTCGCATCTAAACTTATAAAGGAGCATATGCAAATTGCATGCACAAATTTGGCCCATAGGCCTGTGTCTTGATTTGTTTAAGGATCTTGCAATGCTCCTGGCAGGATAAACTACTGTTAGTACTGCTAATTGTATAATTTGCATCGATAATAATGCCATCAGCTTCTCAGTTCTAGGTGTTTTGATCACATGACCAAAAGGGGATCATCCCCTTTCTATGAACAGTACACATACACATGTCTGTCACTCACTGAGTGCAGCATCCGAGTGGCGATGTGAATGATCAAATACTTTTGCCCCACCTCCCATAACTTCAGACGCAATGAAGTTTTCAATGGAGTTGGTTTGTGCAGGTTCAGCTCTGCTTCATCAAGGATTGTATAATCAAGTGCACACATACACACCCATGTGAAGGGGCCCCCTGGGAAACTGTAACAAGCAGTGAGTTCTAATATCCTCAACGGCATGCTGGGAAATGCTCTCTGGTAAGAGAACAAATGTTTGTGCTTGGGATGTCTGTTGACTATTTCAGTAGCCTAGCACCTGTTTTCCCCCATCTCCTGCAACTGTGTACACACCATACATTTAAAACATATGAGCCTCCCCCCTAAAAAAACCCAAAACAATAATCATGGGAACTGTAGTTTTTTGGATGTACTATGAAGGGGTAACCTACAGTTCCCACGATTCTTTGAAGAAGTAATGTGCTTTAAATGAGTGGTGTGTATGCAGCCTCAGAGAGAAAGGCCTATCCTTGCCGTTTATTTGTCTCTAGGGAATAGTCACCATTCATAGGACTTTACAGCCTCCCTTATTAGAAGACCATCTCAGGCAACTGCTTGTAGTAGCCTTGGTTATCACCCTCCCTGCCTCTCTCCCAGAATCCCGCCAAAAATCTCTAGGTCTAGGAGTCACTGACCGTCTTTTTGTAGCTTGTAACATAAGGTCTTCAATGTTAACTCCCCACAGCTGCTGCCTCTGTGCTTCCCCCTCCCTTGGCTTGGGGGATGAATGTTGTGATGTCATCATTGCCTCTATGACCTTTTTAGCCCAGGCCTTAATGGGTGGCTGGGGTAAAGAGGAAGGGGTTAGCGGCGAGGAGTCCGTCTCCACTCCCTGGACTGGTAGGTTCAGGATCTGGGCTGGTTCTCTTCATGACACATGGTGCGTATGAACTTAGGAAGTGGCCTTATTGGAGTCAAACCACTTGTCCATCTAGCTCAATATTGTCAACACGGACTGGCAGCAACTCTCTGGGGTTCCAGGCAAGGGTATCTCACCACCCCACTTGGAGACGGCAAGGATTGAACCGGGGACCGTCTGCATGCAAGGCAAGTGCTGAGCCTTGGTGGTGCCTTTCCCTCCAACGAAGGCTAGAGTCAAAAAAAGGTAAACAGACTGTGCTGCTGGAAATCTGCAGCCAACGTGTGGTTTCCCCCTTCCCTCCTGGAACCCCAAACTTCCTCAGCTTTGTAGTCCAACCTCCTTCTCTCCCCAGATCCCTTTCCTGCTATGGTGGTGATCAGGTGTGATGGAGGAAGACAGAGCTCCTGTAGCTTTGGCTAGACAAAGGGATGAAAACAGGTACGGCCTTTATCCCCTCCCATTAGGCAGAATGAGGTCATAGAGTCATGGTCAAAGAATCATAGAGTTGGAAGGGACTACAAGAACCATCTGGTCCAGCCCCCTGCAATGCAGGGATCTTTTGTCCAACAAGATTAAGAGCCTTGTGCTCTACTGCCTGATCTGACTGCTTCAGGCAAATTAGGACCATAGGAAATTACCTGACACTGAGGCTGATCATTGGTCTATCTAGCTGAGTATTCTCTATACCAGGGGTCAGCAAACTTACCGCGCCTTGGGCAGTGTCTCCAGCGCCGACCGCGCGGTGGGCCGGAGGGCAGGGGAGCGTGTGCCCATACGCATGTGCACACGCTATTTCCGGCGCACTTCTGGGTCAGAGGAGCACTGCAAATAGCTTGTGCGTATGTGCATGGGCCTCCTCGGACCTCGATGTGCACCGGAAATAACGCGCATGCGCAAATAATGTATGCGCACAAGCTATTTCCAGTGCTCCTCCGACCCAGAAGTGGGTAGCCATGCAGCGCAGCGCCGGTAAAAGTGGGCGTCGTCATGGACCGGATAAACGAGTCCCTCAGGCGTTATCTGGCCCACGGGCCTTAGTTTGGGGACCCCTGCTCTATACCAATGAGCAGAGGCTTTTCAGATTTGAGTCTTTCCAGGCCTTCCTGGAAATGCCACAGATCGCACTTGGACCTCCTGTATGCAAAGCAAATGGTTTGCCACAGAGCTACAGGCCTTCCTGAAAATGATCTGCGTGATCCTTACATGTTTGTTTTCTAGCGATGGAGAGAGGAGGGCTTTTCTGTCCAAGGTACTGAAATAACTTGGCCAGCCTTGCTGTTCTGCCTCAGGCAGCACCTTGGGGCCACCCTGTGCACCTACCAAAATGGCCTTGGAATACCTGTAGATATAGAAACCTGTGCACAACGGGAGCTTTTGCAAATGGTCTCTGAGAGCACCCGCTGCCCTAAGCCAGATGATGCTAAGGAGATCTGAGGAAAGACGGCCTGGGAACTCACAGCCTTGAGGTCCACGAAGGAAGCAAGATAAGATAGAGAATTACTAAGTAGAATAATCCTGCTGAAGTTATTTCCTCTTCCTTTAATGTGTGTTCAGATTCCTGAAGTTGAACCACACCAAGAGCAACATCAGCTGAAATGCAGCATCAGTTCCAATTGCAAATCGCTGCCCCTACCAAATTTCAAGGTGAGTGAAAAGCAGCCTGGGTCACCAAATAGGCAGCAGATTAGCTAGGACTGAGCCAAAACCACCCCTCTTCCCTTTTCCAAAAATATACACCCCTTGCAAAAATGGTAACTGCTTTTCTGCTCCTTTGGGGGATTGGGCGGATCAATTTATCTCACTTGGGGTGGGTGTGTTGCCACTTAACTTATTGAGGGCTTATCCACACTTCATTTTGTCCCACTGTTTCCCTCCACCCATCCAAGGGTGGGGTAAACCACTCTTTAGCACTCAATCGGAGCAGCAGTATGGGTTCTTACCCAGGTTGATGTTTTCTCTGTTTTAGAGCCAGAGCTAAAGAGTGGATCTTCCTTTGGAAAGGAACCAGGCAAGGGGGACAACTGCTCAGAAGCATGCCTAGAAAGAGCAGTTCAAGTGGGAAACTGCTCAGACTCATGCTTTCTAGGCAGAGGATAAGCAAAAGTGTGGACGGGCCCCTAGTCTCTTGTCCGTAAGTTCAGCAGATGGAAAGATGGAGAGAGAGTCTCACATGTGGCTTCACTTCCCAGAATGCCTTGGGGAGTGATGGGATGAGACATGGCAGCGCTTCCTAAGCCTTCCAGGAACTGCACCCCGTGGGAAGCAACAAAGAGTGTATTTTGCTGCTGTTCCCAACTATGGACATTTTTTTTTTAAGTTGAAACAAGCAAGGAAAAAATAGATCATGGACTATCTTGGTGTTTTGTTTTGTTTTTTGGCTAAATAATTTTTATTTACTTTTACATTTATACCATAGTAATATCCAATAACATAACGTACATTTTCTAAATCTCCCCCACGACTTCCCTCAACTTCCTCTTCTGTTTTTTTTAACATATAAATTTCCCTGCTTATTTTGTTAACTCTTGTAATTAAACTTAACTTACATGTTATTATCCTCTTACCATTCTAACATTAATTTATATTTTCTATATCTATATTGATTTTGTCCATTGTAAGTGTTTACTCAAAACGTCCTAGTGAGTCCAGTTCTTTACATTGTTTCTGTAAATACAGCATGAATGGTTCCCATTCTTTTTTAAAGTCTCTATTGTCTTTGTCTCTTAATCCTTCAGTTAGCTTTGCCATTTCCACGTATTCCACCAGTTTTTCTTGCCATTGTTCTTTAGTTGGTATTTCATCGCTTTTCCATTTTTGGGCCAGTAATATTCTAGCCGCTGTTGTCGCATACATGAAAAGTTTCTTCTGATCATGGACTACCTTGTAAAGGTAAGTGAAAATTTCAGCAAAATCCCCTCTCCTGATTTTTCAGGAGGGTTTAATTTCTCCCCAATCACCTAATGAATAGTTGAAAACGTTGGTCTTGGAATTTTCAGCACAGCTCTAGTATTAACTATACTCATCAGAGCAGAGCTTCCACCATGTTGGGTCCCGTGGTTAAACTATTATTGCTGGATAGCAAAAGTCACCTTTCCTGGCCACGAAAATGATTTCAAGTCCCCTCTCCTCAATATGCCTTTGCTTCCCCCACACCTCCTCCTCCTTGCTGAAGTGAGCATCTCATTCTCAGCAGCTAATGAAGAAGAAGAAAAATGCCTTGATAGGAAAATAGTGGAGAGAGAGAGATTGGCAGGCAGAATCTCGAGGAGAGATGTAATTGACCTGGAATTGAAAAGGATGAGCACTGTCTAGGCAAGGCAATGGGGTGGAGGGAGGCAGATGTGGCTGGTCTGAAAATTATGATACTACAGAAGGCAACAGGGCTGCTCCGAAACTTTTTTTCAAATCAGCCAGGGACAAACAATACTGAAGAGGTGTTACGTGACTCTGCATAGAGATTGCCACTCTTCTCCCCCTCCCTTAAAAAACCCCCACAATGTCTTTGTGGCTTGGCAGGTGCATGACAGGCCGGAATTCAACAGGCAGCACACCAATCACTGCAGCTGGGAAATCAATGCCTGGGAAAGCATTGCCTGTTGAATTTCAGCCTGTCACAGAGCTTTTAAAAATAACAGATCTTCCATCTGTGTCGGAGAGGGCCAATTCTAATCAATCTGGCTGATGTGTGGGTGTGTGTTTTGGAGGATATTGGGTGTCTGGTGTTTTTCCTATAACAGGAAATAGAAAAAGGTGGGGTGGAGGTGGGGGGGAAGGAACCATTTACCTCCCAACATCTATAAGTGGCAGATTTTGTTTATTGTAAGTTAGTTATCACCCTACTTCCTTTTGCTATCTGAAAATGGCACTTATATTGACGCTTTCCCAGCATGCAAATGTATTTAAAAGTAATCAGTTGGTGAAAAAGACAAATTAGTTGACTGAAATTCTTCTTAGTTGGCTGGAAACCCGGTACATATGAAAGGCAGGTGAGCATCCTGTGGTCCGTATGCTGGCAGGAACCCCTCGCTTCAATAAGTAGGAGGGTGCAGGGATGGTTAGGAGGGAGCCTTTGACTGCAAAGAAGCGGAGGTGTTTCGAAACGGCAGTTTGACGCAGTCTGCTGCGGCTCCATCCCTGGTGCACGACCAAGGACGCCTTTCAAGCTGATCCACCTGACACCATGTCAAGCAAAGCAATAGGCAGGAGAGACAGATGAAAGCTAAGGAAGATGTGGGTTGACAGGATGCAATCGACAATTATTAAGCCCCACTGGAAGATTCCGGGGGGAAACAGGCACAAAGTTGCTGAGAGCTGAGGAGGCCGCTTACCTGTCTCATCTTTCTGTAAAACGGCACATTTGTACAGTCCCCGTCGCTTTTCGCTCTGCAGCCCAGTTGGTTATATCAATTGTGCCAGAAATGTAGTAAATGCTTCAACTGAAAGGCAGCATTCTTTTCTGCGGAACCCTCCGGGGACTTCTGAGGCAACAGTAAGCTGAGCAATGGCTGCTATGCTTACTTTTCTACTCTTCTAGCTACACAAAAGTTAGAAGTTTCTGTACACACACACACACACACACACAACCCTAACCTCCAGCCATGCAAGCAAGAGATATTGCCATGGTTCAAGGGCACATTCCAGCCAGGCAAAATCACTTGAGGAATGGGCAAAGCAGGGCCTGTCAGAGGAGCGGCCTGAGGAAAATGGGATGCAAAGAGGTTGAGGGAACATTCCTTCACATGTGGTAGACTTGTAAAAGGGTAAAAGAGTATTGGGAAATAATTCATAATGAATTGAAAAAAAAATGTTTAAAAGTACTCCCCCCACAAATAAAACCCCAGAGACCTATTTGTTGAGGATAATTCATACTGAAATTCCCAGGTGTCAAAAAAGGTTATTTATGTATGCCACTACTGCGGCCCGTGTTTTGTTAGCCCCAAAAAGGGAAACGAGTGAGAAAAAGAAAATGATTCTGGGAATTCCCTGAGCATCTTTTACTAGTGAAAGACCACCTGCCCACTGTGACTTTTTGAATTGCAGGATTCCCTGGCTGCAGAGATCAAGGGCACAATGAGAAAGAGCGTGGACAGCTCTGGTTCCTCGGAGTGCAAGTAAGTGGGAAGGGCGCAAGATACCTGCTGTGTGTGTTCATGGGTGCAAGATAGACCCATAAAAATGAGTGGCGAGAGCAAGAAGCTCTCAGAGAATGGCGTCATGAATGCAGCACAATCCCTGAAGCCAAACAGGGGAAAGAGGAGGAGCCTTTGGATCAGGAGGTGAAATTCAGAATGATGGCGGGGGTGGGGTGGGGGTGGCTTGTATTTTGTTAGCCCCCAAAATGGAAAACTAAAGAAGAATGACAACTTAAGCTGACAGAATATGCGCAGCTTGCAGATTTAACATATAGAATAAGAGAACAAGAAGAGGCCAGTGATTGAATCTGGGACCTTCTGCATGCAAAACAGATGTTCTCTTCCTGAGCTGCGGCCACCCCTCCCTTGAGTGGGGCCCAAGAATAGGTTTGCATCACAGTCCCCTGCTAAAACTGAGTCGTCCTTCCCTCCCATCCCCTCATCGTTTTACCTGCGCAGGACCTGTTGCTCAAACAATGCCTCCATCGTAACGGGGGTTCCATGCAAACTGCTTCCTGAAACAGAAAGAGATGAACATTGACATCTCTTACTAAAATGGATTTCTGTCCATTCTTTTAGCAGGGGATTCAATGGAAGCCTGCATGGAAACCCCTGCCGAAACATTGGGAGAAAAGTCTTTCACGGCACACCCCTCCCTGAACCAGTTTGAATCCTGCTCAGTTTGATTGCAGGCTCCTGTTCCTCCCACCCCTCCTGTTCATACTGCCCACCTCACACCAACAAGACCATTTCGGCCTCAGCAGCAGTGGAAGGCAAGGAGGAGGCAGGTGGTGATAGAGCAAAACAGCTAGGGAGCTGCAAAGCCTGTCCTTACAGTTCCTCCATCACTTGGGCCTCTGTCTCTGTCTACGTCTCCCTCCACTCTCTCCCTTCTCATCAGTGTGCAATGTGGCTGCAATGGCGAAGCAGCGCTAGGAAATCTGTGGTGATACTGTGGTGGTAAAGTGAAGTGCAGTGTGACAACAGTCTTACAGGGCCTCTCCTCCTCCCAGAGGGGAGGGGTTGTGAGCGGGAACAGCTTCCCGCTGGGGCAGGGAGGCGTGCTTGCCTGGAATATGTGTGCTGTGTTGGACCATCATCTACCCCTCCTCTTTTGGGTCTTCCGTTAAAGGAATCCGGCGGTCGTGGATCCTGTCTGATGCCCTGCTGGTGGCAAGGGCTATGGCACGACCCCTGGTGACGTCATGGGGGAGCTTCCAGTTGTATTTGCATCAACAAGCTCCTCCCATTGGTTGTTAACCCTGATATGACTCCTGGCTGTGCGGGGTGGAGTCTGGTATTGCTGTTTCATCCAACGCCTAAGCCAATACTACTCACATGCTGTAACCAATAAAAGTTGTGGCCTAATTCTGCCCATTAACCTAAAATAATGTGTCTTTGTGTCTTACTGTACTCCTATGCAGGGACGTGGGTGGTGCTGTGGGTTAAACCACAGAGCCTAGGACTTGCTTATCAGAAGGTCGGCGGTTTGAATCCCTGCGACGGGGTGAGCTCCCGTTGCTTGGTCCCTGCTCCTGCCAACCTAGCAGTTCGAAAGCATGTCAAAGTACAAGTAGATAAATAGGTACCATTCTGGCGGGAAGGTAAACGGCGTTTCAGTGCGCTGCTCTGGTTCTCCAGAAGCGGCTTTGTCATGCTGGCTACATGATCCGGAAGCTGTATGCTGGCTCTCTCGGCCAGTAAAGTGAGATGAGCGCTGCAACCCCAGAGTCGGTCACGACTGGACCAAATGGTCAGGGGTCCCTTTACCTTTACCTTTATACTCCTATGCGGGTGGTGAGTCCTTGACTCACAGAGAGAGAGAGAGAGAGAATCATTTCCTATGAGAACTCTCTAAACTAAACATTTACTAGATTTAGATTTTTGCGCGCGCACACACACACACACACACAAGCTTTCTGGTAAGCCTGTCTCCATGCATACCATTTCAGCTGCTCATTGCTGGGGGAGGTCTGATGGGCAAGAGGGCAACCTCCTGGCGCGATTGCCTGTGTTTCCTCTTGGCATTGCATGCTATGCTGCTTCTGAGGTTCCAGTGATACCCTCTGGAGCTGCAAATCAGCAAAAGAGTTGACTTCAGCTTCTGTCCCACAAGATTTAATGCAGGAGAGTCACTCTATATTTGTAGGAACAATAACCGTGATATTTATAGGACAAGCCCAGCCAAAATGCTTTGGTTTCTCTTTTTCTCTCTCCCTCCCCTTGGTTGGCAGAACTGGAGAATCTCATCTCTCTCCTCATTCCCACGATTCCACCATCAGCTGCTGCAGCTGGCAAAATTTACAACTCCTGAGGAAGTGCAAGCAGCAAGGGGAAGATGAACGGTGTCTTACCTGCCAAGCAAGCTAGCCAAAGGGCTCCATGATTGACTGCCACAGTCGGCTGCCTCTCCCAACTTTGCTCCTTTTCTCAACAGCATCCACAAGTAATGCTCCATCCTAAACATCTGCTGTTGAGCAGTGGGAATCAAAGGCACCCAGCCAAGATTCTGTGCTTCTGATCATGTGCAGAGTGCATTTCCCTCATTGCTCTGGAATCACAGCTTTTAATCTATTTTATTGTTTAGTAACAATCTATTCTTTTATTTATTTTTTTAAAACCAATGTCCCAAGTGTTTTTCAGAAGCAATTCACGGTGGCTAACAGTCAAAGCCAACGGTCATAAAAGAATCCATATTTCAAGCAAATTGCATGTTGAAACAGTAAATCAAAAACCATTTTTGCGATGATAATTGCAATTTAAGAGGCCCAACTGGAGGCGACGCTGAGAGACTTTGTGAGCTCCTTGTGGGATCAGCTCAGATCTCCATGGCCCAATCTGCCCAGATCATGTCTCCATATTTCTGGAGCTCCACATATTTTTTTGCCTCAGACGTTTCAGGCAGGTAGCTGCTAGCAAATTGTCAGTCAGAGGAAGGGCTCCTCCGGCTGCATAATCCCGAGACTGCTTTGCCTGGGTTAATTAAAACTAAATATAGACCCTGCCGGCTGGGCAAATTGCAAGGGGAGTTTCAAAGTGTCTGAGTATTTCTTCCACCTACTTTCACCTGGAGCAGAGCTCTTTAGGATGCCGTTCAAAAGTGTGAGGGGAGAGAGAGGAAGCAGGGAGAGATTATTCTGGGATGCCTCTGCTCTAAAGCAGGGTGGAGGAGAGGAAGGTGGATGCAGAGCCCTGTAGGAATGAAATTATGTTGGGTGGAGAGAACTTCTTGCTGCCTTCATTGGCTAGTCTTTGGCCGGGCAAAATCCAATCCCCTGAGGAATGATGACTGGCTGGCCTACTGAGGGCAAGGCCTTTCCAGCAATTGCAATTCCCCCAAGTGACATTGCTTACTCTCTTTTAGCCCTTAAGAAGGAGGCAAAATCCATGGAATCTTCCGTTCCTGGGTAAGGTGATTGAGAGAGCGGTTGCTGAACAGCTTGGTGGGTTTCTGGATGAAACATCGGCTCTGGATCCATTCCAGTCCGGCTTCCGCGCTGGTCATGGGACCGAGACGGCTCTGGTCGCCCTAACAGATGACCTTCGTAGACAGCTGGATCGAGGCGGGTCGGGGCTGCTGATTCTTCTAGATCTATCAGCAGCTTTCGACATGGTCGATCACGAACTTCTGGACCACCGCCTTGCCGACGTGGGGATCCAGGGCACAGTCCTTCAATGGCTGCGCTCGTTTCTCTCTGGTCGGGGACAGAGGGTGGCGCTTGGGGGGGAATTGTCATCGCGCCACTCCTTGGTGTGTGGAGTACCTCAGGGTGCGATACTCTCCCCGATGCTTTTCAACATCTTTATGCGCCCCCTCGCCCAGCTTGTTCAGAGTTTTGGGCTGGGTTGTCATCAGTATGCCGATGACACCCAACTCTATCTGTTGATGGATGGCCATCCTGACTCGGCCCCAGACACACTGACCAGATGTTTGGAAGCTGTGGCTGGATGGTTACGTGGGAGCCGGTTGAAGCTAAATCCTTCGAAGACAGAGGTCCTGTGGCTGGGACGGGGCGATATGGGATTGGGGGGGCAACTCCCATCTCTTGCGGGGCCGCAATTAGTGCCAGCACCGTCCGTTAAGAGTTTGGGTGTAATCTTCGACACCTCCCTTTCCATGGAAGCGCAGATTGCAGCTATAACAAAGGCGGCATTTTTCCACCTCCGCCAAGCTAAGCAGTTGGCTCCTTACCTCTCTCGCCCTGACCTAGCCACTGTGATCCACGCGACGGTCACCTCCAGACTGGATTATTGTAACTCGCTCTACGTGGGGCTGCCCTTGAGACTGACCCAGAAACTCCAGCGGGTGCAGAATGCTGCAGCGAGACTCCTTACGAGGTCTTCGCTGCGAGATCACATTCACCCGGTGCTATACCAGCTGCACTGGCTCCCGGTGGAGTACAGGATCAGGTTTAAGGTGCTGGTTTTAACCTTTAAAGCCCTATATGGCCTAGGACCCTCGTACTTACGGGACCGCCTCTCCTGGTATGCCCCACAGAGAAACCTACGGTCTTCAAATAAAAACATCTTGAAGGTCCCAGGCCACAGAGAAGTTAGGCTGGCCTCAACTAGAGCCAGGGCTTTTTCGGCTGTGGCTCCGATCTGGTGGAACACTCTGTCACAAGAGACCAGGGCCCTGCGGGACTTGACATCCTTCCGCAGGGCCTGCAAGACAGAGCTGTTCCACCAGGCCTTTGGCCAGGGCACAGCCTGACTCCCTCCCTCGGCAATCTTCGCAGAGCTCTGGCCCAATGGTTGCTAGTGGCTTGAATTAATTAATTTTTATAATGAATGATTTTAGAATGTTGTTTATGTTGTACTTTTGTACTGTTTTATTGTTGTTAGCCGCCCTGAGCCCGGCTTCGGCTGGGGAGGGCGGGATATAAATAAAATTTATTATTATTATTATTATTATGGCTGACTTATTTGCTTGCTTTAGATTTAGATTTGCTCACTCTGCCATTTTGTATAAGCTTGACTTTGATTCAGTTTTAATTAGCACTGTTATTTCATTGTGATATATATATATATTTATCTAATCTTTTAGGACAAATTTATTGCCTCGTGGACCCAGTTTGGGATACAAAAGCATGATAGGAATGTATTTCAGATTAATTGGCCAATATTGGCGTGCTGTTCGTATCATCAGGTCGTAGATAGCTATGCATCTGATTACTGCATTTTTAGGCAGGGAATGTGCCTCCCTCCATCAATTGCTTATTGGAGAGGCCTCTTCAATCTTATTTATGACTATCAACCTAGAATTGTTTTTAATGTGTGAGGGTTTTTTAATGCTCAGTGTTTTATGGTGTTTTTATATATGCTGGATGCTGCCCAGAGTGGCTGGAACAACCCAATCAGATGGGCAGCATATTATTATTATTATTATTATTATTATTATTATTATTATTATTATTATTAGGTTTTGAGTCTCTTCAAGGTATGCAGTGATTTCTGTAGTTAATATCTTTTAAACAAGTTCCTAATCTCTTTTTTCTTGCATTTCATGTCTTTCTTGAATAAAAAAAATATTTTTAGAAAATGTCTAGAGCTAGAAAGTAGCAAAAGGCCATCTACCGTATTTTTCGCCCTATAGGACGCACTTTTCCCCCTCCAAAAATGAAGGGGAAATGTGGGTGCGTCTTATGGGGCGAATGCAGGCTTTCACTGAAGCCTGGAGAGCGAGAGGGGTTGGTGCGCACCGACCCCTCTCGCTCTCCAGGCGAGCCCCAGCGCCAGCCCCACAAGGTCGGGGGACAGAGGGAGGCGGAACACCGCCATCCCGCTGTCTCCCGAAGTGGTTTGGAGGCTGACGGCGGGGAGAAGAGCGCTTCTCCCCGCTGCCTGCCCCACCACTCTGGGGACAGCAGGGAGATGCAGCGCATCTCCCTGCTGTCCCCGGACCTGATCTCAAGGCGGGCGGCGGGGAGAAGAGCGCTTCTCCCCGCTGCCTGCCCCACAAGCTCCAGGGACAGCTGGGAGACACAGCGCGTCCCCCCGCTGTCCCCGGACATGATCTGAAGGTGGGAGATGGGGAGAAGAGCGCTTCTCCCCGCTGCCTGCCCCACAAGCGCCTGGGGGGGGATAAATTTTTTTTCCTTTATTTCCCACCCAAAAAACTTGATGCGTCCTATGGGCTGGTGCGTCCTATGGGGCGAAAAATACGGTATTCGAAAGGACTACTTGTCCGAAGTGTGAGAAATGGGGTTGAGCACCCACCCTTAGCCCCACACAACCTTCAGAAACTGGGCAACAGTGTGTCTTGCCAGCACCCAGTGATCAGTAATCTCTGGGCTGGTTGCAGTCATTCAGCAGTGCCGGAAGAATCATTCTGCACCTGTTCAGGCGTAGTCAATATGATGAAGTGGACCCTAGTCCACGAAAGCTTGTGCTATAATAAATCCATCTGTCTTTAAGGTTTCCCCAAGGCTCTTGCTTGTTTTTCCTGTGAAATACTAACAGGGCTGCTCCTCTGGAAATATCACAAGTTTCAGGGCTAAAACTGGCATTATAAACAAACAGATTCTGGACCTGAACACCTGAGCAAATAGAATCCATTCCTTCATCAAAGTTTTCACAGCATGGTTAGAGTTTTGATGCTGACCTATCAGTGATACTGTGGTTGATTTTTATTTTATTTTATTTTATTTTATTTTATTGCAAGAGAGTTGGACTAGATGGACTTCAGTGTTCTTTCTAACTGCACAATTATAAAATCCTGCTTTTTGCCCTGTAGACTTTCTTGTGGCATGAAAGTCCTGCCATGTCCTGGAAAGCATGCCTGCAGGTGCGGCACCATGGACAGCTCCGAGTGAGCAACTTGCTCCAGCAAACCCTGGGCCTGGATGGAGGCCTTTTATGCCTCTAGTTAGCCTCTCCCAGACTCCGCCCCTTTCTTGATGAACGGAGGGCCTTAAAGGGGCAGGCTGGGGCGTAACACATCTCCCAGAAAACACCTTCCAAATTTGTGGCCTGCATTGACAGGCCTACTTGGAGGTGGTTCCCTTGTGTAGAGGGGATTGCTTCCTCAAGGGATTCATATTCTGAGCGTCCAGGTTCTGAAGATCCCAATTTAGGGGTCCATGATGCAAGGACCACCAAACCACAAGGTTCTAGAGCTTAGGCCCAGTTGTGATGGTGAGCCCATGTTGGTTTCTAGCGCCTCTCCACTGTCCTTGGGCTGCTGGATTTGGCTGGATCAGTCAAACCAATCCAGTTTATTGAAATGAACTTGACAGCTATTGAATGCCCTCGGCTAGCTGGCCGACAGTTCAAGGATCTGTTGGAGTTAGTGCCATGAGCTGTTCATCTTATGCTCAGTTGGTACAGGTGTGCAAATAAACCATGTGCCACTCTGACAGCATTCTCCTTTTAGAAAAAGGAGGAGGGAAATGATCTCAAATTTGCTCACTCTCTTTCAGTTGTTTCTTGAGCCACACCTGAGAGTTGGCATCTGGGTATTAGCTACTGGCACGGATGGTTTTAAAGAGTGCTTGTTGCACTTTGTGCAGAAATAGGCAGAGACTTTGCCTATGCTTTGGGCATCTTATATTTATTTTGTATTTTCACTGGTTCATTTGCACCATTTTTAATCCTGCTGGAAAACTCCGAGAAAGCAGTTTGCATGAGATAATGAGCACATAATAAAATCCCTGCCCTCAGGCTTACAGGCAAAAAGGTGTGGCACAAAATGAACAAGGGGTGAAGAGGGAAGAGGAAGACAAGCAAACTCAAGCACCGGTTCTTAAATGTACAAAACCGTTCTGAGCACCACCAAGGATGGAAAACCGTTCAGGTGGGTAAGGTAAAAAGGTAAAGGACCCCTGGATGGTTAAGTCCAGTCAAACGTGACTATGGGGTTGCGGTGCTCATCTCGCTTCAGACCAAGGGAGCCGGCTTTTGTCCACAGACAGCTTTCCAGGTTACGTGGCCAGCATGACTAAACAGCTTCTGGCACAATGGAACACTGTGATGGAAACCAGAGCACACAGAAACACTGTTTACCTTCCCGCCACAGCAGTACCTATTTATCTACTTGCACTGATGTGCTTTTGAGCTACTAGGTTGGCAGGAGCTGGAACAGAGCAACGGGAGCTCACCCCATGGTGGGGATTCAAACCGCCGACCTTCTGATTGGCAAGCCCAAGAGGCTCAGTGGTTTAGACCACAGCGCCACCCGCATCCCAGTTCAGGTAGAAGAGAAGCCAAATGGAGCAGTTCTTTCAGCAGAACTTGACGGTGTGGTCCAGTGCCAAATGACAGCAACACACTACAGAACAAATCAGAGACTGTGTGTGTGTCAACCCCAAGTTGCATTTTAAGACTTCCACTCGTTCACACCAGATGCTGCTCTGGAAACAAAATCCCCTTTTAAAAATGAGTTCCTATAAGCAGAGGAAAGAAACCCAGGACGCTATTTAAGTAGCACGACCGGGAGCTGAACAATACGACACAGTGTAAATTTTCATTATTCTGCTCTGTGTGCAGAATTCATTTGCATCCCTTGCCTTGCTTGCTGCTGGCGGAGGAACAAAAGGACGGCTTGTAAAAGGAGGCCTCTGTGGCAGGTTTAGCAAAGCTTAATTTAATCCTTTGGTAAGTCAAGGTGGCCTAAGGCTTTGTGTGACAACAGCACAATTAGGGGCGGGGGGAGTCAGATGTCAGCCCTGGAGTGGCAAGCATGGAGAGATCAGCCTGAAAAAGATTTGCCTGGTCTGGGGCTTCCTCCTCCTCCGCCTTCTCCTCTGCCTCCTCACTGGAGATCTGCGGCCAAGAGTTCCACTGCTCACGGAGGCAGAGATGCAGGCCAAGGTGATGGATGGAAGCATCCATTCTCCTAGCCTGGCAAGGCAGGCTTTTCCTCTCAAGGGGACGCCTTGGTAATTAGCACTGAATCCTAAGCACTTTTAATTAAACACTAAAGTTCTCTGAGCCATCTGCTTTCGCCACAAATTTGCTCACTAGTCAAGTCGCTGGTAGCAGGGGAGGGATTTGTATTCTTATATATTTTTTCTTTAGACAGCGAAATCGAGCTTTCTAATTCTCTCCGTGTTGAATTGCAGCCAGGAGGACTCGCCAGGTCTGGCTTAGACTTGAATATCCAAACGCTAGAGTTTGCTGCTAAAACAAATGAACTCGAGGAGAGCAGAAATGAGCATGTGCAGAGTGTACCTTCCCTATCAGAAAATTGGGGTTGACTTTTACAGCCCAACTGTCCGTCAAGGGACTCCATCATAGGTCAGAGAAGAATGAACGGAGCCAGGAATCAGTCAAAGTAAGGCAAATCTTTATTTTTCTGTTGCAACAGAGCCACACTCCCTTCCCCCAACCCAGGGGTCAGCAAACGTTTTCAGCAGGGGGCTGGTCCACTGTCCCTCAAACCTTGTGGGGGGGCAGACTATATTTTTGGGGGGGAATGAACGAATTCCTATGCCCCACAAATAACCCAGAGACACATTATAAATAAAAGCACACATTCTACTCATGTAAAAACACCAGGCAGGCCCCACAAATGACCCAGAGATGCATTTTAAATAAAAGGACACATTCTACTCATGTAAAAACACGCTGATTCCCGGACCGTCCAGGGGCAGGATTTAGAAGGCGACTGGACCAGATCTGGCCCCCAGGCCTTAGTTTGCCTACCCATGCCCCAACAGCCTTACAAGGAGGTGGGGACCCAGAACAAAGCTGTGTAACAACTTTTAAAGGCTTTAGAAACTGCCCAACCCCTTAGCCACAGACCACCCGAAAGCATCCTACAAACATCGCAGAAATGGGTTGCACATGTAAATCAGGCAAAGCTCAGAGCTTGGGTTTCTGCAACATACTTACAAGTTTGTCGCTCAGAGATTTGAACAATACAATCTCATTGCTTTCCTGGGCTTGCCAGATCATCCTACTGAAATGCTGAATACACAGGTACAGAATCTATTCCCATTGGCTCCCATTCCTACCAAAATGTTTAAGTTTTAACAGGGCTTGAGACATTAGCCATTGTAAAGTCTGCTGACTGTGGAGGAATGATTATAGCAAGAACTTCCTTCTATCTGTTTGAAAGGAGGTCTTCACAGTTCAACTGCCTTCTTGTTCTTTGGCAATCACTCGTAGCCGAGTAAGATTGTCTTCCATAAACACTGTTTTAACAATGAGTCCGTAAGGGACTGTGCAAGGCCAATTCTGAATCCACACATCCTTCCACAGTGGGGACATCGGTTTCCGGGCAGGAATTGATCATGGTGAGGGTTTGCCAAGTGTGCCTTCCTCTTAGCACGTTTCTCCCTTGCGTCCTGAGTTCAAGTGTCTTCAAAGCCCATGACACCTTTGGTAAAGGCTGTTCTCCAACTGGAGCACACACAGGACAGTGTTTCCCAGTTGTCGGTGTTTATACTACATTTTAAAAGATTTGCCTTGAGGGAGTCTTTAAACCTATTTTGTTGACCACCACCATTACACTTTCCATTTTTAAGTTTGGAATAGATTAGTTGCTTTAGGCTAAAGATGGCCTTACTTTTGCTCTGTGAACTGTCTTAAGTGTGTCTTTTTCCAGATAATACCCCCCAAATTTGTTGAAGGATCAGCTTTCGGGGGGGTGCTCGGTATGTGTGCGTAAATTGCAAATTGCTGCAAAATGTGGAGAGCTGAATTAAAGTTTGGGAAAACGAGAAACAGAGAGAACCGAAATGGACAGCTCCTTCCATCCCTACTCACGAGTGTTCGAATCCTCCTCCCTGTGGGATCCACCTCAAGTGGGGGCAGGTGGGTGTATGGAAGGCACATGTCTAATGTGACACCATCATGAATGTTGCGAGTTTCCTTGCCCCCGGAACCGTTTCATTGGCTGCCACTTGCAGAAGTGGGTGGGTGGGGCAAGTCTCATTGCAGTGATGTCATGACAACACCTCACTACCCATTAGGTGGGTGAGAATGAGGAGATGTGGGGCAATGGCTTCCTGCAGTGACCGAGAATATGTAAACCACTGAGGTGGCAGGGATGGGGGCCATAGCTGTCAACTTTTCCCTTTTCTTGCGAGGAATCCTATTCGGAATAAGGGAATTTCCCTTAAAAAAAGGGAAACGTTGACAGCTATGATGGGGGCCATGAAGCCCTTCGTGCCTCATCTACATATTGAACTAGCTCCCTTGACGCACAACAAAGAGAACGTGGCCTCTGCTCCTTCCCAGATATGAGAATATAGAGATAATAGTTGTTTGCTTTGTGTTGTCTTTAGTATTCTAGCCCTTGCTCGCTCGCTCTCTCTTTCCCTCTCCAGGCTTCTGTTTTCTCTGCCTTGCCCTGGGTGCTGATCTCTCCAACAATGGGAAGCTGCCCTTGTCTGGCTCCACCAGACAGCATTGTCACTGTGCTAACACCTTCCGGCGTGACCTTTGCATTCTATATTTTTATCGGGATGCGTCTTCATTATCGTGGAAGACGAAAATTGCTATGGTAACTCCTCCAGTGAGCGAAATTTCAGGCACACCCTCCAAGAACACCAGAGCCCTGGCGGATCAGACCGAGGAAGTCTTGTCTAGCCCGGATTCCTGTTTCCAACTCATGGCCGGTCAAATGGGCTCTTCAGACATTAGGTATGGAATGGGGGGAGAGATCTGCCTGTCAAATTTCTCCTCTTTTGCTTATCAACATTAGAACAAAATAATTTGCTTTCCTGGATCAGACAAAGGGCCACCGTCTCATGAACAATTTGGGGAAATTCTGATTCCCATCAGCCCCAGCCAACATGGCCCAATGGTCAGCGGTGATGGGAGTTGTAGTCCAGAAGCCTCTGGTGAGCCACAAGTTAGTCACCCTCATTTTAAAGTTTGTTTGATTTGAAATAAACAAGGGCAGCCCTTGGTGTGACAAAACGCATCCTTCCGGCTGAAAGTAAGCATCGTGCCTATTCCAGCCCCCAATACACCCACATTTCTCTCTCTCTTTTCTGCCTTAGTTTCACAGCTGCACCTGCTTTAACAATGCTCTATTTTTAATCCATGCGCAACTTCAAATGATAAGCTGTGGAACATGGGAGATAGTACCAGTAAGCTTTGGCTCCATTTCCGCCTGGATATTCTTACGAATATTATGAATATTATGCAAATCAGCACATTGACGTATTGTGCATATCATGCAAATATTATTTGTGTGCCGCCGACATGACATTTACGCAAACTGTTCTGACATCTAAATAGCATTTGACTTTAAATCACCTTATGCTAATGTATAAGATTAAATGCTTACCTTGAAAAGTGTACAGTATTGGTGTGTGTACCACACAAGCTTTAACAAAACAGAGAGAGGAAAGCAAACGTAATAATCTATAAAGTTAAGTTTGCTATGGTGCCATTCACATTCACCACTAATTTTGCAGATGCTACCAGTGGCATAGTGTGGGAGGCACAGGGGCGGTTGCCCCGGGTGCAAAATTGTTAGGGCCACAAAATTTCAACACCCAATGCTGCCTCAGTACAGCCTCATGCTTCCATCTGTGGGCTCCGTTGAAAACGGCTTCTCATTGTGAACCAGGAAGTGACCTTTTCACACAATTGAAGGACTCTCCTCATCTCTGCGGATGCAATTTCCCAGGTGACGCAGATGCCGTTAGGCAGTCGAATGCACATGCATACTCCATCTGTTTCCCTCCCTCACACCCCCCCTTCTGTGCAGCCCCAGGCACTGGCAACCCACGCTACACCACTGGTTGTTGTCAATTCTAGGAACATGGGACCATACGAAGCTGAATTATACTGAGTCAGATCATTGGTCCGTCTAGATCATTATTGTCTATTTCAGGCAGGGTCTCTCCCAGACCTACCTGGAGATGCCAGGGATTGAACCCAATACCTTCTGCATGCAAAACAGTTGGCCCACCACCATGCTGCAGCCAGCCTTCCCATGCCAACTGCAAAGCAAAGAGCACATGGGCAGAGTCCATTGCATGAGTCCTTCCCACCTGATCATCATTTGGTTGGGTGAATGGGTAGGATGCATCCAGCACCCACATGGATGAATTGGCCCATGTGGTTCCTGTATTCAGAGCTGCCACAGAGAAGCAACACCTCTGCTGCCAGTCATAACTGGGAGTGAATCCTTTGACTTGACAACAACGCTCTTGCGTGACTGTGATTTCTTTTATTTTGATGGCGTTTTCACTGAAGAACTTCCTGGCGTGTTACATACCCCTGCGGGTCTGGTCTGCCCATCTCCCGGTCTGCAGCTCCTCATAACTCCCTGAACCCACCTTGTCTCATGGCAGGTTCCACCTCTGGACCTGAATCCAGCTGATAAATAATTTGCATTGATGAATCCAGGCAGCCTCAATTAATATGTAGCTCTGAATGCAGAGTCACATAGATCAAGCCTGTTCTCCCCTGCATCTTATTAACTGATTGGCTCATGTTTGTTCATTTATTTGTTTTGTTCTCCAAGAGAGAACAATTAAACTTTAATCAGCCTGTTATTAACTTCCAGCACGGAAGACTCTTTGAAAGCTCCACCCGTGGTCATATCTATTAGCCATTATTAAAATACACAGCGAGGCAGCCGTGGAGACAGTGATGGCATTTTGCTGCTTTGGAAGAGACTTTGTGAAATAGCCTTTGTAGGCTGTCACAGTCTCACAAATCAAGAGGCAAGGAGGGTGGTGCGGGGAGAGGGAACGAATCCCTCCAGGGTTTGGGAACTCTGCGTGAGACATTTCCTGCAGCCTCCAGGCTTGGTGGATGTTACTGAGAGCCTGTACAATTTGCTGAGTAAGAGAGAAGATAATGTAGTGTTGAATGGGCAATAGATTGCGACCTGCAATCCAAGACTTGGTGTGTGAGCAAGGGCTCACCAAGGCTAAACCCTAAAACTGTAGTCAATGCCAGGGGCTTAGCCCTCGGGTGCTTCTGAGCATGTGCAGAGTGCCTTGGATTTACAGTTGAGTAAAAACACGGGTGACGCTGTGGGTTAAACCACAGAGCCCAGGACTTGCTGATCACAAGGTCGGCGGTTCGAATCCTCATGACGGGGTGAGCTCCCATTGTTCAGTCCCTGCTCCTGCCAACCTAGTAGTTCCAAAGCACAAGTAGATAAATAGGTACCACTCCGGCAGGAAGGTAAGAGGCGTTTCTGTGTGCTGCTCTGATTCGCCAGAAGCGGCTTAGTCATGCTGGCCACATGACCCGGAAGCTGTACGCCGGCTCCCTCGGCCAATAAAGCGAGATGAGCACTGCAACCCCAGAGTCGGCCACAACTGGACCTTTACCTAAAAACAACTGATCCTCATCTGCCTTTGGTGGCATGCACACCACATATTTTAAAGTACATAGCGTCCCCCAAAGAATCCTGGGAATTGCAGCTTCCCCACCCCACCCCCCACTCACAGAGCTACAGCTCCCAGCATCCTTAACAAACTACAGCTCCCAAAATTCTTTGGGTAGAGTCATGTGATTTAAATGTACAGGGTGTGTATGCAATAGGGAATAGGGACTCAAGGACAGAAGATAATGTGGCTGTCAGACAGGCTTGTGAAAAACTGGAAGTGAGACTGATTGCAGGGCACCATGGGGAAAGAGGGGAAAAGTGGTCATTTTAAACAATGGTCGAGGTTTAAGTAGAATGTGCAGGGGTGACATTGGGAGGGAATGGCAAGGTTTGAGTACAGCAGGAAAGGAGTTGGAAAGGCTCTGTTGCAGTAGCTTTTTGGTTTTAGCTTTTGCGTTGTACCCATCTCTGCTGTTTCTCCTTCCTAAAACTGGTTTGTTTGGGGGTTCTTGTTGTTTTTAAACTCAGGACTCAGCTATACAGCTGCAAATAAAATGTCTGATGTGTGTTTTAAGTGCAATATACAATGTGACACCAAGACAGCGATGGTTAACCTTATGGAAAATTCAATGTATTTTTTAAAAAACGCTTTTTAAAAATAGCATTTGCAGAACATTTTTAATATGCATGTAGATTCCACCTCAGTGTTGGTCCATCCCTGCTTTTCTAAAATTTCTGCTGTTGTTATAAAGCAGCTCTTTTCCTCTCAGTGCTTCCCCACCTCTGCTTTTCTCAAACTTCTGTCATTTGCTTGGGAGTGAGCAACACAGAAATACTTCTTACTATTTCTGAGCAAAGTTGCACCATTAATCACACGAAGGGCTCATTCAGACATCCACTTGTCCCCCCGTTACTCCCCGAGGAAACCCAATCTTTACTGCTGAATCAGAGCAAGCATCCATGGGGTTTTCTGCAAACTGACTTTTGTGCTGATTCAGCACAAAAGAGTGGCTTTTCCCAGGGCAAACAGAAAACTGCTTGGACCCATGCTTTCTGAGCATGGGGTGAGCAGATGTTTGGACGACCCCTTACTAGGGAGTAAGCCCCACCGAACACAGAGCAGCAGGATCATGCATGAAGCGGTGCATCAGATTGTTCCATAAAACATTTGTGCTGAATACCAAAAATACAATTTGCTCGGATGCAGCAGCACAAAGGTGGTGAATATATTTGCTCTTCCAAATATAGATGCGATGAACCACTATTAACAGCTTTCTACGGGATTGCAATTCTGCTCTCTGGCTTCTTCTCCGCTGTCATCTGGGCTGAAGGAAAATGAAAAATTTCCTGGCCCTGGTAAATCCCAAATGGATATATTTTTTTAATCCCAATTTGTCTTGTTCTGCTTTTTGCATCTTCCCTTCTACCCATCGTTGGTTATCCCCCCCTCCCCCAACCCTGTCTTGGACAGAGTGATAAGCATCCAAATGGGAAAGAGAAAAATAAGACTTTGAAGGGGGTTTTTTTAGGGGGGGTTATCCTGGCTATTGGTTTCCTAATAAAGTGAGAGAACTGCTGAAGCGTGAAGCAAGGTTGGAAAAGGTCTGTGCCCAGAGGGCTTCTCCCATCAATTAAGCAGCTTGCAGGGTGGGTAGAGGGGAAACCTCTTAAAATCTTAGCCAGCATGTGATTGGCAGAGGCTAAAACAAGGCTAGTTCCAGTCAGGACCATACACTATGGAAGCTTGATTCTGAGGGCCAAATCAAACCTCACACAGGAGAAGATTTCTGAGTGGCTCTCCCCATGCTTTCTTAAAAAAACCAAAAGATATTTAAAAGGAGCTGCTATGACCCTGAATTACAGCAGGGTGGTGGCATTGGAGGCTGAGAAATTGTTTCCCCAGCCCCATCAGTAGGATGGCCCCTCATCCACCAATGTGCCCTCGCAGCCAGTATAGTATAGTGGTTAGGGTGTAGGGATCAGCAAACTTTTTCAGCAGGGGGCCGGTCCACTGTTCCTCAGACCTTGTGGGGGGCCAGACTATTTTTTTTGGGGGGGGGGAATGAACGAATTCCTATGCCCCACAAATAACCCAGAGATGCATTTTAAATAAAAGGACACATTCTACTCATGTAAAAACACACTGATTCCCGGACCGTCTGCGGGCTGGATTTAGAAGGCGATTGGGCTGGATCCAGCCCCCGAGCCTTAGTTTGCCTACCCATGGTGTAGGATCTGGGAGACCAGGGATCAAATCCCTGCTTGGCCACGGAGTTCGCTGGGTGACCTTGGGTCAGTCACTAAGGAAAACAAAGGAAATGCGTCACCAAACAAGACAACGAAAGAGGACACCCCTTTGCAGAAAATTGGCATAAAATAGATTTATCTGCAGAGGTGCAAATGTGGAAATAATCTCTTATAATTTAAACAGAACGACATTTTGCCATAGTGGAGAAGGCAGGGACCAGGTGGCTTTGGAAGAGACAAATTCACAGTGGCTATGAGTCATGGTATCTGAAAGAGCCTCCATGTGCAGAGGCAGCCTTATATTTAAGCACTAGGTGGCAAGGACTTGCGGTCAGGCAGGCAAATGGACTGCACAGAGGAAGGATATAGTGCTCTCAGTCTCTCCCTTGTCAACCCTCAGCAGGTTAATAAAAAAGATTGCAGTAACATTTGTGTGTATATTTAGAAAGCTGCAGTACACTGTGGAGTGCTCAGTGCTCCTGTGGATAGTGCAATTCTACAGCTTAGTCACTAGGTGGCAGTTGTTTCCGGGTGGAGTCAGGAGCTTCCTGTGTCTGTTCCGTGCTTGTTTTGAGAGAGACACCATAAAGTTCTTGTCCAGCTTCCTGCCTAGAATGTCCCCCCAGGTCTTCCATGATTTAGAGGCAAACCACAGAGGATGGCTATCGACTTTGTGCCCTGCTGGGAGGCACCTATAGGACTTCTGTTGGGAGGAGAATGTCAGATGAGATGGATCCCTGGGATTGATCCAGCATCTAAGTTCCTAGGCAGTAAGAAAACTGGAACTGGTTATTTTTTAACTCCCACAATTTGAAGGCACATTTGTGATTTAAAGCACCTATTTTGTGCAAGCAGGTAGAACTGGAACCATTAACATTTTGACAGTCTCTCAGCAGAGGGGAAGGGAGGGTTTGTGATGGCTGCTTGGGGGTGCATAAGAGATGCCTCAATGCGCTGGTTTCCTCCTCATCTCACCAGCAAGCTCCCCCCGGCTGCTCATTTCCCCTCCTCATAAATCCACACACTGACTGATACAGCCAAGCCAATTAACGTTCCAACTTTGGAAATTACTGCTCAGGTTCTACTCCTCCGTAGCCTGAGAGCTGGGATTCCTCTCATGGGAAGCACAAACACATAACACACACACACACACACACCTTTCTCCTTTACAGCTATTTTGACTACAAATAAACATTTCTAAAACAGACTGGATCTGCAGAGCTCCAATTTGCAATTACGGCTCCCTTGATTTACTGACTTTGGGACTCGCCCTTTTGGAAACCGCAAAGGCATTTCAATGAATTAGAAATCCTGCAAGAGGAGGCTGTGGAAGTGGCTTGTCTTCACAATCCTGCCATCTGTGACTTGCACATCATTTTTAAGGTGAAAGGTTAGGCAAGGCTCGAAGTTAGTCCTTTTGAATTCGTCAGGCCTTACTCCCAGGTAAGTGGGGTTAGGATCGCAGCCTAAGTTTGCTTCACTTCCCATTCCCATTGAGGTCAGCAGAACTTAAGTCACGGTTCGCTTTCCGCATTAATTTCAGCGGGGCCCACGTTCTGCTCGTTTAGTCTGCATCTGGCCCACTGAGTTGTGTTTATTTTCCAAAGCAAGTTACTAGCCCTCAAGGAAAGGCTTCAAGGACTCTTTGCTTGAGGTCCAAGCCACTGGTCAACTGAAAACTCAGATTGTATAATGTTCAAGCTGCATAATGGCTTGAACAATAAGCTTTCATTCGACTCCTTACGAAGTTCCCAGTATTTTTTGCCTGGTGTCCTTTCCACACAGAGCCTGGCAAAACGGTTGCGCTATTATAGGGCTCGGTTGTGCTGAAGGGACACAACTTAGCTCACGCAGAGACATAAACCCGGAGCTCCAAAGTGGAAGCACTCGTCCGTTGCGGCAGGCTACACAGCCTCACGTGTGCTATGTTTTCTCCCCCTTATTGTCTCTCTCGCTCTGTGCCCTTTTGAAATCCATGCTTTGTGTAACCCGCCCAGGGGCCAAGAGCACAAAGGGCCGTGAAAGGACACTTCCCCTATTGTGTACCTTGCTAGCTCCAGTCTCTGCCCATGGCAGCAGCTGATTAAGATTTATGCCTCCAAGCATCCCCTGTCAACGCAGCAGGGGAATCAAACTGATTGTCCGGGTGAGAATCACAGGAACCCAAACACAAATCCTGCAGCCTTTATCTGACAAGACCTGAGCAGGCCTTTCAATCACTCATCTCTTCAGAAAGACAGTGTTTGGGAGCGTTTGCATGACAATGAGGCAGAGGCTGGTGGAATGCAGAGAAGAGAGGAAAGAGACAGCTCACATTCCACTAGGCCAGAGGGGATTAATCCCCCCCCCCCATTTATTTTCCATTTTTATTTTGCAACACAAACACACACACTAATAAAAGGGAAAAGGGAAAAGAGCATGAAAAAGAAAATATCAAAGGTAAATACAAAAACTTACACTAAACAAATATTAAACAATATGTATATGCGTACAGTGGTACCTCGGGTTAAGAACTTAATTCGTTCTGGAGGTCTGTTCTTAACCTGAAACTGTTCTTAACCTGAGGTACCACGTTAGCTAATGGGGCCTCGTGCCACCGCCGCACGATTTTTGTTCTCATCCTGAAGCAAAGTTCTTAACCCGAGGTACTATTTCTGGGTTAGCGGAGTCTGTAACCTGAAGCGTCTGTAACCTGAAGCGTCTGTAACCTGAGGTACCACTGTATTCCTGTTCTTCTTTTCTTCCAGTTGACTTCCTTCATCCACAGCACGGTTCTGTTTTCATCTTTAGTAAACTGTTTCCTTCTCATTTTATTTTTGCCCCTTTTTCTTTCTGTTTTTAGCTTTTATCCCATAATATGTTTTGCAAAAGTTAATCAAAGTTAATAAAAACAGGTCCAAGTATTAATTTGAGGGCATTGCTTTTTAAGGTATTCTCTATATTTCCCCCATTCTTTTTGGAATTTTTGTTTGTTCTGACCCCCTAATTGCATCTGTCATTCTGGCCAATTCTATATAATCAAATAATTTATCTTGCCGTGGTTTTTTTTGTCGGTGTTACTTCTTTTTTCTATTTTCTTATTTTCCTTCGTTATCTCTATATCCAATATACCCAAGAGAGAAGCTTCTGTTTTCTTGGCAAAATTTTGTTTGAACACTTTCTTTAGTTCTTCATGTACCATATTCCAGAAGCCTTTGATTTTATCACACAACCACCAAATATGCAAAAGCGTCTGGAGGGGATTAATCTGAACCATGTTTCTCACCAGAGCTCAGGCCAGTTTTCTATGTCCCTGGACAATAATAATAAGAGTGTCTCTGAGCATGTGAAGATTGCTTGCTGCTCACCACTGACAGGGACTCATGAGGCAGATCTGTGGTGGAGCCCTTGTGTTGAGTCATAGCTCTGCTGCCATTTTATCGGTTACGCTGTTAGTGTCAGTTGCTCAAACCTAATTGATTTAAACATCCTTTCTTATTTATTACCATAATCCCAGTTCTCCGTGTTACACATAGCTGTCAACTTACAGATTTGAAGATAAGGGACCAGCAGCCTTGAAAATAAGGGACCAGCAGCCAAAATAAGGGACCTGCAGCCTCACCTGTTCCAGGCACTCCAGTCTTCCTGTCCTCCTGCAGTCTGGTCAAACTCATGCTGGTAGCTCCGAGAACACTATCCAACCAACTTTGTAACCAGAGGTTCAACTGAATAGAATCTGAATCACATGCACCACAAGGCCTATGCAGCCTCAACTTAAGATGGCTCCCCGGCCTGGCTTTGCACTGCAAAGTTTGCAGCAGCACGTGCAACAAAATGGTGTCCAGCATTCAAAAACCTCCTCAGCTTGCATTAACTAGCCACACACAAGGCATGCAAGCTCCACCCCCCAGTCATTCTTAGACTTCTTATTGGGTGAGCAACACAGCCAAGCAACACAGTTAGAGCCTCCCTCCTCCCTGGCCGGCAGGGAGGCAGGGAGAGGAGCTGCTTCCTTTGAAATTTAAGGGACATCATTTAAGGGACATTTAAGGGACATCCATCAATAAGGGACAGCAGTGGGACATGGCGCTGGAATAAGCGACTGTCCCTTCAAATAAGGACACTTGACGGCTATGGTGTTACATGTCAGATAGTTACACTATTATTGAACACAGGCAATTCTGAATGCCATATGCTTATTAATGAATCCAACATCACATTTAAAATATAAAAATAGACTTTTTGGCTTCTCCCTGCCTGACCAATGTGGATATTTTTTCCCCAAAGACTTGAAAGAGTTATGGTGTACTCAGTGGTGTCTCCAGAACCAAATATTCCTGCTTTCCGTCCTGCAGCATTCCCTGGTTAAACAGGTGAGTCTTGCCAGGTTTTGTAGCACTTCAAAAGCCCTGCAAAATGTGTTTGACCACACACAAGCGCAGCAAAAAAGAGAAGGTGTGTCCGATGCACTGCATGGGCTCTAGCACATTAACTTCAAATCTCTGGAAAATTCTTAATCTGCACACAGCCTTCCTATTACTGGCAGAATTCCTCTTTCTCGGAAAGAAGGAGGAGGAGTGAAGTGACTGTATTATGCTTCTGCACGAGCGTGCCAAAGCTTACATCTGCCAGAGATACCTCTGAATATTCATGAAGCTGATTCAGCTGCTCACGGCTAGATGGATTTCGATGGATTGGCCTCTGTGGATCCCACTCAGAGGTCCATTGAGATGCACAGCGACTGCTGGCCTGCAAAGGGTGGAAGCGAAGAGAAAGGAAGTGGCTTCCATGTTCCTCCTCAGGCCTACACAAACTTTAGCCACCGTTTGTGTGACTTCTAAAGCTGGGGCATCGGGAATTGAGGACCTCTGGATGTTGTTGGACTCCAACTCCCAGCAGCCCCCAGCCAGCATGGCCAATGGGTCGGGGATGATGGGAGTTGTAGTTTGGTAGGCCACAGGTTCCTCATCCCTGGCCTAAGGACACCTATTCCAAGTCGTGTGAGCTGCCTGTCAACCTGGTTGAAGGGCTTCAAATTGCAAACCAATGGCCTTTGGTGAGCGATTCACATTGGTGTTTTGCTGTTGTTTTTAGTTATAATTTATTATATTTTCAGCAATTTCACATATTCATTCCAGTACGTGATAGGTTTTTCTTCTGTTTTCTCAACTTCCCATCCCATTTTCCTTTTTTTTAAATTATTTCTTCCCCCTTGGAGCACCCTATCTTCTCTCTCTCTCATATCATTGCAATAATACAATAATCTCTTGTTCCTTCTGTTGCTCGTAGTTCGAATCCTGCTTGTGAATTCATCACACTATAATACTTCTACAAATAGTCTGAAAAGGGCTTCCATTCTTCTGCAAAACAATCATCATTAGGTTCTCTTATATTAGCTGTTCACCTTGCTGATCCCACATGGTCCAGCGATTCACATTGGTTAAGCTACCACAAACACAAATCTGTTCCCATTTTAATCAGCAGCCTTTTGCCATATTATTCAGGCGGGTCGATATTAGGTTTCTGAATGTTATCAGCATTTCAAATTAAGAACTGTCTTCCTGGATGGCACTTGAGGCCCACTTAGTCTAGCATAGTGGTCAAGGATGGCCTGTCAGATGCCTCAGGGAAGCAGAAGTGATAGCTGGTGGTGACTACCCTCTGCTGTTTGTCTCCAGTATTTGGTATTCAGACTGCCTCTGAACATGGAAGCTCTTTTTAGCCGACTTTTAGCCATGGGTGGGCTCTCCCTCCAAGAATTTGTTCCTTTTTTCAGATCTATTATGCATTCTATTATTATTATTATTATTATTATTATTATTATTATTATTATTATTAAAGCCATCTAAATTAGCAGCCATAGCTACAGATTACTTCAGATCCACCTCAATGCCAGCTCAGGCTGGCTCCATGAACCCCCTTCATCGTGCTCTGTGGTGTGTCCCTTATATGTCAATGGGCCTCCCAGCATGCTTAGCAGCAGCAATCCTCCAATCAGCAGTGGGTGTTGCTATGGGGCATTGTGGGAAATTTCAAATGGTGCCTCTTAGTCACCACTGCCTGGCAGTAGCCTAGAGATGCCCGGTGCCAACACCAGCCTCCCCCGCTCCCTGCCTCTGCCTCTGTTTTATTTTTAATTGCCTTCTGCAAGGATCTCACTGGGCTGGACAAAACCCTGGGTTGCTGCCTTGCCCTTCGCACAACAGCTGGATCTGCAGAAATCTGAACTTTCTTGCAGTGGGGAGAACAAGCTCAAGCCACCTGCTAATGCCCATGCATCAAGTTGCTGTTAAGGCACAGGAGCAGGGCCAGCAAAAAAGTTTGGCAACCCGTCCCCTTCCATTAGCCTCCTTTTCAGTAATGCTCATGGGTGAGGGGAAAGCTGGCGAGAGTGCAAAGAAACGGGGCTTGCTGCCAGATTTGTAGGCCTATGTACTCTGTGGGACATGATTGCTTCTAGGAAGAGAAGGCAGGAAACTGTGTAATCATCCAAGATCCCTAGAAATCACTAGGGCAGGAATCCAGCCTCCCACATCCTTCCTCTTCTGGGCTGAAAATCTGCTCAGGAGCTGCAACCCCATCAGGCTGAATAGGAAGAACTGGCTGGGTTGGGGAGAGGGAGTAGCTGAATCACTCAGATAGGGAGTCAGGAGGGTGGGAAGCCTTTGGAAGCAAGGGACTCATCTGTCGTATAGCTACTTCACTTTTTTTATTGTCAGACCTCCTAAACTAGGGGACGCCAATGGTGCCCACTTGGTGTTGCTGGACTACACTTCCCATCAGCCCTTGCCAGCATTGCCAGTGATTTAGGTTGATGGGAGTTGTAGTTCAGCATCATCTGCAGGCCGCCATCTTGGCTCAATTTCAGTCCGCTCGGTTTCTCATTTCCCCCATTATTAAATTCTGCAGCAATCCGTGAATTTTAGGTAAAATATTCGTGGAAACTTGCATTGGTTTTTTTACAGTGAATTTCTCCTGATAAACAGAATTTTGTAAGCAATTCTAATATACGTTGATTTTTGCAAGCCATTTCCCCTGTTGCAATGCCTTTTTTGTATGCTATTTTTACTCATATGTGCATTTATGTGCACACTTTACTTCTTTGCACACAGTGCATATGCATTTTGGTACACATTACCTGGCTTGAGAACTACATTGCAAAATTCGCAGAAGTGCAAATTTCAAAGGATGGCCATGTTCCAGTTTGCAGAATGTGCACATTTTTCTTCTTTGCACACAGTGCATATGTGTTTTGGTACACATTACCTGGCTGGACAACTACATTGCAAAATTCGCAGAAGTGCGAATTTCAAAGAATGGCCGTGTTCTGGTTCGTAGATTGTTTCAGGAAGTGTGAATGAGGTCAGTTCACCTTTAAGTGGGAATTGAACTGAATCTCTCCTCTGTCCCTACATGATGAGGAAAGTCCCCCAGCCCCCGTTGGGTCCCTGCCAGCCAACCCATTGAGACATGCAAGGGCCTTTTCTGATGGGTGAGAGAGAATTTTAGCTTACACATAATCTGCTAGAATTGAAGCAGATGTGCCCCAGAGATGTATTTCCTTTGCAGGGGTGGAGGAGTGGAGGTATCTCTGTGGCTGCAACTGATAAGGATAAGGCTGTCAGCCTTAATGGGAAGGTGGGCGCTGATCAACCAAGCTTTGCTGAAGTTGTCAGCTGCTAATCGAGTCCCCTGGGGAGGCAGAACTGTTCAGATGTTGGTTGGTGGCAGCATGTAGAAGCCGGGGAGAGACAGAATCAGTAATAACAGGAGATAGTAGTGGGTTGAGTGCAATGGTACCAATAAGCCAGGGCTTTGCCGCAGAAGCCCAGGGCCCCGCTCAGAATGCAGAATGAACAAGAGTGCCCCCAAATGGCACACTATGGGCAGATCCAGACCATACAATCAAAGCACGTTTGTCGTCGTTGTCGTCCCCTCACTGAGCTATGATTCACAGGTACATTTCCCAGGATTCTTTCGGGAAGTCATGTGCCTCAACCCAGTATACTTGAAGGAGCGTCTCCACCCCCATCGTTCTACCCGGACACTGAGGTCCAGCTCCGAGGGCCTTCTGGTAGTTGCCTCCCTGCGAGAAGTGAGGTTCCAGGGAACCAGGCAGAGGGCCTTCTCAGTGGTGGCACCCTTCCATCAGATGTCAATGAAATAAACAACTACCTGACTTTTAGAGGACATCAGAAGGCAATCCTGTTTAGGGAAGTTTTTAAAGTTTGATATTTTATTGTGTTTACCTGGCATTTCCAGGTAGTTCTGGGAGAAAAATCTGCTTGGAATCCTGGCGAGTCACTGCCCAATCAGTGTAGACAACACTGAGCCAGATGGACCAATGGTCTGACTGAGTATAAGGCAGCTTCCTGTGTTCCTTCCTAAGTCAGCAAGTGATGTACACCTGGTCTGTGAAGCAGCCCTTAAAAAGCAAGTCTTGGAGAGGGATGTGGACCCAGACCTGATCTAAGGTCCCCAGGCAGTCAGACAAGCTTCTGTAATGCCTGCTCCTCTACTGAGCGACAGAGGTTGACTCATTCCCTTTGGAACTGAGCTGAAGCCGAGGAGTGAATTTGTGGTAAACTGTTTCAGCGTGTCAAAACAGATTAGTGGAGCTTTTCTGGATAATTCCCCTCCATCAGCTAAATGGCCTCATTTTCAGGAGAAAGCTGACAGAAATCCATGTGCATCTTCAACAATGCTCAGGCTGATGCCCCCTTTCACTTCGCCTGTTCCTTGGATTCCTGCTCATCTCTTTAATTTCCTCTTCAACCGTTTTGTTCTGGCTGAGGGCCTCTTGTGTGGCTGCCTCCGGGTGCGGGGGGAGGGAAGACTCAGCTAGCTTCCAAATTGAGAGATGCTGGGGCTCAAGTCCGTTCAAAAGCCACATGCTCTGATCCTAAAACCTTTTCGCCACATCCCAGATGAATGAGGCATGTGGCTGATATAACTCAGTAGCAAGGGGAAAGCACAGGGCTGGCTGAAGACATTATGCTGCCCGAGGAGAAGGCGAGATACCACCACTAATTTATTAAATTGTGTGTGCAATTGTTACATTTGTCTGAGAAGGGGTTTGTGGGAAATTGCAGTCAACCATAACTATGCATGAGTGCCAGTTAGCACATGAAGGGGTTAAGACCAGAGAGTCCTGTTCCTAGACTCAGCTAAGTCATGCCTCCTCTTCTCCATGAAAAAGGAAGTGAAGAGGCTTCTCTTCCTGTTCCTCACTCTCTTCACACCATGCAACAGACCAAGGAAGAAGTGCCTAAGCAAGCTCCAAGCTTGGAGCATGCATTTGAAGCTTTCTGTATTTTCTACCCAAGAGTATTTTGCCTGTGTTCTCCTTACTGCTATTTTGATAAATGCATGAATCTGACCCTTGGAACGTTTTGTAAGTAAAGCATTTTAAGTTTACTTAGCACAGTGTGGTCTGTTTATTGGAAGAGAGGTAGAAAGAGAAGGTCACTGTTTGCAAGCAGTGCAACCACCTGTATGCCTAATGCTATACCTCTGCTTGACTTTTGTGAGTTTAAGCTCTGCTACAGGGCCTCTCTCCTGTTGGAGAGTGAGTTTAGCCCTGTGTTTTGAATCTAGGCACCCAGCTGATTCTTTTGTTATTTACTCCTCACATGTGGGTTGTGGGGATTTTTATTCTTCCCACACAGAGCTTAAAGGGGAGATTTCTCTGCAAAGGAGAACAGCATGACTCGCAATACCATGTGGAACTGTTCTTCTTCTAAACGAGAACCTTTCCAGCATCTTAAAATTGCAACCACTCGGGGAAACCCAAAGACCCATTTAGCTCACAGAGGGGAATTGATCAAGGGAGACATAATTGCCACTTTAATACATTGACAAGGGTGCCTTATGTCACATGATTCACAAGCCTTTCATGACCATCCTCTGCAGTGCTGTTCTTTGAGTCTTCTCCAGTCCTCTTATGCCCTTCATAAAATATGTCCCAACTGACATCTCCAGCTGATATTCCAAAGAGGTAGGTTTTCTCCCACATCTTGTGCATGCTGTCAGTGCATTGTTGAATGGCATTTGCTGTCCCTGCAACGGAATCTGCATTCCTGCTGATTCAATGTTTTGCTAAAATCACTGAGCAACCCCCTCTTCCATTAGTGAGGCTGCCCTGGCCTTGGTATCACCTGCTTGTGCCATGCATGGTAATTACACCAGTGATGTATTAGGGGTGTCATGTTCTTGGAGAAGTCATGAAATTGGCTTTGGCCGGGTCCAGGGCTCCTAAGTGGAATAATGAGGTTAATAGCTCCCTTTTTTGGAAGCCGCTGGTGCATTTACGCTCCCCCCCGCCTCATTCACTGTAGAGGAGGCACTGATAGAACACCAAGAACTTACCAGGAGCTCATCTACATGGTATGAGAAGAGCAAAAACCAAGAAAAGGGAGATTCAAAGCTGGGAAGTATCCAGCTATGTGCTTCCTAAGGAAGCCAGGATCACTTTAGAAGTGGAATTACCGTATTTCCTCATTGTGGGTTTGCCTTTCAATCGAGTACTTTTAGGGGCTCCTCCAGCCAGACTTTTTCTCATGCATTTATGGTTATTTGTGCTCATGATCTCATGTGCGATTCTGCTTTCAATGCTGTTTTGAGCCTGCAAATGTCTCAGGGCAGACACCCTGCTTTGTTTCCTAGTGGTGCCATGTGCTGCAGCTTCCTGCAGAAATCCTTTAATTTTTCATACCGGAAATGTTCTGAGGGTGGAGGTGTTGCTGCCATTGCCTCTTTCGAATCACAATAATGTGGTAAGATTTGAGAAGTGTCGCAGAACAGCTACGGAAGCGGAATGGTGTGTGGGTGCTCCAGGATAAATCCACCGCTAATGCGGTAGGGTTGCATCAATGACAAGTTGCAGGAAACACCTGCGGAAACCTAAACTCCATTGGGAGGGGCTCCAGAGCTGGCACGAGTTGGATCCAAGATGGGTAGAGGTAGGAAATGCAGCAAGCAGGGGTAGGATCCAGAAATGTACACTATTAAAAAGAAGCCTGCTGTCTTCAACTCGTCAAAAGACCTGCCCTTCACTTCCCCTTCATGAGTTTGCTGTTCATTTGTTGCTCTGTGATGATATGAAGACAATTAAATTTAGACTACCCAGCCCAGAATTGCTTGCTTAAATGAAGAAGGAAGCAATTCACTAGGAAATATTCCTGCTTCAAGGGCACTCCCACTGATTTCCATAAAACACACAGCGAAGAGCTTCCTGATGGGCCATGCCCTAGCTTTATGCCTCGCAATTTCTAAATATTGTTGTCTTTCTCTCTCAAATTATTCACTACAGCTAATTAAAATCTATTTCTGGTGTCTGTCTGCTGTGTATCTGGAACACCGCTTCTGATCAGAGAGGCAGTGACTTCTGTTTAGAATGATGAGCTTTTGGGATATTTGTTTATTACATTTATATTCCACCTTTCTTTCAAGGTGCTCAAGGAAGCATGCATCGTCCCCCCCCACACACACACACACCTCCATTTTCTCCTCACAACAAGCCTGTGAGGTAGATTAGATTGAGAGAAGTGGTCACCCAGTGAGCTTCATGGCCCAGTGGGGGATTTGAACCCTGGTCTCCCAGGTCCTGGATGGACACTCCAACCACTACACCACGCTGGCTCCAGACACATTGGATGATTCGGACACCTCTACAGTATGTATGGTCTAGTTCCAGCTGATGGGATGACAAAACAATACCCACGTGGTGTCATTTTAGATGGGAGGAGTTGAGGTGTCATTATTTCACTTGACATTACAATTTTTGCCCACATTTCTGCCTATGGACACACAAAATGGCTTCCAGTGGCTTCTCCGTCAGTATCATTGGTCTCTAGAATAGAAGAATAGAATTTCCCCAGCCACTCTGGGCAGCTTCCAACAAAGTATTAAAATACAGTCGTCTGTTAAACATTAAAAGCTTCCCTAAAGAGGGCTGCCTTCAGATGTCTTCTAAAAGTCTGGTAGTTGTTCTTCTCTTGGACATCTGGTGGGAGAGCATTCCACAGGGTAGGCGCCACTACCGAGAAGGCCCTCTGCCTGGTTCCCTGTAACCTTACTTCTCGCAATGAGGGAACCGCCAGAAGGCCCTTGGCGCTGGACCTCAGTGTCCGGGCAAAATGATGGGGGTGGAGACACTCCTTCAGGTATACTGGACCGAGGCCATTTAGGGCTTTAAAGGTCAGCACCAACACTTTGAATTGTGCTGGGAGCCAATGTAGATCTTTCAAGACCAGTGTTATGTGGTCTCGGTGGCCACTCCCAGTCACCAGTCTAGCTGCTGCATTCTGGCATCTCTGCTTGTCATCCATGCAGATGGGCAGAGGGTCGAAGGAAGCTGAAGAATCTGTCATACCCATTCAGAGGGTGAGGACCAGCCACTCTAAAAAAAATATGCACAGAGCTCTGTGGACGTTAAAATGATGGTGACCCTCTGCCTCAAAGGTGACTTCATGGAGCCTGTGGTTCTTTGTACAAGGTGGACACTACTGTTGACTCATTCATGTCTCACCAGGAGCCACATCAGATGTCACGGCTAAAAGATTCGTGAAAGGGGATGGGTTGAGCTCGGTGCCTGAAATGAATTAAATTGTTTTGCCTGCAAGGAAGGAGGCTCCTTTTGGTTCCAGGAAGCCTTTTTAATGGTTTGTTTATTGTGGCTCCCATCCTCCACAGTTCTATTTGGATCCCTTCCTAAATTAGAGCATTTCATTAAGTTCATTGACAAAGAAACCCATTACTCAGAAGGTGGCAAACAGCAGGGCAACTCGGCATTTTGGAAGAAGGTATTGTAGGAAAAGATGGAGAACGTTTCCTCTTTTGGGGTCTTGAGTGGCACGAGGGAGGGGGCTTCAGCTATTAATTGGTATCTACTCCCCCCACGGCCTCTGTGGGCCTTTGCCACCTGTGTCCCTCAATGAGCCCACTCTACTTATTGTCATGATGAAAGCAAGAGGAAGTACAGTGCAATGAGTAGTTTGTTCCACTTGGATATATACAGGAGTCCATCTCTTGCCAGGCTCAGTCAACACACATTCAGCTGTTCAGGTAACTAGCAGAGAGAGGCTCAAAAACAAATATTGTTAGCCTCTTTTGCCAGTTCTGGGCACAAATGCTTGTTTGTTGGTGTTTTGTTTCAAAGACACACCTTGAATTCAGTTTGTTAGGTCTTCCAGGTTGAAATTGCTTTGCAATCTAGGTAGTCCCTGTGGGTGACAAGTTGGCCATCTCTGAGCTACAGAATCACTTCTATAGCCCATCTAAGGCAGGCAGGCTGCATTTTATATTAGAAGGTTAGAACATGAGGATTGTTTTCACCAGATCAGCTATCGGACGTATCGTCTGCGTTTCAGGAGCAGCTACAAACTTTCCCACGGGGACAAGAGATCCGCAAGCATGATATTTATACCTATCCTAGAAGGAGGGAAGCTATTTCAGCCTGAGGTTCACATTCCCATTCGAGGCCACTTGCTGTGGGATTTCCAGTCAAAATCACAAATGCCTGATTGGCAGACAGTCACATGAGGGGCTGACACTCAGAGTTCCTGAATCAACATAGAAGGGACTGTATGAGGTCACTTCTTTAATGTTTCGGTCGGCATTTCTAACAAAGGAAATAATCCAATGTATTTCCTTCCTGCCTGAGTGCTCTCTCTCTCTCTCTCTCTCTCTCTCTCTCTCTCTCTCTCCCCCTCTCCCTCTCCCTCTCCCTCTCCCTCTCTCCCTCTCTCCTTTAAGCCAGGAATGTGAGAAGACATACCTGCCTGGGCTCTGCTCAGATCCCAAACTCCGTTTTGGAAACTAATTGTGTATTTTGAAACTACGAAGCATTCCCCCCCCCCCGAATATTGCTTAGAGGTCTTAGCTGCCTGCATTGAATGTAAGTAATAATAATAATAATATTTATTTATACCCCGCCCTCCCCAGCCAAGGCTGGGCTCAGAGCGGCTTACAAGCAATAATAAAAACAAGTTGAATGATTACAACTTAAAAACAAAATTAAAATACAAGATTTAAATATTGAAACATTAAAATATTAAAATGTAGCCTCATCGCAGGAGGAGAAGGAAAGGAAAAAAGAAAGAGAGGGAGGGAATCAAACTGGCTCCAAGCCAAAGGCCAGGCGGAACAACTCTGTCTTACAGGCCCTGCGGAAAGAAATCAGATCCTGCAGGGCCCTGGTCTCATGAGGCAGAGCGTTCCACCAGGCCGGAGCCAGAGTTGAAAAGGCCCTGTCTCTGGTTGAAGCTAATCTAACTTCCTTAGGGCCCGGGACCACTAGGGTGTTGCTATTTATGGACCTTGCGGCTCTCCGTGTGGCATACCAGGAGAGGCAGTCCTGTAGGTACGAAGGTCCTAGATTTTTATTCTTACAGATACATGTGGTTTATTCTTAGCAATGGGGACAGACAAGGAAAAAGGGATACAATATGTAATTGCCTAATTCCTAGCTTTCAGTAAGCTGCAAAAGTGTGTAAGTGTTTTTGCTCTGCTAAAAAGGGCTTCACTGCCTGCTTATTCTCATATTTCTCCCACACACATGGGACAGGAGGTTTAAATGTTAACATTCCATTCAGGCAAAACCACTCAAGGATAATGTGAAGCAAGGTGGGTGATGGGGTGTGGCTGGCGTGGGGATGTGGAAAGGGGACAGTCCCAAGGGCCAGACAGGACAGGAGGGCCATATTTCGCCCCCGCTCCCAGGCCTGAGGTTCCACTTCCCTGCTGTTAGCTCTCAGCATGCATGTGATGGTCAGAGGGGAAGATTGCTGATGCTGCAGGTGGATGTTCTGATTTTTTGGTACCATCTGCAGCGGTTGATGCACACTGATAGAGCAGAAGGCAGGGAGGCTAACAGTAGGTGGCGCCAGAGCGAAGGACAGGCGGAGCCTCCAGCCCCATCCTCCTTCCTGCTGAGTTCTACAAGGGCAACAACACTGGGACTGAGGAGGAGGAAGCTGCCCTGCACTGGATGTAAGTAAGAAGGCAGGCAGGCAGGTGGGGGCTGACTGTGGGCAGAGAGAGGTTGGTGGGGCAGTGTCCCATTAGCCCTAATGAAGTAGCCCCCACCAGTTGGCACGGCTGATAGCTAGTCACTGATAGACCCGTCTTCCATCATGCAGTCATCAGCCACCAGACTGAGCCAATTTCTGCCGGGGCTTCTCATAACATTGGGTGAATAATTTTACTTTAATTATGTATTAGTCTTTTAAAACATTCATGTCCTACCTCTCTTTCAAAATGAACTCAAGGCAGCTCATCGCGAAAAAGGTAAACACAAAGCCGCTGAAAGCATATACAATGCCTGAATTAAAACCACGTAGGACGGAGCCAAGCTCACATTAAATAGTCAACAGCAAGAACCATTGGTGATAAAATGGGCTATTAAGATCAAGAAGTATATCGTTTTGTTTGCTCTTCCCAGGCTGCCTATCAGTTTCGGTGGATGACTGGAATTTTTTTTAAAAAAAATATGAGACAGGAGGCAGAAGGGAGAGAGAGATAGACAGGCAGGGAGAAAGGGAATGTATTTTTCCCACTTTGCTTTCTTGGTGTCACTCATCACTTTTAAACATTATTCATTGCACTTTGCCGAGGAAGCTCAGGTCACTTACATACCACTCCACCCTTTTACCCTCACAACAACCCTGTAATTAATATTATTAATAATAATTTTTTACCCCGCCCATCTGACTGGGTTGCCTCAGCCATAATGGGCGGCTTCCAACATATATAAAAACATAATAAAACATTAAACATTAAAAAGCTTCCCTATACAGGGCTGCCTTCAGATGTCTTCTAAAGGTTGTATCATCTCCTTGACATATGATGGGAGGGCGTTCCACAGTGTGGGTGCTACTACCGAGAAGGCCCTCTGCCTGGTTCCCTGTAGCTTCGCTTCTTGCAGTGAGGGAACCGCTAGAAGGCCCTTGGAGCTGGACCTCAGTGTCTGGGCTCAACATGGGGGTGGAGATGCTCCTTCAGGTAAGGTACGTTAGATGAAGCTATCATGACTAGTTCTGTCTGAGCACTTTCTTCTTCTGTGCCTTCTTGCCACACACCCCCCATGAAAAAAACACCTGACTTGTTCTTTCTAAGAATAGTCAAATTGGCTGTATTGACAGCTGCATCGATCCATTCACAGGATCAGTGAATTAGGCCCAAGCGATGATTACAATGCACTGTAAGGTGTGTGTTTTCCAAGTTACACAACTCTTTCCGAAGCCGGATATTAAAGGTAAGGAGGGGGGGGGGAGATGTCTCCTTGAAAGAGCACTTTGTTAAATCCTGTGTGCGGTTTATTTCACAAAGCGATAACAGAGGAAACTTCTGCAGTCTTCATTGGATTAAGTCTGTGCCTTGTGCCAAGTTACATATTATATTGTCAGAGTTGCTTGAGGACAAGGAAGCCATGGAGGATTTGCACAACCCTTTGAAAATATAACCACAGCATAACCCTGGGGTGGGGAATATGTGTCCCTGCAGATGTTGCTGGACTCCGACTCCCATCAGCCCCAGCCAACATGGCCATTGGTCGGGGATGATGGGAGTTGTAGTTCAGCAACATCTAGAGGCCCACACCTTGGTTCAGATAATGAACCATTCCTCCAATACCATTTTATCTGCCCGTATTTTACTCTGTACCTTTCTCTAAAAGAAGACAGGTTCAATGAAAGAAGGAGTTGCGGGGAAGAGGAGATGGAAAGTCTGAAAGAAATTGAATGCAGACTGTCAGCAGAGAAGAACCTAACGGAACTTTAATGCCCTTATCTGCCTTCATACAGGCAGAATGTGGCAGCATATCATCGGCAAGGTACGTATTCATTATCAAAGCTCAGCCATCAAACAGACAACTATGTTCCAATTCACATATTATTCCAGGAAGTGCAAATCACGTCAAATTTGCCTCAATGTTAATTGCTGACCAAATGAAACCCTCAAGCATCCCTAGTTAATGGTAAACAAAGTCTGAAGTGGGCTCCCCCCCACATACCTGGTTCATATCTATTCCTCTTAAGCACTATGGCAGACAACCCCACTCCCAAATGACTTTGAATATCTTGAAAAGACACTATCCACTGGGGGGTGGCTATCTGTACCATCCTGGCTTTGGTGGAGCTAATGGAGGAGAATGCCCTGCTCAAAAGAATCTCTGACCAGTGTTTAATGTCTGCATTATTGCAGCATTTGTCAGTTCAGCTGAGAATTTAAGAACCAGCCTCCCGCTCCCCTCCCCCATCCCTCTGTATTTTCCTGCATGCAGATAAAATTTACTGCTGTAAAATGTTAGTTCATTGTGGGTGTGAATGTTTTATTTTCACCTCTGCTCCCCATTAATAGCTGCTGATTTTTAAAAAAAAAAGAGAGAGAGGGAGGGAGGGGGAATGAAAGAGAAAGAAAACCCACTGCCTATGGAACGGGGATGCTGCTAAGCAGGCAGTGGCCTTTGCACGCTCACACACCCGTTTGGTTCTTGCGAGGCGACAACAGCCTCCCATGAATCTCTCCGTTTTGGGGGCTGACGGCCTGACAAATGCCAGCCTTGTAATTAAGCTGCGGGAGACACCGAGAGAATCCGAGATGAGAGGAAACCACAGAGAAAGGGGGAAAGAGGTGGAGGAGGAGGATGAAATGTTTGTGATTCTTGTACATCCCATCTTCTCATTGATCCTGGTCCCGTCTACATCCCAGTGTATGACAGCATCTCGTACCACGGGGGAGGGGAACTTTTTCCAGCCCGAGAGCCGCATTCCCTCATTGGTAACCTACTAGGAGCCGCATGCCAGAGGTGGGCAGTGGATGTGGCTCTTTGTTCTTTGCACAATAAGATGCCAGGCAAAAGTCTCAAGCCTGCTGCAGTGAAAGGTTTCAAGGTACAGGCAAGCGGCTCAACGAAAGAGTCAACCTTTCCAGCTGGGCAAGAGCTAGGTGGTGGATTCCTCGCACAGTGAAGGGGAAGAGGCGTGGCTCAGTGGGAGAGCATCTGATTTGCATGCAGAAGGTTAAAGTGCAATCCCTGGCATTTCCAGATCGGGCTGGGAGTGCCCCTTGTCTGAATCACTGGAGAGCTGCTGTCAGATGGTGTACTGTAGAACATGCTGAGCGAGATTCAGTAAAAGGCAGCTCTCTCTGTTCCGCAACGTCTTCCATACTTTCTGCCACAAGGAGGCACTGGGCAGATCAAGCTGTCTCACTCAAATCAGGAAGAAACACATATTTGCAAAGGCTGCAGGCTACACTGGCAGCCCACTTAGATTTCTCGAAATTCCAGCAACAACCTGCTTGCAGTCCTTCCTGTTTTGATCCTTGACCCTGTTACGTCTGGTTAGCAATGCTGCACTTCTTATCTTCTGAAAAAGCAGCTGGTGCTCAAACCGGCAGCTGACAGCAAAACAAACAAACAGACCTCCATTTATTCAAAACATTGGATAAAGTCTGTATGCTTGGATTATTCTGTTTGCAAAAGTTTGTTGTTGTTTTTAAGGATAAATAGATAGTAGGGAATGAGCATCAGTTCTGCACGTACCCTGAATGGCAAAGCAAATCAGATTCTCACATTTCTGAATTGGATCATGCCACTAAGAAAGCGTTTCAGATCAAACTGGGGACTCCCAGAGCTTCTGAGTGACTCTCTGGCCTCAGGTGTCCAAATATACACAGCCCAAAGTTAAGCTGGCTAGATAAACTCTCAAGAGCCCAGGAGGAGGTGGGGAAATGAGTAGTGGGATCTTTTATTTTGATGGACAGGGTTAACTTTTAATCCCAATGAATTATTTCCTCACTGCCCCGAAACACAGAAATTTGGGGGGAGGGATTAAATGTGGTATTTGCTTTGCATGAGAATCTGTTCCTTCCCTTATTCAAGTCAATAGAGACATCTCCATTGTATTCCCCAAAAGTCCATGAATGAGGTGGGGAGGGGATAGAACGCCACCTCCCACCACTGGCCCCTGGAATAATAGGGTCAGGCAAGGATCATGTTTGCCACACCCTAGACTTTCCTGTGGATTTATTTTATTTTTCCTTCATTCACTTCCCCTATGAAAATCAAGGGAGATATATCTCTTTCCAAGGAAAAGAGGCTGTCTCCCAAGGGCTAGGGAAGAAGAAATATGTACCCCATCAATAACTCTTGGGGTAGCAGCAGGATGTTTGCTAGGAGAGCCAGTGTGGTGTAGTGGTTAAGAATGGTAGTCTCGTAATCTGGGGAACCAGGTTCGCGTCTCCGCTCCTCCACATGCAGCTGCTGGGTGACCTTGGGCTAGTCACACTTCTTTGAAGTCTCTCAGCCCCACTCACCTCACAGAGTGTTTGTTGTGGGGGAGGAAGGGAAAGGAGAATGTTAGCCGCTTTGAGACTCCTGAAAGGGAGTGAAAGGTGGGATATCAAATCCAAACTCTTCTTCTTCTCTTCTAGGAGGGACAAATTCTTAGTCATTTTTCCACTACCCTCTTTCCCATGCAAGTCAACGGAGAGCTCTCTCTCTCCTAGGGAGAGGAAGCTGTATCCCAAAAAATCTAGGGGGGACATCAACAACCTGGGTCCTGACTGAGGTACATTTTCCCCACCCCAGCAATTCCTTGGGATTCATGGTGTTCCCTTTTACACCTCTATGATTCTTACTGTACCCACAATAAAATGGTGAAGTCTGTCTTTGCAGGATAATCACTGTAGCTACCATTCTGAACTTGGGCAGGCTCCATCTCATCACAAGGGGCAACCATGCCTCGAAATTATATCCAATTGTAGATAAAAACCATTCAAATAAAGCAGCAAATAAATCCAATTCAAAAAAACAACATCAAACTTTAAACCCCTGGATGTACCTGCCTATAACCCAGGAGGCTTAATTCGCTTTAGAAGGACAGCTATAGCTGCAAATTTCAATCAATTCTGTGAAAAGCAAGGGAGGAGTTATAGCATTTTTTTTAAATTCCCCATTATAGTGAATAGAAGATGGGAAGACAGAGCTCCACTTTTTAATAGGTCTAATTCAACCCCAAATAACGTGTTGAATTGGAAAGACACAGGGAGACTGAAGCAGAGCAGGCTATTTCTCGAAGCTGCAGATACAGATAGAAGTCAAATCTTCTGGCTAGTGAACACCATAAATATATAGATAAATAGCACAATGCTGATCCCCATATGGGCACAGCCTGGCACATGGGGAAGTGGGTGCCAATATGTTGAATGGAAACTTCTTTCCCTCTCCCAGCCAGTCCTTGGAACAACTTGATGCAAGCAATATTCCTTACACTGAGTTCAATAGGGAGGGAGATTTTGATGCCACTGATGCAATAATAGTGTGTTAGCGGTGGATTCATACGGGGCCATCCGCACATCGCTCCACTTGATTGGTGGTTCTGTGGTACTTCCCCTGTGTTGCCGCATAATTGTTATTTGGAGGGGGCACTCTTGCACATTAGCGTCACAAAGGTGGGGCACAAATAACAACAACAGCCCCAGAACATTTGTGGTATAAAAAGTCATGGGATTTTAGTAGGTCATTGCAAGGCACGTACTTACTGGGAACAAAGCAGTGCTCCCACCCCAAAACCTTGCCAGGTACAACAGGGTACTGAAAGTGGGAATACTGTCACGATAGGTCAGGTGTGCGTGCAGGAGCCAGGCCCTGTGACCAGTAGGGCTTCGCAGGACTGGGGCCTTCCTAAGTTTGTTCTGAAGAGGCAAGGCGCGGCCTCACAGGTGAGGCCGATTGGTAACTCACAGCACCTGGTGGCAAGAGCTGGGAAGGGATATAAGGTCAGCATTTCCCCTCGGCTCTTTGCCACAGCAACACGCTTCCTGCCTTGCTGTGTTTGGCTTCTTGCTTCCTGATCCTTGAACCTCAGCTACTTGACTCATTGCTTCTTGATCCTCAGACCCCTGACTTTGTGACTCTTTGCTTCCTGACCCTCGGACCCTTGGCATCTTGACTCCCGGCTCTCTGACCCTCAGACTCTTGGCTCCTGACTCCTGGCTTCTGGACCCCCATTCCTGCTCCCACCCCGCCATCTTGCCCCCGGTCCTGACGTCCCCTGCTGGGACTTCGATAGCCCATGAACCGGACCGTGACACGATAACGTCATGCGCACAGTTCATCCTGAATGTTCAATGGAAAGAGTCCCCTCAAGCTTAAAGTGAGAACCTTGATGATGTGAAACTGGGAGAAAGGACACTTTGCAAACAGCTTGTCTCCTGAACACCCCATGGAACTTGAGCACAACGTCAACATGACTCTTCTCAGAGCTTTCCCACATACCTCACCTTAGGACTCAGTCAAAAACACCCAACAGCATCCGCCACCCCACTCCAACAACTGGCCAGTGGAGACAAGGCCAGCACACCTCGTGCAGCTAACTAAGGTAAGAGAGCAGCCATACTATGAATCAGGACCACAGAGACGCTTTCATGGGATTTCATCCACTCTCCCAGCTTTGCTACATGTAAATAACAATAGTCTTGTCTGAGCTGCAGTGCTCTACAACGGGAGGTGTTCTCCTCCTCCACCATGCAAATTGCAGACATTGGTTCTCCATCTGGATCAGGGCCATAGCAATGTGGGGAGGATGAAGCCCCTGCTACTTCCCACCACTAGCACCACAATTCAGATCAGTGTCCCTGTGCCTGCAATTTATGTAAAAACACCCTGCCTTTAGATGCAGCTATGTAGCTAATGGAATGTTTAGTTTCCCCTTTTTGTTACTATACTATTTATGACAGTCCCTCCAATTGTGCCCTTAGCCTCATCTTTCCCTGCAACACACACACACACACACACACACACACACACACACACACACACTTAGCTTCAGACCTAGCTGCAGGATCCATTCTGCCCGTTTTCAAGTTTACTGGACACTGCCACTTCACCCCAAAGCTTGTTGGCACTGTTTGCACAATCACTCTCTAGTGTGACTAGTCTTTGACAAAGGCGTTCTGGCATAGTAATTGCAAATATCCACTTGGGAATGCGCACTGTCCTCTTGGAAGGAGCGGGGAGGAGAATGCCCACAACAGGAGTCACAGGACAGGGAAATGGACCTGGCATTTGATGTACAGCCTCCCCAGTGATAAAACGAGGGCTGCTTTCCAAGCTGTGTTTTTAATGCCCTTCATAAAAAAGAGAGGGGAAATTCCACTGCACTGGAAACAACTCTTGCAAGCAAAAACAGGACCCAGGGAGCTGGGAGCCTGAAAAGTGAAACTGCACTGTACATGTGAGGAATGAATAGGAGTTGGTAGCAATGAAGGCGGAATCCAATTTAAACAGATTTATACACTGAATTTGATGGTTCTGACCCAATGAAGTGTCTGCTTATGTCTGAGTCACCCATGTGCTGTATTAAAGCATTGATCCGCATGCATAATTTTATAAATATGAATACATAAGTATTTTTATACCATTGCATGTAACATGCATGCATCTGGTTCCTTTAGGAAACCTGGATCATATACATATATAGTATGTGTTTAATATGTTCTTTAAAAATGCATTTTAACAGAACCTGTTAAAAATGAACCCACTTCTTCTTGAGACCAAGGAGCAAGGTAGGAATTGGGAGGGGGCAACGACCCTGTGCATATACACTCAACATGAAGAGTTTCAGAAAATTCCATCCTTAATCACTGGTTTTGGTTTCGCCTTCATCAACTAGGTTTCATAGCTAGTTTCACAAGTTCTGGTGCAACAGCAGAGGGCAACCTTCCTGCCTCATGTGAAGATAGTGTGAGACCTAAAAGTCTCCTATCCCACACCTACCCATGCACATAACGTTAATTTTGATTGCATCATTTGGCCACAATCCCACTTCAAATTCTGGATCCAGAAAAGCCTCATAAAGCACCGCCAAAAATATAATGAAATGCTTGTTATCTCTCTGGGAGACTGGAGCTATCTTGCATCTGATGAAGTGGACTCCTTAGTCCATAAAAGCTTACGCACCCACCATAAATCTGCTCATGTTTGTAATGTTGCACAAGGCTCTTTACAGACCCCCCCCCCCCCGCAGCAGCCTAAGATGTCTACTCTATGTAGAGTAGTATCAGACACTCATTTGTGGCCAGGGTGAGGAGGAGGAAAATAACCATGAGCACACTGTCCTGTCTAGGGCACACCAGATTTCTCAAGCATCCTCTCTGTCCACCACCATTGACGCTTTTTAGCGTTCTAAACTGGGATTCCCAAAGAATAGTCCATTTCAGGACCCTGGAGAGCAACGCATTTGCTGCGTGCACATTGCCAGCTTAAAACACAGCTAGGTTGCTCTTTTTCTCAGTTCTGATCCAAACGGGGGGTTTTTTGGGGAGGGGGGTGGACACACGTCAAAATGCAGTGTTTCCTAAGAAATAACAGGAAATATATGGGTTATGGCTAATATAAAGGGAATGTACACATAGCCTTCCTCAAAAGTCTTTCCCAGATAAATGCCCTTTCTTTTTCTTTTTTTGCTGTGATAGCTACCTAACATGCAATTGTTCCACATAGGTTAAATGATATCCCAGCTTCCTGTCCAAGGGAAGGGTAACTTTTTAATGTGTGGTGGGGAAGGCAGTACTTTTTTAAAAAAAAAGTAGATTGTGTATACCAAAACCACAAAAAATTAAGGAATTAAAAAGAAAATAGGGTGTCAAGTGTTCAAAATTATTCTGATAGGTAGAAGGGGGTGTCTTCCTTTAGGTGATGTCATGAACACCTTAAGTACTTCCTGTGCACTTTCTTCATGACACGCACAATCTCTGAACCTTTTCCAACTCTGAAGTCATTTTTGAAAGACAGATAGAGTGGCAGAAAAGGAGATTCTGACCTCGGCAAAGCCCTTAAAAATCACCACCACCACCACCCTCTCCTTCTCCCCTTCTCCTCTCTCAGCTGTTTTTTTCCTATTCCTTTTATATTTTGAGGTTGGCTGAATTCAGCAGGATGCAATGGGGTTTGGGGCATTGGTTTCCCTCTGCTCGTATCTTAAAGACTTGAGGAGGATAGTATGGCATGGAAGTGACCTCAGGCAGTGCCTCTTTGTAATATCTGAACTCCCCCAATTTGCCACTGTGTGTAAAATTTACTGGTCTGGTAAAAGAGACCTGTCTACCCACCCAGGCAGCCATTAGCTTGGACCTGCAAATGAACAAAGGGAGGGAGGACAACTATTGACGAAACCTCCAGACCTGCAAAGCCAGCCCTGTGAGTCAAGACGTTTTGCAACATTGAGCAACAGCTAGAGCCAAATAAAAATCCATACCAGACATCAGGAGGGCCCAGAGAATGGTGCGAAGGCTCGTGATAAGACTGAAGGTAAACTAATCTGGTCCTGCCAGCTGCATGGATGTGGGGGACTGTACAGGAGCCAGATGTATAATGCTCTGAGCCAAAAACATGTGGTAAATAAGAAACTAATTGCAAATAGAAAATAAATAATAAATGTTAATAGCAAATAAGATGTGCCACAACTGGCATGAATGCTGTTCTGTGCAACGTAAGAACATAAGAAGAGCCAGCAGGATCAGGCCAATGGCCCATCTAGTCCAGCAACCTGTTCTAACATGTGAAGCAATAGGAAAGATTGTGCATCCAAGCATGTGCAGAGTGCATTAGGCTACCACCAGGTAACATGAGAACAGACCTTTTCTGCTATGGTTCCCCGCTTGTGGAATGCTCTCCCCAAAGAGGTTCGGCTGACGCCTTCATTATCCACCTTTAGGTGCCAGGCAAAAACATTTATGTATTTTGTGGTTTTTATATTGTAATTTTATGTTGTAAACTGCCCTGAGATCTATGGATGAAGGGTGGCATAAATTTAACAGACAATAATATAATAATAACAACAACAACAGCAAGAGGTCAGAGAGTAAAGTTTCCCAGCTGGCTTGAGCCCCAACAAATCAAGGTAGATAATTGAAATATTGAAAATAAACCTCAGCAGCAATCCGCATCACACATGAAACAGGAAACTACTAGTTTGTAGTCCAACAATTTGGCTACAGGGAATTTTCATTGCTAGCCTGAAATTGGGCAATCTGTTATTCCCTGGAAGTAAAAGAAAAAGCTACCAACTGAGTCTTCCTGGGGAGATGGAAATGTGGGGATTTGGAGGGTCTTGTTGTGGTTTGCCATTATTTTCTCTGCCTTGTGCTTCTGCCATGCCATTCAGATTGCCTAAATAAAACTGTTCCACACACCACAGTCACTGATGGGCCTTCACACAGTCACTCAACTGCTAATGCAGCCTAGCAGGGCTGTGACCTGGGAGAGCTGGACTGTCAAAATCCACTACAAGGAAGACAAATGGTCTAAAAAGATAGTGGAAGTAACCAAGGCGACCTATTGCATGCTTCAAACACCCCCTTTCCCCTTAAAACCCTCACAAGACAGTCCTTCCTGCAACCCCAATGGCTTATAGTGGTGCTGAGCTACTCACAGTGATTCGGTTTGTAGAGATCATTTTGAATTGTTAGCTTAACTACTCCAGAGTGTTTGCAATCAAGCCCGATGAAAATTTGGTTCACACCTTCGGTTGTAATTATGACGTGAGAAATTCATTCTGTATTAATGCCTCCTAATTACTGCTGGTACAATGGGCTGAGCCATTGAATTGATGCTAATAGATCTCTATGTAACACATCTAGTCAGCTCTCCAGGTGCTATTCAGAATGCAGGAGTGAGGCACATCCCTTGGCTAGAGATCTTGCAAGTGAGGTTAGAATGTCCTTGCTGGCAACAGTTTTGTACCGCAGAAACTATTGTGAATCACAGGGATGCAACTGTACCTTTGAGATCACCTACACAAATCTGCATCTGTAAAGCACATAATCCCACACAAGCCAACCTAGGCCCCCACTTTTTAACAGTCACTTGAAGATTATCTCACATAAAGCTGCCTGTGGTTCTAGGCAAGGGACAAATTAATCAAAGGACTGGACTATAGTTTTACTACCCATTAACTATAGTTTTACTACCCACATACTCTTTAAATAACAACAACTTGCACTAGTATAATATCATTTTTACACTATGATAAGCTGCATTTTGCAACCTCTAGCAAGCGTGCAAATCACATGTGTACATTCTAGTTTGGAAAAGCAAAAAACCTACCAAGGGAACTGAAATCCCATTTTCTAACTGCATGAAATCTCACCTCACCTTTCCCTTCATAAATTCCACCAGCCATTGTCTGCATTTTTAAAAAGCCTCCCAGCCATCGAGGGAGAAGATGACCTTTCCTTTAATTGTTTAGGAAGCAGTTAATGATTTTTTTTTGCATTAGGCACTAATGACTTGGAAGATTTTTCTTCAACAGCTTTTGATGGCTGGTGGTTCCTAGGTATGACACGCCCCACCTCCCTGAGTACAGGCTGGGGAGAAGTGGTCCAGCTGTTGGACTCTGGCCAGGGAAGGAGACAAGTGTTTTACAGCTGGAGGCACCAATATTATGATTTATTTTTTTAAGGGAACAGATGATGATCGCCATCATGATATCTTCACATCCATGAACACAAGAAGCTTGCGTTTAAAAGTAGATAGTAAGGTGTTGTTCTAAGGGTGCTGATTTCTGGGCCCAGCACATGCCTGGTCCAAATACAGAATCCACACAGGCTTTTGGAAAACGCCCAGCAGGGTCGATGGCATGATCAAAGTCTCCCTCCTCCATCCCACTCTCGGCTCAATCTGCCGTATGCTGTGCCAAGGAATCCAGAGTTAAGCATGACAAATGGACTGATTTTCCTCATCCTTGGGAGTGTTTTATTTTGCCTCTGCCACCTCTGACAAGTTGCATTTTGCTATAAATCCCCTCAATTAGGCTCCAAAACAGCTCCGCAGTCATTTCCCTGATGTATGGCGATGGAATTAGCTTAATGTCCCTGGCAACCAATTCCTTGACTAAAAATAGTCCTCGAGTGCTTCTTTCCCTACCCCCCACATATCTCTTGCCCCCCTCCCGTCGCCAATATTTCACACAAAAAATTGAAGACCTCTTCCACCCAGTGAGGAACTGGGAAGGACTGTGAAGGTGCTTCTTGCCGTTGTGCTGCAGGTACCAGATTTAAGGAGCTGAAAGGAAGCGATGGAACTAATCCTTGGCCAAGAAAGGAGTGCCAACCAAACTGGAGGTGTCCAAGAAAGATAAATTCCTGCTCTTTTGCAGTGGAGGCTGGTTCACTGAGGCCAATGGGCTACTGCCTCCCTCCCCTCAAGCTGCCCCCACCTGCCTACCTTCGTCCTTACAACCAATCAGCTGGGGGGCTCTGCCTGCCATTGACTCTGGCTCCCCCTAGTGTTGGTTGGTCTCCCTGACTTCTACTCTACCAGCCCCTAATGGGCACCAGCCACCGGTGACCTTTTTCTAAAACCAATGAGCAAATGAGGATAGGAAGGTATGACATACCAGTCTCCTGCCTGCCTCATTACTACTGCTTCATGTCGCTCAATTCCCCCAAGTGATAGGAAGTTTCAGGCGCAGCATTTTGCAAGGGAGGAGGGGTTCTGTGGGAAGTAAGAGGACTGAAGAGATGCATGCTTTTTTTTCAGAATATCTGCTGATCTACAGCGTGTGGGGGCAGGTACGCAACCAGACAGTGCCAGACATTTAAAGTGGCATCAGTCATTGTCCCCCAAGAGAAACAGCATGCACACACAGCTGGAGCACACACACCAGAGAAACAGGCTTTTGCTTTTGCAACCTTCCAACTCCGAAATTGCTCAGGTCCACGCTTCGATCTCACCCCACCACCACCACCCCAGACACACTTTTGTAGGTAGGCATGAGCATTCCTGGTTCTACAAATATCAACTGGCCAATTTGCAATCAAAGAAGCTATACAAAAGCCTAGAGACGATGTCATCCCAGAACCACATACGAGCTTTTCAGTGGTGTTGTTACATGCATGATCTGCATGCCATGAGAGGGCTTTGCTGACTGGGATCCAGCTCCAATTTTAAGACTGTACTGCTCTACAGAAATCACTTGCCTGTCCATTTTGTTCCACTTAGATAGCATCGTGTTACAAACAAATGTGCCATCTTTTCTCCCCAAAGAGTGTTAGGAGAATGGCGAGGAAAGTAGGAACAGAGCTGGGGCTACCAAGGGACAAGGGGAACATAAAATAATTCAAATACACAGGCTCCTGGTCTGCTTCTGTTTCACATCTTCATTGTAAAACAAAGACTGCAAATAGGCAACAGCTTCTCAGGAGAGTGGAGGTGGTATGATGGAGGCACAATTACATGTGGCTTGTACACAACCCCTACTGTTTGCTTCTTTTGTTGCAAAATGAATACATCGTTACGTATATGTGCTACAAATAATACTTCACAACTATCCAAAATTTTGATATCATAACTGTCAGGAGCCCAGGCTGCCATCTTGATAACGCAGCACACAAGTCGTAATTAGCTTGAAGATTTATTGCAAAACAAACAATCAGTCTCGGACGCTCTATCGGAGCTTCCATACCTTACGATTCAGTTGACCCTTCTGAGGAGCACTTCCTGGTTCTGCAGAATATCCTGAACCTATAACCCTTACGTTTCTGGGTTTGTTTCCTGTCTAATACGTTTCCCATACGTCTATTCCTTGGACCCAGGGAATTAATAGCCTCCTCTTCCAGTGAGGAAATGCTACCCCTCCTGCTTTCCAAGCCTGCCTGTGCTTCTTGAGCGAGTTGGCTTCTCTCCATCTCGCTCTCTGCTAACGTCTTATCAACATCCCAATGTCAGGGGGAGGGGGAGGAGACAGCCGACTGCTCTTAGCTGTCTGACTGCTTTCTAACTCATGCTATGCTTCTCTACTTGGGGCAGATGTGCTCATGACAATAACCTTTTCAAGGGATCCAGAATGGTTTGTCCTACACCAGGGAAACCTGTAGCCCTCCTGTTGTTATTGGGATTCCATTTCCCAGCAGCCCCAGCCAGCAAGCCCAATGGCCAGGGATGATGGGAGTTGTAGTCCCAACGTCTGGTGGAGGACCAGACGGTTCCCACAACTATCGTTTACATTCATTTATTTAGTTCTGTTGTTGTCTCTGAGCAAGCTAAGCAGTCTTGCAGATACCTGAAGGACCGCACAACCCTGAACATTCCATTTATCAGCAACAATAGTGGGATGAGTTGGTAAATCACACGCATTGTGTCTGTCATACCTTCAGCATTCTCTCTGGGGGAGGACTTTTGCATAGTCTCTATCACACTTTTAAGGGTGTTGTGGACCCATTAGACCTCCTTCGATTCCCCCTCGTCCATGCGCCGTTCTCCTCCAACTACTACTGACATTCTGCTCCCTAATTCCGGATGTTTCCCATCCTTTGAAAACCCAAATAGCAGAGCTAAAACTCCAGATTTAGGGAGGAGAAAGTGTGGGGACAGCAGTAGTTGGAGAATGCAACATGGACGAGGGGGGATCGAAGGAGGCCCAAGAGGTTCATGATCCACATTGAACTGAGTCTGATCAGGCCCTAACACACTGTCCTGCAGAGTGCTTGAAAGGGGCTCAGCAAGACTCAACAATCTCCTGATCGCCAGGGCTTGCTAAACCCCAGCCAAGTGTTCTCTTCTGCAGCTCTTGCAAGGAGCTTTGCAAGCTGGTGGTTGGGTTTTGCCAAGGCCTCTTGCAAAGCCCCAGGCACAGTGCTTTGCATGGCTAGGGCTTGGCATGTGCTACTCACCAGCTGATCCGTGGATGCCTGCAAATGCCTCTTTAGCTGAGTCACGTCTTTACCTGCCCCACACATTGATGTCATATATGATGTGGGGTGTGGAGCAGCTGGGTGTGGTTTCAGTGAAATGGCTTTGCAAGCCTGCGGGATAGCTCAGTCAGTAGAGCATGAGACTCTTGATCTCAGGGTCATGGGTTCGAGCCCCACATTGGGCAAAAGATTCCTGCATTGAAGGGGGTTGGACTAGATGACCCTTAGGATCCCTTCCAACTTTGAGAGCAAAAACTTTACAATGGAGAAGCCTGGCAGGGCCTAACTGGGCCCATGGGCTGGGGATTCCCCACATCTGCTCTAAGAGAAAGCTTGCCATCTGTCTCATTTCTTAGAGAAAGGAATGGGCAGCACATTCCTAAAATCCACAGACAGTACAAAACTGAGAGGATTTAGTGAACACTTTAGAGGACAGGAGAAAAAAAATCCCAAGGCAACTTGACACACTTGAAGAGCTGGGCTGACAACTTTAAAATAAAACTGCAAAAGGGTAAATGCACACTTCTGCTCAAGGGGAGGACCAAAACGAGGCTCCAAAAGCCAACTGGCTGGGCAGAACCGGTGCTGAAAATTGAAAGGGGCTGAGCATGAGCTGACCATGTGATGCTGTAGCAAAAAGGGGGCCTTTTGGTTCAAATTAGTGAATGCAAAAATATCCAACTCTTAGGAGGTAATTTCAGCTCCACACTTAGTAGCTCCAAGAGCACGTTTCATATGTGAAGCTTAAATATGGCCGTGGGCCTTTCTTACGCTATTTACAAGGATGTTTGATCATGTTAATGCGGAAAGAGAGGCATCTGCAGTGCAAAGCAAAAGAGGATCGCATTGCAAAGTGAATGAGGCAAGACCCTCTTTCCTTTAAGCTTCACATGCAAAAAGAATCTACAACCAGACTCCCACCCTGGGAGTCCTCTGTTCAGTTTAAAGGTAAAGCTAAAGGGAACCCTGACCATTAGGTCCAGTCGTGGCCAACTCTGGGGTTGCGGTGCTCATCTTGCTTTATTGGCTGAGGGAGCCGGCGTACAGCTTCCGGGTCATGTGGCCAGCATGACTAAGCTGCTTCTGGCAAACCAGAGCAGTGCACGGAAACACCGTTTACCTTCCTGCCAGAGCAGTACCTATTTATCTACTTGCACTTTGAGGTGCTTTTGAACTGCTAGGTTGGCAGGAGCAGGGACCGATCAACGGGAGCTCACCCCGTCGCAGGGATTCGAACCGCCAACCTTCTGATCAGCAAGTCGTAGGCTCTGTGGTTTAACCCACAGCACCACCCGTGTCCCATCCGTGTCTGTTCAGTTTGGGGGGCCCTAATTTAAGGAGAATGTTGTGAAACTGGGAAGAGGAGTTGCAAGGAGATCTACAAGAGTCTTGGAGACAAGCCCTATGAGGAAAGGCTTGAAGCAGCAAATTGCAATCTGTGTGACAGGGCACAATAACGCTCATGTACCTGCAAAACGAACTATTTCAATCATATACTGTGGGGATCAAAGTAGCCACTGCCCATTGCCTCTTTGCATGTTTAAGTACTCTGAACTTCCTTCCTTCCAATCTTGAGCATGCTCAGATCAGTGACTCGTGCAGAAACACAGAGGGCATACTCCTATGAAGGTACATAGCGTTCGATTTTACAAACTAAGCCCTTTCATTCGTGGAGGGGGAAACACGCCTCGTTTATCAGACGTTGGGGAAACACTGGCTTCGGTGTGTGTTCAGTCTGGGGGGAGGGGAGTAGGTTCAGGATGTGGGTGACAACTAAAAGTGTGTCCCAAAGTGGAGAGAAATTATTAATGCACCTTATCCTCTAAGACAGGGGAAGGGAGACCTGTAGTCCTTCAGATGTTGCTCGATTCTAACTCACATCAGCCTCAGCCAGCGTGGCCAATAGCCAAAGATGGTGGAAATTCTAAAGCACCTTTTAAATGCAATGCCATTCATGTGAAATAGCTAGATAGGCAAGTGCTTACCCTATTATTTCCCACTTCCACTTGAAGAACTTGACAGAGAGCAGCAGCTTCAAATTATAGGACTGTAGATTTAAGCCAAATGCCAGGAGAAATTTATTAATAGGGCAGTTCAGCAGTGAATCGATGGTCTTTGAAGCGTCTGGAACCTCCTCTTGAAGGTCTTCTATGGGAAGGTCAAACCATTAGGCAGAGTGTGAAGTAGCCTTAGATGGCAGATGTTGGGCACCATTAAAACGCACCACACATTGATGTAATTATGATTTTCTTTTTTTAATAGAGACTGTGTGGCTTTAGTCTCAGGTTGGGTTTGAGATCCTACGTTTAATCTTGGATGGTTCATCAGGGATCTTGCCCCAGAGCAGAAAACTGGAACTCGGTGGCCAGCTGAGACTTGGTTCATCTCAAGGCAGATAGGCTGATTTTATTGCACTGGCAACACGTCCTTCTCTCCCCTTTCGTTATTCTAATTCTGTAGTGCTTCAAGACTGCACTCTGTTTACATCACACACACAAAGACAGGCCCATCAGAGAGAAGCAATGGGGTTGAATAGCTATGATATTATTATTATTATTAGCCCTAAACGGCCTCAGTCCAGTATACCTGAAGGAGCGTCTCCACCCCATCATTCTGCCCAGACACTGAGGTCCAGCGCCGAGGGCCTTCTGGCGGTTCCCTCACTGTGAGAGGCCAAGTTACAAGGAACGAGGCAGAGGGCCTTCTCAGTAGTGGCACCCGCCCTGTGGAACACCCTCCCACCAGATGTCAAAGAGAAAACAACTACCAGACTTTTAGAAGACATCTGAAGGCAGCCCTGTTTATGGAAGCTTTTAATGTTTAATAGATTATTGTATTTTAATATTCTGTTGGAAGCTGCCCAGAGTGGCTGGGGAAACCCAGCCAAATGGGGTATAAATCATAAATTATTAAAATATTATTATTATATGATGGCTCCCTCCCCAAAGGCACAGCCAGGCCACCTCCCCACTCTCCACCTATAGCAAAAACGGGGAACCTGTGGTCCTCCAGGTGTGGTTGGATGCCAACTCCCATCAGCTCCAGCCAGCAGAGCCAAGGGCCAAAGAGGTAGTCCAACAATATCTGGGGAGCACCAGGCTCTCCATCTGTGACCTACAAGGTGTGCAGTAAACCGCCAACAGGTGCACGATGGGGAAGGGCTGTAGCTCAGTGACAGAGCATCTGAAGGTCCCAGCTTCAATCGCTGGCATCTCCAGGTAGGGTTGGGGGAGAGAGGGGGGGGGAAACCTTGTCTGAAATCGAAGAGCTCCACTGCCCACCAGTTTAGAGACAATGCTCCGCTATATGGGCCAGCAGTCTGACTCAAGCAGCACCCTTTGTTCCTACGCCTGCAGAACAAATGGGTCCAGGTGAGTCAGGTATGAGCTGGAACTTGAGCAGTTTTACTGGGGCACAGTGGGGTGAAATGAGAGAGACGGTGCTCAAGCCCAAATCAGATGGCGTTCAAAAGCCGGTGGTGGTGGTGGTAGGTGACCGCAGAGCGGTGTCCTGGGCGATGTGAACATCCTCGCCTCCAGCTCAGGTGTGCGTAGGAGAGGGAGGAGTGTCCCCGCCTGCTTCTTAAACTGCAGGGGCCCCTGCAATCTCCTGCTGGGGGGCAGGGAAGAGGCCACCCGTGGCTGCCTGTAGGCAGACCCTTCCCAAGACATAAAGTGGAGGCAGGTGGGGGCGGGGCAGGCCGGGGGAGGAGGCTGCCGCGGCGGCGGCGGCGGCGGCTCGCCTGGCTTTTAGCTTAGTTTGGCTCGGCTGCTGCAGGAGATTTCTGGACTGGACGGGGACGACTTGAGCTGCAGAGCGATGGAAGCCCGGAGCAGGGGGTTGCAGGTAAGAGGCGGGCTGCGGTTTGACCTAGAGTGGGCAGAAGGGGGGGAGGGTTCTGGATCCCTCCCACTCCCCCTCGATTCAACTTTCCACTCCCCGGGGTACGCTGGTGGTGGTGGTTGGGGGCGTTGAAGGGAAGAGGGCAGAGGCAAGAGTGGGGATATACACACACCAGACTGGCAAATGGGAGGGGGGGAGAAAAGATCCCCTCTTCCTTCTCCTCTTCTTCCTGCCCCTTCTCTTCCTCATCCAGCCTTCCAACCACGGGGTGGGCAGCGAAACCGGGGGTGAGTTAGGGGTGCTCTGATCCAGTATGGGCAGTGGAGACTGGGAGAGGAAGGGGAGTCTCGACTCCCTCTCTTTTTAAATTTCCCCTCCCCTTTCTCCCATCTGTGGGTACGGAGTCTGTGTTTGTGTGTTTTATTGTGTGAAGCCGGGAGCAGAGCCTCTTCCTCCTCTTCCATCACTGCCCCCCCCCCGGCTTTTTTTGCCTCTCTGCTGGAGCGCCTCAAAAAACGCCAGCCCAGCTTTCGAGTCCAAGACTCCCTGGCCAGCTTGCTTGCTTGTGTGTGAGCAAGTAACCCCAGCCTCTGAGTAACCCATGGAGTGAGCAGGCTGAGGAGCGAAGTGCTGTTCATGATGGGATCTTTTAAATAAATAAATAAATCCTGGTTAATTAATCTGTGATAACTGCTCCATTACTTAATGATCCCTAACACAGATTAGAATCTCCGCTCAGCCCCGCTAAACATGCAATGTCCCTGATTACAAGGAAGGAAGTGTAGTTGAAGCTATCAGGGCAACTGATAGCTCTCTCTCTCTCTTTCTCTCTCTCTTTGTGAGTGTGTAGCTTTGTTCCACACACACCAAGAAATCTGTGTAGCATTTCAGGAAAGGCAAAATGCCACGGCAAAAGATTCACATACTGTATTTGGAAACCAGCAATATTACTTTGTACTCTAACCTGGTGTCTTTCAGAATTTTGACCTTCAGGAAATGCCTTTTTTCTTCCACACAGCTTCCAAGGAGCCCTTAAGTGCAAGTTTGTGTGGGTGGGGTGGGGGGACTGTGGTGGAACCTTGTTTCCAACAGAGGAGACAGCCGCAGTACTCTGAGCAGCGCCGGGCAGTTCCATATAGCTGCTCTGTTAATTTCCCATAATGCCCCAGACATAATGGGACTCCAGAGCATTGTGGGAAATTGAAACAGTGGCTAGCCTGGTTTTTTTTTTTTTTTTTTAAGAGGTGTTAACCGTGAACCCTGCTGGAGCACTGGAGGCCTGGCAACTGTGGAAAGCCGGTGGGAGCTGTTCTTAAGTATCTGTTTTATGACCACTACACACTGCAGAGGATTTTGGGGCACATTCTAGCGATTCATAGTCTGGCCAGGTGAGCCTTGCCATGGTTTGTTGGGCCAGAGACTGTTCATAAGTGGTGAACTAAGGGTCTGCCTGCTGGTTGTACGTCGACGGGAAAATTGGCATTGGGGGCAAGCTGCCCTTCAGCAAAGCAGGGGGTTGGACTAGATGGCCCTTAGGGTCCCTTCCAACTCTACAATGCTATGATTCTATGAAAATTGAGCTACCATTATTGAGTTTCCCATTGAGAAATCCCTGATAGACTTTCAGCAAAGAACGTGAGAGCCACTGCTCTGCTCCGCATTCCATGTGACATGGGTGGTGCTGGAATAATGGGATGCGAGGTTGTGCAACTCTTCAGAAATATCGGGACGGATTGTACCCAATTAAAAAAACAAAACACTACGCATTTGCAAAGGCTCCCTAGCTGGCTTTTGTTTGTGTTGACTATTTGAATATTATATTTTTATACACCTCGGAACAGGTCATTGACTGGTGGTCCCAATTTTCAAAGCCTTCCCCTATAGCAAGTAGCTCGACTCAGCGCATTCTTACGAAATTATTTGCTCTGAGGGCAGCTTTGGGCAGTTCAACAGCTCTCTGCTTGCGGCACGAGGAGGACTAGAGCAGGACCGGTGTCAGGCTTGGGAGGACCCTTGGCAGGGTGCCCCCACCCCACAACCCAACACTTGCACACACAATGAAGGGCAGGCTCCAACCCTGCTTGTGATGGTGACAGCACCTCTGTGCTTTTGCTGCTGCCACTGTTGTGGTGCTCCCTGCCTCAACGCCAAACCCAGGGCAGAGGCACTTTTGAATGGGAGATAAGCTTCACTGCCTTCTATGATGGTCGCCTGTCATTGTAAGTTACCCCAAATGGAGTGCCCTGGCAGCTCACAGATCTATGAAATTTTCATGTTTTAGACTACAGATCAACGAAATACAAATCAGGGGTGCCAACTTGAATAAAATATGGGGGGGTAGATAAGTCCAGCCCTGTGTATTCGATCACAATACACCATTTGAATGGCAACGCCCATCAATGGGGGGGGGGCAGCCTTCTCAAATATTTTATTGGGAAGGGGCCCGAAGGGACCTTGGCCCCTAGGAGTCGACTCCTGTGACCCATCCTATAGGCTGGAGCATTACATTTTTGACGACTTAAAAGGGCTGTTGGGAGAGGAGTGTGGCTCCTTTTCAAAAGTGCTGCTACTCCATCCAGAGCTGAAGAATATCCTTGTTGAGAGCAAAAACAGTGGCAGAGAAATCTGCGGCTGCCATTGCCACAAGCGAAACTGGACTCTGACCTGGTGGTGGTGGTGGGATTTAGGGGAAGTAGAGGGCCCCATCACCAGACCTATGCCAAGGTCCCTGCAAAATCCGGCATTGTCCCTGCCGCAATCCTCCGTTTGCCACAAGCAGATCGTAAGGTGCACTGCCCACTGTTGAAAAGCACCTGGGGGTTGGATCAATGGGGAGGGGGGTGAATGGCAGCATGACTGGGTCAGGTCAGTGAGGGACCCTTCCAAATTCTTGGGGGCCCTGGCCAGTGACTGATATAGTTGACTGCTGGCACCAGGCATGGACTGACGGTATGCCTTGATAGGCTGGTCAGTCGGGTGCAAAGTGTTCAAAACAGGAGCCTTGTATTTTATTCCACACTCTGTAACATCTAGGACAGCTTACCCATGTCATGACACGGTGGTGTTGTGGTTTCCCCATCCCACATCATTAGTGGGAAAATGCATGACACTGTGACATCCGGTTACAGGGAAATTGTCCTAGGCATTATGGAAAGCAGGGTGGGCAGGGAAATGAACAAATCGTTGCCATTGCTGGCTGCAACTGTGCATTTAAGCTCACTTGTAGTTTTGGTGTGAGGCACCATCACAAGCTATGTTAAAAATGCAAAGTCTGAATTGAAATCAAACCAATAGTTTTCACAAACAAAAGGAAAACACAAGGGCATTCGTGTCAGATAAGCTTAAAACAGAACATCACTGCTGAGATTGGAGCACGTTTCTGCTATGTGATTAGGTATAACTTTACTGCAGGAAAATGATCTCTCCATCTCTCAAACACATTCATGTTTCCCTGGTGATGGTCGTAGTAGTGGAGGACAATAATAATTGTGGAATAAATACGGGACACAAATTGCAGATGAGGCATGCTAGTAGCCACAATGCCCATGTTCCGCCTCCTCTTTAAAAAAAAAAAAAATATTAAATTTTCCATTTTAACAATCCAATAAAACCACATTAAAAATATTCCAAATCATAATACAATTCAAAAAAACAATTTTTATATCTTTGGGTGACTTCCCATGCTCTGAAGTTCAGATGAGGCATGCTAGTAGCCACAATGCCCATCTTCCACCTCCTCTGTCTTCTTGTATTCTTATGCTCTTCTGCAGTATTTTCCCCACACCCATGCTCAAGAACACACATTTCTCCAGAAAATGATGTGTCCTGGGCATGGTTCGAAGTTAGCCAGGCACCAGGTACATTTTGCAACCAGGGATTGGCAGATTGCAAGCACTTTGAGAAGACTTGGCACCACATGTGGCGATTTGAGACTCCAGAAGAAAATTGTCACCACTGACCACTGAGGGCGCAGGAGGAGAAATGCTTCTATGCCCTGCGTGCAAATGAGATAGCTGGCTGCTCCCTTCCCTTTTCTGCTTTGCCTCCCCACCCCCCCAAAAGCATGTGAGTTCAAATCTAGCACAACACTTTACATAACAATAATAATATAATATAATTATTATACAGTGGTACCTTGGTTCTAGAACATCTCCATTGACAAACATTTCAGAAAACCCAGAAGTAAATGCTTATGTTTTCGAACATGCCTCAGAAGTCGAACGGCTTCCACTGCGTGTTTTTACATTTTCTCAACTGAATTTGCAGACACCCCTTTGCGCCTCGGTTTTCGAAAGTTTTGGAACTCAAACGGTCTTCCAGAATGGATTACGTTTGAGAACCAAGGTACCACTGTAATTAAAATAAAATAAAATAAAAATGTCAGCCTTTGTAAATATCAATTATTCAACTGACTTATGGTTTTGGCCACGATTGCAGGGGCCAAGCCCCATTTACGTCTGTGGTGTCCAATTAAGAATTGCTATTAAAAATGTGATATTGACAATGTGTCACTGATGTGAACTGTGTGTTAGTTCATGTGTTTCAAAAATATAAATAGAAAGTATGGCAGAATTGGGGGGGAAGAGGGGAAATAATGCGACTAGACTTTGTGTTGTGGTGCCCGTAACCTAGGCTCCAGAGGCCAACAGCTTTTCAAACACTGGCCTGGGTCCTGCCACTGTATTAACATCTGGAATCTGGAGCAGCATGGGCAGGGCAGATCCCATGGGTTCTTTCTGCTTGATTGTCAGGCACTTTCTTGGCTGAGATATAATTGGGCAGAAAGGACCCAAATATTTGGCTCTGGCTATGTGATTGCTGGTATTCATACATATATTGTAGCAGCACAAGAAGACTGTTGGGGAAGTGGATCCCACAGTGATGTAAGCATGTGTGAATGGTGTCCCCCTTGTTTGGATGAAGTATAATAGGCTCCACAAACATGGATGGAGCTTCCAAACATTCCTGTGAAGTCATGGGATGAAGTCATAGGAAATGTCACCTCATTGCTTTGGTAACATAGAGAGTTATAGGTGGGTTCCAAAATATAATTTGTCCCTTTGAACACATTTCCCCACCATATCTCAGTTCTGGAACATATGAATTAACAATGTGCAGAGTGTCTCCCTCTCCCTCTCCCTCTCTCCCTCTGAGTAACCAAAGTCTTTGATGTGCCCTGATTCTTCTGGGGTTTAGTTGCGACATCATCCAGGTCAGAGGTATGGCTTTCAAGCAGGCCAAAGACCCAGCACCTCTCTCTTTCCTCAAGATGAAAGCAGCAGGCAGCTCCCAATTTCCACAGACGAATTAATGCATTTTGTGATGTGCATAATCCACACACATCCATTATTCCTTTGAGCAAATATAGTTGGCATAATTTCCCCCAACATGTATTCATTCTGAATTCAGACAGGAATTAATGAATGCAAATCAACAATGGCAGTTATTTTTACACCTTGGGAAAGATACCCTTTTCTGAGGAGAACTTCGAGCCCATCCAGTGCTGTCGAAAGCATGAATATGTGAGAGGATGATTATAGTTTGCAGGCCCCCTTGGCAAAGGAATGTGGCAAAGTGCCTGAAGAAGCCATGAGTTGACTTCAGGTCTTGTGCGGTCAGGTTTTTTTTAATATAAAAAAGAATAGAATTCCCCCTGTGTTCCACCAATGTGCTTTATGTTTGCAAAAGTACAATGCATACTCAAGACCTCTTACTAGCTTATTTGTATTAAGTAAAAGGTAAACGGATAAAGGACCCCTGGACGGTTAAGTCCAGTCGAAGATGACTATGGGGTTGCGGCGCTTATCTCGCTTTCGGGCCAAGGGAGTCGGCGTTTGTCCACAGACAGCTTTCTGGGTCATGTGGCCAGTATGACTAAACCGCTTCTGGTGCAACGGAACACCGTGATGGAAACCAGAGCACACGGAAACGGCGTTTACCTTCCCGCCACCACAGTACCTATTTATCTACTTGCAATGGCATGCTTTCGAACTGCTACATTGGCAGGAGCTGGGACAGAGCAATGGGAGCTCACCCCGTGGTGGGGATTTGAACTGCCAACTTTCCAATCGGCAAGGCCAAGAGCAGGCATCCCCAAACCAGCCCTCCAGATGTTTTGGGACTACAATTCCCATCATCCCTGACCACTGGTCCTGTTAGCTAGGGATGATGGGAGTTGTAGTCCCAAAACATCTGGGGGGCCGAGTTTGGGGGTGCCTGTCCAAGAGGCTCAGTGGTTTAAACCACAGTGCCACCCACGTCCCTCATCTGTATTAAGTGATCCCAAGTGTTCACCCTGGCTTAAGAATGTAGGAAGTACTTTCCTTATCAGATCAGAGAGAAAACCTGAATTATTTGCAAGAATACCCGCAAACAGCAGGCATTAGATAGCCCACCAGAAATTAGCCAATGGTGCACCAAAGTCACTCATCACATGTGTGTATGGCTATTATTTGTACACACAACCCCCCCCCAACAACCCAGCTGTTAAAAACTGAATGTGGATCATGGTTGGGAATAGGGACTGGGGCATTTTCAAGGGAAGGTATTATAACAGAAACATAGGAATATTCATATTCTTCGCGTGCATTATCTCAGAAGTCCTTACCACACCTCTGATAGGTAGATCAATATTTACAAATGCGGCAGATTCAGGGGGCTGAGGCTAACAAAAAAAGAATGGATTCCCTAAATCCACTGAATGGGTTTTATTCATGGCTGACAGCACAAGATGCTGATTTTAGTGAGATACTGATTTTCACAGATACACACATACTTAAGTGTGGCACTGTGTAAGGTTAATGAAATGAAAAGGGGGGGTTGAAATACAGATGATGGACTCCAGCTCCCAGCATTCCTGACCACTGGCTGATGGGAGCTGGAGTCCAACAACCTGGTTTTTGCCACTTTGGGGCTCCTTTGGGAGCAAGGAGGGGATATAAATTTAATAAATAGAATTAAGATATCTGGAGGGCCACAGCTATAGTTTCTAAAAGAAATGCTTGAGCTGTAGCTTTCTTATTTGTAGAATTTGGAGTTAACCTGCTACATTTTTTTTTGTCTTGAGGAAGAAATGTCAAAGTACGGCCCCTCTCCTGCATGTGAGGAAAATCGGCTGCAGAGTTCTCTGTGGAAGTCTAATGGAGAGGAATGAGAGCTGGCCAAGAACGTAGTAGTGGATTCTCCCGCAGGAGTTCAATCTCCCTATCTTTATTAATTTATTGCTTAAAATATATTTAAACTGCCCTTCATCCTTATGGATACCAAACCGGTATGCAATGGGCATTGTCAAATTCACTATGCCAAGATAGAACAACTGGATAGCTCAGTTGGTTAGAGCGTGTTGCTGATAACATCAAGGTTGCAGGTTCGATCCCCATATGGGACTGCTGCATATTCCTTCATTGCAGGGGGTTGGACTAGATGATCCTCAGGGTCCCTTCCAAACGCCACAATCTATGAAATGCACTAGTACAAGGGGGGGGGGGGAACCCACAAATCTGCAAGTAAAACAGATTTTGAAACACCTGTCTTCCCACTCTGCTGACCTTAATGATTCATGGAAAGTCAACTGTGGATAGACTCTGTGCCCTGAGGTCAGACTCCTTTAGTACTGACATTGCTTGTTCTGGTTGCTGTTTGCCTCTCATTCACTGGCAAGCTGGAACTTACGAGCAAATTGATTTATTATTTCCTTTTTACAAAACTACCATAAATCTCCAGTGCCCTTTTCCCTTGTCGGAAGAAAACTGACAATTCAAAAATGCTCTGAAGCTAACATCTCTCGAACAAGCAGAGCACAGCAGAGCCACATCTCTGCTTTCCATGTTCAGAAAAACTACAGTGGCTTTTGCCTCCCGGAATATGGGTACTGAATATCCCTCACAGGCTAGTGTAATAATAGCAGTGGGTTGCGAATCACCGGTCTATCCCATCTTAATGCAGGGGAGAAGGGAAGTCTAAAAGATTTACAGTTGTTTTAGAGTCATGGTGATTTGCAGTTAAATGAAACAACTACATCCAGTGATTATAAATCCCTATAACTTTAGACCAGGGATGGAGAACCTGGCTGTTGCCATTCAGATGTTGATGGACTCTAGATCCTATAAAGTCATGTCCCAGAGTGTGGCTGCTGTCAGCTACTAGGAGCCACAGGTGAGAGCTGAGCGCCACATAATAAATCTTTACAAATAACATCAACCTACCGCTTCCCTCCCAAATCCCTGCTTCTCACTTAAACATATATTGAGTGGTCTCTCATAACACAGTTAACGCTAACCTGTTCCAAATTGTTCAAGGCACAGTTAAGAAAATGCCACCAGCTGTCTGCTTGTTAGCAAAATTACCTCAGGAAGGCTCGCGCCTCACAGTCGTTCTGCTGCCTGACTTCTGAGGGTGGGACTCTGGAGGCAAAAGGAGATGCCCAGAATTGCTCTGGAAAGCAGAGGAGAACAGTGCAGTGTCTTCGTCAATAAACATCAGAACTCTTGTCTTCCATAGGTAGTATCCAAACATATGTGAAACTGGGAACAGAAATGCATCATCACTTTTAATATAAGAGCAGACAGGACAACATTTCTATATGTTATGGGTGGGTGTGGACTTAAGAAATGCCCAGAGCCTACATATATACATAGCAGGATTACTGATTACAGCGGTACCTCGGGTTAAGTACTTAATTCGTTCTGGAGGTCCGTTATTAACATGAATCTGTTCTTAACCTGAAGCACCACTTTAGCTAATGGGGCCTCCTGCTGCTGCTGCCATGCCGCCGGAGCACGATTTCTGTTCTTATCCTGAAGTAAAGTTCTTAACCTGAGGTACTATTTCTGGGTTAGTGGAGTCTGTAACCTGAAGCGCATGTAACCTGAAGCGTATGTAACCCGAGGTACCTCTGTATATGGAAAGAAGCCAGCATCTATCAGAAACCCTGCTTCTCAGTTGTTCGTGTACACCAGCTTTTACCAACTTAACACCCTTCAGACATTTTGGACTACAACTCCCATCAGCCAGTAGGGGTTGATGAGAGTTGTAGTCCCTCCATAACTGGAGGACACCCCCTTGCCTACCACTGAACTACGGCTTGGGTTCACTTGTAGTACTTGCATCATGATGGATAGTCCCCTCTCAAGAACTGTCTCTGCATGTGTGCAGAGAGAATTGTCACCAAAAGACAGGCTAGGGGATGTATAATGAGCCGTTCTGAGGTAATTTTAGTCTGTGGGCAGTCAATGGTACCACAAGACAGCACTCGGGTTGTAGGAGATTTTCAGTGTGGGTTAAACAAGATCAATGGTTTATTGAGAGACATGTGTATTATTTGAGATTGTGTATTGGTGTGTTGTGTTCTTTCATCCTGGTGGAATGTTTGATTTGGGTGGGGCGAACTTGAAGTGTGCACTTTGCATAGCACAGTGACAATAAGCCTGTCTTGAGTAATCAAAACTGTCCTCATTCTTGGACAGCTGTTTAGCCCAAACATATGGGCTAGCAAGCCAAACTCCTAAACTTTCCCAATTTAATTGGGAGATTTCAGCCCCAAAAGACATTTTTTTTTGCACTGTGCTCTTGCATGGGTCCGTTGACGCGCATGGGAGCATGGCCCCAAAAGACACATGTCTTGGAAACTATGGCAAGCATTGGGTGCTGCCCCACTGGGGCAAATGGGGCACTGCCCCACCAACCTCTGCCTACTCTCAGCCTGCTCCCACCTGCCTGCTTTCTTATTTACAACGAGTCCAGCAGGCAGCCCTGTCTGTCAACTGCCTCCTCTTTAGTTTTGATGTTGCCTTTGTATAACTCAGCAGGGAGAAGAATGGGGACCAAACTAGAATTAGTTGGTTCTGCCTCTTGTTGGCTCTGGATCCAACTACTGTTGACCTCTCTGCCTTCCTCCCTACCCTACCCAGGAAGCACCAGTCACTAGTGCAAGCAAGTGAGCACCAAAGAGATCAAAACTTAACTTTGGTGTGAATATGCATAGGATCAGACTGTCAATGTACAAGGAAATATAACCTTTAAAGCTCATGTACAGAGTTACAACAGATGGTCCTATACAGGCACTGTGAATGATGAGAAGTTACCAGGAATTAGCCTCCCTTGGAAGAAGAGATCACTAGAGACTTAAGGGGTTTTATAATATTTGGATCTGCCTGCAATTCAATGCACAATTACTTGGAAGTACTGTAAGCTCCACTGGCCTCAGTGGGACTACTTTCTGGGTAAAGATGCATAAGATTGTACTACTGTTCAGTGTCCAAGTGCTGACTGTTGAAGGACAACTTGAAAGCCCCTCCCTCTCTCTCTGTTTAGGGTTTTATTTTTACCTTTAAACCATATATTGGCTGGACAGCCGTTCAAACAGAGGGGCTATCCTCTGCAAGAGACGCAGTTTGAATCCCCGCGACAGGGTGAGCTCCCGTTGCTCGGTCCCAGCTCCTGCCAACCCAGCAGTTCGAAAGCACATCAAAGTGCAAGTAGATAAATAGGTACCGCTCCAGCAGGAAGGTAAACGGCATTTCCGTGCGCTGCTCTGGTTCACCAGAAGCAGCTTAGTCATGCTGGCCACATGACCTGGAAGCTGTCTGCGGACAAATGCCAGCTCCCTCGGCCTATAGAGAGGGATGAGCGCCGCAACCCCAAAGTCATCCATGACTGGACCTAATGGTCAGGGGTACCTTTACCTTTATCCTCTGCAGAGGACAACACCTGGCCACCTGAATGCTTTCAGATCCCCAGAGTCATTCTTCCCTAAGTTGCTTTTATCATTTAGCTCACACTCTGCCTCTTCAGTCTGGAGTCACTTTCCAGCGTCTGAAAAATGCTTCTTTAGTTACCTCTCACACAAAGACTTTCCCATCAGCTTCATTCTCTCCATCAGTGGGAGTCATCTTCTGGTAGCTCTCTGGTTCAGAATATTTCAGAAATATCTCCAATAATTTCCCTGCCATTAGCACCATTAAGGAGCCATCAGCAACTCATCTCAAGTCATCATTTGTGCAGTCCTGTAGCTGATTGTGTGTGTGTTTGTTTCTGTGTGAGAGAAAGGCTTGCTGGCCCATTATGCTTCCATGTTGCAGATCTGCAATTTTGGACAAACACAGCCCAAGGCGTCAGATTATTAGAAAAATCTGGAAGCTGGACATGTATACACTTCTACATTGATTGGGGTGGGGACTGTTAGTGTATGTTGTAAAGGAACAGTAGCAAGAAATCTGACTTGCATATGGTCTGAACCACTGAGATTATAAGAAAAAGTGGTACCTGGACTTTTTAGAACCTTTCCCCAGATACCATTTTCTGTTTGAAGCAATATTATTAGCAGTACCAGAAGCAATGATAGTACATTTATATACTGCTTAATGTCAAAGTAGGTTCCTAAACAGTTTACAAAGTGAGGAAGAGGTAAGTGCACCGAGATCATCTGGCCCAAGCTCTTTCCCTCTTGATCCTGGAGTTGGTAATTAAGGGCTAGGATTTTGGGGAGAGGGGAGGAGAAAAGAACAGCAGACACCATGTATCTCTTTTTACTTCTCTCTTTCTCTCTCTGATTCTGGCATGCAGCTTAGAAACAGTGACCTCTTCTGTGAAAGAAATTATCTTCCAGCAGTAGTGGAAAGAGAGATGAAATGTTGTGGTGGAGGAGGGAATGATTAACAGGGCAAAAACAAGTTATTTGCCTCCCCCTCGTTCTTCCTGGAGATTTCTGAACAGTTACAGCTTGCTTACAAGGCGAGCGAGATGCTTAAATGGTGTCTGCACTGCCATCGTGAAAAACGATTTAACATTTTTGCTTCTGAATGCAACGTTCCCTTGTTTTCCCCCATAGGGTGTGCTTCTTTGAGTCTCGCCCACAGTTATATATTTACACATGCTTGTGAGGCATTTCTTTCTATTTGGGAGTCGAGTTAATCCCCTTTTTTGCCTCTGTCCTCCATTTTACTGGGTGGGTGGGCAGAGTTGTTTTAAACTGACACAGGAACAAGTCTTGCAGCTGCTCTCAACCACAGACCCACACATGCCCGCGTATTGTGTTATGCACCTGAATGGGGTTTACGTGGCACCTAGGGGTTGGGACTGGGAGTCTGGCCCTACCCCTGGTATCAGACAGCTGCCATGGGGTATCTGCTCAGTGAGTGCAGGCATTTGAAAAGGAGCTATCTGCACAGGATCAGCTATTCATGCCTAGAAGCTCCAGCTCCACACTCAAATCAAGGGTGTGATGGGGCTCTTCTTCATCAGAGGTTTTTAAACAGAGTTTGGATGACCATCTGTCAGGGATGCTTTAGCTGTCCTTCCTGCATTGCAGTTCTATGAGTCTATGTTGCGAGTGGGGCTAACTCAGTCATGTGACCCTTCATGCATGTAATATACATATGGAGAGGGCTGCACTCTTCCTGATTTGTGATTTCCTGAGGCCTCCCTCCGTCTTTCTGTGAACTCAATTCCCAACAACATCCAGTAAGATCACAGTTTTGTTCCAATTGTTTTTTAAAAAGTGAATCACTTCACAAACTCATGTCCCATTGGAAAGCTGGGGTGTTCCCCCAAATATGTAGAAGCCACTGACTGTTTTTGGAGGGCTCTGCTCTAGGCTGATGTAAACTCAAGCACCTAAATAACTTAGTAGACAGCATATCATCCTTTGTCTACTGACCTGCACTTGTAAGATACAATACCCCAATCCCACCTCTTCCGCTGTATATTAAAGGCAGCCCAATGCTTTCTTCTTCTTTTTTAACATCTTTATTGAAAGTTCAAAAATTACATAATTATATGTGCACTAAACATGGTGAGGCTTAAATTAAAAAGAGAGAAAGAGAAAGAGCCCGCGTAGAAGGGAAAATAAAGGGGGGGACCCAAAACTGTATATTTTACAAGGTTATTATTGTACTTCACCAGATCTTAACCTATTACAGTATTTGTAAGAATGGATTCCAAATATCATTGAATTAGTCCATGGCAAGTCTGCATTTATATGCAAGTTGTTCATATGTTGCGAGTTTGTATAAGTCTTTTTTATTTTTCCATTTTATCGGTATCAGTCTTTTTGCTGTGGTAAGTGTACGGAGAGTCCACTTATACTGCCCTTTTGTAAGGTTCCATGTGCTGGGTATATAATTCAAGAGGATATTTTTGCTCGGTAAATGTAAGGTTGTTCCGTACAGTTCTGTTGATTGTATCAGTTACTTTCTGCCAAAAACCTTTCACTATAGGACAATGGAAAAACATATGTTTTAAAGAAGCATTATCCCTATTGCGTCTCCAACAAGGGGGTCCAGTATATTCTAAATATTATTGTTTTGTTGTATGAGCCTCAATTTAAGATTTAAGCCCAGTGCTTTCTTTGACTCACAACCTGGCCAACCCATCCATGGAAGAACTTCAGAAAGATGGCCTTATCATTCAGGCAGGTTCATGTGGGAGCAAGGAAGATTCTTCTTAGACCTAGAGGATTTACGTTGCTGGGAGCAGCCTTGTGTTGACAACTTGTGACCAGGAACTGCATGCAGATGAGTGAGTGGGCTGGCAGAGGAACAGAACGTTGTGTCCCAACTCCAACATCCTTCTTGGTTTCCATGCTAGCTCCGAAGGCAGGGAAGTCTCTTCTTCCTCCATGACCAGCGTGGAAATGCAGTGTGTGTGTGTGTGTGTGTGTGTGTGTGTGGTGACCTGACCCTCCTCTCCCAACCCATTTGGTGGAAGTTGGGTTTTTTGTTTGTTTGCTTGCTTGCTAGCCTAGTAGACTGCATTTCAGTGCTGGGCATGAAGAAGGAAGAGGCTTCACAGAATCTAAAATGCTCATGGAAACTTCAACAAGTAATAAAACATGCTGACCTCCTCTGCCCTGTACATTTAAGGCAGCGTTATTCCACTTTAAGCAGTCGTGGCTTCCCTCAAAGAACCATGGGAACTGTAGTTTGCTGGACTTTGTTGAGAGACTCCTCTTCCCCTCACAGAGCTACAATTCTCAGAGTTCTCTGGGGACACGGGTCGACTGTTAAATCACACTGGGGCCTGTAGCTCTGTGATGGCACTAGGGGTCTCCTAGCAACCCTCAGCACCCTTAATGAACTACAGTTCCCAGGATTCTTTGGGGAGAGCCATGACTGTTTAAAGATACTGCTTGGTATTTTAAATGTCATTACGCCAGCAATATCACCTTGAATTTTGTTTGGTTGCTTGTCTCCAACATTTTTGTATTGTCTTATTTTGCTATGGCTGTATGCTAATGCAATTAAATGAAATGATGATACTGCTTGAAATCTCTGGTGCAGACGAGGCCTTAGTGGGCATCACATTTTTGTATGTGGTGCTCTCTGTGTGCTATCTCTACTTTTTCTACTAGTCCAGAGCAATATCTTTTTAAAAAGAAAGAAAGAAAAGAAAGCTCTTAGGACTAGGACTAAAAGCCTTAATTGCCGTGATTAATTGCAGATTAAAAGTGTGGGCTGTTAATCACAGTAGTACCCCATGGGGTGGGGTGGGGGAAGGAGCTAATGGCAGTGTTGCTAAACAAGCACTATGCATTGCTTGGCTGGAAGTTTCCCACACAGTGAATTATTTTCCTGTGCCACTTAGTAAAGAGAAACTCTTCTCTCCATCCTCGCCACTAAATAGCTTGGAAATATCACCTGAACTGAGGCTGCACCACAATACCTTTGAAGCACATTCAAGGCACATTCTTTACCACAAAGGATTCTGGGCACTGTAGTTCATTAAGGGTTGCTGGGGATTGTGACTCTGTGAGGGGTAAACTACATTGGCCATAATTCTATGAGGGAAAGAATGTGCTTTAAAGATATGGCGTGCCTATGGTACCTGAGATAGTTGTTTGGCATTTCAGGTGAGATACCCACACAGTTGCTCCCGGTACCATTCACCACAAGGAAGCAGCTTAAGGTCCAAATTAATGTGGTAGAAGACAAGGCTCAGTAAAACAGTTCTGGACATAAATACAGACATATACAGATACTTACAAGTGCAAAGTATCTCCGTTGCTCCAAATAAACTGCAGTACTTCAAGATGTAACATGGACAAGTTATACCAACAGACTGACAACTCACAGACAAACTGACGTAATTGACATACATTAATACCAACAGACTGACAACTCACAGACAAACTGACGGAGTTGACATACATTAATCACAGATATAGTCAGGGTACTCGGCCTTTGACATAGCAACTGGCTTGGCTGACCTTGCACCTGTGATTAGCTCATCCACTGAGTTATTTTCAGCTCATGAATGAAATCAACCCCTTCTCATGTTCATTTATTCCAACAGTAGTGACATATTGATTTTTAAGCAGATAATTAACTAAATAAGCATTTGTTGTGTACAACTATGGGCCAGTGTAGATGGTACAATAAATATGTGGCTGCTGAGAGTGTTTTCTGAATATAGGGAAAGCCAAATGTGTCACTTTCGATTTCTCATATTTCTAATCTTAAATTCAGTCTTCCACATTTCCTCATCAGGTTGCAATTTTTTTAAAAAAACCTCTTAAAGATTTATCAGTGTTTAGTCTTTGTTTTCCTAATGTACAGTTGTTTGAATGCAATTTTGTTTAATATACTCATTTTTGCAAAGCAGTTTCCTCTAATGTATGCTATTTTCACTACTATGTGCATTTTTCTGCACACTTTGGTATATGCTTTTTTTTGTACACATTGCTTGGCCAGAGAACTGCACTGCAAAATTTCAAGAAGTGTGAATTTCAATGGATGGTTCTTGTCTACTTGGGAAAGTGCAGATGATGTAGGTTCGCCTTTAAATGCGAACTGAATCAAATTTCTGCCCCATCCCTAGCTGTATATGTATTAGATGTGTATGTGGTCTGTATATCTGTATACATTGTGTGTGTGTGCGCATGTGCATGCATGCATATGCTTTGACCACACCCACTGCTGCCATGATCCCCAGAGGGTGGTTAATCATCAAATGTGGCCCCAAGGCAGAAAATGTTAGCCATTCCTGTACTAGACATCAATGAGGGAGAACTAAATTAACTTTTGCCATAGTTTTGCTGGCAGCCATGTGTTTAATATAAAGTGCAAAAACAAGCACCAGATTCTCTGGTGGCCCACTGGAATGCAGAGTTAACCAGGACTATTGGCTGTCTGGCTCTGAAGTGTCCTCTCTGATTGCATGGTTTTCCCAGAGCTGAGGGCGATGAAACAATCGCTGAGACGGTTAGAGCATCAGTGAAGTAAAACTCATTCTGAATCAGATTGAAAATGGGTTAGAGCTCAACGTTGAGCCTACCACGTGGTAATAGCGACAGAGAAGAGGACCTTATTGCATCTGCAGAAAACAGCAGGTGGTCTTTCAGGTGGTCCACAATCTAACAGAACCACCTTCACCATTGGGATCTTGTAAGGACCCCAAGATCTCCTGCAATGATTTTGCAAAGTTTTTTTTGCAGATAAAGTTGCTTGGATTCGGAAAGAGGTTGATTCCACCGTAGTGGGGCCAGGGCAAGAGAGTGCCAGAGTCCTGTCTGGTCAAGTTGCATGGGATCAATTCCAATCTGTTACCTCTGAGGATGTGGACAGGCTGCTTGGACGAGTGAAACCGACCACCTGTCTTCTTGTTCCTTGCCCATCCTGGCCCATAAAAGGGAGCTGGGAAGGGCTGGGCGATAGGCTCCACGGGGTGGTGATGCCTCCCTCTGTGAGGGAGTCTTCCTAGACCTGCTTAAATAAGTGGTTATTAAACCGCTTCTTTAAAAACCATCTTTGGACCTGGCCAATATGTCCAACTATCGCCCAGTCTTAAATCTTCCATTCTTGGGCAAAGTGATTGAGTGGGTGGTCACTGAACAACTCCAGGCATGCTTGGAGGATGCGGACCACTTGGATCCCTTCCAATCAGGATTCAGGCCTCATCATGGGACTGAGACTGCTTTGGTCACTCTAGTCGATGATCTCCGGTGGGCCAGGGACTGAGGTAAAAGCTGTGTTCTGGTCTTGCTGCATCTCTCAACAGCCTATGACATCCTTCAGGACCATCTAGAGGAGTTGGGAGCTGGGGGCACTGTTATACAGTGGTTCCATTCCTTCCTCCTGGGCCATGTCCAGAAAGTGGTGTTAGGGGGTGAGTGTTCAGACCCCTGGGCTCTCACTTGTGGGGTGCTTCAGGGCTCTGTTCTCTCCCCCATGCTTTTTAACATCTATATGAAGCCACTGGGAGAGATCATCTGGGGGTTTGGGCTGGGCGTTCACCAGTATGCAGATGATACCCAGTTCTACCTCCAAATCTGAACCTGTGAAGGCAGTGAAAGTCCTGTGTAAGTATCTGGAGGCAGTTGGAGGATGGATGGCGGCTAACAGATTGAGGTTGAATCCTGACAAGACAGAAGTACTGTTTTGGGGAAACAGGTGGCGGGCAGGCATGGGGGACTCCCACGTCCTGAATGGGGTAACTGTGCCCCTGAAGGACCAGGTGCACAGCCTGGGAGTCATTTTGGACTCACAGATGTCCATGGAGGTGCAGGTCAATTCTGTGCCCAGAGCAGCTGCCCAGGGTGGCTGGGGAAACCCAGCCAGATAGGTGGGGTATAAATAAAATCATCATCATCATCATCATCATCATCATCATCATCATCATCATCAATGGTTGCTACCAAATACTGACAAATACTAACTGCCATTACATGTCAACTGTCATATATTGCCAAGTATCAAATACTGAACAAAAAGCATTGCTTGTAAAAGGTAGCACATAAGCAGTGTATATATCCAGCAAATATTCAAATAATCAGTCAACAGATGGTGAATATTTGACCTTGAAATTTCGAAAGGAAGAGTTCTGAAAGCATATTTGATTCAGATCCAGATTTAACCCTTTCGTTATTAGAAGATGTCTACACAGTGCACTTAAATCAACAGTTTGGGTATGTGAATAATAGAATTGTAGGGTTGGAAGGGACCCCGAGGGTCATCTAGTCCAACCCCCTGCAATGCAGGAATCTCAACTGAAGCATCCATGACAGATGGCCAACGTCTGCTTAAAAACCTCCAAGGAAGGACAGTCCACCACTTCTCATGGTAGTCTGTTCCACTGTGAAACAACTCTATCACCAGCTTGGGCACTGCATCCACCAAACTTAATTCCCCCTCCAGGCGCCTTTAGAACATGAATTAGTAGTTCCCTTTAGGAGGTTAAATTTCAAGGGAGAATGTGCTTCCCCCTGTAATCCAATTTAATCACCCCAAAGGGGCTGTGAAGGCACAGAGCCCTTTCAGCTTAAGGGATCCCATAGAGAGGGAGAATCAGACCCATTCCCTGACCTCATCCAGTGTGCAACTTATAACACCAACTTACCTTCTAAAAGCAGAAAGGGAGCTGGCTTTCCCCTAAAGGCCTGTGTGTTTCTGAAGTCTGCTGCCATGCTCTGCCAAGACTCCTTCCAGGGAATTTCAGGTTGTACAATTAAATATGATTTTGTGTTCTTGGAGAGCCTGCCTACTCAGAGAAATCTGACTTTCTTTCCTCTCTTTTTTTAACTGTAAAGAAAGTGACCAGGAAATGCACTTGAAAGTGTGGAGATAAAAATGTTTGATATGATGATGTATAACCTCCCCACAAACAATGAATAATACATAATAAACAGGTTGTCTGGAAGTGAACTAAGGTACCCTGGCAGCATGTAAATGTTCAACTCTTGGTGTTGCCATGCTGGGTGTCCTCCTCCCTTTTAATTAAGCGTTAAAGGCCAATTTGTCAGCTGTATTAGGTGACCTGCCACCAGCCTTCTTCAAAGCTTACTGATTCCTTTTCCTAAACAAGCCCATCACTTTTAATCCCTGTTCATAAGAGCAGAAGGTACTCTACTGCAAAGGCCATTTTTAAAAAAATAGCATTCAGGGGAAGCTCATCATGAATGAGAATTAACTGAGCCATGGATCAGTGAAAAAAAGGACCTGGGGTGGTGTTCTTTTTTGTTTCCAAATTGCTCAAATGAGTTAATAACTTTTCAGATTTATCCTACAGTTCTTGTGGCATACGGATGACACTCCAAAGAAATCAGCTTGCCATTCATGTGCTCACATTTATTCAATCAAACCCTCATGATTATCCATTAGTGGTTCTGTCAGATGAAATAGTGCAGGGGATACAAGTAGGGTTCAACAAGATAATTTAACCCATCATTGCCTCGTCTTCTTCAATTGTTACACCTCCAGAATACGTAAATCTTCATTCTTGGGTTTCATTTGAGCTGGGGCTTCACTCCAGCCCTGGAGCATGTGAAATAGCAATAAGGAGAAGGATGATGAGCTCACAGAGGCTGTATTTGGACATCATGGTTAATGATAGTTTGCTGTAATGGGAATTAACTAGGCTCCTTCCTATACTTGCATGCACCCCTCAAGGTGTAGATCAGAAGCTTTCACTTCTGATTTCAGATCAGCAAAGTTTTGGATTAGTCTGAATCCTATATATGGTTAATGTTGACTATGGGGTTTTTTTGTTTTGTTTTTTTAAAAGATGGATTCAATAACCATGGTTGGAAGTTGGCTTCTTTCAAACAAACCATAGTTAAGATCAAGCACAATGTGCTGGGTTCAGTTAATGGGAAATGGAAGCAAAAAATTCCAAACTTCTCCCTGTGGCCATGCTAAAAGAGGAGGGGGAGTACATGAGACTGAAAGGAGCTAGGCATGTTTCCATCACACTACACCGTAGTTTACTGTGTTGCCCAGACACAGCCTGTATATGCTCAGATACCCTCTTTTTCTTTATTTCTGTTTCACATACTCCTGGGCTAAAGCATGTTTAAACCCATAGTTTATCCTGACATCTAAACACAGGCATTATGTGCTCAGTCTCCCCATTTTCATTATTACTATTTAATACACTCCAGGGCTAAACCATGGTTTATTGTTACCCGCTCTGACACCCCACAGCTAATTCTCCCCTGGCCTCGTTGCTGGCCCAAGTAGGACCAATTCAGCCAGCTAGCCCTAATGCTTATTTCCCCTAAATTGATTTCTGAATTTTGAATTTTATTGTTATTCATGTTTTTATACTGTATTTTATGCTGCTTTTACAATTAAGTGTTTTAAATTTGTTGTTAGCCACCCTGATCCCAGTTTTTGAACCGGGAAGGGTGGGGTATAAATAAAAATTATTATTATTATTATTATTATTATTATTATTATTATTATTATTATTTTATTTGTTTGTTTGTTTGTTTATTGTGCAGTCCGAATGCAGCTGCATAGACCACAGAGATTACAAGAGAGGGTCTCCTGGTCAAAGGGCATGCATTTCAGAGAGTCTTGGGCTGTGACATCTTTCCATTTAGAAATCAAATTCTGCCTTTTTAATTCAAAGCATCTCTCCCCCTCTCTCCCAGAGACATTGTTCTGTTTGGCTGTAAACAGCAGGAAGAATTATTTGCCCAATAAAGTGCGGCAATTATCTTGTAACAAGAGTGTCCAGAGCCCTGTTGGCGAATTCTTCCGAAGCTGCAACCCCATCCATCTTCCTTCTCCAGAGCTGTCAGGGCACTTCCTGACACAGCAATCACATCTTGTTGCAGACACTGAAATGTCTGGACCAACAGTGTACCCTTCTCATCAGCATATATCTGCATGTGTTACTTAGGCTGAAGGAAGGCATCCTTCTTCATATTTGCCTTTCATATGTTATAGCATCTTCAAGGTTTACCCTGAGCAATAGAGGTGCCTGCTCACTCCACAAGCAGGTAATTACACTATCAGAGGACAGCGCTTTCATTTTTATTTTTTAATACGATGCGCTATAAACAGGAGCGAAGAAAAGGATGGAAAGATTTCTCCGCCCAGAATCCAGCAGACCTGGCAACCCTATTTACAGCAGGCTGCTATCATCATCTCACACCGCTTGTGAACCTCACTGCAGTTTTGAAAAGGAATATTCATTGAGGGGAGAGATGGCACTTTACAGGCGATCAGTGGGTGATGAAGGAAAATGGACAGAGGAATTCCCATGCTGAAAATACTCTGAATGATCAAATATGTCCCAGGTATAACAGAATATTGGGCATTTACATGAGCTTTCCTTGTTAAGTGGGGCCTGCCAAAGCAATTAAAATATGCCAATATATCTGAAGCACATTTAGTACCTTCAGAAACATTAGCTCGTTTGTTTTTTTTAAAGTCACCATTCAGCGTTTAAATTACAAGGTCTCCTTTTTGCCAATTTTGAACAATTTGTTTCAGTTTTTCTCACAGTTCTGCTCTCCAGAGTTTGTGCTGGTGGAGTGAAAAACCACATTACTGCAGTCATTCCTACACTCCACTCAGCCTTTCAGAATGAGCTGCCATAGACTCATAACGTTACTGAATTTTAAGAGTTGGAAGCAGCCTCAGAAGTCGTCCAGTCCAGTCCAGTCCAGTTATTTGCAAGCCACATTTTCCACAAGTGCATTGGATTAGCTGCAAATTAAATTAGTCGCACTTCAATGCAATCAATTCAACAAGCTAGTCATGACTTAATTTTAAGACCCATTGATTCCAAAGGGAGCAAAGTACAACTAGCTTACAGCACAGTCCTATACATGATTACTCCAAAGTGTGCTCCACTGACTTCTATGGGACTTGCTCACAGGTAAGTTGGTATAGAAATTGCAGCCTTACTCTGGTTCCAATCTACCGCACCCAGAGCAGTTCACAAAAAATAGCAGAAAAGTCATAATCCATAATAACATTTTTAATACCGCTACAACATGACAATTCCAGTTAGCAATTCATTTAAGGCACATCAAAGATTTGAGCATACTAATAAGTCAATTAACAACCTACAGAACCCCTCAATAGAATACATCTGGCAAAGCAGACTGCCTCTCCTCTGGAGGACCTTGCCCCAAAACTATCAATTGAGAGAGGGAATCGGACAGAGAATGGAAGGGCATGGAGACCATTCCCTCCCCTGCAGCCTCACGGCATTAGCCTCTCCTTCTCACACAGGTTATTCTCTTCTGGATCAACCTTGCCGCAGCTTCCATCCAGGATGAACACTGTGAGAACCTTTCTCTGGCCACCAACATCACTGGTAAGTGGACTCCTGCTATTTGGGTCTTGTCTCTGGAAAACCATCACACTATCCTGCTTCACGGACAAGGGAAATGCAAGCACTCACCAAGGTTTTGAGACTACGAGATTGATCTCTGTGTTTTGAGACTAAGGTTTGTGCCCAGTGGCCTGGGTTCAGTAAATGTCAGGTTCTGGTTGGCAGTGGGTAACCTGGCTCTTTAAGACCAAGGGTAGGGAATTTCAGGGCAAGAGGCCATGAGAGACAGATCTACATTCATGGTTTTTAATGTTTTCTTCCTCCTCCTCTTCTTCTTCTTCTTCTTTAATTTTTTAATTTTTTTTGACAAAGTAATAATTATAAATAAATAAGAATAAAAATGTGAACCCCACCACCGAGACCATTCCATTGTAACTATCCAACCACCCAAAATGTCAACACCTCTTGCATTTTAACGGTACAAATTCTACAAACACCCTCCATATCTCCTCAAAATAATTTCTCCTGCATATTCCCCGCCTTACTTTAATGGCATATGTTAATTTATCACCAATTGCTATACCCCACACCTCTTTATACCACTCTTCCATTTTGTATTCTGCTTGCCCCTTCCACTTCCTAGCTACAATAATGCATGCGGCTGTCAATAAATTTATGAGCAAGTCCTTCATAGCCTGTGAACCTTCCACCCCATCGTAAATTGCTAACAATGCTAGGTTTTTAATGTTAAGGAAGGGTTGAGGAATGGTTTTGATAACCATATGGCCGCATGACGTTCTACTTTTAACGTTCATAATGCGTTACTAAAATATGACACCAGAGGGTCACCATGGACCAGAGCACGCCAGGCACACGTGTCTTCCACTGCCTCCTGCAGTTTGGTCCAATATAAAAGCCAACAAAGCCACTTTCTATAAACAAACATTATCTTCAATCCTCAAATGCCCCTTTCCTGAAACTTTTCCAACTATAGGTTCCTGGAAGGTTGCCTAATGTCACCCTCAAACTGAAAAAGATTCATCCCGGCAGCAGCAGAGCAAGCCGATCGGGCACCTAGGGTGGCGCGCATGCCCTGCGCCCAGGGCCAAGGCCAGTCTCCTGCGGGGCAGGGCAAGCCGGGGCAGGACGCTCCTCGGGGCCTCCAAGGAGTCTGCCTGCCTCCTTCCACTCAGCCGCCCTACAGCTGAGGCAGGGGCAGCAGGCGGACCATTTGGGGCAGCGTGGAGCCTGCAGGCACCCAAGCCACCGCGTCACTCCCTGGAGAGACGCATGACTCGGGTGCGCTGCAGGCCCCGCGGTGAGTGCCGCCCGGCATTTTGTCACCTCCCTCAGTGGTGACACCCAGGGTGACCGCCCCCACCGCACCCCTCTTCTTCCTTCTCTGCATCCCGGTCCTGATAAGGCTCTAAGTGGGGAACGAGGCTGATATTGACTCATGAGTGAGGCAGGAGCCATTGTTATGCTTCCTAGCCCTGAGGATAGTTCAGTGATTTGTGTGCAGTGGGGTAGGAGACCCGGAGGACACAGTATGGAAAAACTCCCTTCTCCAGCTTGTGTTTGACAACACTGGGCTTAGAATCATACTAGTCAAGACTCTCCTCCACCCAATCCAGAAATGCCCGGTGTAAATGGCATTCATTAAATTCATATTAATTAACTTGCAAGTTAATTTCCTGCCTAATTAAGGAGCACGCTTTGCCGCAGCTACTCCTTCGTGTGGATTGCATCTGCCAAGTCATTAAATCATACTGAGTAATTTTATAAAGCACGCTCGCATGAAGAGTTTCTGATTTGGGTCATGGGTTAAGTGTAAAGGGAATGGAGAGTGTTCTAGGCTAGGCAGGAGACAGAAAGCGAGACCTGTTTGGCTAGTTGCTCCTCCCCAGGGCCTTATACATCTGTCAGGGCTCATTTGATAAGCACCTGACACCCTCCGTTAAAGGGTAAAGGGACCCCTGCCCATTAGGTCCAGTCGTGGCCGACTCTGGGGTTGCAGCCCGCATCTCACTTTATTGGCCGAGGGAGCCGGCGTACAGTTTCCGCGTCATGTGGCCAGCATGACTAAGGCGCTTCTGGCAAACCAGAGCAGCGCACAGAAACGCCGTTTACCTTCCCGCCAGAGCGGTACCTATTTATCTACTTGCACTTTGACGTGCTTTCGAACTGCTAGGTTGGCAGGAGCAGGGACTGAGGAACGGGAACTCACCCCGTTGTGGGGATTCGAACCGCCGACCTTCTGATCGGCAAGCCCTAGGCTCTGTGGTTTAACCCACAGCGCCACCCGCATCCCAGACACCCTCCATTATAACTGGCCTTTTATCAGATTTGCAGCTGTGGCTCAGCGCTCTCTTCTTTCCTCCTGGAGGCCTCGTGGAAATCCATCACAGATAGAATAAATGTTTGATGGTGCCCTCTGTTTGAGGACTGTCCAGTCAGTTTGAAGATAAGGAACTAGAAAAAGGGAAAGCAGGAGCCTTGAAGTTGCCCATCAGAAGCTGGCAGCAGCTGGTGCCTGCAACCAGGTCTCCCAGTGTCTCCACCGTTACGGTGAGATGTATTGCATTTCTACTGAAATTATAGCAATTATTTCTAAATCTCCCATCTATGCATATGAATTCTCATGTGCAAATTAAATGCAAATTGGTGGTCTCTTTCCCCCCTCCCCCCACCATTATGGGAGGGGGGTGATAAAAGACCTTCTTCTTTGGCGACGCATTACTGGTCACTCTATTGCTTCTGCTTCAATGGTTCTCTGTCCTGGTATGCAGAGGGGCAAAGGCAACTGGGTAGGGAAGGAAATGGAGCAGGTGAGTCAAATGTTCTCCACCCAAAGGCAGTATTAAAACCCACAGTTTTCAAGCATCACCTAATACAGGTTGAGGGGGCCCCCACTGAATGCGTCTTGCATAAGGATCCCCAGATTTTTGGAGCCAGCATTGTGGCCAAGGGTCATTTTTCAGAATCTGAAGAATGCCAGAGCCAGTGTGGCGTAATGGTTAGAGCGCTGGGCTTGGACCTGGGAGTCCCAGGGTTTGAATCCCCACTTGGCCATGAAGCTCACTGGTTGACCTTCGGCCAGCCCACCATCTCTAAGCCTAACTCACCTCACAGGGTTGCTGTGAGGATGAAATGGAGAGGAAGAGAACCACATACACCACTTTGAGATCCTTGGGAGATAAAAGTGATATGTACAGTGGTACCTCGGGTTAAGTACTTAATTCGTTCCAGAGGTCCGTTCTTAACCTGAAACTGTTCTTAACCTGAAGCACCACTTTAGCTAATGGGGCCTCCTGCTGCCACTGTAAATGGAATAACTAACTAACACAGGAAGCTAGCTTAGAATGAGTTAGACCATGCATCCCTTTAGCTCAATGTTACCTGCACTGGCTGTCTCCAGGGTTTCTGGCTGGCACTTTCCCCCACTCTACCTGGGCACACCAGTGGATTGAAGCTGAGACCTTCTGCATGCAAAGCCAGTGTGGTATAATGGTTAAGAGCAGTAGACTTGTAATCTGGTGAACCGGCTTCGATTCCCTGCTCCTCCACATGCAGCTGCTGGGTGACCTTGGGCCAGTCACACTCCTCTGAAGTCTCTCAGCCCCACTCACCTCACAGAGTGTTTGTTGTGGGGGAGGAAGGGAAAGGAGAATGTTAGCCGCTTTGAGACTCCTTCGGGTAGTGATAAAGCGGGATATCAAATCCAAACTCCTCCTCCTCCTCCTCCTCCTCCTCCTCCTCCTCCTCTTCTTCTTCTTCTTCTTCTTCTTCTTCTTCTTCTTCTTCTTCTTCTTCCTAACACCAAGCTACAGTCTATCCTAGGATTCCCAGGCCCTCTGTGGATACAGGTTCCAACACATGCATCAAAATATGCACAAACATTTTCTTGCTTTTCCTCCTTTGGTTTCAGATCCATTTTACTCACTTACCTGTGAGGAGGTGGGGAGCGTGAGGGAGGATAAAACTCTGGATAGTGGCAGCCAACTACATTTTTCTCAGAATAAACTCATTGACGCGAATGGACCTAACTTAGTCCTACTAATTCTTATGAGTCTGCTGTGAGCAAAACTGAGCTGAAGACCAACCAGGGGCATTGCAGGTATGCAGCCTCCTTAGGCCAGTTCTGTAGAAAGACCAGCGCTGGGGAGGAGAGACAGAGGGAGAGGAGGATGTGTGCTTGCAAAACACCTGGCCAAACGCTGCCACTGGCCGAGGAATCGTCGGCTTGTTTTTGGGGTTGATGGATGGGCTTTACGGATTGCGGATGATAGATGTCTCTGCCAAGCTGCTCATTTACAGGGCTTTGCAAAACTGCTGCCTGAAATTAAGTATTGGCATTTTCAGCAGGTGAGTCAGTCCTGTTTGAAAGAGGCTGCAGGGAGAACCATAAGGTCACCCTTTCCCTGCCCCCATTTCTCCAGACATAATTTACCTCTGGCCTGCCAATGGTCAGCAGGCCTCTCCACATAGACCAACATCATTAGCACTGTCGTGTGGAAGCGGAAGCGTTAGTAACAAATGGTTGGTTAGTAACTTTCTGACTTTATTTACAAGGCATGCCATAAATGAAACCCTGTATGTAAGTGGCCCCCTTGGCCCTTTCTATCAGCCCATATGGGACCAGCACGGGTGACCGGGCCTGGCGAATATTTAATATTCCTACCTTCATGGCTGTGATTCGTGGGTTGGCCACTTAATTTTATTTTGGTTTTACTGTGATTTTGTGCTGTGTTTTAATCACTTGTTTGATTTTGTGTTTTTAATGCATGGAGGGTGCCCTTGTACCACTCACCTCTGTTGATGTACACAGTTGGATCAAATTTTAGCATCAAAAAGGAGGTGTGCATGAGGGTAGCTAGGGCTCTCCACCCTCCCATATCTTGCTTCCCTACAATCCGTCTTCTATCAGAACCCTGGCACCTCCTTCCGAAAGCCCAAGAAGCTTCTGTCTGGCTAAGAGATGGAGGTGTGATGCCCACATGCATGATGCCAGGACGTCAAGATGTCATGCGCCCCCTCCCCAATCTCCCTTGCAAGCAGGCGCCTACAGAAAATTTCAGCGCACGCCACTGCTGCCAACCTCTCTACCTAATTTATATCTTGGCTTTCCTCTGAAGAATCTTAGGGTGGAATGCACAGTTCCACCACAACTGGAGGTCTCAGAGCTGTGAATTTATTTCCCGCACATTTTCAGCCAGGCAGACTCAAGAGGAATGCCTCTTAGCGTGCACAGAAAATCTTCCCAGTAGCAGAAAACCATCTAGACTGAGGATGCTCACAGTCAAAGGATGCAGCTTCCCAGAAAGCTCCAGAGCTTCTAAACTAGAGTCATCTGTCCAGTAAATATGTGACGAAATGCTTCCCTCCCCTCTTTGGCTGGGAAAGGAACCTGCCTTGTTGTTTCTCATTTGTTTTCCACCCTAAAGGACCTCTTTCCTTTTGCTTTGGTAGCTGCCGCGTGCCCTTGGGTGCCAGCCGTGATGGATGGCCGCTGCCTTCCCCTGCCATTTGTCATGCCCAAACCTGTAGTGCCAGTGGCTTCTTGGGCTCCTCGTCCATTAATATCCCAGAGAGTGTCTGGGTGATGCACTGTTTGCTTGCCGCTTGCTACACGCCTGCCAAGATTGATACAGCAAAGAAAGCGGCAAGCAGATGGGAAGATGCACAAGCGAGCCAACCCATAATCAAACTGTCCGTCACATGGCAGAGTGGTGGTGCTGGTGGGAACTATTAGCAAGATGTTCAGCCCTGGGGGTCCTAAGTTAAATCAGTGGTGCTGTTACATAATTTTAGACTCTGGACTTAATGGTGACACCGGTTTTTCCAGTCTTAAATTATTTCACAGGAGCATCCCCCCTCATTAGATGATTGTGTGTTTTATTCCACTAACTTCATAATCAGGTATGCCAACCCTGCTGCGTTTAGGGGCCTTCCTGCTCATTCTGCTGAGTCCCAGTCCTGCTCTGGTGGCACCACTGAGTTCAATTAATTGCGAAAGCGCTCCATAACATCAATGGAGGGAAAATAAAGGAGTGCAGCTCTTGAACTTTTTTTAGTGATGGCATTATCTTCCGGAGCGCCAGGACAAGTGGTTTGATGAGGGAATAAGTTGACCATGAAGCTTTCCACTTTTACTATTATTTATGACAGATTAGCATAGAGAATAAGGGAAACAGCCAAGCAGAGGCTAGGCACTTCTTTCCTTTCCTTTGATGGAATCCCTACTTCAGGCACAGAGTTTTAATGATAACCCTTCTTTACAAAACTGTTTGCGTTTCTAATTAAAAGCCAAATGTCGCATTTCAGCTGCCTTAAAATCAGTGTGTTTTACAAGGTGAATCTGTGCTGTCAGAAGCAAGCACCACTGAGTACGTTGCAGCGTACTCCCAGAAAACTATACAATTACATCCAACTATTCTCCCAGGGTATGTACATTTCATTGTTTGTTTTGTAACAGAAGAAAATCCTTAATAAAAACGAATTAAAAACAAAGCAAAACTATACTCCCAGGAAGCTATATAATTACCTTCATGCTGATCCTAATGAACTGAGTATTGTGCTATGTATTGCTGCTCATGCGTCTGTTTGTAATTATTATTATTTTCTTATATATTAATTTATGTACAACTAATATCCCAGATTGGCTTCTAAGGTGTTTGCAACTATGAAATCAATACATAACTAAAACATCCTTAATTTAAATATATGGTAAAGCAAAACATTATAATTAAAACGGCTTTTTTAAAAGTTAAAAAATAACTTTTGCTGTTCATTTATATACCATATTTATTAATCTGTATACCCATAATGATATATAGGATCAACACAGCAGTCTATATTGAGTGGAAGAATGCAGCTGCCTGCATTTTTTTATTCTCTTTATGGCATGGCTATGGGTTCCAGGGGGAAAGGGGTATGGGGCCTGTAATATTATTTCTAGGTTGCTTACTATAAAAACATCTCTAAGTGGTGTAGAGCAAACCGAAGCATATCATAACAACACTGAAAACATGCCATGAAATACAAAAATAAAATATAGCCTCTTAAAATACAAAAGGGCAGTCTCCACCTTTAACAATCCAGGAAAGCCTGAGCAAAAAGCATATCTTCAAGAGACTTTGAAGCAGGGAGGGCGCTCCGGCTTCTGTCACGGTGTTCCGTTGCGTCAGAAGCGGTTTAGTCATGCTGGCCACATGACCCGGAAAGCTGTCTGTGGACAAACGCCGGCTCCCTCAGCCTGAAAGCGAGATGAGCGTCGCAACCCCATAATCCCCTTTGACTGGACTTAACTGTCCAGGGGTCCTTTACCTTAAATAAATAAATAAATATTTAATTCTCAGGCTTTTATTGAATGACTCTATCTGTTAATTGATCCCATTTGCAAACTGCGATTGACATTAATCAGTATGCCTTTGGAGAGGGCCCAGAAGGGGACAGTCTTAAGTGTGAGGTGACTTGGTATTTTATAAGCAAAAGCTAGGACCCACTATGGGGGGTGGGAGTGGGGGCATGCAATGAAATGTTGCAGTGTGGAATGCTCCTGTTCAAGGGTCCATCCTATCATGTCCTGTTCCAGGACACTCCATTACATTCCTCCCGCCTGCTGTTTTTCCATCCCCCTCCCTTGCTGCCAGCACTCTGCGGCCAGTGAGGCATACTTAGTTCCCGCTGGGCTGTTTTTATCCCCACCCGCAAACACTTTCGGAAGGATTCTAAATAATTTTTTTGTACTTCTGCCAATCTTGGGGTTCTTCCAAGCGCACTGGCTGCCAACCTCTTTCTTGTGTATGGATAGTGCCATTCTGACTACATAAGGATCCACACTCAGAGAACTGCATTTCTTTGATATTATTTCCTCTTTCATTGCGCTTGGGAAATTTTGAATATGGAGTCATTCTCCTGTGGTCTTAAATTGCCAAACAGTGTGACTGACAGGCAAGGATGCAAGAAACTCTTCAATTTCAGTTCCGCATGTTTTTCATCATTCCGCTCTTAAATTCGGTTCTCCACATCTCTGCAGTATGTTATGATTTATTTATTTTTAAACAACCCTCCTGAAAATTTGTCTGTATTTTACTGTGTGTTTCTTCCAATATGCAGCCTTTTAAATGCGGCTTTGACGTTTTTTCAAAAAGTTTCACCTAATACAATGCGCTTTGCATGTAATTTTCACTCCCATGTGCATCTTTCCCCCTAATATTATTCATTTTGTACTTTCTGTTTGGCTGGAGAACTGCCTTGCAAAATTTGGAGAAATGGAAATTTCAAAGGATAGCTGTGTTTTAATTCTCATATTCATGCAAATAAGGTAAAAAGGTAAAGGGATCCCTGACCATTAGGTGCAGTCGTGACCGACTCTGGGGTTGTGGCGCTCATCTCGCTTTATTGGCCGAGGGAGCCAGCGTACAGCTTCCGGGTCATGTGGCAAGCATGACTAAGCCGCTTCTGGCGAACCCTACCTTCCCGCCAGAGCGGTACCTATTTATCTACTTGCACTTTGACATGCTTTCGAACTGCTAGGTTGGCAGGAGCAGAGACCGAGCAATGGGAGCTCAACCTGTTGCGGGGATTCGAACCGCCGACCTTCTGATCGGCAAGTCCTAGGCTCTATGGTTTAACCCACAGCGCCACCCACGTCCCTGCAAATAAGGTAGTTTCTCATTAAAATCAAACAACAACAGTTCTCTCGTCCAGCCCTACTGACAAGCTACATGGGTGTGCCGCTGGAAATCAATTAAACTGCTGAGGCTGCAAACAATGTCACGCTTAGCTGAGAGCAAGCCCCAGCAAACTCAGTGGGGCTTGATTCGGAGTAAACATGCATAGGCTTGCTCTGCAAAAGCTGTTGTGGTTCCCAAGGATCCAGTGGTGCAATTAGTTAATTTTTATCACTCTGGACTTTGTGGACTTAATTTTTGTGGCGGCGGGGTGTGTGTGTGTGTGTGTCTTTAGATGGTAAATTGTGCATTGTTTCACTTATTTCAAAATACAGTGGTACCTTGGGTCTCAAAATGCCTTGGTACTCAAACAACTTGGATCCCAAACACTGCAAACCCAGAAGTGTTCCAGTTTGCGAACTTTTTTCAGAAGCTGAATGTGCTCCATTTTGAGTGTTATGCTTCTGATTTGAATGACACACTTTCATTTTGAGTGCCACACTTCCATTTTGAGTATTATGCTGAGGTCTGTCTATTTTTGCTATTTATTTTGTGTTTTTGCAGCTCTTTTTGTTTTTGTGACTGTGTGGAACCCAGTTCAGCTACTGATGGATTGTGTGACTGCAGTACATTGTTTATTGCTTTCATTTTATGGATCTATGTTCTTGTTAGATAGTAAAATTCATGTTAAATTGCTGTATTAGGGGTTGTTTTTAAAAGTCTGGAACGGATTAATCCATTTTGCATTACTTTCTGTGGGAAAGTGCACCTTGGTTTTGGAATGCTTTGGTTTTAGAACGGACTTCCGGAACGGATTAAGTTTGAGGACCAGGGTACCACTGTATGCTAAGCCAACTCTACTGTCCAGCTGTCCAGCTGCCCTTAAGTTCTGCCCTAATGGCACGACTACTAAGTCTCACTGTGCTTTAATGGGGCTTATCCCCAAATAAAGGTGCCAAAGTTTGCAGCCTAAGTTATACTTGAGACAGGTAGTGCTTGCCTGAACACACAGAGAATTCTTTGCCTACCACAGAAGGTGGTCGTATGGATATATAAATGAAATTAGAGTTCGGAAACACTTTTTACAAAGAAAAGTGCTAGAGAAATGGCTATGAATAAGTTTTTAAAAATACATCAGGGCCCAGAGCTGTGGTTAATGGTTATTTTTATTCCTTATCGTCTAGCTTTCTTCCAGCAGGATCAGAATCCAATTTTGACAGAGGCAGGCACTCAAAAGCTTTCAAATGGCACAGGTTTTTTTCCTCCCTGCCACAATGGCCAGTAACGAAATAAACGCAGCAGGGACTTAACTTAAAAACCACAGAGCCGGTTCCAAGTAAAATATAAATGATACACCCATACAATCTGCTTAATGGAACTCTAAGTACAATGAAGTTAAAATGATTTCATGCAAGCTTTATTTCATCCTTTAGCCACAAAGCATTTTACCTCTGTCCTTTTTTTCCTTTTATGGTGTGAAATACAGAAAAGTCGTGGGCATCTGTGACGAGCTGGGCAGGATGTGTATGACAGGCCACGAGAAACATGACATTACTCATGTTTGTTTGTTTTTTAAGTGTGCTTCAGCATGTCACATTTGCTTGGAAGGAAAAGCACACCTATCTGGAGCATGCTCCTTGTCTCTGAACCTGTGCCAACTTCCCACCCAAAATTGCACACACACTCCTCCCAGCAGCCATTTGTCATTGAAGGTGATGATTGCAGTAAAAGTTCAAGGCTAAGAGTTGTTACCCAAATGGGGTTCTGCCCCATGATTTCTAGGCCCATGAGAGTCGTTTTCCTTTCGTCCCACCTGTTTCCCTAGGAAAACCTGCGGTTTACTGCAGAATCGGAACATATGTCAACTCTGAGTCACAATTCACAGCTTGGAAGTTTAGACAGCCAATCAGATTGGGAGTGGGAGTGGCCCAGGCTTTCAGAAATGTATATAAAGAGTTGCTTTGCACCTGTTGTCCAGTTCTGTTAGTTCAATATAGGTTTTTGCTGTTATCACTGTGTCTTGTCTTGTGGGAACCCACCTACACTTAGTCTAGGTAAAAGCCAAAAGTACATGTTTCTGCTACTCCCTTTCATTTACATCTTGTAATTGCTATGGATTTCTCTCATGCAAGGTGTGGAGGGATGTCCTCTGCTCTTGGGCACAGGGAAGCCTGTCGGATGACAAGGACAATCAAAGTTGATTAAGTGGGCAATTAGTTGCGGAAGGAAGCCCTGTAACGAATCTGTCTCTAGCCACCAAGACGGCATATTGCTTGCAACATGCTCTTTTAAGTAGGAGCAGCTGGTGGAAAGAGAGCTTTTCCCCTAGTGCTGACTTGGTTAAAGCAGGCATCAGTAGCTTCCTGCACCCTCAGGTTGGTGTAGAAGCAGGATTCTTTTAGAGTGTTGCATATATGATTCTTGAGAGTGTTGCAAGTGCTTCAGAAGGACCCAGGTATTGAATGCTAAGTGTGTGTCCTGGCCACTGAGCCTCAGAAGCTACGTAGCTACATAGAAATTTTCCAAGGAAGCAGTTTTGTAGCATGATAATTAAGAAGCAAGCCTGCTATCACATGATAATTGTTCTCTTCCAAACAAATGTGTTTTGGACTGGAAACCAGTTAATTTTGAAAGTTTCCTAAAATCGAAGAGCACGGCAGCAGAACAGCTGAAGTATGCATGGGATCTGAACTGAATAATGATTAGATTTTCAACATCCAATAATCCAGCTGTGTATTTGAATATATTCTGGGAGTTGCATTGCTGTGTTACGAAAAGTGGCTTTCCATATTTATTGTGTGTGTGTGTGTGTGTGTGTGTGTGTGTGTGTGGCTTGCTGGCTAACGAAGGACTATGTGCATTGGGCTGCTCCAAATATATTGAGTGTGCCTCACATCTACCTATTATAGTGAGAACTGAAGCTAGTTTTTTTACTTAGGCTGTGCGCAAAGAGATTGGAATCCCAGCAGCAGCTGATCTGGCTGGTGCAAAGCATAATAGACTGCGGGTGGTCATGGGCTATAGAATCATAGAGTTGTAGAGTTGGAAGGGATCCCAGGAGTCATCTATTCCACCCCTTTCCAATTCAGGTTATGTTTATCTATAGGCAGAGTGGCCGTAGCTCAGAAGCAGAGCTCATGTTGCATGTAGAAATTCTAAATCTCAGCCCCTAGCATTTCCCACTTAAAAATGGATCTCAAGAGGCAGGACTGAGAGCACCCACTCCCTGATTTAAAAAAGTAGACAGTACTGAGACAGCTGGACTCATCTGGTATGAAACGGTTTCAAGTAGTCACTGTACTTGCATGCTTGCATCGGTCTCTCTTTAATATCTGCTCAAGTGGTGTGTTACATTCATACAGTCATCCATACAGGGATCTGTGCATTCTGACTCGGGTGAATGGAGTGGTAAATACGATGCCAAAAGAAAAATATCACCTTCTGCCAGTTGGCTCCTTATGCGTACGCCATTTCGACGGTTAGAAGAAGGAAGGCTCAGAAATAGCTGTGCCAGCCTTCTGTTACCAATTTTGGGCACAGATAATGAATCAAGAGCATGAATGGAAACTGGATAAACCGCTTCTGAATTTGATCCTGCCTACGTACAGGCTGTACTTGAACAACACACAGTCGCATATCTCTTATAAGTGAATCCATCAAATCATTATCAAACTGTATCCTCTTTTTGCCCCTGTTGCAGTGACCTAGCTGGTCTTCCAAAGAAATACATCAAGGGTTTTCCAAGGCTCTGTAATATTATAAAGAGGTCACCTGGGAGGTACCAAAAGGTTAATTTCAACACTTTGATTGAATACCAAATTCCAAACAGGGCAGTTTGACTAATTAGTCTTATCCACAGAACTGCAAAAAAAGAAAAAGGTAGAAGCAAGAATGTCTCTGTTTAGGTGAAGACCACCTAGTGGTGCGTAAGTTATACCTTGAGGATAAAGCACAGGGTTAATAGGCAGGTATGGTCTTTTCACCCTATACAGAGATTTTTCTTACGAATATAATGCAATAGTCATTAGGTGGCTATTCTCCAAATATTTCTCAACATCGTTTCCTTTGCTTAAGAGCAGGGTTGCATTGCTGGGGGAGAAGATGAATAGTGTACCCCTGTGCTGTTTCCCCCATTTAAATCTGTCCCTAAAGCTGCTATTTCCATTAAGGAGGAAGGGGAAAGGCAAGGTGTATTGAGGCGTATCCCCAAAAATAATCATCAGAATATGTGAGCTGTGAAGATAGGACACACATAGAAGCCAATGAACAGAACCTCTGGCTAGCCTCCTGCTTGAGACCAAGTGTTCCATCCATACAGGGATCTGTGCGAAAGAGCCATTGCCCAGTGGTGCAAAGGGGAGGGTTGTGGGAAGAATCTTAGGTCCTGTCGATCAGTGGGTCCAGGGAACCGCCAGCAGGCAATAAGGCAACAATGTTGGGCAGAAGGTGAAAGTCAGGTGTGTAGGATGGCAGGAAGGGCATCAAGACCTTGGACAGAATACAGTGAAGGCAAGAGCCAGGAAACAGATTATTTACGCCAGTGCTCCAAAATGGGTCACGAGCTTTCTGAGGCCAACATGTGCATAGGGTGCAGGGAAGGCTCTCCCAATTTGTTTAAGTATACACCAATATCTGGAATTACATAGCTTCTGCTAAGAGATGAAAAATTACGATGAACCAAACCAAATTGTCGTATGACAACTTTGTGTGATGAAATTGCATGCAACAGTTTCTAAATATTTCTGTTTTTTGTGCCCCCCCCCCCAGAACCAGGAGCTATCCAACACCACATATATTGTGTGGCTACCACTGTTCTGAAGGCACACCGGGTGGTCTTGGTCCCCCCTCTTTAGAGATCAGCACAGTTGGGTTGCATTCTGGTTTTGAGGAGTGTGCTCCAAATATATTCACTACTGTCCCTTTGGGACCAGTGTGGTGAGGTCTGAAAAGATGCTATACAGTGGTGCCTTGCAAGACGAAATTAATTCGTTCCGTGAGTTTTTTCGTCTAGCGAATTTTTCGTCTTGCGAAGCACGGTGTCAGGAAAGTTTTGGAAAAGCTTCAAAAATCACCAAAGTCTTCAAAAACCTCAAAAAAGGCTACCACACCGCATTCTATGAGTTGCTCCTCGAAGTCAAGTCGCAACTGTATTAACGGTGTTAAGAAAAAGGAAACAAACTTGCAAGACGTTTTCGTCTTGCGAAGCAGCTCAAAAAACGCAAAGCCCTTTCATCTAGCGAGTTTTTCGTCTTGCGAGGCATTCGTCTTGCGGGCCACCACTGTAAATATGTAGGGATATCAGCAGGGAGACATTCCGGGGGGGGGGGGCTGATGGAGAAAGCATGGCCCCTGGAGGGTTAATTCTCATCTGTGGATATCTTGGCAGAAGGAAGCTCTGCAGACACTTTTTTTTCTGTGCTGGTCTAGGGAGATGGTCTTAGGGTTCTTGGTACATTAGTACTACTCCAATGCACGGACTCCTGAGTCCAGGTCATTTTGAGTTATGCATGGCTCAGTCTCTGTAGGGTCCAGGGTGAACATTAAGTGGCCCAGGCCCACCCATGTCAGCATCAAATCATGTTCAATATGCAATCTTGTTGATGCAGCTTAAGGAAATAATATCAAGTTGCTGAACTCTGTACTTCAAATCCTGTTTTCTAAACTCAACAGCATCACACACAAACACACAATTTGAATTAGTGGGATTTATATCGTGTATCTTTGCAAACAATCTAGGTGTTAGAACACTTCCCCAAATTAATTTCATCTCAGAGGTCTTCACCTCCCTCTCCTTGCTGCCTTCAGGCACAGGGTTTTAGGGAACTATTATTCCGATTCCTTATCTCTAGTATTATGTTTCTTATGAGGATAAGAAAAATAATGGTGGCAAAACAAAACAAATGTGGTGGTCCAAATAAAGATAATTATAGAGAGTTTTGAATCTCTCCACTTTCAAAGCAGGTGAATGGCTCCATGTGGGATGAGGTTCAGAGATGCAATGTTCTTGGCGATGGATTTTATAATTTTATTTAATTTTATTTAATTTTTTTTTTTTTTGCTGCTTTGGAGAACTGCCTGTTCTAGGGCACACCAGAGGAGAGGCTGCTGTTTTCAGCATGGTCTTAAGTAATTTGAAGGAGCTAATTCCAGAAGCATTCAGAAATGACTCACTTAATAACAGAGACCATGGGCTAATTAGGTTCAGCATTCCAGAGGGAGGGAAGGAACCACAAAATGACATTTATTAAACAGTAGGACCCGGGTGCTTTCTGCGAATGTGACAAGCTGCATGCTGCCACCCAACCCCTTCCGATGTCAAACCAAACAAGGGGGAAAACATGCAAGGCACAGAAGTTGCGTGGGAAAGCCAATGGAATTCATAGAATCCTGGACGAGACCAAAGGCCATGTAGGCCACATTAAACTACCCTCCTCCCTGCTCCAGGTTGCGCCAGCCAGGCTGTGCTGTTCCGCAAGCAGAGAGCAACTGCCCTTCAGAAATGGTGCTGGCAGCAGAGCAAATTGCTCCCAATATGATTCAAGCAAGGGAGTCAAATCACACACCAGTCAAGTGGCAAACAAACCAAGATTGCCAGTCAATGGATGGAACTTTTCTTCCTAACCCCCAATATGGCAGTCGTCCTGAGCAAGAACAAAATGAAACCTCATCCGCTGAGGGTTGCTTCAAATCCTTCAAACCTTTCTCTGAAGGAAACACTTTCATCTAGGAATTACAAACCCTCCAAGCGTGCGTATTTTCCAGGGACAGTACTTGTTAAGTTGTGGGCGAACATATCAGACGACACAGTGATTCTTCCAAAGCAGCTCTTTATTTGTAAGCTGGAACAGAACTGAACTGAGGAGCTCAGTCAGCCTGCTTATATAGAGCTCCACTAGAATGCAACAGTAACCATTTTCTGTAACTATCCAATCACTGAACATCACTTTCGATGCTTCATTTGCATAACTATCTACAGTATACCCCTGTTGGCCCAGGGTGAGAACTTCAGTACATAACAGTACTGGGTTTACAGAAGCCAGCCCGGTTTCTGATTTGATCCCGGAATATACCGCTTTTCCTTAGAACATCCCTATTTTCATCAGAGAAATGTTGCTCAGTAGGGTCAGCATACGTCCAGACGGAAATCACTGAAATGTCCTGGGAAATCGGGCAATGAAAGCTCAACAACTTTGCCAAAAAAAGCTCGACAACTTTTCTGTCTGGATTTTCAGTCTTTGAAATACAGCAACCCTAGTATGTGACCCCCTGAGCCAAGGAGATAAGTAAGTGTACAACCTTTAGAAGACATCTGAAGGCAGCCCTGTATAGGGAAGTTTTTAATGTTTAATGTTTAATTATTTTTTATATATGTTGGAAGCTGCCCAGTGTATGGAATGGGACGTCCCTATTTTCACTGGAGAAATGTCAGAGGGTATGTGGTGGTGGTTGTTTCAATTTCTTCTCATTAGATAAGTTCTGCATCCATGCAATTGTCTCAGCTACGCTTCTTTGGCAGTACAATTCTAGCCTACTCGGCCTTTGGATGGACTTGTAAAAATAAATAAATTATGATGTCATTGTGATTATTTTGCTAATTCCTCTTTGCTTTCTTCCCTGTAGGTCCCCAGTGCTATGCCTTGGTGGATCTGATAGGGACATGTTGGCCTCGCAGTGCAGCAGGGCAGATGGTGGCCCGCCCCTGTCCCGAGTATTTCTTCGGAGTGCGATACAACACTTCAAGTAAGCCGGAAGAGGGTGGGGCTGCAGGCGGGCACATCGAGATAGACAGATCAGCCTGTTTTCATTCGTGGGCTGGAGATTCGACATGTTGCCTTCAGTTCCTTTAAGCAAAAGTTTGCAAAAAATACTCAGTGGGTTCACATTTTTCCTGCAATTTCTAGACACAGATCCAGGAGGTTTTTCCATTTGTCCCACCACTTTCCCCGGGAAAATCTGTGGTTTACTGTTGAATCAGAACAAATGTCAATCAGGTTTGCTGCAGATTGATGTTTGTTCCGATTCAGCAGTAACAGAGGGTTTTCCCGGGGAAAGAAGGCGGGACAAAAGAAAGAAAAACCTCATGGACCTGCGCCTACAAATGATGCGACAAAGGGGTGTGTGGATGAGGCCAATGTTGTCTCTTAACAGAGATGAAGAAAGGGAAGAACCCCAGTGATGATAGTGTCAGAAGCTCAAATTTTGCAGTTAAATGGGGTGATGGTTATGAATCAGAACCACATGTTACCCTTCCAGGATAAGATGCTAATGTCTCTGATGCCCATGGTCTTGGGAGATTTTATCTACCAGTGCTAAAAAGGATATTTTGTAATCTTGGCTATTCCTCCTGGATTTTTTTTCTTTTATATATAGTGAGGAGCCTTTTTGTGAGGTTGACCAAGTCGAGATTTGCAGAGTTTTGTCCTGGGGGCAATTTTCAAGGCTAGGAAAGTGCCTGCATTTGTTCCACATTAGAGTACATTTATCTAAGTAGATAAATAGGTAGCACTCCGGCGGGAAGGTAAACGGCGTTTCCGTGCACTGCTCTGGTTCGCCAGAAGCGCCTTACTGTCATGCTGGCCACATGACCCAGAAGCTGTACGCCGGCTCCCTCGGCCAATAAAGCGAGATGAGCGCCTCAACCCCAGAGTCGGTCACGACTGGACCTAATGGTCAGGGGTCCCCTTTACCTTTTACAGTACTGACATAAATGCTACGTACACATTAGTGGCTTAAAACACAGAGAAAATGCAGGGATGTCTTCACCCAACGTGCATTACATGATTTGTTTTCCCACGCTTGCAAACACACGCCCTACACAAATCCTATTCAATAAAGCTGTTATCGGCACATGCACAACGGTTGCCTCAAATTGTACACACCTCAGCATAACTGCAAAATGAACGCGGCAGATGTTTCCGAATCGGATAGAATCTAGCTTGAGGGAAAGCACATCAAACAGCAGTATTTCTCAAGGAACTACACGATAGATGTGGGTTGTGACTAACATCATGTGCAAGCCCCTTCAAATACTAGCAGTGAGAGTGCACGGGAGCCAGAGTAAACCAGAATATGTACACAACCGAAGTCCTCCTTTTTGTTAGCGCCAAACACATAGCCTTGCAGCCGTTTCTAAAAAGAAAGAACCAGACCTTGTGGGGAGTGGGAATGGCCAGGAACAGAGAAATGGGGGTGAGGAATGTCATGCCTAACTCCAAAGCAACTCCACGGGAGTGTAACCACTTCGGTTGCACTATGATGTCCAACAGAAGGCAAGAAGTGGGGGCGCCGGATTTTGGCACACTGCACAGGGCGCCACTGAAATTTGAGGTGCCAAGGTCCACACCTACTCCCCCCACTGCTCCTGCCGCTCACCATGGCAGCAGGGTTCAAAATGCATGTTTGAATTGGGGATACCCCTGGTGTGTGTGTGTGGGGGGGTGTTGGGCAGGGAAACAGCAAGTACAGAAAGGAGCTCCCTTCTTCCACTCCTCCTGCCCCGTACCTCTGTGTTCTAAATTTCCACCTTAAAAAATAAAAAAGAGGTCACTGCACTAGTATTAACATGTAATGTGCAAATTGAATCACGGGGATCTTCTATACTGCCTCCTCAGTGCTTGGATTATGCTGACCTCTTTGCAGACCTTTCTGCTTGATTTCCAGCTTGTCAGGAAGAGCCATGGTTCTGTTGCAACGCTGAACATCATACTGGGGAAGAAAGCAGGCCATCTTCCTGCTCTCTTTGGATGGTGTCCTATTTTTCCAGTTCAGTTCTTTTGCCCTTTGTTGTGTTAAGCACTGCTAGGAATTGGGGGGGGGCAGGGAGCAGGAATAAAAACTGGGAGGGACAAGGGGCCTTGGCAAGCCTCAAGGGTCTGAGGCTGCCATGTTGTCCACTGCCACCATCTTGGCCACCAGCATCACATACCCTCCGACATGTTGCGTCCCAAAACCGGGGCATGCGTCTTCCTGTCTGTGCTCCCTTTGCGAGTCACGTGATCTGTGTGAGATCGCAGCCCCCCCCCCAAGCGCTTTTTCGGTGCGAGATCTCAACACAAAATCATGTGATATCACGGCACCCAAAATGGCCGCCATGCTCTTGGGGGGGGGGGAGAAATGGGATGTCCCTATTTTTCCAGGGCACTTGTGGGGTATGGGATCAGGGGTTCAAGTTGGTTTGGGCCTAGTGGCAGGAATACTGCCTGCCACACAATACCTTTGATTCCAAGCCAAGCCCTTTCCCAACACTGTAGGAGCTAAATGGCAGAGACGGCAGGATGCCTCACCATCCTGCTTATTTGAAGTCTAGCCACATTTCACTTGGCTTGCTCTGCCGAAGCAGCTATGGCTTATCACCCTTCCAATCTGACCTGACAGCTTTGATTTGAAATGAGTGGGAATAGCCTCATAGTTTCTGAGGGGATGAACGGCCAGCAATGAAGCTGTCATGTGAGCAAAAACGATCCTGTCACACAGTTTCAACAAAGGTTTAGCTTTCCGCTTTCCCTCCTTTCTCCTGTCAAGAGGGAAAAGCAGTGTGTGCGTCCGTCTGTCCCCCCCCCCCATCTCATTCTCCAGGGGCTAAAGCTTATTAAGACCTTGACTTGCCACGGCCATTCCCATCTTTGCTAAGGTTATCTGCAAGACTCCTTTGAGGAAAATAAAATGGACCAAGAAGCTCTGAGGAATTCACCAAAGCTGGGAGAAAAGCTCAACCCCAGGAGCGCAGGCCCAGCACAGATACAAGAATCACCTCAGAAATCTGTCTCAGGTTGTCTCTCTAAGATTCCCTGTCTAAGATTGTGAGCTTAGACAAGGGCTGAAAGCTGAGGGTAGGAGAAATGGCAAGGTGGTGCGTAGATAGACTGCTGAAGACTATGGAGGGTATGATGTATATGGGACAGGCGAGTGTCGTGGCAAGATCAAATGCAGAAGAAACTTCCTGTCCTTCTTGCACCGCAATATAAAGGTGTGCAGTTTTTTCACCCTTCCTCCTCACCTTGCCTTCACTTGGGACACTTTGAGTACTTAGGTCATGTAAAATGCAGTAATTTCTAATGTGGCTATTGTAGTAAAGTGTTTTTTTTCCCCGGGGGGAAGGCCATCAATAGAGTTCCTTGCCATCCCTTGGCAGCCAGGACAAGTTCATCCCAAAGTATGAACGCAAGGTCAAGGGTGAAGCCAGCAGGCGCAAATTCAATTTTCTCCATCTTATCCATGGTTATGTCACAGGGCAATTGTGTAAGAACTTTGCCCGATTTGAAAACACCCTCTGATTATGTGTAATCCAATTCCGCTGCTGCTCAGACCACCTTTGTCCTAAAGAATACTAGACTGGGCCAAATTACATGTTCTGTATCAACTGTGTTTTTCAAACTGCGTTCTGAAGGGAGCGGGAGGTGCTTTCAGCAGACAATGACTGCAGAAGCATCAAAGACGGACTTGGCTGCGAAAACTCATCAAACATCAGAGGCTGGGCTTTCACATTATATCAAGAACAATACTGCAGCCTGTCTTCAGCCTGAATTTGTAACATCTTGTTTTATTGTTTGGGGGGTGGGGCATGATTAAGAAGGAGCTTAATTTGCAAATGGGTCAGCGAGATAATCACAAATGTGTCATTGTCAGCAATTTTATTTCCTTATTGGGTTTTCCATGGAATGGGTAGATCAGGATTATAGGGCGCAGGGATACGGGCTGGAATTTTGAGGCCAACATTGTTGTGTGGACAGTACCAATTTTTTTAAAAAATCATAGACTTGTAGAGTCATCTAGCCCATCCACTTGCAATGCAGGAACCGCAGCTAAAGAAATAGAATCAAACCTGCATGCATGTGAAGCACTGACCCCGCCATAAACACCCACCTGGAAACATTTAAATACCACAGTTTGACACAGGTAGAGTGTGTCATTCGAAAGCTTAACTTCTGTAACAGGGTGGAGAATCTGTGGCTCTCCAGATGTTGTTGGACCCCAACTCTACAAGTAGCCAGCAAGGCCAATGGCCAGGGATGATGGAAGTTGTAATCTGATAACATCTGGAAGGCCAAAGGTTCCCCTCCCTTGTTCTATAGACTAACAAAATAATCCTCAGCAATGAGGAACCTATAACCCTAAACTACATCTCCCAGCATCCTTCACCATTGGCATCACTGGTTGGGGCTGATGAGAGATGGAGTCCAGCCACTCTGTAGAGCATAAGACACTTAATCTCAGGGTTGTGGGTCCAAGCCCTACGTTGGGCAAAAGATCGCTGAATTGCAGGAAGTTGGACTAGATGATCCTCATGGTCCTTTCCAACTCTACGATTCTATGATTCTGTGACTATGTCCCCCACCACCTGCTACATATGTTTATTCAGAGGCAAATCCCACATTGTTCAGTAGGGCTTCCTTAGTGTTTACAGAACTTCAGGCTGGTTCAAATAAGAAAGCCAGGGATTGTTTTGCTTGTTCTGTCAGCATATCTTGTTCTAGCCCTCTTATTGGATAGAGAGAGGCAACTGCGGCCTCAGGCAACTGATTCCGAGTGTCATGAAATGGCAGCAAATTATTAGTTGTTTGATTTATTATCATTGTACTTTGATAGTCAGGGACGAGGAGAGATTCCTGTGGGACTGTATGCCTCAGGTACGAAAATAACTTGGCTAACCTTGAGTACTTAAGGTTAGACATGCTGATGATTAAGCAGTATACAAATGCCTTGAATATTATAATAATGTCTAATTAAGGGGGTTGGGCAGAGGCGCCATTTGTTGTTGACCTCAGGCAGCCAAATGTCCTGGAGGGCTGGCCACCACTGCTATTTCAACAAGTCTCTCACATAGCTTGTGTCACACTCCCAGGACCTCTCTCAATCTCTTTGTCTGTGTTTTTCTTTTCCAGACAATGTGTACAGAGAATGCTTTGCAAACGGGAGCTGGGCAATCCGGGTGAATTACTCCCAGTGTCAGGAGATCCTCACCGAGGAGGTATGAACTGCCATACATTTCAAGTAGGGCTATATTTCATTATAAAGTGGCCATACCGTGCCTCACTACCGCCTGAGTAATACAGTCCCTGGGATTTTCTATATAAAGGGCCAGATTAACTTTCACAACTTCCCTCAAAGAAATTGCCCTACTCAAATGTTAGTCTTACTCGGACTCATTGAAATCAAGGAGCATGGCTAACTTGGGTCCATTAATTTCAGTGGCTCTACTCCGAGTAGGGTTACCATTTGATGCAATCCTCTGAGAGTATATCTTTACCTGTGTTCTTCTCTTGTGAAGTGCCCTCAGCTCTTAGAATGAAGGGCAGTATATAAACGGAATAAATAAAAAAAATTCACCCTGGCTTTTGAAAGTTAAGGTATTTTGCTTCCTGGGATCCACCTCCTTTTGTTGTTGTTGTTGTTTAATCTCCACACCGGTGTTTCCCAAACTTGGGTCTCCAGCTGCTTTCGGACTACAGTTCCCATCATCCCTGACCACTGGTCTTGCTAGCTAAGGATGATGGGCATTGTAGTCCAAAAACAGCTGGAAACCCAAGTTTGGGAAACACTGCTCTAGACTGTTCCATTTTTGTTCGGAACTGTTTTATTTGTCTTCATAATTGTATGACTATATTGTTGTAACCTGCCATGGGACCTCATGATGAAGAGCAAGTAAGAGATCTTATAAATAGAATAAAGTTGAAGCAGAGATTGCACCTGCTGGGTTTGTTTTAGCTCTAGAGCTGAATGACCCAAAAGTTGGGATACTGATTCTGGTTTTATTGATGCCTTTTAATCTCCATGGATATATCAAGTGATTATGCAAAGGAGACTTTCCCAATGAACTAAGCTCTACAGATCAGATCTGTCATCTCCTCTCTCTGCTGCTCTTAATAGTACCCAGAATGTACCACCTTGCCACACCTCATAGTGGGGTCATCTCGGGCTTGTGGTCACCTTCTAAACCTTCTGCTTTGGGTCCCTACTCTCAAGCCTGGCCCATGGATTCTGCCATGGGGCAGAGTGTCACTGCAGCTGCATAGCAACAGCCAGTGGCTGGTGCATATATTTCCTGACTATGCAGCTTGTGTGCGCGCATGTGTGTTTAGTGGAGGGGCACAAGAAGGAGGTGTGCAAGGAGTTTTCATGGTGTAGCCATTATCTGGAAAATCCCAGAAGGCTGTCACTTAATTAGAATTTAGAAAAGGTTCCTGGAAACATGATATATCCGCAGCGGCAATTACATTTGACTGTCCCTGGGGGCTTGGGTTGAAGTCGCAGGAGAGGGTGGCTGGATAATTAAATTAGCCAACTGTCTTGCTGTGAAGCTTGCATCCATTCTGTGAATTAGCAATTAATGGGGGTGTGTGGAGAGAGAAATAGCTGTGCCCCCCCCCTTTGTGAGAGGACAATAGCATCTTAAACATCAGAAGGCTGCAAGTTGTTTTTCTCCACATGGTACTCTGTTCCACATCTCTGAGGATCCCTCATTCTACAAAAGGATGGTCCAAGGCACAGCCCAGGGACCACATGTGGCCCTTGAGACCTGTTTTGGTGGCCCTCAGCAATATTTGACACCCCTGCCCAGTAGTGCTGAGCTTTGGTAAGTGAGTGCTGGGCTTTGGGAAACAGGCATGAGGCTGTGACCGGGTCATAGGGTCCTCCTGCCTCCTTCCCAAATCCTAGTTAGCACTTTCCAAGCTTTGGGAAGTAGATAGGATGGTCTAGGACCCTGACAGAGTCTTGCACCTCCATCCCAAATCATGGTGACCTCACTTAGCCAGCTTTCGAAAGGTGGCATAAAGGCTGGAGGAGGGCACCCAGTTTTGACCTTGCTTCCCCTTCCCCTGGTGCGACAAGGCAGGTTCATGTCAAAGTACTCTTGCAGCCCATTTGGCAGGAAAAGGCTGCCCTGTTCTACAAGCACTTTCATGTGACAAGACATAATGCTGTTAAAGGCTGAATGAATGAATGAATTTGACAGACCAGCCCTGCTGACCAGTCGGCTCCTGGACTGCTTCCCTTTCCTATATCGCTCCTATCAAGTCCAAATGTGACTCTTAGAAAAACATTGCTGACCCTACAAGTGTCCCTATTTTCCAGGGACGTCCCTGATTTAGAGAAGCCATCCCAGTTTCTGATTTGATGTTCCACTTTTCCTTAAAGGTAAAGGGACCCCTGACCATTAAGTCCAGTAATGACTGACTCTGGGGTTGCGGCGCTCATCTCACTTTACTGGCCGAGAGAGCTGGCGTACAGCTTCCGGGTCATGTGGCCAGCAGGACTAAGCCACTTCTGGTGAACCAGAGCAGCGCACGGAACGCCGTTTACCTTCCTGCTGGAGGGGTACCTATTTATCTACATGCACTTTGATGTGCTTTCAAACTGCTAGATTGGCAGGAGCTGGGACCGAGCAACGGGAGCTCACCCCATCGCAGGGATTCGAGCCGCTGACCTTCTGATCGGCAAGCCCTAGGCTCTGTGGTTTAACCCACAGCGCCACCCACATCCATTTTTCCTTAGGATGTCCCTATTTTCATTGAAGAAATGTTGGAGGGTATGGAGTTATCCAACCCCCAAGCCACCTGAAGGCAATCCTGTTTAGGGAAGAGGTTTAAAAAAAAAAAAAAGTTCAATGCTTTATTATGTTTTTATGTATGTTGGAAGCTGCCCAGAATGGCTGGGGCAACCCAGTAAGATGTGTGGGGTATAAATAATAAAATAATCATTATGGAATGTGACGTCCCTCTTTTCATTGTTGGAGGGTATGGCATTGTCCTCTTCCATCAATCATTGTGCACAGTTCTTCTCAGACCCTCTGATGCTCAGTATCTGTGGAGCTTGCCATTACTTAGTAAAACATATGGGAAGATGGTTCAGGAGTGGCAAAAGGAAGCATCTTATTCCCACACATGTAAAGAATAGGAAGAACGGTAGTAGTTCGGTGGCAGAGCACATGTTTTTCATGCAGAAGGTTCCAGATTTCAGTTCTTGGTGTCTCTAAGAAGGCTGGGAAGATGTCTGCCTCCAAAACTATAGAGAGCTGCTGTCAGCCAGTATAGACATTGCTGAGCTATGTGGACCAATGGTTGGGCTCAGTATAAAGCAACTTCTTGAACTGACTACCACTTATGCTGCTCCTTATAAAAGATCTTTAGCTAAACCCAGAATAGGAGGAGGAGGAGATCATTTCACAGATGATCTAAAGGTCAACATGACGATAAAGGAGCTAAAGGGACCTGTGGCTCTCATGATGTTGCCAGAAGTCCATTTCCCACCAATTGCAACCAGCGTTGCCCATGCTTAGGACTGATGGGAGTTGTAGTCCAGCAATGCCTAGAGGGCGCCAGATCCCTCCATCTCTGGTTTGAGGAAAGGGAAAGCATTGGATTCAGGGTAATGGCTAAGCAGCTTCTTGTTGTTTAATGGAGGCTGCTTCCACCACTGGCTAGTGAAAGAAAGCAAGACTATTGTGGCATTCTCTTTGGAGCATGGTTGAAAAGGTCTGAAGGAATTGGACTACAAATGATAGTTACTATACTATTGTGGCCCAATGCTGAACCTTTTCCTGCCTTTCCCCCTACAGAAGAGAAGCAAGTTGCACTACCATGTTGCTGTCATCATCAACTACCTTGGGCACTGCATTTCCCTGGCAGCACTGATAGCTGCTTTCGTCCTCTTCATGCGCCTGAGGTGAGTCAGGCCAAAGCGCCCATGAGATCATTTGAAGCAGCCCTCACCCGCCTGCCACTGGCCAGATGTTTACACACTACAGCTCCTGCCAGCACAGCCGTGCTAGCTGGGGCTGATGGGAGTTGAAGTCCCAAAAGCATTTGGAGGGTGTGCTAGGCTGGGGAAGGCTGATCTAAAAATTAAAGAGAGGTAGGGGCAAGGCAGTAACATGCGAGGGGGGGGGATCTGCCTTGAGAGTGGGGCAGTTCATCCTTTGGGCTGTTCCTGTGCTGCCATTTTGCACGCTCTTTCCTTTTCTCCTCCAGGAGCATCCGGTGCCTACGAAACATTATCCACTGGAACTTGATCACTGCCTTCATTTTGCGGAACGCCACGTGGTTTGTGGTCCAGCTCACCATGAATCCAGAAGTCCATGAAAGCAATGTGGTAGGTTCTCCTCAACCTGGATTCAAATCTGGTGCTAGCAATTTGGCTTGGATGCCTGCTGGACTTTGAAAAACAAAACAAAAAAAGCAAGGGGCATCAAGAAACTTTCCCCATGACCTTTGAGGTCACTGCTTCTTGACCTGATATATGAAAGTCAAGCCTTGAAAACGTACATCTCTATCAGGGTCTCCAGCTGTCTGTGGACTACAATTCCCAGCATCCCTGACCACTGGTCCTGCTAGCTAGGGATGATGGGAGTTGTAGTCCAAAAACAGCTGGAGACCCAGGTTTGGGAAACCCTGATGTATAGTGTATAGCCCTAAGGTATTCTGAGCTGGTGATGATAGGGTTGCCATAATTCAAAAAATAAAAACCAGGACACCCCAAAAGTTGTTGAGCTTCCCCCCCCAAAAAAATACCAAAAAAATCACAATTTCTTGATTGACTTGCCTAAGATCCAGAACAAAATGCTGCCTTTTGGAAATCCCCCCACCCCGATGTCAATTCCTCCTTTGAAATCTTTTGAAATGTATGGAAAAATCCAGACGTATGGCATCCCTAGGTGATGAGGACTCTGGCAGGGGGCTGGAGCTGAGTGGTAGAGCATTTTGCAACATGCAGAAGGCTTCAGGATCACTCCCTGGCTTCTCCAGGTAGGCCTTGGTAGAAATGCTACCAATTAGTATATAGACCAACATGATCACGATCACTTTGCTTTAGCACCTTCAAAACATTGGCATGTCTTTAAGAGTTTAAAAGAGCCAGCCGATCAGGCCCATAAACCTGTCAGATATTTGCAAGTTAAACTGCAGGTATTTCACCATGACTGGTCCTACAGTAAGACCAAAAATGAAATTCTAATCCACGTATCTCCTTGTTGGATTTGCTGGCAGAAGCCAAGGCAGCCTGGCTGAGGCTGGGTGGAATTGCCGCCCCTAATTCCTAGAGGGTGCCATGTTGCTGAAGGCTGACGCTTACAAGTCTGTTGATCTGAGCTACCCGGCAGCTGAGGTTCAGCCGGGGTCTCCTTTAGTGTGAAAAGGAAGCTGAATTTCCATGAGCTCTAGCATCTTGAGAGTGATGCTGTAGTTTATTTGCAGATGAGTTGAGCTATCTTGCAGTTGGCTTTGCTTCCATCTGAGGGGTTGGGAATTTTAACACCGAAGGATGGAGCCTCAGCATCATTGTTTATGAATGTTCAGCCGTTAGCAGGCGAAAGGGGACGATGCTAAACTGTTCAGAGTAGCCGTGTCCTCATAGAGGTAGGGTAGGCTTCCTTGTGGCTAGGATTTGCGGGGCTGTTTCCTCTTAATTCATCCATTCTGCCTGTTCTCTCACCACACACAGCCCTGGTGCCGCCTCGTCACAGCTGCCTACAACTACTTCCACGTCACCAATTTCTTCTGGATGTTTGGCGAGGGCTGCTACCTTCACACAGCCATCGTCCTCACCTATTCAACAGACAAGCTGAGGAAATGGATGTTCATCTGCATCGGCTGGTGTGAGTGGCAAGGAGAGGGGTGGCTGCAGCATATCCTGCAGGGTAGCCAGGGCGACAAAGGGATGGTAGAGTACGAGACTCTCTACCTCAAAGTTGTGGGTTCAAGTCCCATGTTGGCCAAAAAATTCAAGGCGGTTGGATTAGACTCAGAACTCCGCAGATGTTCAGGAGTACTTTTTTGTTTATCATGTATACCTTTTCAGAATCTGAAAGCACATTCTGGAGTTCAGCCATAGGTACCCAGTGTGCCTTTGTTATACGCTCAGAGGCACCATCAGGCGTTCTAGTATGGGCAACAGGGCCTGAGGCTGAGCTGCGATGATTCCAGGGGCACAAGTTAACCTATTCGCTCTGCAGATGCTCGGAAGCTCTCTCATTCTCACTCATTATAGGACCACTGAGCCCTCACGCAAGAAAAGACAGGCTCTGTGTCTGAGCTTAGGAAATAGCACCGTGATAGTTTCGCTCGGTATGGGTGGGTACCTGAGCTGAGGCCACATATCCCATTTGCTCCCCCAACTACCACAACCCCTTGCCTTAATGCTAGGTCATTCCTCACCGGATGCCCTGAGACCTGTCTTTGCTTTCATCCACAGGCATCCCTTTCCCCATCATCATCGCTTGGGCCATTGGGAAACTCTACTATGACAACGAGAAGTAAGTCATCCCTAGTCTCTCTCTCTCTCTCTCTCTCTCTCTCTCTCTCTCTCTCTCCCATCCTGCTTTTCTGCTGCTATGGTAATGGCTTCTAGAGCAGGCTTGCACAGCCTTGGAGTGGGTGCTAACGGAGGGATCTGGGGGTGGAAGGAGGGAAGCTCTGCTGGCATTTCTCCGCTTTGCACAAAGGCAATCAGGAGCAGACTTGGGGGCGATTTCAGCAGACGAGCAAGAAATCAGGAGTGGCCTTGCTTGCAGGCAGGCAGTGTTCTTCCCCCACTCTGCCAACTACCACCCCAACCGCCCATGAACCAAACAAAAAGCTGTTTACCTGCACCAAGAATGCGGATCAGTGGCTTCCAAACGTTTTGGAGGCCACCGCTCCTTTCGTTCCATAAACTCACCCCCAGGGCCCCCTAACCTATAAAAAGCACTACTCAGAATATTGAAATGCACCACCCACCAAGGGAGATGATAATTCAATGAAATTTGAAACAGTGGCAATTAGTTGCACGTGCATTCAAAGCCCAATTACTTAGTTTAATTAATCAGCAAAACTGATGAATGCTTGATCCAGTGATACCAGCTTTTCAAAGCCTGATAGTCATTTACGTCTCCAGCACCCCCTGCCACCTTTTGGCACCCTGCTAAGTAATCCTGCCGTCCCCTGGGGGGTAGTACCATTCACTTTGAGAACCTTGGATGTAGGTGCTTAAATTTCAGGGATATCCTAGTTCCAATGGATAGGATTAGTTCAGGGAATGGAAACCTCTGACCGGTGGGACAGATTAGGCACTTCCCATTAGGCCGATGAGGCTGTTCTGCCAAGCCCACCTGCCCTCCACCTGATGTCACATGTCAGATGTGAGGCAGGTAAAGCAACAGCTGGGCCGAAAAGAAGCCTGTGGGATCAGTGGCACATGCAAGGATCTGTGTAGAGTGAGTGCCCTGCTTGGCTCTCTCCTAGCGCCAACAGTCAGCTGGTTGTCAGGGCTTCGAGGGCCGTGTATCTGTTGCACTGGCTCCCGGTGGAGTATCGGGTCAGGTTTAAGGTGCTGGTTTTGACCTTTAAAGCCCTTTGTGGCTTAGGGCCCTCGTAGTTATGGGGCTGCCTCTCCTGGTATGCCCCGCAGAGGACCTTAAGGTCCATGAATAATCATAGTTTAGAGGTCCCAGGCCCTAAGGAAGTTAGATTATCCTCCACCAGGGCCAGGGCCTTTTCAGTGATGGCTCCAACCTGGTGGAATGCTCTGTCCCATAAGACCAGGGCCCTGCAGGATTTAACTTCCTTCCGCAGGGCCTGTAAGACAGAGCTATTCCGCCTGGCTTTCAATTTGAACTTAGCCTGATCTTTTATTCCCCTTCCTTCCCTCCCGCTCCCCTTTTTATGAAGATTACCCGCTCTGGGATCCCACAGCTAATTCTCCCCTGGTCTCTCCACTGGCCCAAATAGGACTAATTTAGCCAGCTAGCCCTGGTGATCATCTAATGTTTATTGGATGGATTTCCCCCCTAAATTGATTTTTGAATTCTGAATTTATTGTTATTCACGTTTTATGCTGTATTTTGTGCTGTTTTTTGTTGCATCAAATAAGTGTTTTAAATTTGTTGTTAGCCACCCTGAGCCCGGTTTTCTGAACCAGGAAGGGTGGGGTATAAACATTATTATTATTATTATTATTATTATTATTATTATTATTATTATTATTATTATTATTATTATTATTATCCACCCAGGGCTAAAGCAACTCACCTGACATGATTATGATGTCAGGTGATTGGCAAGTGGGCAGCCCCTTGTGGGAGTGTTGCAAGCAATTTAGAATCGGGAAAACAGTGCGGGGGTGGAAGGGGATTAACACACCCTCTTCCCAAGAGCTGCATTTCAAACCCAGCTTGCTCTCCCCACCCACCCCCTGCAGCTACTTTTATAAGAAACAGAATTCTTGAACAAGCTAGAGGTCCCATCCCAAATTTCCTAACATCTCTGCGTCTTTTGGCCCTTCGTAGTGGGTTGAGCAGAGGTGAAGGAAGGAACGTTTAGCGTGCTCCCCGATTCTCTGTTCTGTAGCTAAAAAAAGTAGGCTAAAATAGGAAGATTCAGCAAATCTAGACAAACTTGCACAATTTATGGAGGTAGCAGAATTAAACTACTTGGTGATTTATTATTTTAGTGTAAACACAGCACTGGGCATTGCTAATGAAACACCATCGTGGGAGGTCCCCCCCCCCCCGTTAAAGCAGCCTGGGATTTAATGAGAGGGTCTTATGCCTTTCCCTCTGGGCCCTTGATCCTGCTTTCCCAGGGACTTGCTAATGGAGGACATAGCAGCCCCCTGGCAAGTTGCTTCCATGGCCATTAATCACACAGGCGAGCAGGATTGATTTGGGCTGCCCGCCATTTGCCTTAATTATCAGCCATGGCTTCTGGCTTTCAAGTAAGTTCTGGCTGTGGCTATGGCTGAAACCAGTCACCCACCCTCTTGTTTCTAAGCAAGCCACTTAGAAAGGTCTTCTTGGCGGGTTTTTAGAAAATTGTTCTTTCCCCTGACACCTTTCCCTGCCTTTCTCAGCAACTACAGTCTTGAGGGGTGGTGAGTGGTGACAGTAACTCAGATTATGAGGTTCTGGACTGTGGTGACAGTAACTCAGATTATGAGGTTCTGGACTTCAGCTTCAACTGTGGATGAAGTTAAATCCTCACTGTGGTTTCTTTGTGCTCTGCATTCCAAATTACAGGTGCTGGTTTGGAAAACGAGCAGGGATTTATACTGACTACATCTACCAAGGTCCCATGATACTGGTGCTGTTGGTAAGAGCGGAAGTCCCTTCCTTCCCACTCTCAATACTTTTTCGGGGTGCAGTGCAGGGGTTGGAGGCTGCTTTTGTGGCTAAGGTGATGTAAGAACGAAAGAGGCCAAGACTCCAGTACCTTTTCATAATTGTGCAGAAATGGGAGCATGGGCAGCAAAAGCTGATCATAGGGGCCGGGCCGATCTGTCGGTGGGAAATTCTGCACTAAAATTTCCTGTTCTACCCAAATACAATAGCTCTGTCATTCTCTTGCATCTGGTCCTTCTGGAAGTAACCCCCTTGCAGTTTTGCTCTTTTTTTCAGAATGCCTAGGAGGGTCACTTTTTAAATTTATTTTCAGCCAAACTAGATGTGATGCAAGCCATGCATGAAGTTAAACCAGGCCTGATAGTTTCATCTTCACACATCTTAGATGGGAAGGAACCAGAGACATCCTCTTGGGCTGAAGATTAGGGGGGCCCAGCAGCATGGCATGCCTGTGACATCCCATGCCCAACATGCACATGGTTGCGAGGAGGTCTTGCCCAGTGCCACGCAGCTTCAATGCCCACAGTTCCTCCTCTCTCACACTCAGGAGGAGCTTGCCTTTGATGCTGCGCTGGCTCAGCTGTTTGGCCTCCTCTACCCCCTCAACATTTGCAGGGCTGAGACCCCTGCTAAGGAATATTGAGGGGCATGACAACAGTCTGCTCCCTGGAGTCAGCACTCCTGGAAGGGACTCTGAATTTGATCACTGCTTTTTTCACTTATGGTTGGGGGGGGGGAGGATATTGGCTCCAAGCATATCTTCCCCTGCAGGTAAAAAAGTTTGAAGGGGACAATTTCCATAAAGGCTGACTCCCTTTGGAATGAAAATTGTCCAGACTCGTAATTATTATTCAAAGCTTTACTAACCAAACTTCTTCAAAAACAGAACAAAAAAATCAATGGTACACCCAAAACATCGTATAAAGCATGTACATATCCAAGAATATATTCTTAAATGTATAATTATAACCAGAGCTGAGATCAGTGCTCTGTCTTTCCCATAGCCTGCATTACACTGCATCCAGCCTGGAGAGGCTTCTTATTACATCCTTCTCTCACTATGCCTGGGAACAAAAGGCAACCCCCTTCAAAATGGCAGATTTGCAATTGAATACCCTAATCATGTGATCTAAAGTTAAACACTCACGTGAGTGCTAACAGAGAACAACAACAGTTAATTATCAACCCAGCTAGAGGCTGAGATAGAGCTTCCTTCTAGCTGAGTATACGCCAGTGGAATTTTCCGATGTTACACCCTTAACAACATGCATACAGGCGTTCTGCATTTCAGTGTGTGATTAAACAATTAGCACTCCACACCTAGGGTGGCCTGATGCAAAGGAGGTGACATGCACCTTTAATAAGTTGCATAGCAAAGGGAATTTTCAGCCGATAGAGCCTATGTGACAAGCTCCACCTGCTGAAATAAACCATTAAAGATGCTGGAGGCCCCCATCCCTGTTTTGTATTTGACCACCTGATCCACATCAAATTCAGACATGGTTTTTAAATTTAAAAAAATAATAATCCAAAGGTTTCCTGCATCACATCTAATTGGGCTCTTCCTGCCATCTATCCCTCCCACTCTTCCTTTCCTTATTGCTTTTGCCATCTTGGCACAATTTCTATCTTGCGCGAGCTCAACACTACCACCGGCACTGCTACCAACTAAACACAGCACAATTCGCACACCTCTCCTACCTCCAGCAAATTTGTTAATGATGTTATTTGATGAGGATAATAGCAGCCGCTATCAGGCAGCCTAGGCTGATACAGAGGCCTGGGGGGGAAAGTCGGAGGCGATTTGTCTAGTTAGAGGGCCTGCCACGCCGCCTGAGGAGACTGCTGCCGCCTCTGCCCTCTGGGCAGCCACTTTGTAACATTTCCTGAATCCTCATGCCTAATTTCCCCCAGGATTAGTGCTTCTGGAGGAGGCCAGAGAGCGAAAGAAGGCATGAGGGTTCCTCGCGTGTTATCTGGACAAACGTTAAATCAAAGCAGCCTCTCTCTGGGAGAACTTTCGGTCTGAGCTGGGCTCGATCCCATTCTTCCATCTCAATCTCATTCTCTCTTTGTCAGAGACAAAGTAAAGTAGGGTCTTCATTACTTCTTCAGAAACCCTGAATCACCTCCCAGCATTCCTTTGTTATGTTATTATTATTATTTGCCTTTTCTTCATCTTTTTTAAAGCACTCACCTGCTCGCTGCAGGCAATGAGGAACTCCACGTAGGTGAGGGGGCTGGTGCAGGAAGGACAGATCCTTCCACCTCTCCCTCTGCTCGTCTGCTTGATAGACAGCAACTTTTGAACAAGCCCACAAAGAGGCTAGCAGCTTGCGTTTTCCATCTTGGTTGCACAGGAGGGGCGTTCTACTGGCCTCTTAGCAGACTTGTACAGTCATACCTTGGGTTACAGATGCTTCAGGTTGCGTTTTTTCAGGTTACAGACCGCCGAAACCCAGAAGTACCAGAACAGGTTACTTCCGGGTTTTGGCGGTCGCGCATGCGCAGAAGCGCTAAATCATGCTTTGCACATGCGCAGAAGTGCCGAATCATAACCTGTGTGTGCACAGACACGGGTTGTGAATGCTGCAGATTGCGAACATGCATCCCGCACGGATCACGTTCGCAACCCGAGCGTCCACCGTAACTTTGGCTTATTGACAAGGCTGGAGTAATACTACAGTGCTTGCTATAATAAAAAAGCAAGCCAAATGCATAAAAACACTTCTGAGGGGTTTTGTGGCATTACTATAGAACTCAGAAAGCTCAATTTCATATATAGGTGTGATCCATTTCACATGCTGATCTCACTCCTGAAACACAAATGTAAAAGTGTGTGTGTGCTTTTGTGTCTGTGTGTGTACATATAATCTTGTTATGAAGACATACAGAACATTTTGAGAACTTTCCCAGCAGGGTGTGACAGCATAACCCTAACCATGTCTACTCAGAAGTAAGTCCTGCTGAATTCAGTGGGACTTAAGTCCCAAATAAGTGGGTTTGGGATTCCATAGGCTTTTAAACCCATAGTGTGAACCTGACTTGAGAAGTACAAGGCAATTGAAATGATGGAAATGAGGGCTGCTTCCCAGGTAAAGGAATCCAGTTCTCAAATGTTCCTCTCTTCCCATGGAAGGAGGTCCTTAAAAAAAAAAACAAAGCAAGAGATGCATCTTTCTTGTGACACGCTTCCCTCCTAATTTTTTCTAGCGTTTTGAAAACTGGTTTAAAAGGTGCTGCAGGGATTTCTTGGGAGTGGGGTGGTAACTTATGAGTTGGTGGTGTTGAGGCAATAGTCATTGGGCATCCCCCATACCCAGCTTCTTCCCAGCTCTCTCTGGGGATCTGCAAGGGATCTTATTACTCCTTAAGGCAGGAATAAATATATATATATATATATGGGCTGTCAAGCCCACCCCTGCAACTCTTAAAATGTTAGATCTGTCTTTACTTATTGCTGTGGGCCAAAACAAGAGGGTTCGACAAATACAAAACGCTGCAAGTGGAATGAAATGTCATTGACCTAATTTATCAGCAAAACCATCAATCACATTTGCTTTAACAAACTGCTCTGCAACAAGAAGTAATTCAGCATTTGCTGGCAGGCCAATAAAACAACCCAGCTTGAAATGGGAGGAAATCCTCTACATATCTAATCTTTGCAAACAGTGGACAGTCAAAACTGTAAGGAGAGATGGGAGCTTCTGCAACCAATGAAACAGATTTCAAACGGCCATATACAAATTTCTGTGGCCTGATCAGTAAATAAATTTACTGTACACACCCACCTTGCTTTTCATAAAGGAGCTTGGCATATTTTGGGGAGACAGATCAATTATCTGAGAGGATTTATTTTGCATCACATCCAGAATGTGGTTGTCACTATCCCCCACCCCAACTCCTTATTTCCACTCCTAAAAAGCATTGACTCCGAAGTCCAACTAAGCTCTGAAGACTTTTAAAGCAAGATTAGATTTCAGATTAATATTGTTCTGTCAGATGAAATAATGGCCATTTGTTTTTGCAATACCTGAGAGAGTAGCTCCCCCTAGTGGAAGAGAGCATTGGTGATGGAGGCATTTCTTTATACACTTACTCCACCACTTAATCTCATTTCTGTGTCTATTCCAGATCAACTTTATCTTTTTATTCAACATTGTCAGAATCCTGATGACGAAGCTTCGGGCCTCGACCACCTCAGAGACAATACAGTACAGGTATCAGTGCAAGAGCACAGGTGGGGAATGGGTGGCCAGAGTTTATGATAGGGGCTATGCTAAACCACTGTTCTGACTCCTCGACTCAAATATATTGTGCAAATTGAGCAGGTTTCTATTATTGCTTGGCAGAATTAATTGATTCTGTTAACTGTTAAGAGTCCTGAAGAGAAGGCACACTTGCCCTCCCTAGCTGCAGAAAGCCCTGCTCATCAGCCCTTTTAACTTTTAAAAGGCAGGAGTCTGGTAACCCAGATGCAGGAAATAAGGCTCAGGGCTTACTCTGAGCCAGAGGTCAAGTCTAGAATTTGCCCTGAACCGGGACCAACCCTCTCCCACTTGGACTACTGCAATGCACTCTTCGCGGGGCTGCCATTGAAGGTGACTCGGAAACTACAACTAATCCAGAATGCAGCTGTTAGACTGCTGCCTGGGATATATCATTTTCAAGTGTTGTTATTTGTGGAAGGTTCCCTGCAAGTGGAAGTCTAAGCACACTAGGAGAAGTTCTAGCTATCCTTCTATTTGCTGCTAGAGTCCCATTTGCAGGAAGTGGCTTTGGTGTGTGTGTGTGTGTGTGTGTGAGAGAGAGAGAGAGAGAGAGAGAGAGAGAGAATGAATTCAGGAATGGGATCCTAGCCTCAGTCCACCCTTTGGACTCTACCACCTCATTCCCACTTCATTCTGCTACATGTGTAGATCCAACCCTAACCATTGGCGAGGGGACACTGGGGTGCCGGTCTGGAACTCGCTTGGATTTTAAGTCCTGTGCTCTTCCTTCAGAAAAGCTGTGAAGGCTACCCTCGTGCTCCTTCCTTTGCTGGGCATTACCTACATGCTTTTCTTCGTCAACCCCGGTGAAGATGAGATATCCCGGGTAGTCTTCATCTACTTCAACTCTGTCTTGGAGTCCTTCCAGGTATGGGAAACCTTGTGGAAACTAGAGCCCAAATGCATTTGGGGTTAAGGGGTGCAAAATCCATACAGAATCTTATAACTCGAAATTGCTTGCAATAACTTCAGTGTATTTATGTACTTATTTTAGATGTTGTTTTAAATCGCATTATCCCCACCCGCTGGCGATTCCAAACTAGGGCTTCTGTTGGACATATATGGGTTTTAGAAAGGGGGGGGCACACTGAGATATCAAAATCGGCAGCATGAAACTTCCTTTAAATTCACTTGCAAGGCTTATCTCCCAAGGGTTGACTTTCATATGGAAAATTTGTAGCAAAAACAAAAAATACTTAAATCTGATTTGGGAATTTGTTTTGTTTTGGCTCTGATAGAATCACTGCACACCCAGCTCCAGGGACCACTTACTAACCTCATCATGTTCCTCCTCCTCTTCCCAGGGCTCTAGGAAACCTGTCTGCATGGTCCAGATCTCAGCATTGTATTTGCAAAGTGATGAGATTGTGCTGTTGAGCATGCAAAGATTTCATTATGTGAAGATTGCATCTCATTCCCCACTCTGTGTCTATTCTCTCTCCCCAGCCCATCTCCCAAACATCTTGGATTATAAGGCAAGGTTTACAGATCAAAGCATCTGGCACTTGCCTTTTAAAATAGCCCCATAGGAAGTGCCCACAGGAAACATGGTTCAAAAGGCTGCAGTTATTTCTCTCTTTCCCAAAGTTTGACTATGCTATTCTTTCTTCTCTAATCAGGGCTTTTTTGTCTCTGTCTTCTACTGCTTCCTGAACAGCGAGGTGAGCCAGGGTTGGGGAATGAGTGGGCAGAGATGGGGGAGGCTTGCTGGGTCTCAACTTGCATGCTGCCCAATCTATCATACAGCCCTTTGAAAAACAGATGAATTGCCAGATCAAGGGGTTGGCACAGGGGCGAGATCAATTACTATGGGCAGAGACAAATCATCCCAAAGCAGAGGGTGAAACCTCATGCTTAGGAGAACAGGATGACAGCAGAACTGGTGCTTCTGCGTATGAAGCAGTACAAACTGCCTCTTTGTCAAAACATCCCTGCAGGGGACAGCTCAGGAAAATGACCATGCTACAACGTCTCTCCCTTTGAGCAATTTTTCTATGACCAATCCATTGCAAATTGAAGAATTTTACGTTGCCCCCTCTCTTGCTGCATGTAGGATCAGGTAGAATAGCTCCAGGAAAGTTAAGATTTTACACTGCATGGTGACACATTTATTTTTTTTAACATATTCATCCTTGGCAACCCTATGGAATCAAGAGGTGGCCATTAGTCCTGATTAACTCACCAGTAGCCTACTAATATAAAGTACAAGAAGGCTGCTAGTCCTACAGATTCAGAGGCACCCCTATGCTGTGAATAACTTTGGGAAAGGATATTTTCAGTGTGTACAGCCCCGTCTACCGCCGGGAACAAAACCCCCAAAGTTCTTCCACCTGCTGAAGCTTTCCTGTAGATGTACTTGGAACTCCAACTCCCATCAGCCACAGCCAAATGGACAGGGACGATGGGAGTTGTAGTCTAGCAGCACCTGAAAGGCTGCTGGTGGTCCGTCCCCCATCCCTTCACAAGCCTTGTTCTCCATTAAATCTGTCACCCCTTTTTAATTGGCAGATTACCCCTTTATTTACAGTACATTTATGGGTATTTGTGGCTTGTCTCCCCAGGTTCGTTCTGCAGTCCGGAAGAGATGGCACCGGTGGCAGGACAAGCACTCCATCCGAGCCAGGGTCGCCAGGGCCATGTCCATCCCCACCTCCCCAACGCGCGTCAGCTTCCATAGCATCAAGCAGTCGACGGCTCTCTGAGGCTGCTGCTCTGAACCGTGGGGCCAATACCTTTTGCTGAAGTTGTGGGACAGGACAGGACATGACTTGCCAACTGCAAAAGACAGGATTTTTGTTGCCTCCCCCTCCGGAGTTCCGGCTCAGAAAAGTCCCCGGAGATTGTCGCCTGCATTCTGTTGGCTGAAGCCTCATGTTCTACGTAGCTAGAATTGCAAGTCTCGGGAGGTTCTGGTGGCTCTTAAGCGACAGGAATTCGGAGGCAACAGCCCCAACATCCCGTTCTTCGAAGGTGTGGCTTACTTCACTTTCCCATGCTGTCTGGAGCTCTTTGGTCAATTCGCTAACAGATCGGGGAAAGGGTTATGAAATCACACAAGTGCTGTGGAAAGAGCAGAGGGGTGGGTGGTTCACTTCCAACTAAAAAACAAACAAAACCCTCCACTGGAGTTGATAGATAAGCAAAACCAAAGGAAGAGGTTCTTTTTAGGAACTCCCTAGCTACAAGATGCCGAGTTGGCCACTGACATATTTTACAGGATCTGAATGGTTCAGGAAGGATACATATGTGGCTAATAGCCAAAAAAGAGCCAAAAGCACAAACTCTGAATTCAGGGCTGCCGACTACCTGATCCTGGGGATTGAAAAGAGCAGGTGGACATCCCCATCACACCTGCTTGTCACCTTCCTTCGGACATCTCTTTTAACCATTTGTGAGAATGCTGAGCGGGAGCCAACAGTGCCATTCCAGTGTTCTTCCTCATTCCAGCTGCTGCAGCAGCCGCCAAAACAGGAGCTGATGCCTTGTAAATCCTCTGACCTCAGCAAGGCAACCAACCCAGTATTTCCATAGTCTGCTGAATAGTTGTTTTGGTTTGCACCAAACTTATGCCCATGGGAAGCCCCCTTGAGCCCCAAAGTGGAATGAGGGTATTCATGCATTTGTTTTGATATCTCTGAATAAAGACCACCACCATCCCAGTCCCTACTTGCACTTTTCTATTTTTTAAGAATTTTATGTTGGAGAATTGCTCTGAGTCAGGCCCTTTCTCCAACCCAAGGGAACCGAGCAAGGCCTCTGCATATTCTGTAATAAGCACCACACACACGTGTATATGAAACAGCACTGGACACAAAATCCAGCAGCCTGAAAATCTCAGCTTTTTGTTAGTTTTGAGTTTTAAAAGCAAGCTTCTAGCCCTTATACATGTCGAGATAGATCTGAAAATAAATGAGCATGATATACGAACCAGGTGAGATCTCAGAAGCCAGGGAGCCTGAGAAGAATTCCTGTGCTGAGGAGGAAATGCTTTGTACGCCTTTCCCACGATTAACAAAATATAGGCCAATTTGTATAGCTCATACAGGTCACGGCGCCTGAGAATTCAGGTTGTTGCAAAATTTGGGTTTACTTGATGTTGGAATCTTATTTTGAACACAACATATGGTCTCATGCCAAGTTCCACATTGGAGAGACAATGGATTCATCACAAGCATTTCAGTTGAGGCTCACTGGTCAAACCCTAGATCTACTCATGCCTTTTGTGGGATGTATTTGCTAGGGTGGTTTATCTTGGTGACTGTACTAAGTACCCTTACCAGTGAAGTGCCCAAATCAGCCTTTAGAAATAGTCTAGTTATTTGTTAGTAACTTGGAAGGGAGGAGTATGTGCAAATGAAGCCTTGGTGCTATCAGGAATTGATACTGAATCCCTGCATCAATGGTCCATTACCTATCTAGACTCTTCTAGGTGGCTTGCAAGAATACCCACTCTGTATCACCCAACTCTATTAAGTTTAAAACAGGCCTGCGTAACGTACGACTCACCAAGCCTAAATTGCAACCTACCAGCAAATCACTAAACTGTTTTTGGTGCCTGTGATTGCAAAACCAGCTTGGATCCTAACTTAAGTCATGTTTTAGTCGCACTGAAATCAATGGACCCAAGCAGGGCCTTGGGTTTCTCCTCCTCCCCTCCCCCTTCAGGTTCTTTCACCATGTCACTAATGAACTAGGTTCAGCTTGGTAGCCACAAGTTGTTTGGACCTGGAATGTTTCTATGACTTTATCAAACCATTCAAGTACTATCCCAACTGAATGTAAAACTCCTTTGGCAATACCTATGGGCTAACAGCCTTGCAGCAGCAAAGCTTTGTGTGAATATGTTAAGGAGGGCCGTGAAGAATGACCCACATCCAGTATCTTAAAAAGAATCATCGTTCCTGTACATACACACAGTTCCAACTGTTGGAGGTCTTCTCCCTCTCCATAGCTAAAAATGCTTTCCCTCCCCAAGAACCCTGCAAAGCCTAGCTTGATGAGCACCACATTTTTGCCATATCTGACAGTTCACACTAAAATGCAAATATGTCTGTCAATGCTCTGTCACAGCATTTCCCCACTTTTGTAGACCAGTTAAAGGACAGGAGAGAGAATTGAGCCAATCAGAATGGCTTTAGCTAATTGGTGCAGACCTACTCAGAAACTCCTATTTGGATCCACTGGGGATTACTCCCTGATAAGTGGGGTTACGGTTTGAGGCCTAACCTTTTAAACTCTTCCAAAACAATGGAATCCAAGGTACGTGAACAGAACCCAAATTTTCACTTTTTATCAAGCTAGCAATGCCATTCTTGCAGCTGTGCTTAGGACCACTTGTTTCCCTATTCGTGTTTTTAAAACACACATAGGTCATAGTCATAAAGTGGCAGAAGATGTGCATTACAGCTGCAACTGTAATGACAACTTTGACCCCCCCCCCAAAAAAAGAATGAAAATTGCACAAATTCAAAAAGTGACAGATTTTCCCACATCCAGACACTTGTCAAATGGAGGCAAATGGCCTTGAACCTAGCAAAACCCGGGTTCTGAGGATCTGTCCTCACCAAACCCGAAATACTTGTACAAAATTCACATTTAAGTCTTGAGAGGTGCAAAATATCTTCTTTGGGGGAAGGGAGTTGCAAAATACTCTATTGGATTCATTTACATCTACAGTTTTGGATTCATCGTTTTTCAGTGTTGGTTAAAGACACTCCATGCTAAGATTTGATAAAACAAAGTTCTACTGTATTAGTCCTAAATCAGTTATTATTAACCCCTCCCTACTCTAGAGCCCTCTGATCCCACCCCTAGCCATGAAACACCAGTCCAAAAGGTACCAGGAATGTACAAGCAACTGGAGAAGTAACACTGGTCTGGTAAACTACCATAGAGCTGGAAACAGTCCTAGAGAGTGGTACAGGCCACGTGGGGTTGAGCCCAACTCATCAGCGACTTTACCATTCTCACTAGAGCTGGAAAACATATGAGGCTGTAAAAACCAGACTCCCCACCCACCCCCAACTCCGCCATTGTTCTAGTCCACAATTCTGATCAAAGCACATGCCTCCTGCTTCTCCTCCTCCGTCAGCCTGCTTTCTCGGGAGCTAATGGTAAAGGAAGCACTATAGCCCCTTTTGAAGGCACCAGCCGTTTTGTCCCATATTCAACAAGCAGCAACCGAGTTCAAATCCTGACACAACTCAATGGACCATTTCTCTGCTTCTGAACTGCTCTGAAGAATCAGTGAACATCCTCCTTGCTTTTTGGCTTGTTTCTTGCACTGTGGTCCCAGATCTTCCAGGGCTTGGGCCTTGCCATGAAACATCTTTGCAGGCAGAAGAGAGAAGCATGAGCTGTGTTGGGTCCCACAAGCTGCACACACAACCCACTTCCCAGATTATGCCACAGTCAGCGGGTTTTTTTCTGTGAGAGGGACTCAACAGCATGGCCAAGAGTGCCATCTTGTCTCAGGAACTGGGGCCAAGCACTTGGGAGAAGCCTTGTTGAGCTTTTCTTCCCGCAAAAGGAAACAAAGGCAGTCTGGTCAAGAGAGACAGTCAGCCAAGAAGACCGAGGGTTATAGTGTCAGGAGGAGCCTTAATGACATTTACAAAATTATAGGGGTGGGGTGGGGTGGCGGGGAGGATAGGTGACCATGTGCTTGGATGATGTCAGGAGAGCAAGTATCCGTGCATGTTTGTCTCAGAAGTGCAGGCCGGTGATCCTTCTGTGTCTCACAAGCAACAATGACGGCTTGCAATGGTTAGCTGCGATCAACCTGGGGTACTTCCCTCCCCAAATCCACAAAGGTAGCCTACCTAACCCCTCTCCCACAGACTTTAAATAATGTGCCCAACAGGGTCACACTGATTGGTGCTAAAGAGCCCAGTCAAAAGTCCAGGGAACGCAGCTGACATCTCATCCAAGGTCTTGGCATGCCCACCTTACTCCCTCCATCTCACCCACAGAATCGGGGCCCTACGCAGAACCTAGCAGGCTCCAAGGAGGGGGGGGGAAGCAAAAGAAAACCACCAGGCTTCCTAGCAAACAAGGGTCCAAAAATACGAGCTACTGCCTGCTGCCTCCCCTGCTCCTTTGGAAACTGGTCTGCCCCTACTGCATCTACCCAGAGCTGGGCCTCTGAGGTTCAACCGAGGAGCCTGCTGGTCGCGAGGGAGTGACAAAGGGCAGGGATACAGGAAAGCTACAGCAAAATCAAAGAGAACTGGAACAGAAGGGGAGGCGGGCGGAGGAGGTCACGGCCCAGGGAAGGCCCAGCGAAGCAGCACCCACAGGACTTCGGCCTGCTGAAAAGACAGGCTCGGATGCTGGTGGGCGTGGGCCCGCAGCATGTGTGTTGGAGCAGGGGCGTGACTCCAGGGCATCGGGCGCCCCTTCGTGTTCAAGAAGGGGTGTGGTATCTGCTGCGGAGGGGGCCAGCAGACGGGCACTCTGGTGACGAGAGGCAGTGGTTGCGGCAGGCACGCTGCCGTGAGTGCGCTGGTGGCGTTTGAGGTGCGCCCGGCGAGCAAAGCGCTTCCCGCAGGCTGTGCAGGGGTAGGGGCGCTCCCCGGTGTGAGCACGCTGGTGGATGAGGAGCTCGGAGCGCTGCAGGAAGCGCTTGGCACAGACCGAGCAGGCGTGGGGGCGCTCCCCGCGGTGCATGCGCCTGTGCTTGCTGAGGTTCGAGCTGACACTGAAGCGGCGGCCGCACTCCGTGCACACGTAGGGCTGCTCCCCGGAATGTGAGCGCACATGGATGGTGAGGTCGGAGCGCTGCAGGAAGCGCTTGCCGCACTCTCCGCAGCCATAAGGCCGCTCCCCCGAGTGCAGCCGCCGGTGCTTGCTGAGCGCCGAGCGCTGAGTGAACCGCCTCCCACATTCGCCGCAGGAATAGGGCCGGTCGGGTTCCGGGGGAGGGGACGGGGGTGGAGGTGGCGTGGCCAGCCCCCCACCACACTCCACGCAGCGGCGCGACCGCCGGTGGCGCTCCAGGTGGCAGCCCCAGCGGAAACGGCGCCCGCAGTCACGGCACTGGTGAGGCTTTTCCACTGCGTGGCGCTGCTGGTGCCGCTCTAAGTTGGCGAGGATTCGGAACCGCTTGCCACACTCCTCGCAGCCGTGGGGTTTCCGGGGCTGGGCTGAAACAGAGTTCCCGCCTGGCAGCTGGGTAGTTGCTGCCCCTACAGAGTTCAGAGGCAAGGCAAGAGAAGAGGCGGAGGCAGAATCCAGGACAGGAGCCAAGGCGGAATTTGGAGGTGAGCTGGAGCTCTGTGGCGGGACGACAATGGTCCTCCTGCATGGCCCGCAGCGGTGGGGTTTCTCTCCTGCAGGCGGGCGCCGGCGTCTCTGGGTGAAGCGTGGTTTCTGCCACGCCGAGAAGAACTGGGCTCTTTCGCCAAAAGGCGGCCAGAGTCTCGCAGCATCCTGGGAGTCCCGGCTCATACTGTGGAGTGGGCTGCAGCCAACGCTCTCCCGGGGCTCAAGGCCTGCCCCCCATCTCGTTCCCAGAGGGCTCTGCTGGTGGACAAGGCTGTTCTTACACCCTCTGGCGTCCCCATGAAAAATCTTCCCTGAAATGGGTTGCTTTTGGCCTGCCACCAGCCCTGGGCACAGGAGGGGCACCTGCAGCTCATTCGCAACTGGCTTTCTAGACAAGATGGTGGGTGCTTCCAACGTTCCAGCGTGTGAGGCCTCTGAGTTGTTCTGCCCACCTGCTTCATCACCTGCTGAGACAGAAAGGTGGATAAATTTCTGCACCTTGGGGCGGGGGGAGAACACAATAATGTCTACAAGGGGGAGCTGAACTCACTCTTCCATATTCCTGAGAAGGTGCTCGTGGTCAGTTTACAGAGTGTGCTGCGTCAGAGGCTCTGCAGCAGAGTGGCTCTGCAGCAGAGTGGATGCTCTGCATGTAAAAGGGCCCATGTAAAAGCCCTGCATCAAAATATCATGGGTAATAAAGATGTCCAGCAGAGACCCTGAAAACCTGGCACCAACAAAAGACAGGCTGGACCAGGGGTAGGGAACCCTTTTCACCCTGATGGCCATTTTCCCTTCTAGGGAAGCCTACAGGGGCCAGTTGACAGTGGTTGTCTGGGCCAGAGAAAAACGAGACAGAGCAACAAACACTGATTTTACACTTACTTGTACAGCAAGTAAGTACCTCTGTACCCTGGCTTCCGACACTTGAGATGCCTGTTTTTAGGACCTACATTACTTCTGGGAAGGTAAGAGTTTTGAACAGTTTTTAATATTGTATTTCAATTGTAATCTGCCCTGGAACCTTAGGGTGAAAGGCAGGTGATAAATTTTAGTAATAATAGCCTTCTTTCCACACACATTACACCCTGCTCTATCCTTCGTTATTAGAGTTCAAGGATACTTTCTAGCCAGGCAAACACTTCTCACGGAGGGTGAAAAGCAGGGCTGGTGACGTGTGGGGGCATCCCAGGGGGAAGAGGGGTGGGGTCTGAGGAGAGTCCTTTGGGCCAGATAGGTCTGTAGGGCTGCATTTGTTCCCATGGCCTGAGGTTCCCCATCCTAGCAGAGATGTGGGTTAAATGGTTTGGCTTGGTATAAGACAGCTCCTTAGGAATGTGTGGAGGCAGTTGGTACATTGGACTCACATCATTTAGACCCCATAAGTTAAAACCAGCCCTTTAAACTGCATTTAACATTAACTGCAACTTTCGCATGGGTGTCCATACCCCTCAGGGCCCAAAGCGCTATCAATAAAGGCATTTTTCCTCCTTCTCCCCACACTGCAGGAGAAGACAGGCATTAGTGATATTTTTGTTCTGAATTATTGTTGGGATTCTGTTTGTTTGCTTAAAAACAAACCAAATCAAAATTTGACCCCAAGGTAGGTTAAAAGTAAACACATTTGCAGTAAATTTGGTGAATCTGAATATATCTGGAAATTTTCCACTACAGTTGTACCTTGGTTTTCAAACAGCTTAGTTCTTGAATGTTCTGGCTCCCAAATGCCACAAACCCAGAAGTGACTGTTCCGGTTTGCGAACTATTTTTGGAAGCCGAACATCTGACGGGCTTCCATGGCTTCCAATTGGCTGCATGGGCTTCCTGCAGCCAATCAGAAGCCGTCCTTTGGTTTCCGAATGTTTTGGAAGTCGAATGGACTTTCCAGAATGGATTCCATTCAACTTCCAAGGTACGACTAAGTTTTATTTGGGGGCCGAGATGCTATGCAGAAAAGAAGGGTTTAGGTGGCAGGGAGCGGAAGGATGGGTGTCCAAGGAGAAAGGCTAAGCCAGAAAAAGCTCACACTGTACACGATGGCAGAGGGTTTCGAGCAATTAGTAGGAAGGCAGAGAGAAAGAGAAGAAGCCTGAAGACTATGTAAGCCAGGGAGGCCAAGATGACTGGAGGGGTCAGGAGGGTGGCCCTGAATATCACATTGTGGTTTGAAATAAAAGCAGGCAAATCCTTGACCGCAGATCTTAAAAACAGTTAAACATGGTAGTGTCTGATTGCTGCAATGCTCAATCCTGCCTGCCACACCTTTTCAGCTGCCCAAAGCAAGGTGGCCAGGCCTCAGAGCTCCACTTGCCCCAGCTGATGCCCTTACCTCCAAGGCGGGGGCTACGGGTCACCCTTTTGCGCCGCCTGACTCTTCCCTGCTGCTCCTGCTCCTTCACCAGCTCCCTCAACATCTTCTCCACTTGTGCCTTGCCAACAGTCTGCAGGATCACCCCGAGCTGCCTCCGGAAGTCCGGCAGGATCCCTTCTTCACTCGAGCCGGCTGTAGCTGCTGCTGCCGCTGCTGCTGCCGCCTGCCCCTGCAGAGGTGCCAATTGCCCCTGCTCAGGTTCCATTTCTAGCCCTGGGAAGAGGGAGAGAAACAAAGTGAAAGGAATGCCAGACTCCACTGTGAACGGAGGGCCCTAGGAGCCCTGTTGCCTATTCTAGGCGTGAGCTAATTTACACGGGGGCAAGGCCTGCGAAACACTGCAGGAGGATTGTGCCCTTGGGACAAATGGAGCGAGTTAAGACAAGACGGCTGTCTTTGTCTGCTCCAGGATTGCTGCGATGGGACAGGCTGTTGGGTCGTCATCCTGGAGACCCAGAGCCGTTCGTGGCAGAGAGGAGACACAGCCAATCAAGAGAGAGTGAGGATGGTAAAGGGAGAATTTGATGGTTTAGCCAAGCAGCTCAGAGGCTCTGCTCTCGCTTGGGGGTGGGGAGGTTACAAAAGGAACAGCAGACTTTGCTGTGAGTGCTTGTCGCCACTTGAGTCAGAGTACCCGACAGTTTGTAAATGAGGTTCCATCCTTTCTGCAGTCAGTGTTAGAAACTCAAATAAATAAACTCAAATAAACCAAGGTTACAGTCGCCAAAATGGAATGTCTAGTTGTCATTTTGGGGCAAGACGGCTCTAAAGTCTTATTTTTCCAAAGGATTGACTGGCTGTGATTGATTATCACTTAAACATCTGGCTAGTTCAGATGACAACCTTGAGCTAGATTACGAACTTTGAGAACTTAAAAGAAGGAAAGTCCACATACATTCCTGTCCCTACCTCTTTTTCTTAACGGTGACATGGACCATTCATAACATAAGAATATTCTTCACAACTGTGAGCAGGGCGGTGGGAGTGGGGTAAGTGAAGATAAGCTAAAGCGGTTAACTGTAATGTTGGTCACTGCTCCTGCTCAGGCGGCACAGAAAAAGCATTTTGGTTCCTGAAATTCATTCTGACTGTGCAGATAAAATATAACAGGATGGGGTACTAGTGTGTGAAAACAGTCCAGATCCAATGATCCCCAGGCACGCACCTCTAGATGGTGGAGATGTCAGGCACCATCCTGGCACCCAGCATCTTCACTTGGCCGCTAGCCTGGCTAATATCAAACACTGTCTACAACTATTGACAAATTGAAATATTTAGGACCATGATCGGAAGAAATTCATACAGCAGAACACAGGTGGGGAACACCAGGGCCCTTCAGCTCCAGCTGGGCCTTCAGGAATTTCCTCAGGCCACACTACCTCTTCCCAGGCTGCACACCACACCGACCCTCTTTCATGTCCTCTTTGGAAGCTTTTGCCTGGCTGGAATGTGTCCTTGACCTTTAATAACAACTCTTGTTTGCCTGGATGGAGAGATGGGTGTGGGGTGTGCGTGTATAAACTCCTGATTTCTGCATCGCCTGCTGCACACAAAGGTAAGAGTCATGTCTGCCGCTCTGTCCGCTTCTGCCTGGCCCCCACCCACTACCGGCATGTGGCCCTCAGAAGGTTGTGACCATAAGTTTCTGCTGCCCTGCAACGTGGGAGCCAATTCTAGTTTCCTTTTCAGGGCAGTTTGAGAAGGGAAGGCTTACAGCTCACAAGGGAGAAATGAGTTCCACTCTTTTAGGTAGTTGAACAGAGGAAGGATTTGTAGCCCACTCTGTCACCACACACAATTTCTTAAAATCCTCTCAAATAAAGGACTTACCAGGAGCCAAACCTCGGCGCCCTCGGGTCTCTGTGAAGGCAGTTATCCGGGGCCAGCTAATGGCAATTTCTTCCGCTAAGAGGAGAGGAGCAGAAAACAGGTTGATAAGCCAAACAAGATACTTCTGGAGGATAAAATGTTTGGCTAGGCAGTGGTCTTTGGATGCTATATAGCAGGGTTTCCCAAACTTGGGTCTCCGGCTATTTTGAAACTACAATTCCTATCATCCCTGACCACTGGTCCTGCTAGCTAGGGATAATGGGAGTTGTAGTCCAAAAACAGCTGGAGACTCAAGTTTGGGAAACCCTGCTATATAGGGGAGAATGTATTGACGTGTATATGGCCTTAAAAATCAGCAGCTCTTTCCCACTGCAAAAAATGCATATAAACCAACGTGCGGTCCCCACTATTTTGTTGGCGTTAATCTGTCTTGGGAGACAAGGGAAGAGGGCGCCACTGGAGGTAAAGTCAGTGATTGAGGCAAACTGGCATCATGACACAATTTCCATGTGATCACTTGAGATGCCACAGGGCTATTTTTAGTTCTGGGTAGATAAGGTTCGAGTTCAAGTCCGGCGGCACAGACATTTTAAGCAGTGGGATCCCTTACCCAGCGAGATCACTGTTTCATAGCTCTCCTGCATCTCGGCACACACGGGTACTCTCTCGCCAGAAATGCCTGGAGTCCTTCTTCTTTCTCTTGGCAAAGGAGGCTCCCGACAAACACCTAAATAAAAAAAAGAACTGAAGGTGTTTGTGCCACGTCACGTTGTAGAAACCGTTCTACGGCAACCCAGTGTTTTTGATAATCATATCCATGTAGCAATGGGGTGACATTGGAGGGAGCAGGTGGGGCAGAAAGAGAAAATGATGTTGTGAGAGGGGCAAACTGTCGTATTATGAGATGGGGACGGGTCTGATGAAGTGGCTTGGGCCTTGCAAAACTTTGGGATTGCATCCTTCTGTACGTTATCTGGGATATGCTGGAAGGGCCCTATTGTGGGTGCTTTCCTCTAGGGAGGTGAATTCTATGGCTGCTTGGTGCCAGGCTTTCTCAAAAGAGGAGTCATAATTATGGAATAGCATTCCCAGGGAGGCCCACCAAGAAGAAACTCCAATGTTAATTGAACTCAAGAGTAGACCCGTTGAAATGAATGGGCACCACTTAGCAATCTATTCTAAATAAAAAAATTCCTTCCAGTAGCACCTTAAAGACCAACTAAGTTAGTTCTTGGTATGAGCTTTCGTGTGCATGCACACTTCTTCTTTTATTTTGACTATGGCAGACCAACACGGCTACCTATCTGTAACTCAATCTATTCTAAGTATGACTAACACTGGATTCAGCCATGTCTTATTTCTGTCCCCAGGTTTAAGGCCTGTTTATTCATTTGAACAATTATATTTTTAATTTTGTTGGACTGGCAGAGCATATTTGCACAGCGTTTCTAAGCTACTCTGTGGCTTTTAGGTTTTTCTTTTTATAATCACTATACCATTTAAATGGCCCCTGAAGAGCTTTCAGAGCACTTCATTAACCTCTTGGTAATCCACATAACAATCCGGTAATATAAGATCAGCTTCGTTATCCCCATGTTGCAGATGGGCTGAGGGAAGGACTGAGGCTGAGAGGTAACAGCTTGTTTATGGGGATCCACTGAGCTGGTGGACAAGGGTAGAGATATAAATTCAAATAAATGACTGCTCAGCATGGGAAACTGGTGACCTTTACTGAGGTGTGTACACCATACAATACACCAAGAGATTTTAAAATGGGAATGGAACTGAACCAACTAATCAACAAGCTATTATTATACAACTTGTATTGTGGCATCCTTGAGGAAGGAATGGGAAGAGCATGTTACACTTTGTGATGTGATTACACATTTGACACACCCACATGTGGTTAGATGCTCTTTGTTATATACACAGGGCACTATCTCACTGTACAGCAGTCAAACACTACAAAAGTCTGTGTTGTCTCTGGCTGCACCAGACTGTAAGGTAGCTGAACCATGAACATGTCCATATATCGCTACAGATTATTAGTCCTTAGAAAATCAAACCAAGGGAACGTTGAAATAAGACACAAAGTAATTGCAGGGAATAAGTTGGTTACCTAAGACTTGTTCTCCATTGTTTACACTTGTAAAAAAAATGCCTGTAAAGAAACCTGGGCCACTTTGAACATTATATCCAACCAGGTTTTGTTTACATAATTCCACAATTAATGGACTAAATCATGTCAATTAATTTTTATGGGTCTGCTCTGAGTATGACTAAAACAGGATACAACCCTGTGGTTTTTAGGTATATACCTTAAAAAACACACACCCTCAAGTATACATCTAAAAATCGAAAGTGTGAATGTGATGAACAACTATTTAAAAACACACACATCACACCTTGTTGTTGAAAAGCTTGGACTGGCCACAGCTCCCTACGGGGGAGGGGGTTGGAAACCTGGATTTCTGTGTAATGCACAAAACAGCTCTTCATTTCTCTGTACTGTTAGTACTTTGTGTCCCCAAAACTGTTTGTTTAGTTATATTTTTTAGATCATGGTTCAAAATCCCCTCCAGTCCAGTTGGCTTGTCTGGTGGTGAAAAAACACATGCACGTACAAAGGACAAAATATGAGCAAATGCCAGAGGGGCAGCGGAGTTTGTTGTGGCAAATATAAATCCTGTTGCATCCTAAAGGCAAAACAATTATATTACGGTAACACAAGCTTTCGTGGATTATAAACCACTTACTCGACTGCATGGAGCGTTATCCCAAAGGGCCCAAGCTAGTGTTAAGTATCTTCCAACTCTCTACGGATACTTAAAAAATAATTTTTAAAATGCAGCGTGGAAACAAAACTACCTCACTATGAGAAGAAGTCCATGCAAAAAGCTGTGGGGGTGTTACGGAGGAATCGGGGCAATTCCTGGGGGCGCGGTGGGAGCCGGAGAGAGGGAAAGAAGCCGTAAATTATGGGGAGGGACGTACTTTGTTGGGAGGTAGCATCTTTTGAAAATTGAGTAAGGGGGACATGGGCAAATGGGTGAAAAGGTTACAAAAGGCAATCGCAATGAACTGGGCCCTCCTTGCCACCCTTCAAGCTGACTCTTACCCACATTGCATGAAACATCGCCCCCCGCCCTTCTAAGTACAGGATCTTCGTGCAATGTCTTAAGTCCAGGCAGCAAAGGGGGAAACGGCTGCATCGAAATGCTGTTACCACCCCGCACCCTCCACCTCGGGGTCCATCTATGTCCTGCACAGCCTCCATTGTTTCCTCCTTGTGAATCGGACCTTGCAAAGGCGGCGACGGGAGGGTGGGGGCAGAGGAGATCGAAAAGGCCGGGTTGGTCTTTTGCACCCCACCCCCGATCATTTACCTGCACCTAGCCAGGGACTGCAACGTGCGGCCTGCCTGAGAATGGTGAAGGCCGATTACAGAGAAATCCTCGCCCCCTTGCAGGGAGCTGGGATGAGGGGGGGGGTCTTAGGGGAAGCAGCTGCAAGCTGCAAAATCCAGGAAGCTCAATTCCACATCCTGGCTAGAGAAAAGAATAAAGAGAGAAAGACCTCCCCTTTCTCCTTCGGCAGCTAAGCAGGCCCTCTTGTGGCTGATGGGGTCTCTCTCCTGCATAAGGGACTCGGTGGCCGGCGCTCTCTCTTCCTGCTTCTCAAAGTTTCTGCCCTTCTTTTGGAAACTGGTGGGTTAAGGATTCTACCAAGTCATTTTGTGTTCCACATACTGTATAGATCAGACTCAATGCAACATGTGGATCCGAGTGATCAGGAGCCGTGCTGTAGCCGCTTAATCCTTCTACTTCGTAAAAAAAACAAATATATTCTCCACAAAAACAAACCCAGTACAGTATTGATCAAACCCTATTTAGGCCGTACACACGTGCTGTTGTTTTAAGACATACAATGGCTCGAATTTAACATATAAAGTATGAAAGTATACGAAATATTATTGTTAAAGGACAGTCCCCCATCTTTGGTAGGAATTTCTCATTATTCTGTTCCCAAGTTTATCAAGAAATATCCAAAATAGTTAACTTACTGGATAGCTTATCAGCTGGTTAGGAGCATGGTGCTGACAACGCCAAGGCTGCAGGTTCAATCCCCATATGGGGCAGCTGCATAGTCCCACATTGCAGGGGGTTGGACTAGATGATCCTCAGGGTCCCGTCCAACTCTACGATGCTATGATTCTACTTGTTCACCTTTCTCCACAACTGTCATCACTGAATATGCGGACTGATATCACAAAAGCTTGGCACTCTAAAGAACCTTTGACATCCATGCTAGCTGCTGCTGGGATTTCAACAGCCCAGCAATGGAAAACTTTTTTTTTGGGGGGGGGGGAATCTACATTTCTCTTTGTGGTATAAGAACCTATGGACTTTGGCTATTGTGGGGGAAAAATAACACACCAATTGCAGGTCTCCAGAGGGATTGGAGACCCAGAATGCTTCTACGTCATCTGACAGGGTTTTATTTCTTATGCTTTTAACATAGATGGCCAACGTGCACCATCTACACCAGCTCAGGAAAAATGGATGACTTGGTTTATATTAGTGTGTTACTACTCCGGGCCTCTTTTTTTACACATGTTATGGTGTCATACTCTGATATTGTACTTTTACGTTGTCAGTAATGGTCATTATGCTTCAATAAAACTTTATTTATTTTTTTAAAAAGGCTATTGTTAATAGGACAGGGGTACCAGGGTACAGTGGCAGAGCAGGAGGGGCGGGTAGCATTGCATACCTGTCTTCCCAACGTGGAGGCAACCGGCCAGGGATGGTCATGAGACAGTGATGACTCCTCACTTTCAGTTTCTATGGAGTCTCATAGACACCTGGCAGCTTCAGCTCAAAACCTCCTGAAGGAATGAAAATACGAATACTGTACGTACTGACTTTGAGCCAACGTCACCATCACATTAGGCCGCTGCTGAAGGAATTGCACTGCCTGCCAATGACCTACTAGGCTAGGTTCAAGATGCCGGTATTGGTGTACAAAACCCTATACAGCCTACCAGGATACCTAAAAGATTGTCTCATCCTACACATACCACTGAGTTCCACATACCACATACCTACACATATCACTGAGTTCTGTAGGAGTGGGCACAGTGCAGGTACTATCCTGTCAGGGGCTCCATTCCACATATCAGACAGAACCTACCCTATTGGCTTTTCAATGCCTGCTAAATATGTGGTTTTGCATGCAATTGCTGTGTGTGTGTGTGTGTGTGTGTGTGTGTGTGTGTGTGTGTGGATTTTAAAAAATGTTTTATATATGTCATTATAATGCCAGTTGCTTTGAGGTCCCTCACAAGAAGTGATTCATAATGATATAAATAATAATAGCCAACCTAAAGGGTCTGTAATGTAGGCGGCAGAAACATGGAACACATGTGGGGGTAAATAGAGTCAAAAATAATTTTGGAAAGGGAAATTATTTGGACAGGTCAGGGAGGAAAATTAATGGTTTGAGGATGAAATTGATTGAAAGGAACATGATGAGGTTTGTGTGTTTTTTAATGTAGTGAGGCTGTTCCCACCTCTTCCTTGTACTCTGTTCATGACTTTGGGCAAGTAACTTCTCTCCATCTAGTCCAGTACTCTTGTGTACATCTGGCCAGCCTTCCTGTTACTTGCGCTCTGCCATCTGGTAGGTATTCAGATATACAAATATTCCTGAAGGGTGTGGCAAAGGGATCCCAATCCACCACTCCCAGTAAAGCCACAATGTGTGGCAATGTCATAAACTTTATTGACCAGCATCCGGGATGCAGGAATTTGTGAAAGAGAAAGATAGATGTGTGACGCTGTCAACCAGTCACTCTAGCAATGCCTTATCCTGAGCCTTTGACAATGAGAGAAAAGAATGAGCTGTGCTTGGTGTCTCAGCACGCCCCCATAAGTGAAGGGAGAGACTGCAAGGACTGCGATCATATCCAGAAGAACTCGGTGTGTGCAGGAGCAGCTTATTCAGCTGCCTGTATCTGAGCTGTGACCCCACAAGGCCAAAGTGCTCAGGAGTTTATGGCCAGCAGTGGTTGAAGCAGAGTGCCTGGCATTTGCCAACAGAGAGCTTCCCTACCTGTGAGGGTGAATGCTTCCCCTCTGTGTAAGAGACACTGCTCCATGCTGTTGGAGGAAAAGAGTGTTACAGCAATACCGTTCTGACAAGACAATCACATAAGGCAAAGGTGGTCTGGGAGGTAGGGTTGACATTTACAGGCAGCTTGCAAGCTTCGGCTCAGCAAGAGCTGACTGCAAATTAGAGCATAGACACTTAGGGTGGGTGGGCATCCTGCCACTACCCTCTCCCAATTAACCTCCATCTCCAGGGCCCATCCAACATTATATCACCCTAAGTTTCAGGTTTGGGGCCTGAAATCTTAAAGAGTTTGGGGTAATCCTGACCTGGCAACCCTAATTAAAATTGCTATTGATATAAACATACATATTATATATAGGCCCAGGCCACTTTGAGTGGGGATTTGAACCTTGGTCTTCTATTCCAGCTCCTAGCCCAACACTCTGACCATATACTACACTGGCTCACAGGGTCGTCTGGGTCCTCCGGCCATCTGGGTTGAGGGAGAGAGCAATGAGGGAAAGGGCCTGCTGGTGGCATGGTCTCTTCAAAGGTACTTGCCTGACATCTGCTTTGGCCTTCCCAGACAAAAATAAATGAGTACATGCCACAAAACGACAGGATAATAATATCCATTCTCAAAACTGAAATGGCCATGTAGAATGTGAAAGGCCTACAGTTTCTGTTAGATGCTATTTACCTGTTTTCCAACACCTTATTCAATAAATAATGAAAAGAAACGTGATGAAACACCGGTAGTGGCAATGAGAACCCTATTGGATGCCTTTCTCGTTTTGCCTCATTGGCACGTTGGCACAGGTGAACAGGTGGGCCCTCCGTTAATATGCCAGGTTGTTTATTTATTAAAAATATAGACTGACTATTTATGAAAACATCTCAAGGCGGTTTACAGTAAAATCCATTAAAAATACCAAACAAAAAACACACCAGCAGCCTTAACAGCCAGTACGTTTAACTGCATTACACCAAAGGCTGGCCTCAGTGGTCAGCAAAGGCCTCAGTAAACTGGTAGGTTTTCAACATGCATAGAAACCACATCCTAGTTGGCACATCATGCCTCACACACTACCGTGGGCACCAAAACAGAAAAGGCCCTCTATCCGACTGATCCCATGAGATGAGCTTTCACAGGCTCCTCATGACCTTAGTAACCAGGCAGGTCTGCATGGGAGGTTAAAAAGCAAGTCCCATTTCTGCCACTGGGAATTTCCCAGTGAAGCCAGATGAGAAAACTGCCTGGGGTGGCTCAGGCTTAGCCAACCAATATCTTACTGTCGAAGGGATTGAGTATTTGTTTTTATTTTACCTCACACTAATTTGATGTGTGGCAGGGTAACTAAATGGTAGGCTGTGTTTAGGTGCATTCTCATGTGTTTAATGTTTGAAGTTTCATTCTGTTTTTAATGTTCTGTTGAAAGCCGCCCAGAATGGCTGGGGAAAACCCTGCCAGATGGGTGGGGTAGAAATAATAAATTGTTGCTGTTGTTATTTACTTATTTATTTACTCCCCAGGAAATGTGCCAACGTTCATCTCCCTCAGGCAGTGAAGTGCGAGATTGAAAGAGTTGCTTCCGAAAATACACGATGCTCCAGGGTCGTGCGGTCAGCACACTTGGAAGGCTGAGGAGACCCCCTTCGTAGGCGCACTTTCTTGAGGGTGTGAAGCCCCTCTGGAAGCGGAGTTGGCCGGGGGGCTCCCATGTGAGAGAAAGAAGGAGAAGCGAGCCCGCCCAGCCCCGCGCGACCGTCTCTCGGGAGGCGGTTGCTCGATAGTGGCGCCTCGCGCGCAGTGGCCCGAAGGTCCCGAGAGGCGCTTCTCCCTCCCGGGCTGGGCTCTGGCGGTTGGTTGTGAGGAGGCGGTCCCGGAGGAGGAGCCGGGCAGCTCGCTGAGAGCCGCCCCGCTTCGTCAGCCAGCCAGCCAGCCAGCCAGCGCCGCTTCCCTTTTTTTCTGTGGGGCGCGCTCGGAGCGCCTGACGGCCGTTGCCTCCTCTGCCGACTTCCTCACTTCGGCTCCCCATGGCCGGCCGCGGGGGGTTTCCTCTCACGCCGCCGCCGCCGCAGCCCGGGGGTCCCCCTCCGGTTGCTTCGGCGGCGCTGTCCGCCCTTCCTCCACCGGCTCCGGGGCTTTTGCGGGGACCCAGCCCGGCCGGGGCCACCCCGTACCGGGCCATGGGGCACGCGCCTCCGTTCCAGGTAAAGCGGGGGCGGCGGGGCACGTGCTCGCGCGTGTGTTGTGTGTTGAGCTGTTGTTGCGGGTCGTTCTCGAAAGTGTCGCGGAAGGAGCGCGAGGTAGAGGAGCAAGCACGTGGGGACGTCGGGGTTTCGAGACACGTGAAGGGATCGTGGCAGTTTGTGTGTGAGAGAGAGGGGGAGGGAGGGAGCAATGCAGGTGGGGGATACACGTGAAATAGCTAACTCCCTGGAAGGGAGACGTTGCCGTTCCAGGAGTCGGTCGGATATGGGGGTTCAAGGGGGGGGCGGCTTGCGGGAGGAGAAAAGGAACGTGTGAATGGCTGGGCATGACTGAGATCGGTGAGGGCAGCAGGTAAGAAGAGTTTTTATCTAAAAGGCCTCCTGGCAGAAGCGAGTTTAGGAGCTGTGCGTGCGGCTACACGGAGAGGGTCTGGACTGTATTTGGCAGAGACGTCCCCGTGTTGGGATGGTTGCTGAGTCCGAGAAGTTGGAGCAATATCAGATAGCGTCTGCTGAGACGGAAAGGCATTTCGGGGTTGTGGGAGAGAAGCAACTGTGAAACTTCCGGCTGGAATCTGAGTTTGTACTTTTTCTTTTTCTTTTCTTTCTTCCTCTTCTCCTTTTAAACCCAACATGTTTTGGTCAGGTTTAAGTTGCCTTGTTTAATGTACTGTACTTTTAATGTGTGGTGTGCTTTTAATTTGATATATTCTAGCCAGTTACAGTGGTACCTCGGGTTACATATGCTTCAGGTTACATACGCTTCAGGTTACAGACTCCGCTAACCTAGAAGTAGTGCTTCAGGTTAAGAACTTTGTTTCAGGATAAGAACAGAAAGCGTGCTCCCGCGGCGCAGCAGCGGCAGGAGGCCCCATTAGCTAAAGTGGTGCTTCAGATTAAGAACCGTTTCAGGTTAAGAACAGACCTCTGGAACGAATTAAGTACAATGGTGCCCTGCAAGACGAATGCCTCGCAAGACGAAAAACTCGCTAGACGAAAGGGTTTTCCGGTTTTTGCGTTGCTCCGCTAGACGAATTTCCCTATGGGCTTGCTTCGCAAGACGAAAACATCTTGCGAATTTGTTCGCTTTTTTCTTAAAGCCGCTTGAAGAGGCGCAGTTGCGACGGACCGTGCTTCGCAAGACGAAAAGACTCGCGGAACGAATTAATTTTGTCTTGCGAGGCACCACTGTACTTAACCCGAGGTACTACTGTAGTTTATGATGGCTTAAGTAGTTCATTTTAAAGTGTTACGTACCCTCAAACTCTCAAAGTGGTGCTTAAAATCTAAACATAAATTGGAGGGGGGACGGGTCATTGAAGGAAACTGAGGCCTTAGGTTGACACTCAAAAGTAGGTGTCTCTGAATGGAGGTGGAGAAAGTTTGCTATGCACACTGAGGGCTTCTCAATGAAATCCTATGTATGACTCCGGGAGGGATTTAGATTTCCAGCCTGTGAAAGTCTTGTAATGGTTTTGTGCAGCTGGAGGCTTGGATTGTGTGGAGATGTAGAAAGCGTACAATCAAAATGCTGGTTTTTGTTCTCTAAGCACTAGGTGTCACAACTAGCTATGAAGGCAGAGCTTGTATCTGTTGATTGAGTTTATCAGAACTTGATGTAAAGAGCCACATGGGCTTTCTTAAGCAGGTAAGGAGAAGAGCTTATTTATTGCATTTATATCACACCCTTTCCTCCAAAAAGTACATGGTCTACACACCCCTCCATAATCTCCATAACAACCCTGTGATGTAGGTTAAGCAAGAGGCAATGACTGGCCCAAGGTCACCCAGTGAGCTTCATGACTGAGTGGGATTTGAACCCTGGTCTCTCAGGTCCTAGTCTTACGCTCTTAACCACTACACCACACTGGCTTCCTAGAGTACTTGTGCTATAGAGCAGCTATATAAATTAAGTAGGTAAATAAATATAGGGAAAGCATAATGTCACTTAGAGAAAGATCTGAAATATTTTCCTTGAAGCTTGAATTTGTACTTTTTGGCTTGTGGCTCAGTCTGGAGCAGAATTCTCAGCCGCATTCTGCTTTCCCCACCACCCAACCTTTGATTATAAAAGTCTTTATATATTAGAAGAGTTGTATTCTCAGCAGTTCTTGAAGTAAGGAGATAGTATTACAATCTTAGGTGGCAGACTGGGGAGCGGGGGAGGGAACAAGGACACGCAGCAATAATGACAAAGGCGGAGGGACTTCTGGAGGTTAAAAATATTTTGTTGGTTTAGAGAAGCACACTATGGGTACATCTTCAAGACTGACAGATGTAGATCAGTTGTCCCTTAATGCAGCTTAAAGCACTCTCCTGTGCTTCCAAATGGGATGAAAAGAGTGCCAAGAGGGATTTTGTCCCATGCTTTAAAAGCATGCTGCAAGCATAAAAGTAGGGATTTTAGTACATCAAGCCTGTACAATTTCTAAACCACTAATCTAAATGCAGCCCACCAGCAATGCATAGCGGCCCTCCAGAGATTTGCCAAAGTACCTTGTCCTACTCTGTGCTTTCAACTGCAAGAACTGGCGTGGTGTAGTGAATACCTGCCTGGCGACAGTACATGGGCATGTGGGGGGGGGGCTGCATTCAGCTTGGTGGGCCATCAGTTGTGTAGGCCTGTAATATGTGTTAGTTGTTGTTAATACAGAATCAGGAAATGGTCGTTACTGCAGATTAATTTGCCCAAAATACAAAAGTATGGTCCAGGGTGCTCCTTTTATTTTTGATGCTTTCCTTTTGGAATTGTGTTAGTCAATTCCATTTTTCAAAAGGCCAGAAAAGACGCCCAAAATCACCCAAGGGAATCAAAATAGCAGCAAATAAAGTAGGAAAACACCATATGGTTCTCTATACAATGTTTTTGCATTACAAATGTGTTGAATAAAACACTTTTTAAAGGGGGAAATTCCTTTACAAATCTTTTCAGTGCCCATGGCTAAAAGATTTCTTCCTATTTGAGATAAGTCAGTAGGACCTGTTCATAAACCACCTAAAAAGGTAAAGACTTGTCATTCAGACAGTCACAGTTTTTGAGGTCGTTTTGATCTGTGCTGTCTTATCTTAGGGGGAAAAATTTGGCTATGATACTAAAAGGAAAATACTGTCTTGTCTTCTATATCAGCACTGTGTGTGTGTTTCACACACAACTACATAACTGCTTCACAGAGCAATCCTATGCATGTTTAGACAGAATTAAGTCTTACTGATTTTGTCGGGACTTGCTACCTAGAAGGTATGCACAGGGTTGCAGCCTTAGTTTGACAGAGTCAGTGTGGGCCACAGGGTCAGTTGGGCTTGGATTAAAAGACCTTGATTTCAGTATTTGCTTCTTCCATTAATTCATTTTGCAGTCTTGGGCAACACACACACACACTGAGCCTTAGTTCCTCTTCTGCAAAATATAAATTGTAGGAGTGAGCACAATACAGTTGGTACAGAATTTAGCAAACTAAGGATGCAATATAAATTTGTAGTAGGCCAACTATTATTTGCTTCATTTTGTTTGAATTATTTTCCTATACTGTAATTACTAGTGGTATTAATAACAAAGGATCTTGTGTTACTTTAAAGACCAACACATTTGTTGTGGTGTAAGGCTAAAAGCTTTCACGTACCACAGTCTATTTCATAAGATGCATGAAATGCAGTCCTAAAGTGGCAAGCATATCTACCCATGGTTGGCATGGGAGTGAAGTCGATGGAATAAAATGCAAAAAGAGCAGTGACAGTTACCTAAAAGCAAAATAATTGTAGTGACCAATTAACTAGGCAGTGTTTGTGATAACACAGTCATCCTGACATTTGTTAGCTAATTAGAATATACAGTGTGTTTCTTTTTTAAAAAACCACAATCTTGAGTCAAGCCCCAGGTGGCAGGATTGAATTGCCTGATAACTCAGAATTCAGCAGTTTCACACTGAACATTCAAGGATAGCCACCTTAAGGTCAGTTAAAGAGTATTCTGATAGGTTAAAATGTTTTCTAACTGGTTTGTGGATATTGCCATTTCTGATGTTGGATTTGTGTCCCCTTATTTTGTTGAATAGATATTGAACTGTTAGTCATGTGTAGGATGCAAAAGAGCATTTGTCCAGACACTTGCAACATGCAGATTTGCATTGAGACTGCAATAATACTCACCCACTGAAATAATAATTTTAAAAAAGATTAATGAAGTTGGACTGGTACCCAGGAATAAGACAACCTAAGGCAGCTACTTACCAGCGACACCAGGCCACAGACACAATCACAGGGTCCAGACTCTGCAGCAAACATGCCAATTGTGTCATCATACCTTCCCAGGAAACACTGTTATAGGACCTAATAATAATCCATAATGTAATGGGCTCATTCATTAGCTCAGCTTCTGATGTGATATATGGCACCAGCTTTTTCAAGTAATGCTCCTCTGAATGTTTATTGCAGTCAACGCATTTTGGAGTGGAACTTACTTCTTCAGGAGTAAACTTAAGACTGTTTGAAGCAACTTACACAAATATTGCCGCCTATCTGGCACCAAAGGAACGATTTTCTTATGGTGCCAGATAGGCACCAATATCTTTGTGTAAGCTGCTTCTGAATGTCTAAGCTTGCTCCTCAAGAAGGAAGTTCCACTTCAAAATGTGTTGACTTAAGGCAGCTTACAGATAAAAGCAAGAACCGCTAAAACCATAGAAGAAGCAATGATTAAAAAACAATTAAACATGGATAGAATCTAAAACTATATACATATATAAAATATATTAAAACCGTAGTCTATTAAAACCAAAAGTAATAGTAATAGTGCCTAAAAGTCTGCTAGGCACTTCTGCAAAGATAAACAGGTATTTGTTTGAAGCAACTTTCATACAAAAGAAAGAAGGAATGGCAGAAATATGCACACAGTATCCCAGTTCATGCTTAATGGTAAGCCATTGTCAGAAATAAGCCATGAGTTACTGTGGACAAGCAGTGCAGGTGCTGGCTGCTCTGTTGTTCCCACTTTGCTCTGCCCTGTCTGCCTCCAGGAGAAACAAACCACAGTGCTTGACTTAGTGTTATGTGTGAACTGACACTCGTGGTTGGTTTTTCCAAACAACCCACAAGAGGAAGCCAAAGTTTGTTCATGGCTCACCACCACTATGGTTTGTTACTCCTGAACAAACCATAAGTGCCCAGTTCACCTAACGCCAGGTGAAACTTTGTGGTTTGGTTCTGTCAGAGGCAGAATGGGATTGGTTGAGCTATTATGCTCAATCTTTGGATCAGAAACTTTTGTTCTTAATAACTTTGTTTTGGAAAAATCCTTGGTACATGAGGATGTTTGTGCGCTTTTAACATTCCTATGATGTGGGGACTAACGGACAACAAAAGTGGATCTTCTGAGCCCTTATGCTTGAAAAGATAATTATATTCCAAGGCTGGAAAGATAAATACCCACTACCCATTACTCAGTGGTGTGAAGATCTTACTGCCCTTTCTGCTTTTGAGCATATATTGTGCCCATTTATATATCATATCAATTCTCTATATTAATATACCACATTTAGGAATAGTGGATTGTTATTGTGGCATTGTGTGTTTTCTTTCTGTTATTACTTTTTTAAAAAGAAAGAAAGAAAAAAGAGCAGCAACTGCCAGCAGACTACTCCTTATGGTAAGCCATGGTTTATTTCTGACCATGGGATAGTGTTGTATGCTTTTGAGGCCAGTTATATGTTCCAAACTCTACAACCTGCTTTCAGTTATTGTTGTTTTTACTTAAAAGAGAGAAACACTTTAAACCATGAAGCAATTTAAATTATGTAATATTGTTTTAATTTTAAAATAATACAGAGTAGATGAAAAAGTATAAAGTGTTTTGATGGAGGAAGAATGACATGGAACGAAAAAGATAGAATAAGAGTTCTGGGGACTTATGAGTAGCGTCGGATGACTGAATGAGTTCAAACTAAAGCATTATGGAAGTAAAATATAAGGAGTTGCTGAACTTGTGCAGAGCTTGTATAGCAAGATTATTACCTCAGAACACTGAAGGTAAGAACCGCGGGGTGGTATCCAGCCACATCATACCTGGAGCACACCCACTGAAATCAGTGGACTTATGTAATTTCAATACCATTGATGTAAATGGTTCTGTGCTGGGTATTGACTTGGTTGGATATTGCTAATTACGAACAGCCTTCAAAACTGGTAATCAGGGAAACAAGACCTGCATTTTCAAAAAGATAGCTCAAAACATTTATGTATGAGTGTTGAGTGGGCCATTTGAGTCTCCAGATGTCCTCTTGTTGATAGGACTGGAGAAATGTCCATAATGACATGTCTTGACTCCTTGTCTCAACCCTCAAAATAATAATATTATACACACACACACACACACACACACACACACACACACGTGTGTGCAATGTGGATCTATTAGACACCTAGGAATGACAGTCCTTCTCTGGAGTTGTCTGCCTCCTTAAAATAAACCATTTTGTGTTGGGGTTCTATTCCTCCCCACTCCCACTGCCCATAAGCCCATTCTGCCCCACTCTTCCAGGTCCTAAAGGACCCATGTGTCAGCAGTTGCACATCAATTGGACACATGCAAAATGGTCACCACCTTTACAGACAAGTAAGAATAGCTCCCCACACCCCATAAACCCTTAAAATCACATTGTCTTTAAGCCCATATTCGTTTGTAAAAATTGCAGTGCCAGTTCCTTTTTTATGTTATTTATTTCATTCAGAAATAACTTTCTGACTACCAGAGATCATGGGTCCTCCCCCAAGATCATCTGAATCAACACTGGTTGCTGTTAGCTTAACTCCAAGCAAAATCCTAGATATGTCCCAATAACTTTCTTTTGAGAGTATTGAATGAATTTAAGATTTGGGTTTAACTTTTCCTCAAAAAAGCATTTTTCTGTATTATGACACTGCAGTTAGCATTCAGCTTAGATGGCACTTTTTGTAGTACACTGTGTGGTCTCCTTTTATGCTTGCATCCCATCATAATGTGAATTATTGTGCACGGGATACTGGGGTAAGGGACTGGACTTAATGGCCTGCTGATCCCTTCCAGCCCTATTCTTTTGTAACTGGAACTGGCTTCTCAGCAGTCTCTTCATGCTGTGAAAGTATTAACAAAGACCAGCAGACAAGCATCCCTAGTGGTTAGAATTTGAGGACATTGGCTTAGTTGTTGCATCAATTTCAGACAATGGGAGGTACACACTTTGTGAATATTGGGTGCATCCCATGTGAGGAGTGCTTGCTTTGCATTTCAAATGAAGACAGTTTCAAAAGTCTGGTGTAGATTTTTAGCAGGGAGAGAAACTGTGCCTTCAAGTCCCTGCACTTCCTTTGGAGGTGGTAATGCTTTTGTAACAAGGAAGCCGGAAGCAGAAGCAGCCAAGTACAGCAGTTTCAGCAAGTATCAGCCTGATGAACCTGCTATGTTGTGCTTTGCAAGCCTCTGACTAGAGGGATGGAGCAGGAAATAAATGTACTACGTGGGATAGGGAAGATGAATTAGTACATGCATTAGGGAACGTTTCTGAAGGCATGGGTGCTTCTTGAAGCCTTTAACAGAGAGTATTTGCATATTTTCATTATGAGGGCCAGACATATTTTTTAAGTCCCAGCTGAAATTCACAAGATGCCGTTCTGTAAGCAGAATCTTGGAAATGCATTTCGTTGGATGAGTTTTAAATATGACTCAAATGTTTGATACCATACACAAGTGTCTAGTGGGCTAACCTTTTAATGTCAAGTATTTTATTACTCGCTTTTCCCTTCTTTCCTTGGTCTTCCTGCTGTGGCTTTGGATTGCATTAAACCTGTGAAAACCGTTAATGGCAACTGAATGCTGACTCACCCGTGTTGCTACTTAAGTAAATGCACAGGGTGGCAATTAGATTAGATGGCAATTATCAGATGGCAAGCAGAATCTCTGGCTGTGGTTTTGTGTTGGAGAAGGACTGAGACTTACCTACCATGGGACTGGCATGTTATTGCTGTGTAGATGCACCTTCTAAGGAAACTTCAGCATAAACCACTTTGTGTAAAGTTTGTGTTCAGTGTCTTTCACACTTTCTAACAACTTGCAGATGAAAAGAAGAGCTGTCTTGTGTACTAGTAAACTCCCTGTTCTTCCATCATTGATTACATGTTCCAGAGACTAGAGGGAGAAGGGGGCTGAAACCGTAAGGACACTCTAGAATTTTTTCACAGGCTTCTTCAACATCATTCCCAAAGACAAATGAAGACAGCGCTGTATGAGAGACGGGTACGGAAAATAGAGATTGTCCTCAGTAATCAGGGGCAGTAGTTTTCTTTCTGTGCCTTTTAAATCCTATCTCTCCCCACTTTCCCCCTGTTCAGTGTTTTCAATACTGTAGTTCCACAGTAGCTGTGCTGTCATATCAGATTCTGTGCTTGAGATGGTATTTGTGTGTATGTGTAGTTTTACACAGAGAGGAGTGGACGAGTGACTTACGGTCACCTGCAGCCCTATGATTCTGTGGCCAGGAAGGACCACATTCTAAGCCAAGGAAATGGTCCTAAGCATTTGCTGTAATCAGAAACTTGTATAAGAAAGTAGCAGCTCTTTAAAACTGCAGATGGTTGTCTTAATTCCTTGGGGGAGATGTGGTGGCAATTGAGACCTGCTCCTGTCTGAACTGAGTGTTCCTCTTGGGGGTAAGAAAAAACAGGCTACAGCAGAACACGTAACTAAGACCGTTGTTTCCCAGTGGATGTTTGTGGTTTTGAACAATAACAAGCAGACAGATGTATAAATTGCCTATGTACGTATAATAGCCACATCTAAGCTACCTAGGCAGCTGTGCAGAATAATTTCAAGTTCATAAAATTATAGGAGACCATCAGATTCATCTTCCACAGAACAAGGCAGAATCATCCACACACATCTTGCTATGTGTCAACTCTCACATTCCATATTACAAGGAGAAAACAAATACATTGTAAATGGTTCAAGCAAGTAAGTCACACATTGCTGGGAAAGGTACATATGCGCTGGCACATCCTTTCTCTTACTGTTTCTAGAATTTCATTTGACCTGGGAAGGTTCCCCCCTCCCCCAAGTGATAGCAATTGGAGCCATTTCACACGCTGCACAGTTTGCCACATTATACATTCATTCAGCTTACCTATCTGATGCAGATGTTTGCAAACACATGTTTATCACACTGACAGTATACATGTTTAGATGCACACTTAAAATTTATTGCATGTGCCCCTAAAATTGAAATATGTGGAGAGGCTTTTTCCTGCTCGTGACAGAAAACCATCTGCAAAGTCTTCCCAAGGAAATTCTTTCATTGGTGTGGAGGTATGGGATCTCAGCAGGATTTCACAGAGCGTGACCCTTGTGTAGCAAATAGGAAAAGTTGCTTTTTAAAAGCGTGTGGATGATACAAAAGGCATCTATCGTAAATGACCACTTCGAAGGGTCCGGTTGCCTTTAACTATATGAATGTGGGCAGTGATGTAGCTGATAAAAGAGAGGGTGAAGAGAGAATGTCGCGTATAAAATGGCACAGCCAAGCAGCAGCGGAGTAATGAATATTGCTCCATTTGTTTGAAGAATGCTGGGGATTAACTGCACGCCGTCCTTTTCCTCAGCCAAAGTCAACACTGGCCCAGAATATGTAGTAATTGATTAGAGAAAGGAGGGAAGAAATAATTGTGTTGAGGGAGGAGCCTCTTGTTAAGAGGGGCAGTCTGGGAAATTGTGAGGATGCTGGTTATTTATGAATCTGCTTGCTAGAATTGAACCTCAAAGGTCCTTGGAGGGGTAACTTGGTTGTTCGTAGCATATTAACATGCTTTATAAATCTTTGGTAGTAACTGGAGTTTATTTAACAGCAAAATAACAGTCCAGAGACTCATAGACCTGTGTACATGCTGCAATTTCTATTTGGGAAATCTGCAAGGAAAGTGATTCCACAATCTCTCTGGGCAACTTATTCCGTCACTGACTTGGTGCTCCTGTAGTTTGGAAGTTTATCTCCAGTTGCAACCTATATCTGCCTCTTGGTGCTTTACAGCCATTGCCACTTGTAGCATGTTTCACATACATTATCGTCGTAATTTTTATGACAACCTTGTTAAGTAGGCTAATGTTATTAGCATCGCTTTTCGTAGAGTCTACAATACCCCTGTTGTAGATAGAAAGGAGGAAGGGAGCCGAAGCTGAGACCGTGTGGCTTAATCTGACCCACAGAGCGAATTTATGGGCGAGGTGGGATTTAGTTAACTGTGACTCCCTCCTGCCTCACAACATTTCAGATGCTTGCAAACAGTCAACATATCTCCTTTCATCTTTGTTTCCATAAGTGAGCATACCCATTTCCTCCAGCAGCCTTTCTATGCATGACTTGTCTCCTGCCTGTTCTCGTGCTCATAATGTTCCCTTTGAATGTTTTTCTCCAGTATTCGCTGCTGTGGGCAATCCTTTCACTGTTGGACTTGTATGGTGCTGCCCAACCCCCTTTGCCTGAGTTCTGTTTGGGAGTGGCAGTGGACTGGAGGCTCTGCCTGGGCCTGCTGGGGAGGGATGAAATGTTGCCCTGCTGGCTTGGTGGCTTTGGCAGCTGCGTTAGCTCCTTGGCAGCAGACGCTTGTTTCAGATCCCACAGGGCAAGGGAGTGCAATCCCTTCTGAAGCAGGCTCAAGAGGGCAGGTGTGTATGTGTGCACATACACAATCAAATGCCCCTCAAAGGACTTAATAAACAAGCCCTGCACATAGGTAACCTGAGCTAAGTGCAGCTGTGAATCATGGCAGATCCAGCATGTGCTTTTCCAATCAAATTAGCAGTTGCCCCCAGATGTCGGGTTGCTGAATTCAGTCCTAGACAAGCCTTTAATAATTACAAGGGCAGGAGAAATGTGAGCAGTGTAGCTTCTCTTGATAATGAGCCCAACAGTTGGCAGAGTTTCTCCTTTTTATGCAGTTATGCATAGAGCTATTAAGTGTGGAAGAGCCAAGTTTTGTCTGGTGATCCTGGGCCTAGCCCTTGGAGAAATGGCTCCATGGGGTACTGGTGGGAAAGAGTGGCTCAGAGACTCTGCCATTAAAGTTGAGGATGACAACAGGCAAACTTACCTAAATGTAATTTTAAGTGCCAGCATTTTTGCTTCTGCTCTTTAAATCACCTGGCAGTCCTAGATTGCTGCCTTGCAGGACATCTCCGGGAAAAGAAAAGACTAAGGAGTAAACCCAAACAAATCTGGAGTGGAGTCCCTAAGGCGGTTGGATGGTATCTTGTCATCTGGGCAGCCCAGGACCTCCATACACACTGCCAAGGCCATGCATAGGCAAACTCGGCCCTCCAGATGTTTTGAGACTACAGTTCCCATAATCCCAGACCACTGGTCCTGTTAGCTAGGGATGATGGGAGTTGTGGTTCCAAAACATGTGGCAGGCCGAGTTTGCCTATGCCTGACCTAGGCTGTCCCAGGGAGGTTGCTTCAGTACTGCCAAAGCAGCAAAAACAACATGGGAGGCAGCAATTATGAGTTACCAGTCCTTGCAGCCGTAGCAGGCATTGTGATTCTCCAGCAGTTTGACTTCACCCCCAAGGTGCACTCCATTGTCTCTTGAAACAGATGGATGCCAACAAAGTCTTAGACAGGGTACAGCATGCAGACAGTGACCTAATTTGCATATAATGCTAGACTAAACCATAGCATAGTGTTATGTGTGAACCCTACCCGGAAGCTATGGTTTGTTTACCACCAGCATACCTTGGTCTGAAGCTATTGCTTGTTGGCTTATGGGACTTTGGTTTGTTTTAATGAAGACTTAGGGTCATGTGCCTCGGTAGAGCAGAAAGTAAAAAAGCTGATCCTCACTAGGTGCAAGAAACAATGGGTGATGATCAAGGCTGGCCAAAATCTGTGGTGGTGAATTACAATGTTTTGCCAAATGACCCAAGTTTGTTACAAACACCTGATGTGATTCTGCTGTTTGACTTGTGTAACATACAAAAGATCCTGGTTGTATTGTTATCCTCTGTTAGTATGGTTGGCAGTTTCTATTGTGCAAATGTTTCAGGTGAGTTCAAAAAGCTTTGGAATAAGTCTCTGCAATAGTAACTTATAAAGTGCTATAGAAAGTTGAAAGTGCTTTGTGCATGTTCCTGGGATTCCTTAAAGTATTCAGAGTACCTAGGTCAGTATTACACACATACTGCAGGCAGGCTACTGTTGACTTTGTGGTTTGAAATGAGATTTGAACTGGGGTTTTCCTAGTCCACAGCTCAGGCTCTTAGCCAGTGTGCTACACCCACAGTATGTGCATCTCCAGGGGTTCTATGGGAATGTCTAGGCAGTGGAAACCTGTAAAAGAATCTGCAGAGGGGCCTCTCTTGTGCAAGAGGAATCATCTCACTTGTTAGGTAGAAGGGAGGGTCTTGCCTGCAGTTTTTGTTTGGCTTTGGTTCAGTGGCAATGTTCTTGGGACACTGGAAAGTGTTAAGGGTGTGAATGTTTGTGGAGGAAAGTTCATCTGAGTGCATTCAAGAATAGTAAAGCATTTTAGACTTTTCTCCCCAAGTGCTACCTGAAACTGGAGCTAGAGGGCTGTAGCCTCTTGCACTCACCTTTCCATACCATCCACTAATCCATCATTAGGCGTAAATTTTGTTTTTATCTGATCAAAACAAGTTAATCTGAGATTCTTAAATGTGGGTTAACGACCCAACTGATTATTCATGTTCTTATATTTATAACTGTACCACCAGCAGCAGAAAGCCACCAGATGTGCCAGGGGGAGGGGGCTGAGGTTGTTCTTCCCAATAGAAAACCACTTTTGCTCCATTGTCCATGTAGGCCACCAACTTAGATTAGAGGTTGTCTGCTTCCTCTTTCATGTCACTCTTTTGAGCACATAGCAGCTGGGCTTGTCTGCTAAATTCAGGAGAGGGTTCCTATACCTCCTCCTATACACAGAAGGATGAATGCTGGAAAGTGCAGCTTCCCCTGGCATATCATGGTGATGTGAGAACTATACCTACCTCAAATGTTTGCCATCTGTACATTCTTTAATAGCACAAAGTAAATGTGGCAAAGGTAAGTACAGCTGTTACTTAGCATTCTTGCAGTCTTCCATCATTTCTTCTCTTCACACTCGTCTGTACTACAAACTTAAAGCTGGTTTAATTGCCATGGATGTTCAAGAGCTATAGTTTCATAAGAACTCCATGAACTCTCTTTAAGGTGCCTATCTTTCCTCTCTGTCCGTGATCTACATTCCCAAGCGGTTCTTTGGAATACCATTAAAACAGTTTGTGTTTTTAATGTGGCTCTGCCTGTTGCACTTTGCCCTGCTATGGGAAGTAGAGTGACTTCAGCCAAGCTGCTGCCAATGAACTCTGGTGCGTACAGTGCCTAGTTTCCTAGAATGTCTTTTGTTTTCTCTTGCCAGCGCCCTGGGATTCTGCCTGGTGGCCGGATGCCCATGGCAGGATTGCAAGTGGGATCCCCCTCAGGGCCTCTGTATGGATCACCTTCTCCAATGAGACCTGGAATGCCACAGTCCATGATGGATCCGTTCCGGAAGCGCCTGCTTGTTCCACAGACCCAACCGCCTCCATCACTATCCCAAAGGCGAGGGTAAGTGCATATGTGTCTAAGTGATTTGAGGGGGGTGAATGTAGAATATAGGGTGAGACTGTATTGGTACTATTTGCAAATAAGATCAATTACATAGCCATGCTGTCTCTACAACATACGTAAAGTAGCCAGCTCCCATTTTTCATTAGACAACTTCCAGTGTCTCCACACACACACACACACACACACACACAACTTTACCACACCACTGCTTAATATTTTGGGTTTGCGTTCAAGAAGAGAGATTGTTTTATGTCCCTGACCCCCCTTAATAACCACTGGTAATCCCCTCTCAGTCCATTTTGGAAGTTGATTATATTCCTGGCTATTGTGGTATGCTTTTGCAGTGAGATCCAGAAAAAACTAAGAAATTCCAGGGTGCAAAAGTGTTTCCTTGTTGATTTAACTTGTTAACTGCAGTACAGAGTTTAGAAAGAGCAAAAATACACTTCTCAGCCAGACAAAACAGAAGGGATTGTGCAGATATTGGCTATTAGCTGACAGGCTGAGCGAATACCAAAAAAATGTGCTATGTTGGAGCTTACCAGACCTTTTGGTATCTAGAACAAAGAGGGTTGTTGCAAACCATAAGATGCTGGTGCATATTGAAACACACACAGCAATGTTATCCACTAGCCATGTGTCAAGATCATGGTGCAGTTTTGGCTAGCTGTTATGAGGTATATTCATATAATTGTTGGCACCATTCATTCCAACACCTTGTATCTACCAGATGGTGGGTCTTGACTGAGGCATTATCACATTTATACCAAGTGCAGATCTAGTGGTAAAAATATAGTGCTGATATTACTCTTCACTCCTGCATCCTGGTTTGTCCTCTAAGCCTGACTTGACTCTGGTCTTGACTTCCAATTTTATTCCTCTGGTCTCTAGGCTCTTGATGGCTTGCTCATCTCTAGTTACTGCCTACACTTGCTGACATGCAGCCCAGTTATATGCATATATACTTGGAATTAAGTCCCACTTAGCTCATTGGGACTCTCCCAAATAAGTGTGTGTAGCATTGCAGATTTGGCAGCAGAAGTACAAATGATACACAGGAGGACCAACAAAATCAAATCTGATTATTTGGGCACCAAATTAACAACCTTTAGAGCACTCCACACGTACCCTCCTCTCCTTCCTTGAACACCTTTTTCTTCTTTATCTTTCCACTTCTTGCCTTATAGCTTGCAGTTCTTAATTAATTTTTTAACAGAAGCAGGCTTGGATGTTTTCAGAGAAAGGTGCGTAGGACCCAAAAGGAAAGGATTTAACCCAAGATGTACAAAAAGAAAATATTTCCTGCAGATTCTGTATATTATGTTTTATTCGGAACTACTTGGAGAAAATTTAAAGATTAAAATAAGAGGCAATAAAACCAGTAAAATACCTTTAACAGTACAAAAATAGGTAATAATGGCAAGGTTTAAAATGGTCTTGCCCAGATCCTCTAGTCTTCACCAGTGGAACAGTTCTGCTGCTGACAGGAGAGTAGGCAAAAGCTACCACCAGCTGAAACAGAGCATTTGGGGAAGGAGTAGAGCTGGGATGCAAAAGAATTTGCTGGATTGGGAGCTGGCTTCTGCCACTGCATGACTGTACCAGCTTAGGAGCCAATGTAGTCAAGAGGCTACACATTGGGGCAAAACTACCACCTGAAATGGGTTCAGAAAACCATTCTAATCCAGAGAATCTGAGCTGAACCACCATCACTTGTTCCATAACATTGTTCTAAAAGGCATGTCCCAGGCAAGTAGACAATTTCATAGCTCCAAGGAGGGCTTCTTTTAGGAGTGATTGTAATATAGCCTTGTGAAGAGGACCAGGAACCACACTTTGCACAAAGAGGTGTAAATGGTCAGTCAGATAGGCGCAGCTGGCCTCCCTCAGTTAGCTAGAACTAGCAAAAAACATCAAGGTTCCAAAGCACAGATCGTTTGTTGGACTGTTGCAAGGATCTTGACTATGAACTCTGCTTACACCCACAGAAATTCATCCAAGCAAGAACAATAAGATGAGACTGAGGGCAGCTTGGCTAGGGGCATTGTCATTAAAGGGGATTACGGATTGGAGTGGATGTGGGAAATTCTGTCTGCTAAATGCTAAGCAAACATATCAATAGCTTACTGAGCAGTCAAGGGTACAGGATAGAAGCCTAGAACTAATTAAACCGCATATTGCTTGGAATGACTCCACTAGACAATACTGAACCAATGCAATGAAGATGGAGAGGAATGTGTGCTTTGCTGTCCTTGTTGCCACAGAAGGTCTTCATATGGACTGTAATTAGTGCTTTGTCTAACCCAGCCCCAATCTGTTATCTTCACCCCTGCTCTACCTTTATCCAGACTCTTAGATTGTCATCGATACTAAAGAGCAGCATGTTGGGGACAACAGAGTAACTTTGAGCATCTCCACAAAAAGCACTTTTTTGTCGATTTTGGGTAGAACAGACCATTTTGATGAAGCAGCCAAGGATTTCCCCTCACAATAAAAAAAAGCCCCAGTTGCTTCTAGAAATAGCAGCGGAGGAGTCCAGCAGTGTCCCACCTTCATTTTGAACAGATTACCCCAGTAGGAATGATACTGGGACTTAATCCTCTACCTGTTCATGATAGCAGCAACTGAGGTGAACCAAAAGATTTAGGGCAATGTTCTTTGTGTGCAAATTGCTTCTCTCTCTGGATGTCCACTTCCCCCGTCCCCTAGATACTGTATGTGACTACTAGTTCCCAGCACTGAAGGGTGGGACTTCTGAGACATCACGATGTGGTTGGCCTGGGGGCCTTGAATCCACCCAAGTTCTGTTTTCAGTTAGAACCAAGGTCACTTGCCAGGCCTTTCCAACCCCTTCTAGGCCCCTGATCTATCTTGGAATTGAAGCATGTTTAAAATGGAATGACTCAAAACGAGAGTGAGAAATGCACTAATGACAATCTGAATTCTCTGTGACCTATCTCAGGAACTCTGTAGTACACCCCTCTCCTCTAAGCCTAGGGAGACTGCTATGTGCACATTTTCTGCCTTTGTCTTTTAAGCTCAATGTTACTGTGAATAACGGCAGCTCAGGCTGCCTGCTTTCTTCAAGCTAGCCAGCTATTTCTACATACTTGGAAGACTTCTAGGTATGCAGAAGTATGTAAGCTTTGTCAATTAAAGAACATAAAGTTCCCCCTCCCCTGGCGTTCAGCCCTGTGTGGACCAAGTATTCTCGTTGGTTTCAAGGAGTCATATAATTTTAGTTGTCAGCTGGAAAGCCAGGGGTGAAGTGAGGAAATTGGCCTTCTTGAACCCTTAACAGCTAACAGTTTTTGGGAGAAAGCTTGGTTTGGTACTTCTCTTAGGGGGTGGGGATACTTTAGCAGTTTCTTTGCAGGTTCTACTTGTCTCCACCAATTTCCTGACCTGCACACAGTTTTCAAAAGCAATAACTGTACTTTCCCAGAAAAAGCTGAAAAACAATATACGTATTTGGTATTTATAGGCTACACTTCCAGTGTTCAGAGTGCTCCTTACAACTTATTTCAGCAATCCTTAAAATAGCTTTGCAAGGTATCCCAGCATTATCCTCCTGTTACAGAAGGGAGAGTGGGAAAAGAGTGACTTGCGTAATAATATCAGCTCCCGGTGGGTCCAGATTCTGTGGCTCTTACAGATGTTTTTTTGTTGATGGAAAATCAGATAGCTAAGATTAAGCAGCACCCCATTCACCCCCATTCTCATTATGATATGGGTTTTTGACTGCCTTCACTACTATATCCTCCACTCCCCTTCTGCTAAGCTACTTCTGGTGAGCTTGACTTTCATCTGTTCTTCTCTCATACTCCTCACAAGTCCTGCTTGGCCTGATTTTACCAGCTGTTTTTAAAAACAAATGGGATGCAAATGACATTCAGTTTCTTGGCAAGTCCTCCTCGGCCAGCTTAATCCAAGGAAGGAGATGCATAGAGAAACAAGCAGCTGCACACATCTGGCATCCAGGCTTCAGGGGCCATGTTCTACATGGTAGAAGTGGGGGAGTAAGTCTATTGTCTTGTTGGATTGCCATTTCAGATGCCGGAATATGATCCCTTTGTTAATTTGAGCTCCGTAGCTGTTCCTTTCCTTCTGTGGTGGGTTAAGGGCGCAGTTCTGTTCCGTGGTGCTGCAGGCAGGGTTTCATTTCCCACTGTATGGGTCTGAAATATGCTCTCTCCTGCCTTTCCTTTCCCCCCTTCTTCACCCTCTTGCAGTAGAAGAGAGGTTAATCATTTCCTTTCGAATAACACAACTTGACAACAGCCACAAAATAAATTGCACACACCTTGAAGCTATTTGCCCTGGAAGGGAAGTTGCTCTTGGTATCTAGGAGTTCCCCTCCAAGGAAAATTTCAACATTGGGGGCAGTTTTGTTGGAGCTGCAGTGTGGGTGGTGGGTGGGTGGGAGGTTGAAAGCCCAACTGTGCTATGGTTATGATCCAGATCAGGATGCGGGTGGGAGTAGCAGCAGCTATTTTATTTTTTAAAATAAAAATAAATATGCACATGGTGAAATTTGAATGCATTTTTTTAAAAAAATAGTTTGGCCTGTTAGTTTGTTTTTTTTAGTTTATTTTATTGCATTAGCCGTGTGGCCATAGCATGATATACATTGAGATAACAACATAAAATAGGGGTGGGGAGGTAAAGGTAGATATCGTCCTGGGCGATTACTTAAACAAAGGAAAAAAAAACTGCTGAGGCTGGAGGAGGACCGTTAAAGGGTCCTTCAGCTCCTCAGATATGTCCTAGCTCGATTGTCCTTGTGCAATAAGGCTACTTGGAACTTCGTTCGGTTGTGCGGCGTATCGACTGCAGCTGTGGTGTTAAAGAAGAAGTTGGTGCCGCTTTCCTCTTCATCACACTAAGCAGGAAGTTTGCTGTCATCTCGGTAATCCAACAATCAGAATCCTGCAGAAAGAGGGACACTATCCAAGGCTGGATTGGGAGATGAAGCTTATTCACGAGGGGAGTTAAAAACCGAGATCTTTCATCTGTCCAGTTGGGACAGAGGAGCATTACATGTTCCATAGTCTCCAGGGCCGTGTCATTACAAGAGCATGTTCTATTTGCAATGGGAACTCTGGAATAACGACCCGACAGAACTGCTGTAGGAAAACAGTTGAGACGGGCACAGGTAAAGGCCCTACGCTTAGCCTCCGAAGAAATTGTGAAGCAGTATAGAGGGATCCCTTCAGAGGGTGGAATAGCTAGGGCTAGGCCTGAACACGGTCCTCTTGCATAGGAAGCTGTGTTAGAAAAGTCAAGTTGCTGTAGTTTCTTTTTAATTAGAGGTAGGGCCGCCGGGCTTATACACTCTAAGTTAAGGACAGTTTTACAGTTCAAATTGAGAAGAGAGCGGAATTTGAGGTTAATTGTAGTTTTCCAAGGGGAATTATGAATATCTCTTAGGATCAAATTGGAAAAACCACCTCTAATTCGAGCATCCGATGTTAGTAGGTGGAAGCTGTAGGAAATGGCTCGGCTCCATGCTCGTTTAACAATTGAGGACTGGGCGAACTCGAGTCGTAGGGCTGCACCTGAGACACATCTCGGGACGCTGGAAAGAGATCTCAGAAACATATGAAGTGGGCGATCCAAGTTACCTGATATTGCTGTAGTCCATACTTCGCATCCATATAATAATTTAGGGACAACTTTGGCATTAAATATTTGAATTGCTGCTGGAAGGTGTTTGCTGCCCTTCTGGTGGTAAAATCGGACAATGGCGTTAGAGGTCGTGGTTGCAGCAAGAAAGGCAGATTGTAGATGGGTGGTCCAGGAGAGATTATAAGTGAATATTACGCCTAGATATTTAAAGGCTTTTACCTTTTCTAAGTAGCCACCTGTGATCTTAAGCGGCTCCAATTTGAGTTTGCGGGAACGAGTGAAGTGGAGGACTTTCGATTTTTTATAATTAATATTAAGAGCTTCTGCCTTACAATAGGCGGTAAATGCGTTAACTGCGTTTGCTAGGTCCGCAGCTGTTCTGGATAAGATGACAGCATCATCAGCATAGAAAAAGGAAGCAACGGGGTGGCCTGCTAAGTGAGGAGGGTACTTAGATGCTAGCTTCAAAGTGGAAATTGCATCGTGAAGATAGAGATTAAACAATAAAGGGGCCAAGAGACAACCTTGTCGGACGCCCTTGGCAGTTGGAAATGGAGTAGTGAGGGAGCCGTTTGGACCACTTCGGACGCGAGCTGTGGTGTTTGAATAAAGGGAAATAATTAGGGAGAGGAGGTGCGAATCAATTCCCAGATGGGCAAGTTTGGACCATAATCTCTGCCTAGGAATGGAATCAAAGGCGGCCTCCAGGTCCATGAAAGCGGACCTGGCCTGTTACAAAATAGAGTTTGAAATGTGGCAGTGAGTCTTCAAAGAGTATCATTCTCAACACGAAAATGATAAATCAGCTGAAATCTGCATAAAGCCAAAGCATATGACCCTTGCGGTATTTTTGAGGGAAGGGTAGGACAGGCACCTATTAGGAATATTACAAAAGCCATAATGTTCCCAAAGTTCTAAGCTGGTTCATAATATGAATTTGAACATCTCAAAATGCTCAGATATATTATGACTCAAACATTTTTTCTGACATTCCACTCCATCAAGGAATGTACAATGAGATTCTGCACATGTGCAAAAAGTATGTTTAATGAAATCGAACATTTCACTGAACATCCAAGCAAATCGCACAACCATTGATGGTGGTTTCTGTTCCTTCCATTCTTGGACACTAATATTAGCTCAGACAGAAGACATCCCCCCCCCCCCGATTTTTTAAAAAAGGCAAAGCTGTGGGGAATGGTGTATTACAGGTCCACAAAACACAATGCAGGGAGATTGCCAAGTGATGAGAATAGCGAAGCTATACAGTCCCTAGGTTTATCTGACTAGGCAACAGGAAACGCCTCAAATCTGACTGACCTGCTGCATAAGCAAAGGACCTTTCTTGGCTTGCTAAATCATCCTTCCTGCCTCTGTTTTCCTGATTTTCCCCCTTATTGTGAAGTAAAAAACTATCACCATTGATGACATAGCTACACATTCTCCTGGAGACAAGCACAGAGATTGGTATCAAGTGTATTCTGATCCCCACTCCCTGCACAAATGTTCATCATCTGAGTTTCAGGGTTAAATGCAAATCAGATGCTTTTGCTACTAGAGATACATATTTTTATTTTTATTTTTACTATTAGAGCTGGTACTGGAGCTAGGAAAGAAGATGCATTGAAAATAATTTCCTTTTATGCCAGTTGTTTTCCTTCCTTTGCAAGCCAACTCTGAATCAAGCTACATGGAGTTTGTTTATCACTATTTTTAAAGCAGGGAAGATGTTTTAGCTGATACAGGTGGAGCTATATTATAGAATTCCCTGGGACACACAAGTAAAATGTTTGAAATTCATTCCAGTTGCGTAGTTTGGGCTTTCCATACATGTGGATATTAGGTACCAGATTCTAGACTGTTTTTGGCCTCTTAACAGCTTGCTTTTTTGCACAATTCTTGCAGGCTCAAAAGGAGGAAGATGGCAGACAAGGTCCTGCCACAGAGGGTAAGTGTTCCTTGTCTGAGAGAGCTCTTGGCCTTAATGAAGGATGCAGGCAGTAGGCACATGTGGTAGAAATGGGTAGAAACGGTTTGCAGGGCTCAAGGCCATGCCAGCTCTTTCTAGAAAAATTATTCAGGTGTGCAGTTTTTTTGAGTGAGCTGTTCCTATGTAGTTGTGGAATGGGAGGATAATAAACCCAGTATTTTAGAGGGTGTTGGAACATTTTGCTGCATATGTCACAGCTGTTCCCACTGGGAATTCCAGTCCATTATTACAATTGTTAATCAACTTTTATTTGCAAAGTAATTCACTGATTATCCTCAAAACAATCATAGAAAGGGCAATAGTGATTGTGAGATGGAAGGATATTGACCCTTTGCTAAAGGGGGATAAAGCTTTATTGTCCCCTTTTCCCAATGATATGCAGAGCAGGGATAGGTCAGCCTTCGTGCTGGGAATGATGGGTAACATGATACAAATCTTGGATAATTGTACACATTGAAATTCCCCTTCTGTGTAATTACTCAGAGGCAAAGGATGCTTGTCTTGATAGAGATGGCATTCTGATAGACTCTGTCTTCACAGATTCGTGAACTAGTCCCAGAGTCTCAGGCCTACATGGATTTGCTGGCCTTTGAGCGCAAGCTGGACCAGACAATTGCCCGCAAGAGGATGGAAATCCAGGAGGCAATCAAGAAACCTTTGACGGTGAGGAGGGATGGAAGGAGACTGAGTTAGTCAAGTCCTTCAGGGATGGAGAAAGCGAAAGGATCAGTTCCTTTGGGGTGTTCCTTGGCAGTCTGAGGCTTCAGTTATAGAAGCAACTTACACTGCCAGCTCAGATTGCCTTGGGAAGAAGGACCAGACCTGTGGAAAGGAATTGGTGTGTGGTTGAATTGATACTATTGCTGTCCTTAGTGAATGTTTCTCTCCAAACTTCAGCAAAAGCGGAAGCTTCGCATTTACATCTCCAATACCTTTACGCCTGGCAAGGAAGAATCTGAAGGCAGTGAACGCATAGCTTCGTGGGAACTTCGTGTGGAAGGCAAACTCTTAGACGATGTAAGGCTGAAACATCCCTGCTGATAGGTAGCTTTGTGGAAAGTGGCTGATGTAGGCTTCCCTGGAGATTGGTTCAGGGTAAACCCCCTATATCACTCATACATGCACACATAGGCGCACCCAATTATCTCAGCTAGCCAGCTCTGCACCCTTAGCTGTTGCCCATGCAGGAGTCATCTTGTGTGTCTTCCCTTCACCTTGTCCTGCTTGTGCAAGCCAAAACCTATCTAGTTCAACATCCTGTTTCCCACTGTAGCCAACCAGATGCCTATAGAAAGCGAACAAGCAGACATGAGGGCAATAGAGCTCTCCTGCTGTTGTTGCTCAGCAGGAGTTTCCTGGAACCTGCCCCCTGCCCATTCATTTTTTAAAAATTACGTCTTTTGTTGACTGCAGTAGCTGATTCCAGGGGCAAGTTACGTATTTTTGTTTGATCATATTTGAGTTCCTTAAGAATTCTTGGGTATATACTATATGGACATGATAATTTGCTAATTTTTAATTGTCATTAAGACCCGGAACTTCATCTCTTGATACAGTTATTTGTTTTAGCTCATCCGACTCCCTTCTGGAAAAAGACAGTTTGATGTTTCCCTTTCAACTTGGCCGCATGCTAGCACCATAAATCCCCACCTTCCAGAGTTTGGATTGACAAATCTAATTGAAAGGATCCAAATGATCTCATTGCCGAAGAACATAGCAGAAGTCCATTATTTCAGACTCCACAACACTAAGGACTGTTCCTCATTTAACTGGCAACCTTCATGGAATGTAGACTTTATAAAATTCCCAGTTCTTCCAGAGCTTCTTTCTCCCCAGTCTCATAGAAAGGCCCTCATTTTATTCAGAAAAGCACAATAACAGTGATGATGTCAGTAGTGGCTGTATTGCTCCCAACATTGCGCAAGCTAAATGAAGTCCCTCATTGGCAGAGTTGGCCCCGCTTGTTTGTCCTTCACTTTTAGAGATGTGTTTTTGGCAGCGGTGCTGTCTGTGTGCTTCTGGGAAAGGCGGGGCTCAGTTTCTCCTGTGTCTTTCTATCTCAGCCAAGTAAACAGAAGAGGAAGTTCTCATCCTTTTTCAAGAGCTTGGTCATTGAGCTGGACAAAGAGCTGTATGGCCCAGACAACCACCTGGTGGAGGTAGGTGACTTGGTGCATGTTGCGTGCTGGGAAATGGGAGGCAGCTCAGAGGAGCAGAAATACACAACTGGGGCTGAGAACAGCCCTGTTGACCGAGAGGGATGATAGGCCTCATTTGCAGATGATTGATCAGGTCCGGGAATCATAATTGCTGGAGAGAACCGTTTCCAAGGAGGGGTCAGATGGTGTTCCTGGATTTGGTTTAAGATGAACTATGTACTGGCATCATGGGGTTTTATCCAGCTAAGTTCTGTTCCCCCCACCAATAACCAGTGTTCATTTCTGTAGAACTTTCCATTGCATACAGAATGCTTCCAGTACTATCTCGGTTATCTTCACCGCAAACCTGTTTGGTAAACTAGGTTCTGTGCTACCTTGGGAGCTTAATGACTGCATCTCCCATGTCCAAACCAACAGTTTATTCACTGTCTGTGTGGACCCCTGTGCTAGTATTCCTAGAGAAGCCTTTGCATATGGTGATCTCCACCACTTCACACAACATAGACACATAACGGCACACTTACTGTAGTTAAAGGTTCCCGAGTGTGTGTATCCATAAGATTGACATCATGTATACAAATAAAAAAAGAACTTTCCTTTAGCACAGGTGCTATTGAAGTGTCTTCAATGCCTTTTTACGCCATTGTTAGAACTGCGATATTTGGCAGTCTCAGTGACTTCATTTAAAGTGCTTTTGGATTAATTGAACAGCATTGGAGAGGCTTGCATAGTTCCTTCAGCTACCGGGGATGGAGTAAGGGTAGTGGATAAGGCTGGGCTGTTTCCCATCTGTGTTCTGTTGATATTTGAGATGATAATAGTATAAAAACTTCTGTAACCCCACCTGATTAGAAGAGCAAGGGTAAAACATGAAAACCAACCATTAAAATATCAGCTACTGTGTGGTAAAATGAACCAGTTTGTTCCCCATGTTTGTCTTACACTATCTCAATATGGCTTTTCCCCTCTCAGTGGCACCGGATGGCCACAACCCAAGAGACAGATGGCTTCCAAGTCAAGCGCCCGGGCGATGTCAATGTGAAATGTACCCTTCTGCTCATGCTGGATCATCAGGTAACAGGGAACAAGCGCCAGTAGGTGGTGAGAGCAGGCGAGTTGTAGTGCCCTGAAATTATCAGGTTCCCAACCACATTACTTTCATGGCACAATCCAGCTTTGAGATGGGAGGAGATACAGCAGTACTAGATCAGAAGCTTCTTTCTCCATATTTTATTATCACAAATCGTGTGGCTTTACTTCCTCCATCTATATGTACAGCTGTTCTCCTTCTTGAGGATACCATAGTATTGTGCTGAATTTGGATTCCTATTAATCTCAGTGCTTGTGATTTAAAAAGTAAGTTTCCAGCCCAAGTAGGACTATGAAGATAGAACTAAGAATGAGAAGGCACTGGGTTCAGAGGCTGGTGCTCTTGCAGACTTTCTGTTGACTGTAATTCATTTGGAGTATGAAAACAGACTTCCTTTTCATGAATGTTTCTGCTTATGGATTAGAACTGGTGGGTGGGGTGGGTGGTTCAGAGGCCTGGCCAGAGTCCGCCTGGGATAACCACTTGGCTACAGATCGTCTCTCTCTCTTGATGGTTATTCAGATGGGTTCCATTAATCATTCCTGATTTGGAGATGCAAGCAGGTTGCAACACTCAGATTGGTCTGAGGTTACAGAGGACCCTACTTCAAGTGCATATTAACCAGGCAATATTACCCTTGCAGCCTCCCCAGTACAAGCTGGATCCCCGTTTGGCTCGCCTTCTGGGCGTTCACACCCAGACTCGGGCCAGCATCATGCAGGCCCTGTGGCTCTACATCAAGCACAACAAGCTCCAGGACAGTCATGAGCGAGAATACATCAACTGCAACCGATACTTTCGCCAGGTCAGTAAATACATGGCTTGCCTCCCTGCCCCATCTCTTCTTACTTCCCACCCCACCCTTTGCCTCAGGGCTTATTCATGGCATGCTCTCTTTATCCATTCTAGATCTTTGGCTGCATCCGCATGCGATTCTCTGAGATCCCCATGAAGCTGGCGGGGCTCCTGCAACATCCAGATCCCATTGTTATCAACCATGTGATCAGGTAGGACTGGCGTGGCAGGAGCTGAAACTGAGCAAGCTCTTAATTCAGGGGTGGGAACCTGGGGCTACCAATGTTGGTGGCCTGTAACTCCCATCATTCCTGATCGGTGGCTGGGGCTGATGGGAGATGGAGTCCAGCAACACCTGGAGGGTTTCAGATCTGAAGAGGCTCCCCATCTGTGCTCTGATTGGTTGTTATCTCTCTCTGGAATGCAGCTTCCATCATAGAGAGAAAGGGGAGATAGTATAATATCAATCATGGTAATATGTGGGGGGACCCCACCTCTTCCATGGACAATCATATTTGGCCTTGGGACAAGCCATGTGCTTCTTGAGTTCCCATCTGTGAAATGGGAATAATGTTGGCTTGCTTCATAGAACTGTTTGAGAAGATAAACAATAAATATTTATAAAAATTAGTATCAGGGTAGGGTGGAGTATTTCTCCGGGGCATCTGAAGGAGATGCTGTTGATGTATCTAGGAAGTGATGGAAGATTTCTGCCACTGGAGCAGCATATATAAATGTGGTTTTTGGGTGTGCATGTGTGTCAGAACTAGTTTCAAGCCTAAAAAAGATTAGTTTTTCTGTAGTATCCTTTTGAAAAGCCTGTGAGGTCCATTTATTTTGCTTTCTGAGGTTGATGTGTTTTCCTGCTTATGAAATTTGCTATGATGTGGTTTCATTGTCTGCTTTAATTTCTATATTATAATTCTTCCTCGAGTCCAGGAAAGGCAGCATATGCATACTTCAAATAAATAAAAATATTTTTGGAACATGCTATATTAGTTTCCTTGGATTCATATGTATTTGTGCATCCTAATTTGGGTGTACCCCTGCCATTCAGATTACTCTGTTTCTCCTCTGTTGAAGCCCTCAGGGGTATGAGAGAGTCAATTCCTAACCCTAATGTTTGTGGGGTGCTGGTGAAGGAACAGCTCTTGGGGAGATGTAGATTCTCAGCCCTCATCCCAGCCTCCTGTCCCTACCCACCCCTCCAGTGTGGATCCTAATGACCAGAAGAAGACTGCCTGTTACGACATTGATGTGGAAGTGGATGACCCTTTGAAGGCCCAAATGAGCAACTTCTTGGCCTCCACTACCAACCAGCAGGAAATTGCCTCCCTGGATGTCAAGGTAGGTCCCTGGTGACCATTGGGGCAGGAACCAGAATCAAGCATACCACCTCACATACTTTGGGGGTGCTGTAATGCTCGCCTTGCCCTGCAGGGGCACTCAGCTTATCCCCAAAATATAAGCAGGGGATGCCTCTACCTGTTTTCAAGATTGTGCGACATTTACCCATCCAACCTGGCTTTGGCAATCTAATATTTTGCATTAATTTCAAATTCTGTACTTGCAATAAACAGTGCAAGTAAAGCAAGGTTGTGCAAGTTGTCCCATTTTTGTTGAGTAGGCTGCACGTCTTGTTTTCCTACATATTGAAGTAGTTTTGTATAATCTGAAATTCTGACTTCTTTTTTGGGGGGTATCAGAAAAGCATTGACTCTGTTACACAGCAAGTAGGTAGGATTTGGTCTCTTAAGAGCAGGGGGAATGGGGAGGAGCCAGTTGGCAAGCTGTGAAAAGACTGGCATCTGGAGAGTTGGAAGTCTAGGCAGATGGCTGGCTCTCTTCTTGCTGTCTGTAAACAGGTGGGCTAGGAATCTGCATGGCAACCAACAGAACTCATGACAGATTGGATTCATAGTGTTCAGAACATGGAGTTGATTTTGGGAGTGGGATTTAAACAAGGTTTCTAGCTCTGACAAACAGAGACCAGTGATGGCAGCAGAACATCTCACCTCCAAGACCATCCAGTCCTTACTCTATACATTTTTTCCTTATCTTGCTCTCTTCCTCCCACCTTTTTTCTACTTTCTCCCATCTGCAAAATTATGCAAACCCATTGCATAATCATTGCTGACTAAGCATGCTAACCTAATTTGCAAAAGTATTGTACTGCAAAAAATATATATAGCAGGGATCCTCATTCTAGAACTCTGGTTATATAGCTTGCTCTAGCCTAAGGGGTTAGTAAAAATTACAGTGAATGCACATAGACCTGGGGGTGGGGAGAGACTGTGCCTGAAGGGCTGGCGATTATGGCGGAACAAAGAAAGGAGGGAAGGCTTGAGAGGAAGTTAAACGATATAGAAAACTAGGCACTTAATCTTTCCAATACTTTGTGTCTATATCTGATACTCCTTTCTCTTTAGGTCTTCCTTCCCTACCCCAAATTGTCAAGCAACATGAAGCCATTGCTTTATGGTGGAAAGTGCTTCCATTACTCTTACCTCCAAATGTCGTACTTCTGTCTCTACTGCTTTCTTCCCTGTTGCCCTGTGCTGGCCCAAACCTGCAGGCTCCTGAATCAGTAGTCAGGACTTATTCAGTTTGAGGAGCACTTCTTTTCCTTCATCAGAACCCCCTATATCTTTTATTCACATTTAGATCCATGAAACCATTGAGTCGATCAACCAGCTGAAGACACAGCGAGATTTTATGCTGAGTTTCAGCAACAATCCCCAGGACTTCATCCAGGAGTGGATCAGATCTCAGCAAAGGGACTTGAAGGTAAATTTAGGGACTGGGTTCTGAAGAAAAGGACTATCAGCACAATTCTATGAATGTCTGCCCAGAAGGAAATCCCAGTGAGTTCAATGGAGCTTACCCCCAGGGATGTGTGTGTATAGGATTGTAGCATAAGGGTATGCATGGTAGTGCTGGGGGTCCTCTTGCATAACACAGCTTCGGTGCTACAGCTTCTACAGCTTCACATGCTTCCAGACCACTCGCTGCACCTGAAGTCATTCATTTATTTGCACCTTGCTTTTCCACAAGATTGTTCCCAAGGCATCTCATGACATAACAAATGAAGAGCAATAAATATAATTCAGATATGAACACTTGGAAATAATCAGTATTAATATGCAAGCACACTAATCCATGGAACAGGGAAAAAATGGCCAAATGCAACAGCAAAAGTAAACACAAGAGCAAATAAAAGCCTGGCACAGAAATAAAAATAGCACAAATGCAAGGCCAAAGATCTCTGTGTTCCACAAAAGCAACACTGGGTTCCCATTAAGTTATATTCCCGCTTGTGACCCTTGTAGGACAAGACAGTGGGAATGCCCAGGCCTTTGATGTTAGTCTCTCTCTGTGCTCAGCCCAATTCCCTATATGTAAGCCATGTCTAACATGTTCCCTGTCTTTTGTCCACCTGGTCTATCCCTTCCTCCTTTGCCAGTTAAAAGAATTCAGGAACATTTTGATTCTGGCAGAAATGTGCAAAGTAAATCATTGATGTATTCCAGCTGGAAATGTGGTATTTTGAAACTAAGAGATACCAGTGCCATGTTTGTGAGCATCTCATTGGCCTGTTGCGCACATTGCTGGGTTATAGTGACACTGAACAAGGCAGTTTTAGTAATCTTGCTGCGGTCTCTGTTTTGAAACTCTCTGAACATTGGCAGCACAGGAAATAGCTTCCCCTTTCCCCCCATTTTGCTCTAGATCATCACCGACGTGGTTGGGAACCCTGAAGAGGAGAGGCGTGCCGAGTTCTACCAACAACCGTGGATGCAGGAGGCTGTTGGGAGACACATCTTTGCCAAGGTTTGAAGAGGCTATTTCTGCAGTGTTTATATGGCATTCCCTATTATTTAAAGTCATGCGGCATCTTCCCAACCTGGACTTGGCCATGGAGGGAGGATGTTATTTTCAGTTCCAGCACATCCCCACACCCCAATAATCGCCTTTCTGGCTTTCTTTTTGCCCCTTCCCTGGATTCCTTTTGTACTGCTGCTTAACAGCTGATCCCAGCAAGTGATCTACAGCCTCCACTTGCTCCGTTCTTCTCCCATTTACTTTCCTCAGTGATTGTACACCTGAGAATCAGACTCTTGCCCTTGGAGAGCAAGGAAGGCCTCACTGTGCTTCTGCCATGGGAGGCAAAACGTATGCCTGGCTGTGCTTATTTGCTCCTGCTCATCACTGTGACCGTCTTGTATCTTCCAGGTTCAGCAGCGCAGACAAGAACTGGAACAAGTGCTTGGCGTTCGCCTTACCTAGCGCTGCCACCTTCAGCACCCCTTCTGCACCTTGTGGTACTTTGGAATGGACCAGCAGCCAGGCAATGCTTGTCCAAAATCCTCTGCCTCTATCAGGGCTGGGGGAGTTCTGCCCCCATTGTCTCATTTGGGGATAGGGGGGAAGCTTATTCAGTATCCACCTGGGGATTATACAAGGCTTAAAACCTCCTTTAGAGAGAAAAGTGAGCTCCTCTCCTTCCTCAGACCCCCCCCCCACCCTTTACCCTTCCTATGCGCTTTGCCTCTGGGACACTGGGAATTTTTGAGTTGCCTTCTACCTCTTAGCTGAGTCTCAGCAGCCTCCCTTGCAATGTTGGGTGGCTGCTACTGCTGCTCAATTTTTAACCAAAGCTTCATCCATTCCAAACTGTCAGCCTTGCTTGCTGGCATTTAGTCTTTGCACTATCTCTTTTTTTGGGAGCAGGTTTGGTTTTTTTGCAACGGGAAGTTTGTTGTTAATATGTATTGGTGCCCTTCCTCCCTCTGAAACAGCATGGTTCTGAAGAGGGGTTTGTTTGTTTTTCTGTTCTGTTAATGACAATCAGTTGATATTTCTTCCATGGTTCTCCAGCACGAAGTTCAAAAAGTGAATAGTGGAGACCTGTTCCTCTTCGGTCAAGGCCACATGTACTGCAAGAAACATTTGAGGCCACCAGCCAAGGGGAGATTTGCTTGAGCCTTCTTGCCACCCCCCACCCCAAGTGCCTTCAGTCCCCAAGCTCCTGGCCCCTCGGCACTTAAATCTAGAATATATCCTCCTTGCTTTCTGGTCCTCCTCTCGAGATGTAGTTGGCCAAGTAGGAGCTGATGGGATGTTCACTCACTATGAACAAGAATGTTACCAGTTTCTATGTTGAATGTTTTCTAATAAAAGTACTCTTAAGCAGCAGCTTGAATTAAGCTTGCCTGATTTCTCTTCTGCCCTACAAACGGAGGCTGCTCTCGAGGAGCAGATGTACCTTTCAGCTGTAGCAGGATGAGGGAACTGTGGTTCACCAGGCGTTGTTGAGCTGCAGCGCCCATCATCTTTGGCCCTGATGGTTAGGGCTGATGCGAATTAGGACGCCAGTGATATCCAATGGACCACAGCTGCCACATCCTTGCTCTGCTTATGCAAGGTTCACTGCCATGCTATAAGTGAGACACAAGGAACTTATAAGCTCTTACACTCAGGGTCCAGTTGAACAAGTATTACATGGAATACCAAATTCATTGCGAAAATCTCTACAAAGCAGACAAGTTCTGGCTACCACAGTGTGACGATTTTTTCCGTAATGTGAAAATTTCAGACAACTAGTTCTTTGGAGTAGGTCTCCAGCTAATTGCGGCACCCTTGCCACCTTTCTGTGCTCTGGCTTTTGGAGGTGGAAGAATGGAGAGAAGTAGGCCTGGTGTCTCACAACAAGCTACTTCTTTAAATTTGCCCATTTTGAAGCACTTGGGAACCTAGTATGCATTACTTTTTTCCAAGATTTCTTTTACGCAGCTTCGTTTTAGCACTCAAAAATTATATGTAACAAAATCTAGCTACTGAATGCCATTTCTTTTTAGCTGTATAGCAGCCTTGTAGTGGTAGCCTGTGGTGCTGGAGCCAATGAGAACTGCCACTCAACATCTGGAAGGGCACAGGTTCCTCACCCTTGCACATATTTGTCTAAAATGACACCAAATTATAGAAATGTGTGATCTGAGTAACAGTCCGAGGCCAGCAAATTTAATCAGTTCACTTTAAAATTTCTCCTGATCGCAGTTTCTAGTTGAGTGCTCCAAAGACAGAATTCCTTGAACAATAACACTGTTTCATACAGATCATGATAAATCATAATCTTTCAGCGGTTCTCTTTTCATACCAACCCTATAAGGGTTCTAGGACAGGGAATTGATATTTGATGGGTCGAAAGACTCACAAGCCCACTCATCATGATTTGGGGAAAAGATACACTGGGAAATACCAACACTTAAGGTGTTTAACATAGCATTCAATTAAGAATGGCATTAAAGAGGCTTTTCAAATAAAGCTATTTGACCTTGGGCCTTAACAGTGCTTCAAAATGTTACCTTCCCACAGTCAGTGGAGTGAAATCTATTGCACCAAAAGACTCTGCTTCTGGGAGCTAATTTTCTGTAGAACTGGAGGAATAGATAAGTTTTAAAGCACAAATTTCTGTGCTTGCTTCTCCTTCCTCTATTTACAAGCACAACTGTTAATATTAAGTTTTATTAAGAGGGGGGAAGGACATTGGGGTGTAAAGATTACAGTGGAGAATGAGGTCGGAATTCACTTGCTTGGGTAGGGGCAGCAACTTATTTCCACAGCTTCTTGATAGACATATTCTTCTCACTGTCTTTTTGCATAACCTGCCAAAGAGAAAGAACATTAGAAATCAAGTCAGAAAGGCAAAAAGGCCAGTAGCAGAGAACAAACTTCCAAGCAGTTAAATGGCTACCCAAATTCTACACAATTTAGTAACCTTTTTGTATACTACCTGCTGGACAATATGAAGTCTCAGCTCCAATCCCACCCTGAATACATGCATTAAACTCTCACTATTCCTTCCATATCCCTCCCACAACAAAAATGGATGTGGGCTTTTTTTTTCTTTTTGTAATGTCTACCCTGCCCTGGAACAAACCACATAGGCTTTCTCTCTAAAAGTACAGCCTTAATGTAACAAGTGACTACACTATAAGGTCCCCACTATTACCCACTCCTTCATTTAATCTCTGCAGCACCTTAGGAGAAAGGCAAGTTCTGACACAAACACTGAGGACAAGAGCAACAAAATGCAAATCCCCTATTTCTTGGGCTCTTTCCACCCCGAAAGAATAGCCCTTCCCTCATACCCACAACCCACAATACCTTTGCTACAGCCATCTCGAAGTCTTCTTGAGTTACATGTACCCGCCTCTCCCTCAACGCGTACATTCCAGCTTCTGTGCACACGCCCTGCAAAAGAGATATGTAAGGGACCCACCTGAGCTGCCCCACACAAATGCCAAGAGAATATACAGCCCAGATAGGCTTGCTTCTGCCGCACCCAAGGATAACAAAATGATAGCCATCAAAGTGGATGTGTGTGAGATTAATACATATGACTAGGTACTGAACCTCTCCACTGATGGGAAATGGTTGGTCAGGACAACCCAATAGTATCAAAATAGTCTGAATGTGTGGGAGCACACACCACCACAAGAGATTCCGAAATCCTTGATTTTTAAAATCTTTGTCTGAAGTCCCTTCCGCTCACTGATGCAAACATACAAGCCTCAAAAAGTGTTACCAAGAATCTCTAGCAAGCCTTGATAATCAAATGATCCTTAATGCTGCATGTGGTAGTTAGAGAAGGGGTGCCAAACTTGGGGAGCAGAATTCTCAGACTCAAGCTTGCTACTTTACCTTGACCTCAGCCCCTGAAGCCCCTGGCATCAGCTCCGCAATTTTCCGCAAATTAATTCCCCGTGTCAGGTTCATCTTGCGAGAGTGGATCTTCAAGATGTCAAGTCGAGCCTGTGGAGTGACAGGAAGGCAAGAGGAAGCAGCAGTTAAATGACAATGCAGTTTTGCAAACAGGGACACTGGCTGCCAGGGTAAGAGAAGCTGTACCTCTTCATTTGGTGGAGGGAATTCAATTTTTCTGTCGATACGCCCAGGACGAAGCAGGGCTGAATCCAAGATGTCTATGCGGTTGGTCGCCATGATGACCTAAACAGGACAAAAAGAGCATTTCACTAGAATCCTATATGCAGTGTTTTGGCTAATAAATACCAGCAGATGCTACATCTATCCCCGCTACCCTTCAACAGACCACAGTAAACGTTCTTCCCCAAGCCACCTATTACGTCTCTTCTCCTGCAGCCGGAATCCTCTGCCTCCTCCTCCACTTCTGTCCCTCTATAGTTTGGTAGCAAGGTTTCATAGCCTTAAGTGCAATCTAGGTTCAAATTATGTATTTCTTTAAAAACATATATGCCAAGAAGAGCAACATTCTTCAAACTTCATCAATTATACAAACTACGTTCCTGTGCATAATCCACAGAATGATGGGAAAGTGTGGATTCTGTCCCTTTCACAACATACCTTGATATTCTTGGTGGCCTCAAAACCATCAAGCTGGTTGAGCAGTTCTAACATGGTGCGCTGAACCTCGCTGTCCCCACCAGAGCCACCCTCCAGACGGGAGGAGCCAATGGAATCAATCTCATCCATGAAGATAATGGAGGGAGCGTGCTCCCGGGCCATGACGAAGAGCTCACGCACCATCCGTGCACCTGCCACCAGGAAACAAGCCAAGATCCTTTAGCAATTACTGCAGTGCCCCCCAAGAGCTAGATGAGCTTGTCCCCCAAACATACAGCCCTATCTAAAAATGCTCCCTTACCCCTCTATCAAACACAAACCATCCCGCCAGCCCCATCTCAGAGAACCTAGTTGCATTTTTAAGAGACGGGTAGAATAGTGCTCAATCAACAGGCATACCCTGGAAAAATTATGGCAAAGAGGCAACTTGATCACAGAACTGGAATCTTGTGACCAATTCTGTGCTTGGAGGACTGTAGAACTCCCGTTTTTAGGCTCTGCAAAATTGTAAACGGTCTTTTTCAAGTCATCCGCCAAACTGTACAGGCAGCTACCTTTTTCTAGTGGGAAAAAGAATACATGGCGGCTCCCCAGGTATGGTCTAAGATACATGAGCTGCCACCTTACTGAAGTTAAGGAGGGCTGGGTCTCCTCAGTGCCTGGATGGTTGGGTCTCCTGAGAATAACATGTACACTGCCTAATAAAGTTTGAATGGAATGCCACGGAGAGATGGACTGGGAAGTCCTAAGAGAAGTGACTTGTAATGGTTAATGTACTTGTAATGTATGTATGTACAATGGAACCTCGGTTTTTGAAATGTAATCCATTCTAGAAGATTGTTTGACTTCCAAAACGTTTAAAACCTGAAAGTTGAAGCCTCAATACAGTAGGGAAACTCAGAACAGAAGCCGTGTTTGGAAACTGGAAAATTGTTTGGAAACTGAAACAGTTACTTCCGGGTTTTCGGCATTTGAAAGCCAAAACATTCAACTTCTGAGACACTCAAAAACAGAAGTTCCACTCTATAAAAAACTTGTGGGGTATGTGTGTGTGTAAAGCACACTGCCTTAAATTCCAGGCTAGAATAAGGGAAGGATAAAAATGTGATAAACAATAAAAACTTTCTCTCTCCCATCCACCCTGCCTCACTCACCTTCCCCAATGAACTTCTGCACAAGCTCAGAGCCAGAGACACGGATGAACGTGCAATCAGTGTGATGAGCCACTGCTCGGGCCAGCAAAGTTTTCCCAGTCCCAGGAGGTCCATACAGCAGCACACCCTGCAATAAGTGTAACATGAGATTAGTATGGAGAGGGAACTAAACCCATTTAGTGGAGAGGAAGAGAAAGGAACTCATGGTGGCACAGCACGTCCGACAACCTCTCTTGCAGACTATCTAGTACCTTGATGGTGTCAGTTGGAGCGATGAAACAAAAGGTGTAGAAAATTTGCATCCTTTTGCAGGCTTTTAATACAGAGACCTGCTTTCTACCCACCCTCCATTTGTCGTCCCAGGCTTGCAAAAATCTACCACTTGCCCGATAATAAATGTTGGAAATGTAAAGAAACTGAAGGTACATTCTTTCACCTTTGGTGGACGTGCCCAAGGATTAAGGCTTTCTGGGAAATGATATATAATGAACTGAAAAAGGTATTTAAATATACCTTCTTGAAGAAACCAGAGGCCTTCCTCCTGGGCATTGTCGGCCAATTGGTGCTAAAGAAGGATAGAATTTTTTTTATGTACGCTACAACAGCAGCAAGAATACTCATTGCAAAGTATTAGAAGACACAAGATTTACCCACTCTGGAAGAATGGCAGATGAAGCTGATGGACTTATATGGAACTGGTAGAAATGACTGGCAGAATCCGAGACCAGGGAGAAGAATCGGTGGAAGAAGATTGGAAGAAATTTAAAGACTATCTACAGAAATATTGTAAAATTAATGAATGTTAGAATGATGTTGGATAGAAATTAAGTGGTTTCCAGCTGTAATGCTTTAAGGGAATATGAAAAATGGGTTGTTAATAGGGAAAAATCTAATGTTACTATTTTAAGACCAAAGATTAGGATGGAGTCGGTGGAAGAAGATTGGAAAAAATTTTAAGTATATTTACAAAAATATTGCAAAATTAATGAATGGTAGAAGGATGCTGGAATGAAGCTATATGGTTTTAGCAGAAATGTAATAAAGAATTAAGTAAAAGCTGATTGATAATGGGCCAAAATGAAAAAATTTAAGGTTAGACCGTTAAGATAAATTATAGAACAAAAATTGAGAAAGAGGGAAAGAATTTGCTGAAATAGTTAATTGAACTAGAATACAAAAAAGGGATGTGTGAGGAGGTCGATGAAACAAGTAAATGAAAGGTAAAGATATGGAATATTGGATGTGTGTTTTAGTGTTTTTGTTTCTTTTTGCTGTATTTTTTTATGTTTTTCTTTTTATGTATTGTAATGTATGTTCTGTTAAACTTTTTATTGTTTTCCTTTTTTCTTTTTTCTGTAATCTTTAAACTTCTAATAAATATCATTTAAAAAAGAAAAAGAAAATTTGCATCCTTTTAATACAGAGACCTGCTTTCTACCCACCCTCCATTTGTCGTGGGCATGGAGTCCCAGGAATCTGCCTTATACCAAGAAAGACCCTTGGTCTGCCTAGCCCTGAACAGTAGTTGTTTTCCATTCTGAGAAAGGCTATTTCCCTTGAACTGGAGATGTCAGGGGCTGAACCTTGGCCTTCTGAATCAAGGCATGTGCTATAGCCTATGCACCCCTCCCTAAGGAAGGCCCAGGAAACGGGGGCGATGGCAAACCGGACTGCTTCTCTTCATGTGGGATGAGTATTTCAATACTTATTTGTAGTTAATGTCAAGTGTGAGTAATCACCTATCCATTTATCTAAAGTCTGGTCTAGTGAGAAAGCGAGGCATGATGTAGTGGGGACACCATATCTCTCTTCACTTGCCTTGGGTTGAGCAATGCCCAAAGCTTCAAAAAGCTCTGGATGCTTGACGGGCAGCTCAATCACTTCCTTGATCTCTTTGATCTGCTTGTCAAGGCCGCCAATCATCTCATAAGTGGAGTCTGGCACTTTCTCCACCATCATCAATGAGACCAGGGGGTCCACCTTGTTTGGCAAGATCTTGTGGAGTGTGTAGCTGTCATTCCGCAAGGCAACACGGCAGTTCGGGGTTACCTGTGTGGTATAGAGGTACATGAGATGCATGTTCCACCCTGGGTTTCCCCAGGGGCATTTAAAAGATAGAGCAAACCCAGACACAGGAAAGAAAACAGCACACATGCAAATCCAACAGAGACATAAACACCACTGTTCCCATTCTGGTATTCCCATGTCTGTGGAATACCAGACATGGCCCAGCAAATACTCACATCGTTGATGTCTATGTTTTTATCCACATCAACAACAAACTTGCCTTCAGGATGAACCTGGAATAGAGGGCCAGTTATTACCGTAAGAATCAAACACTTGCAGCATCAATGGCAAAACAAGTCAAGCGAAAGAAATCAACAGTCAGCATGGCTCATAGGAAAAATATACCCACTTCCAGCCGTATGGCAAAGCACTTCTAGCTTACAGTGCAAAACAACTTGAAGATATTATTGAGGAAGATTACTATTGTAAAAACAGATAAAGAGTTTTGGAAGCCACACAGGATTCATTAAGCACCTAGATATCCAATCATTTTTGCTACTTCTGTCCAGAAACAGCAAAGTAACAAGAGAATGAGTTGTGAATCCAGTTTAAAATTCTCTTCTCTACCATGAAGTAATTAGGGGCCTCAGACATGCCACTGTCTTCCAATTTCAACCTTACAGAGCTGTCCTTTTCATGCCACTCTTCCTCCAAGGAGCTCAGAGCAGCATATATGCATCTCTTCTCAACCCCCATTTTCTGCTCACAAATTTGTGGGGCGGAGGCTCGGGTGAGAGATGGCAACTAGCCCAAGATCACCCAATGAACTTCCCAGCCAGGTTGGTATTTGAACCCATGTTCTTCCCAGTCCTAGTTTTAACACTGTGCTTTGAATATTGAAAAGTGCTGTTTAAATGCCAACAGTTATTATTCCCAGCTCACAATCATAGCCTGTTTGAAGGACAACCCTCCTCTACACAGAGAGATGTATATATCTGATACACACATGCAGGGGGTGACCATACCTTGACAAGCACTTTCTTTTTGTCCATAGCCCTCACCACTTCACCCACGTAGGAACCTTGTTCCTGCAGAAGTTGCAACTCCTCACGAAGCAGGCGCACTAGGGTGGTCAGAGAAAACAAAACAGCATTAGCATCAGTGGAGAGGAAGTCTCCCAATTCAGCATCATCTTGGACAACTCAGGAACTGCCCCTCCCTAGAGAGGCAACATTTCCAGAAGCAAGGGAGGAAACATTTCTGGGGGGGGGGGGCGGTTTCATAAAAAGAAATAAGAGAATAAGTAGCATATCTGTTTCAGAACAGTCCAAAAGCTTAGTTAACCACCTTAAGGAAACAAAATGCTTTATATACAACTTAGGACACAAAACTCAGCTGCTTTCTATTTTGATTACATTTAAAAGTATTTACATCTCGGGTTATAAATATACCCAGTGTTTGATATTTTACTTATGAGATTACATAAAGTGACCACAGATTCTTAACGTAAAAGCATTACACTTTATAAAAATATAATCAGTAAAGCAAAGTTGCTTCAAATTAAGGTAGCAAGCATATACTGGTTTTTGCCAGTGGGGAAAATGTGGGTGCAGAGTAGAAACAGAATTTAAAAACAAAAGCCATCAAACCTCTCCCAAGCAACACTGCAGAGAGCTGAACAATCCCCAACTTACCCTTGGCATTGAGTTCATTCCGCTGTGCCTGCAGCCGCCTGAGATTCTGGCTCTTATCGTTGACTATCAACTTGAAGAAGAAATGGAGAAAGATGACACCTCACCCCAAAATAGCATAGTACCCCGTCAACTAAGGGTGTTTGCTCCCCCTATGCCAGCCACCAGATAATTATTCTCACCGAGATACGAGTTGGGGCACTCTGGCTACTAGCTGGCAAACAAGGGTTGATTGGTAATTGCATTATCTTTTCCTAAGCAGTGGAAAAGCAGCTAGCTCCAAAGAGGATGTAAACACCAAACGCATGTGGTGGTCAGAGTTTTGGATTAAGGTCAAGGAGACTTAGGTTCAACCCCTCACTTTGCTGTGTAGCTCTCCAAGTAAGCTTTGGTCAGTTACTATCTCAGCTCGCCTACCTCACAGGGCAGGAGTGGGGAGGGGGGGGAGAACCACCATGTAAACTGCCTTAAGCTCCTTGGAGGAAAGGTGTGAGATAAAGGTAGCAAATACACAAGTCTCTTCTCCTCCCCTCCCCCCCGCAGTATTATCGAAGAGAGCTCTCTTTTCCTTCCAAACACCTTTCTTTATGTGTCATGTCTTGTCTTTTACAGTGAAGAAAGACATACTCTGTGTGTGTTGAAAGATATTTGAGCACACGCGCGCCATAGCCCAGCAAACTTTTTGTCAAAACCACATTATAGAATGCATGCCTATCTTCATCCCTTAATTATAAACCTGAGTGGAGGGCCTATATCTTGCCCTTAACATATGCACTATAGAAATAAAAAAGTGAGCCAATAAAGAGCCTGGAGATCATCTAAAGATCCACTAGCCATAGTATGCCCCACGTGTTAAAACAACTTTAACTACCTGTGTGTATGAAAGTTGCTTTGTCTGCATTTGAGAAAGGATTTACAAAGTGAGAACTTATATTGATCTCCCACTCCAGGAAACAAGAATATCTCACCTGTAGCTCTTCAATCTTGGAGAGGTAATACTGGCGCAGCCCAGTCCCACCTTTGCCTTCATCCAACTCCATCTGCCCGAAAGATTTCGGACAGCAAAGAGAAGAAGACAGACAGATAAGCTCAAGGACAAGAGGCACAGCTCACCACCTGCCCCCCCAAGTTAAACTACAGCCCACTACCCAAACCATGAATTGTCACCCCTACCTTACAATTTGCTGTTTCACTCCTCTCCCCAGCCCACCTACTATTTAGAAACAGGCACCCTTTAACTGTTTAAAATAGGCAGTAACACCCTCTCCAACACCTAGAAGTGACAGCAAGTGAGAACGGGCCTTTTCTGCGATGGCTCTCCGTTTGTAGAATGCCCTCCTGGAATGCCCTCCCTGGACAGTCTTGCCTGGTGCCATTGTTACATATCTTTAGGTGTCAGGCAAAAAACCATCCCTCTAATCTACACCAAAGGCCTTTAGGGCTGGTTGAACAATCTATGGCCTTAAAAAAATGTGTTTGTGGGAGGGGGAGCTATGTGCGGCAGTCCTTTTGATGTTTTATTGTGCTATACGTTTTGTGTCTTCATCTTGCATGAAACCACCCTGCGATCTTCACGCAAAGAGGGTGGTACGTACGTTTAATAAATACCACAAGCACTACTAGTAATGGTAACCTTTCACATGACATTACAAGCCATCTCTCCACATTACGTGGACCCTCCCATATTGTCATTTTATGGCAAGCAAAGCAGGACACACCTTCCCGCTTTATAACTGTGAACCGCCCTGAGACCCCCGGGTATAGGGCGGTATATAAATTCAATTAATAATAATAACAACAACAACGCCACTGAGCAGCAACTACACCCACCCAGATTGGCTTCATACCACCAAGCGCCTCTGTCGGATCAGGGGCCCTTTAACGTCAGGCCACCTCCTTCCCCTGTTGCCCCGCCAACATCGCCGTCACTTTCGCCGTTAATCTGAATCCACACACAAACGAACTTCCTCCTTTCTCCCCCGTTTATAGCCCCACCACCACCATTTTTAACGAAAGCCTCTCCGCCATCCCTTCCCCCTGTGGCCAGGCAAGTGGCAAAAGGACATCACTTATCTCTCGCCAACTTTTACAAACAAGACACCCCCGTGAGAACAGTGAGAGAGAGCGGAGGCCGGAGTGACTCAGCACTCGCGGGAACCCGCTTACCTGCTCCGGCCCTTCAACCGCCATTTTCCCCCTCGCCGGTGATCCACATTCACTGAAAGGCGCATGCGCTCACTCAACGGCGGAAGCTGCGGGAAGGGAAGGCCTCCTTCCTCCTTCCGGTTGCTTGCCCTCAATCAACATGTCCGACGCGCGAGCGCCCTTCTTGGGAAAAGGAAGCCGTTTCCTTCCCCCCTCCCTTTCCGCTCCAAAGAGATCCGGTCCACAGTAGGTTTAATTGGTATACTTCCGGTTCTAGATTGCCGGGTTTTCTGTATGTGACAGAGCAAGAATTCCCCCCCTCCATATTATGAGTTCTACGAATTTCCGAACGAGAACCGGAAGCAACGTTTGTTCACACTTCTTATATTCATGTCTCTTAGTTTTCTTGTGGCGTTTAGGCGCTGCACATGCGTACGCACCCCCTTCCGCCTCAAGTCATTTTTGACATACTTTTGCTGCCATGTTGGTAGGGTCCTTACTACCTCAGATGGAAAATAGGGGAAATCGAATGACAGTTTGATGTACAGTAGTTGTCTTTCGGATTCCCTATGGTCCCCTAGGAGGTAAAACTTGATCTCTGCATAGCTTCCTGTCCGTTTGTATTTGGCGGGCGAGCGGGGTGGGGTGGGCGAGGACTCTGCCACACTCAAGATGGCTGTGATAATGCCGGCGAACGTAATTGTACAAACCGGAAGAGGAAGTGCTACGGGCTGCAGGAAGGATCAGATCAAGTTCTGAGCACGTGTGCGCGTAGTGGCTGCTTGTCTGCGCCGGAGGGGCCGCAGCTGCTGATTCCAAGATGGGCAAGAAGCCCAAAGTGGGGAAGACCCGAAGGGACAAGTTCTATCACTTGGCCAAGGAGACTGGTGAGAAAATTGGGGTGTAGTTCTGATTTATTTGTTTACTTCCTTAAATAATAAACGACCCCAATGTATGTCTTGCCCTCATTCCCAGATACACGGGGATAGTTGCTCGAAAAAGAGGAAAAGTCACTCTGTGTGGGCTCAGAGGCACTCTTTCCCCGCTCTTTGCCCTGTGAGGTAGTTACTATGGCTTAAGTCTTGGGCTGGGTTTGATTTGTGGATTAACGGGGGCCCGGAGGGGTGGTTGAAGTTGAAACTGTTCCACTCCGGGATAGCTGAGTCGATAGAACATGAGACTTATAATAATAATAAATAAATCTCAGGGTCGTGGGTTCAAGCCCCACGTTAGGTGAAAGATTCTCGCACTGCAGGGGGTTGGACTAGATGACCCTCTTGGGCCCTTCCAACTCTGCAATTCTATGATTCCCTGAGGAGGCGGGGAGACCTAGCTGTAAGGTTTCTGCTGAGGCTTGGGTAAACAGTAACCGACTTGTGGGATGTAGAATTAGGTTAAAGTTTATATTGGGCATCATCACCCTTTCCAAAGCCAGGTTCCACTTTGGGGACCCATTTCTTAATATTTTACCATATATTAGCAAGGTGGCAGTGTATCTGTTGCAACACATGTCGGATCAGATTCTGACCCACCTGTTGAAGAACCATTGCTTTACATGACTCTTAAGAGGAACTTAATAATGCTTAGGTATAACTTGCATATGGGGGGTGCAATCTTCTTGCAGGGGCAAAATATTATTATTACTAATAATAATAACAATAATAGCAGCAATAATAGCAGTTGACATTTGATACGTGCTTTCAGGTGTTCAAAGTGTTTTAGTTACCATCTTTACAACAGTCCTGTGAGATAAATAAGTGTTATTCCCCATAATGTAAATGGAAGGGACTAAGAGGTAGTGGCTTACCTAAGGCCACCTTAATGAGTTTATGACAGAGGCAAGATTTGAACTGGGGGCTTCCCGATTCATAGCTTAGTCTCTTTAACCACTACACTATGCTGCTGTTACAATTCAAGATTTGGGTGAGTATCCATTGGGCTTGCTTTAGATACAGCCCTTCTTCAAGGGAAGGACCATAATTCAGTGGCAGAACATAGGCTTTCCATCCAAAAGTCTACACTGACTGACACAAGCACTCCCCAGGGTTCCATCCTTGGCATCTTCAGGGAGGGGTAGGAAAGATGTGAACGATGGGCATGACGGCACTTTTTTCTCTCACGTCGTTGGACCCACTCTCACTTAGAACAACCCTTTACTTGAAGGTTTATTTTCCTTTCCTCTTAAAATTCTAGCCCAGAGTATCCTGCAGGGTACCTTTGTAAGGGGACATTTAGTAATAGGAGTCTCAGACAGGTTTTCTTTAAATAAACAATAAAGATTTATTTAAGGCAAAATAGTATATAACACAAATGGATTAAATTTGGGTTACTTCAGGCGTACAGTACGATTACACTTTAATTCGTCCTCAGTTTTGTGTTATAGGTTTGGTTCTGGTGATACTTTTCTTTCAGTTATCCACCCCCTTTAACAATCCTGCTCCTGAGGTACCTTGAGCAATAGACCCAAGGGCTCTCCGCACCCCCTCCCTTCACTGGGTTTGGGAGTTTCTTCTTTTCCTAAGAAGACTCTCTCCCCTTTGAGTTCCAGGTAGGCTGTTCCTTTCCAGTTCCTACTTCTCCTGGCTCAACCTCTGCCTCCCAGTAAAATTCTGGACTATACAATACACTCAGAGGGGAAGTTGTCTTTTTCCAGAACCAACTCTTTCTCGAATTCACTCTTTCAACCTGTCTCCTGACCTCTTCAACCTCTAATCCAACCCACTCTACCTCCCACTGTCTCTCAAATCCTCTCCTTTTAAAAACTCCTTCCTGGAACCACGGCCAATCAGAGGCTGCCGTTCATTAACCATTTGCTGGCAGGGAAAGAAACAAAACACCCCACTTTCTTTTGTTTTTGTTCCAACCGATCCAGCAAAACCAACTTTTTCGTCACACCCCAGATAGCTGCTTTTTGTCAGTCAGTGTTAATGGAATCAGCCTTTTGAGTCCCAAGACTTTCCTTTTGCACAAACACGCATCTGGGGACCCACTCTTTCAATCTTAACTATTATATTTATACTGTGATAGAGCAGCTGGTGTGGCATACCTTGTTAAGTTACAACCTAGCAGCAGGTCCCAGCCAGCTGATTGAGGTTGGGCTAATGATGTGCGAAGGCCGGTTAAAGCGGCTTCCTATGTTATCTAGGTTGGGTTAGCTAAATGATATCTGGGCCACATTCTTTTCTGGCTTAAAAATTGAGGCACACTTCACTCTTGCACTATAGGGTATGTGTATTGGATTGATAGTGAAATAGATAGATGATAAATTGTTCTTGATCAGCCCCTGGAACAATGAGCAGCCATTCTCCTTGCATCTGTCCATTAAATACTACTTCCTAGTGGCCCACCCTCATCTTGGCCAAATAAGACAGTGCTCAAGAAAAGGACTTTGCCGTACAGGGTTGTTCTGGGGGTTAATTGGGGAGGAGAAGAACCATGTACGCTACCTCGAGTTCCATGGAGGAAAAGGGGGATATAAATGCATTGAATGAATGAATGAGGTCTAACTGGGCATGGCATGGTCTCATGTATCCCTTTTCTAGGATTCCGTTCCCGTTCGTCTTTCAAGCTCATTCAGTTGAACCGCAAATTCCAGTTCCTTCCAAAGTCTCGGGCGCTGCTGGATCTGTGCGCTGCTCCTGGAGGATGGTGAGTGACTGGCAAGCAAGGCAGGGGGCGTGTGGAGGATGTTTTGTTCAGGATTAGAGAAGTCGTGCTACTGACATGTTACTGGTACAGGTCACATATATGAGGCTGTGTGGTTCTGACAGTTTCCGATAAACAACCGTGAAATATGTTCAGTATAGGCCAGTGATAATGTTGAAATCTTCAACAGGCAGTGGAACATTTTGACCAGACAGTGGGAAAATATGTGGAGCCCACTCAGGATTCAAACCAGGAGTGTGTTTTGACAGAACAGGAGGTTGTGGCATTAAATCAGGAGTGTGTTTTGACAGAACAGACCCAACAGGAGTATGATCCTTTGGACTGGACAAATGAATTTGGAAAAAGCCAGATCTGGAAAGGAAAAGCTTGGTGTGGTTGGGAAATGGGGGGGCTGGATTGACCCCCCTATGTTGGGATGTCTGGACTTTTTAAATAGGGTAATGGGCTGTGAAATGTTTGGGACTACGGGGGCTCTCAATTTTGGAGGGCCCTTGAAATATGCTTTTAATTACCACATGAAATGCAGCAATGAATACGGAAAAGGGTCTGATCTGTCGAGAAGGGTTAAAAACATTGTCAAGTTGGAGCTACCAGGAGCAAGAGACATTGTCAAGCTGGAGTTGCCACGAGCAGGAAATAAGGGAAATTACAGCTACAAATATGAAGAAGAGCCGCTGAAGGGCCATGGAAGTGACTTGAGGGCCTCGGACATAAGGTTACCAGGTTAATGGGCTAGCCTGATGGGAATAAGGACTGACAAAACCCGGAACCAGGAGGAAGGGACATTGGGGAAAAAAATGGATTTGTTTGTACTTTTCTTTTTTTTTCTTATTATTAGAATGTTTTATAAAGTTGATGAATGATAAAAAAATGTTGGAAGAAATTACCTGGCTTTAGCAAAGATGCTTAAAGAATTATGAAAGAATATTATGATTAAAAGAAGCTGGTAAGGTTAAGACTTAAGTTTTAAATTTTAAGGTTTATGCCATTATAGAAAGATAAGAGCAAAATAGTCTAGGGTAATGTAATGACAGAATTTTATGAAACATGGAAAGGAAAGGATTTGCTGGGATAATTAATAACTAGGATACAAAGGAAGGGAGGGGGAGGAAGTCTAAGAAAGAAGGCTATGATAGTTAAGGGTCTGAAAACAATGAATTTGTTTTTAAATGTTTTTAAAGGTTAGGGTTTTTTGTATTTTTGTCACTTTTTTGTTTTCTTATTTTGAATTTTTTCCCCCTTCCTTTTTCTTCTTTTTTACATGGTGGGAAGGGGTTTGCTTTTTTCTTTTCTTTTTACTCTGTTAACTATTTTTATTCTTTGTATTCCTTTCTGACTCTACTTTGTTGTTGTTTTTTCTTTTTGTAATATTTTGAAAACTTTAATAAATATCTTATAAAAAACAAAAACAAAGATAGACCTGATTCTGTTCTTCCAACAGGTTGCAGGTGGCTTCAAAGTTTATGCCTGTGTCCAGTCTTATAATTGGTAAGTAGCCTTGATGGGGGAAGAAGAGAGCCCTAATCTAGCCTAGCTTCCCATTTCCCAACCCAGATGTATCTGGGGAGCTCACAAAAAGGGACATGAATCATAGAATTGTAGAGTTGGATGGAACCCCATGGGTCATCTAGTCCAACCCTCTGCAATGCAGGAAACTCAGCTGAAGCATCCATGACACATGGCCATCCAACCTCTCTGCCACTGCTGCTCTCCCAGGTGTTCAGAGACACACTGGCTAGAGCCAAGGTACATAACCCATGAGTCACTCAAAATTAATGGACTACCAGCCAGCGTGACCAATGGTCAGAGATGATGGGAGTTGTAGTTCAGCAGAGCCTGGAGTGCCACAGGTCCCCCACCCCTGCAAGGGAGGATGGATGTGGGGGTGTTGTACACAAAAGGATGGTGGCTTTTCATTTGCATCGTAAAGAGCATTGTGAACTCCCTACATACATTATCTTTTTGCTCATCCTCTTTAAGGTAAGTAATATCCCTGACGAGAGGCTGAGAGCAAGGGGCCTGCCTAAAAGCATCCCCACTAAGATTCCTGCATTGCAGGGGGTTGGACTGGATGACTCTTGGGGTCCCAACTCTGCCGTTCTAGGGTTCTCTGTCCATGGAAGAGAGTGCATTTGAAGCCGGTTCGTTTCCTGGTTCAGAGCCATTGTTTCTTAATTGCCAGGTCATGCCAGCTCTCCTGAGCAGGCAAAGGAAGCAGTGGGAGGGGGCTGGGTGTGCATTGAGCAAGGTGGCCTACAGCAGGGCTGGGGAGCCAGGCTTTGGTGGACTCCAGATCCCATCATCCCCCAGCCGGTGTGGCCAGGGCCAAGGAGAGTTGTTGCCTTCCTGCGACCTGGAGGGTCACAGCTCCTTCATCGCTGCTGCAAAGCGTAGAAGGGGTTTCCTGATGCTTCACACATGAAAGCAAAGCACATTGGTAGAGTACGTGCCTCAGGTCCCAGAGTCAACCCTTGGTTTAGAAGGATTTCTAGCAGAAGGAAAGACCACCTGCGGTAGGGCTTGGGAAGCTGCTGCAAGCCAGAGTGGGCAGCACTGAGCTAGGTGCTGTAGCCGCCTCTGCGGTAGGGCAGAGCAGCCCTCCCAACGCAGGTGCCGCTGCTGCTTCCCTGGATAGGGTGGCAGCAGAACTGGGCGTCTGTCTAGAGCAGTGTTTCCCAAACTTCGGTCTCCAGCTGTTTTGGGACTACAACTCCCATCATCCCTAGCTAGCAAGACCAGTGGTCAGGGATGATGGGAACTGTAGTCCGAAAGCAGCTGGAGACCCAAGTTTGGGAAACACTGATCTAGAGGCACTGATTGTTGTCCACTTAGGCATCTTCACAGGAAGACATGTACACATGTACTTATTGATCTGTGCAGCCCAGCTGCCATGTGCTCAGACTGTGCCCTTGTTGAATGTTGCAGCTCAGTTTAAAGCTCAGCGAGGGGGTACACAGATTGCACACTCTTCGAATGTGACACATTAACATCCTCTGTGTATAAGGCAGTTTTGCCTGTAATGGGCTACTCTGCAGAAGTTGGGCAGTGAGATTCCTGGCACTGTTTTTTCCCTAAAGAAACTTCTTCTCCCATATTTCCCTCCCTGCTTTCTCCCGTGTCTTTGATTTCAGGGGTTGACCTGGTTCCCATAAAGCCCATTCCCAATGTGGTAACGATGCAGGAAGACATCACCACGGAGAAGTGTCGCCAGGTAACTTGCTCTCTTTTCCCGGTACCCACACCCTGATTCCCTGTGCAGCTAATTTTAGTCTTCCGTCTCACCTGCCTTTGCCATCCTCATCTCTCATCTGTTTGTTTGGGGAATTTACACACCGGATTTCATGCTCATTTGTTTTTCAGTGAATAAATCCCAGGGAAGGTAGCATTTAAAAATGGCGATAAAAGCATAAAACATAACAAGGTCTAAAAACACCAGAACAAAATGCCAAGTTAATAAAGCAGATGGAGACTCTTCTGTGTTCTTGTCTGCTCTCTGTACCTCGCTGTTTCTCTCTCATGCACACTAAGAACATAGGCAGAAGAAAAGCCCTGCTTTTTCAGGCCCCTCTAGGCCAGCACCCTGTTCTCACAGTGGCCAACCAGATGCCTGTGGGAACCTGCAAACAGGATCTGGGTACAATAGCCCTCTTCCCACCTTCCCCCTCTTCCCTTCCCTGTGGGTAGCAGCCCTCCTTTCCCAATGACATCCTGCCCTCTGCAATGAGGCAGAGATGTTTTGTCCTTGGTGAATTCTGTCACGTACTTCTCTGTGTTATACTCAGCTAGGTATTGCCCTGAATTCAGTCTCTCTTTCTCTCTCCCCACCCCCAGGCCCTACGCAAGGAGCTGAAGACATGGAAAGTGGATGTTGTGCTGAACGATGGGGCTCCCAACATGGGAGCCAGCTGGGTGCATGATGCGTTTTCCCAAGGTGTGGGGCTTCTCTTCCAGGGGTGCTGGGAGGGAGCAGGCGGTCTTCTCGCCAGCAGCACATGCGGGCTCTGTCTCCTGAAGGAGAAGCAGGCGGCTGAGCTGCATATCCAGAGCTGTGTGCCTAGAGCGCCCGGCCTGTCAATCACTGTGGGGTTTAGGAGCAGCAATGATTCTCGTACGCACAGGACAGGCCGTGCGAGTCCCAATGCGCATGTAGTGTCTATTTTGCAAGAACCCCCTTGGCCACATCGTCCATCTGCTGCAAATAAAGTGATATACACATGAAGCCATCAAATCATATAATACATGGTGGAGTTGTGTCCCTGCATTTGACACCAGTGAGAGCTCAGCCTCAGATGGGACTATAAAGTCACATTCTTGTGCTGCCCTTCCTTCCCCTAATCTTGGCCATTGAGAAAGAGAGGCCTGCATCTGAGCATAAGGAGTGTGCCAGAGCATGGGCCTTTTAATCTTGCAGTAGTTTTAAACCCATGCTCTGGCTGCTTCCAGGTTAGACTACTGCAGTTTTGGAACTCCCCCCGCTACACTGGTTGCCCCCTCCCTGTCAGCACTGTCCTTTTTTGGGGGCTGCTGTCTAAAGGGGCATTTGTCTACTCAGTCATTTGGAAGTGAGGTTATGGGACTCTGTAGAAAACCGGAGACTGTGTACGACTTTATTCATCGCTGTGTGCTGGTCATTGGATAAAGGGTGGCTCAGTCGGTAGAGCACGAGACTCTTAATCCATGAAGTTTAGAAAGCAAGTTAATAATGATAATATTTGGGGCTGCTTTTAAAGATTTATTATTGGCCGGCTGAATGCTAGGCACGCGCATGGCGCTTTCAAAGGGTGCTTAAAATAAATTTCTCTTGCAATCCGTACAACAACCCTATAAGGTACATAAGTATTGTTATCCATATGTTGCAAATGATTGCGGGGGGTGGGGCTGAGTGTTTTTGTGCGTAAACATGCTGGTGGATTGGGCTAAACACCAAGTCGGTAGCCCTTGCCATCCATTTCCCTGGCACCGTCTCATTCCCTTTCCCCCTCTGCTCTCCCTTTAGCGAACCTCACGCTGTCAGCGCTGAAACTGGCCTGTGACTTCTTATCCAAGGGCGGCTGGTTCATCAGCAAAGTCTTCCGTTCCCGGGACTACCAGCCCCTCCTGTGGATCTTCCAGCAGCTGTTCCGCAAAGTCCAGGCCACCAAGCCCCAGGCCTCACGTAATGAGTCTGCCGAGATCTTTGTGGTCTGCCAGGGTGAGTCCACAGAGAGGGGGAAGTGGGTACAAGTCGAACACAGAACAAGATGAGCAGCAGGAGGTTTGGTAGCATCATGGCTTTAGCTCCGCAAACTGCATTGATTGATTGATCATTTCATTTCTGTATTGCTTAATATGTTAAAAACATCTAAGCGGTGTATACAGAAAACCGAAGCGACAACAAATATACTGCAAAACAAATACTGCAAAAATACGCAGTTGCATATAATCATATTAGGTTAATACAAAGTTACTAATACCTAGAAATCAATATGTAGTGGTACCCCGGAAGTCAAACGGAATCTGTTCCGGAAGTCTGTTCAACTTCCAAAACGTTCGGAAACCAAGGCACGGCTTCCGATTGGCTGCAGGAAGCTCCTGCAGCCAATTGGAAGCCGCGTCAGACATTTGGCTTCCAAAGAACATTCGCAAACTGGAACACTCACTTCAGGGTTTGCAGCATTTGGGAGTCAAAATGGATGAGTACCAAGGCGTTCAACAACCAAGGTATGACTGTAAATTCATTTTCTCTTCTGCTACCACTTCCCCCCTCCAGGCTATTTGGCCCCAGATAAAATCGACACCAAGTTCTTCGACCCCAAGTTCGCCTTCAAGGAAGTGGAGGTACAGGCCAAATCCGTCACTGAGCTGGTATCCCAGAAGAAGCCCAAGGTTAGTGGACAAGCAAAGCTTAAGGAGATCAGTTTATTTTTGTTTTGAAATAGCTAACTGGCCAAAACACTGCCTCCAAAGGACCTTTCTCCACCACCTTGCCTTCTCTGATTTTGCTCCAGAATTGCCCTTCTCTGATCTTGAAATAAGGAGCTGCAAAGGAAGTGGAATAAGGCTGGGCGATATCTGGTTTGCAGCATCGCAGTATATTGATATATTGCAACGTCTGAAATTAGGATGGAGCCATGGAGAAGCACTGGCTGGCTTCGTGGTTTTTCCTGCATGGTAAATTTTGCTGGAGCCCACTCTTGTGATTTGCTGCCCCCCCACAGGAGATGGGGGAGAGCTGGGCCAGCAGTTAACAGGGGACGCAGGAATCGCGAGAAGTATTGGCTAGCCTCACGGTTTTTCCCACATTGCGATTTTTGCACAGCACAGCACGTACGCACACACCGTGATTTGATATATATTGCCAGGTCAAAATTTATAAAACTAGTATCACAATATGGACTTCAAACTGGTTTGGGATGATATATCACCCAGCCCTAGCGTGGATTGCTTACAAAGTCCATCCGTCTTGCTTTAGATTTCTACATTGGATACTGACTGCAAATTTCCATGCTTTTGCTTGGGCACAGTGCTAACCTGTGGCTTTGAGGCGTCAGTGGGAACAAAAAAAATCCATAGTTAAACTATGGAAATTACTCCCACAAGAGGCAGTGATGGCCAGCAGCTTGGCTGGGTTTAAAAGAGGATTGGACATATTCATGGAGGATATGGGGTTATGCTCTACTGCCAAAGTCAAGAGGCAGTTATGCCTCTGAATTCCATTTTCTGGAAACAGTAGGAGGGGATGGTGCTGTTGTGGTCAGTTCCCGATTGTATGTTTCCCACAGGCATACAATTGGATGCTGAGAACAGGTTGGTAGACTAGATGGCTCAGTGGCCTCATCCAGCAAGGTTCTGTTAAAATCCTTGGCACCTGTGGTGGACCTTAAAGGGTAAAAGAGTATTGAGAAATAATCCAGAATGAATTGGAAAAAATGTTCAAAAATACTTTCCCCCCAAAAAAACAGAGTCCTTTTTGTTGGGGATAATTCAGATGGAAATTCCCAGGTGCCAAAAAAGGTTATTTATGTATGCCACTACTGCGGCCCGTGTTTTGTTAGCCCCCAAATGGAAAATGAGCAAGGTCCCAACCAAAGAAGAATTGCAACTCAAGTTGACAGAATATGCTCAGCTTGCAGACTTAACATATAGAATAATAGAACAACAAGAACATACATTTAGAGAAGATTGGGAAATGTTTATTGAATATATAGGGGGGGAATTGTGTACACCTGAAAAGGTTGGCAGAATTAAGATAAATTCAACAGTGTTAATAAGTTTTGATGGATGTAATAATGGAATACTGAATGGTTTAGTTTGTGTAAAATATGCAGGCATTTTTTGATATGAAAAATGATCCATGGAAAGAGAAGAAGGGAAGTCATTGATATTTTATGTTTAAAGTATTCTAAATTGTAAAACAAAATGTAATAAAAATTATATATAAAAGATAAATAAAATCCTTGGCACAAGGAAAGTCAAGAGAAAAAAGATCTTGAGGTTCAGGTGAGTGGCATGGAGGCGCACGACTAGCCCAAGTCTCTGCTCCATAGTCTGATGGGTTTTCTCCTCATTTTTATCTCCAACTAGGCAGAGGGGTACGAAGATGGCACCACAATTCTTTATAACCGCTGCACACTGACGGACTTCCTGAAGGCCCCCAACCCTGTGGACTTCCTGGCAAAGGCCAGTGAGGTGAGCACCCAGGTGGCTGGGACTGGAAAGTTGCACAGTGTGGGGTAAGGAGGGTTGAATGTTGGCGGCAGCGGCTGGCGCATCAGGAGGGTGGTAGCAGCATTAGACACCAGAGAACCTGGAGGTTTTGAGTTGGAGGGGTTACTAGCTGAAAGAACCTGAAAGGTGCTCCAATCCTGCCGTTGCTTTTGATATCTTGGTATGGCTCCAGTTTGGTTTTCCTGTGTAGGGTAAGCTCCTGAGGAGGCTCATTAACATAGGGCAAAGCCCCTTGGACGGATAATGCGATTGGTGCCTCTCTCATCCCCTTGCCTTTCCTAGATTGTCTTCGACAGCGAAGAGCTGGAATGCCACAGCGCTACCACCGAGGAAGTGCGTCACTGTTGCCGGGACATCCGTGTTCTGGGCCGTAAGGAGCTCCGGTATGTTCCTCCTTTAAGGGTAGGACTTGGGGTGTAAGGAATGGAGGAACAAAGCCCACCTTTTGTTGGAGAGAGAGGTTTTGAAGAGATTCCTAGTCTCCAGCAGAGGAGTTAAACACAATGGCAGTTGCTCCAAAGCACATTAAATCACGGTTAGATTTGCATCTGCCTTCATCCACCTTTAAGCAAATGTTCCTCATGAGAAAACTTAGGCTAGAATAAATAACAGGCACTTGACTTTGCAAATAAGTGAATGTTTTACTCACAATAGTTTCTCCGCATTATTTGTCTCCGTCCACTGGCAGTGCAATGAAGATGAAAAAGGGTTCCAAACCATCTTTGAGTTAGCAAAGATGCAGACTTTAAAATCTCATTTCAGAGAAATTCAGTTCACTTGTAGAGAGCCATGGCTTCTTGCTTGTTCCAGTAAGCTGGGGGGCGGGGCGGGCGGCAGAACCAGCTGAGAGCCTGCTAAGCCACACCCACTTGCAACTTGAACAGGTTCACCCTTTCAGGCGTGCAAGTGTGAGTCAGTAACTATATATTTTGGCACTTTTCACGTCCCAGTCACAGAAGCAGCCTCACTCAGGCCCCTAGCTATGCTAGATCACCATCCATCTAGTTTGCCAGGCATTGCCACATACTTCCCGTTCACAATCATAAAAGCTAGAAACTGTTTTGAAAAATCTAAATTGAACGATGCACCCAGTATCCCATTATGCACTGCTTCTGCACTCCAGCTGAATCGTGGCACAAACGCACACCCAGCCCTAGAAACTGGGACAAAAGTAAACAGAGGGGACTTTCTAAATCTCTCACTGAAAAGTCCCAGCTTCATAGTAGCTACTGGTCAAAGCCCTGCGATCACCATCGACTGTGCCAGAAAACAGGTGGGCAGGCATAGTGTCTGACTGTCGTCTTCTTTGCGTTGCTCAGGGGCCTGCTGAACTGGAGGACAAGGCTGAGGCGCTTTCTTGTCAAGAAGCTGAAAGAGCAAGCCAAGGAAATAGATATCAAGTAAGAGGGACGGGGAGGGGGCTGGCGACGTTCTGCTTACAGGGCAGCCAGCTATATAGGCTGGGGGAAGAAAGTGGGCTGGATTTGCAAAGCCTCTTTTCCCTGTTTTCAGCTTGAGCTCTGGCGAGGAGGGCGAAGGGGAGGACGAACCACAGACTGAGCGGGCAAGTCCAGAGACCCCGAGCAGAGAGGAGCCAGATGAGAAAGAGGAGGAGGAGGAGCTGGAGCTCAAACTGGCAGAACTCAAGGCCCAAGAGATGGCCGAACTGAAGAGGTGGGTGGTTTTTGCAGCTCCATTTGTGCCTGATGACAAAGGGCTGCAAGGAGGGACCGCGTGGCGTTCCAGAACTTCAAGGGGAAGCTGGTTGACAGGTGGGCGGGGGCTGTGGGAAGCCTGGAACGGAAGAGATGCCACTCATGCACAGGCCACCGGAGAGCAGTGTTAGAAACTCGGGTATATAAGCTGGGCACCCTTATGGCTTCTTAAACCAGGGTTACGGTCGCCAAAACGGAATGCCTAGTTGACAGCTCGAAAGTACTGTTTTTCAATATGATTTTTTGGAGCCTGAAATTCATTCTGGTTGTGCAGATAAAATATCACAGGATGTGTTGCTACTGTGTGAAAACAGTCAAGATCCAAGGGTCCCCAGGCATACACCTCCAAATGGTGGAGACATCAGGTGCCATCATGGTGCCCAGGCATCTTCACTTATTCACAAGTGACCGATTGCCAAGTGCACCCGGGGAATTTCGAACGCTGGCCCAGGGGGTGGGCCATCTTCCTCTTTCTCACTGTTGCCCTTGTAGAACTCCTTGTCAGCCTGGATAGCTCACTTGGTTAGAGCGTGGTGCTGATAACACCAAGGTTACAGGTTTGATCCCCGTAGGGGACAGCTGCAAATTCCTGCATTGCAGGGGGGTGGGACTAGATGATCTTGGAAGTCCCATCCAACTCTACATTTCTATGATTCTATGAACTCATCAGGGGAGGAAAGTAGGGTTAGTTGGCTCTGCCTGCCATTTGCTCCTGCTCCAACTATTACTTGGGCTCTCTGCCTTCCGTCCCAGCCATTCCAACGTTCTCCATCCACCATGTCACCATCTTTTTCTTTGCCAACATCAGGAAGAAACGCAAGATCCTGCGTGAGCGACGGCGGCAGCGAGAGCGCGTTGAGCTCAAGATGGATCTTCCCGGCGTTTCTGTCGCTGATGATGGTGACACCGGCATGTTCTCCCTGCGGGCCATCAGCAAAAGTCAGGTAAGCAGGAAGCGTTGCAAACATGCATTCAAAGTGAGGGCCCTGGAGGATTCGTCTTAGTCCATCTTTCCAACACCTGATGCCCTCCAGATATTGTTTGCCTGCCATTGCCCCCCAGCCAGAATGAGTGATTGCCTGTTCATTGTTACTGGTAGGTGAGGCCCACTCGGTGGCTCCTGCTCTGAAGGTGGGCAGCGCCGGGGCCTGTGGAAGAGCCTTTTTGGTGGTGGCTCCACAGCTGTCATGTGCCTTTACAGTGTCTTTGTTTTGGCAGCGGGTGGAGACACACCTCTTTCATCAAGCTTCTAGAGGTGTGATGAGTAAAGCCAGTTCTAAGTATGATACAAGTTCCTCCTAATTCACATATCCTGTTGAACTCATATGATGCTTGAGCCACTCATGTGCTTGGAGGGAAGTCCATAATTTAGGAGCTGCCATGGAGAATGCCCACTTCTGAGGGCGGTGGGACTACCAAGGGTCCCTCACCCACATTTATAACATCCAAAAGGGTCTGTAAGGATGGATCCTTCAGATATTTGGGTCTTAAGTTTTAATAATTTTGCTATGCTAATGATTCTGTTTTGTAGCGTCTTGCCCTGTGCCTGTTGCAATGAAGGGCATTATAAAAACGCCTTAATAAACAAGGAGAACTTCTATCGTTCATATTTGTCTATTTAGTACATTTATATGCTACCAAGGAGCTCCAAGTTGTACGCATGGTTCTTTCTCACCCAACCAAAAAATATATATATACTGTCTCAACAGCCCTGGCGCCCAAGGTAACCTGAGTGGGGGTTCGAAGCCTCGTATCCCTTGTCTTAGTCTGACACTCTAACCATTGCACTACACTGCGTAGAGTGAGCAACTTGGAAGAGTGGTAGCAGCTCCCAGCGGTAAGGAGAGCTGCCCTCTAAGACGGTCCCGCCTTCCTTTGACACATCCCATACACACACCTGTGCCTTTTCCACTTCTAGTTGCTGAATGAGGTTTTCAAGGGAGACATGGCGGCAGCAGATACCTTCGTGGCGACAGCAGCAGGTGCAGACGACGACCTCTCGCTTTCGGAAGGGGGAGACTCCGACGACGACATGTCTCTGGCCAGCGAGCTGGACGAGGAGGAGATGGCGGAGGTTGAGGAGCGGTCAAGGCAGATGAAGCGGGCCCAGGCCCCACAGCTGAGGTACCCAAGGGGGTGGGAAGATGCAAGGCAGGTTGGCTGCAGTAATGAGGTTGGCTTGACGTTCTGGAGGGAGGCGGAGAGAGACACCGCAGGTGGTCTCCTCACCTGAGCAGCACTAAGCCTGGGGGTGAAAATTACTGCAAGGTCATGGCTCCCCCTTCTGTGGAAAAGAAGGATCCGAATGGAGAGAGAGAGCGCAGGAACCTGGGGGGCTGGAAAATCAGGTGGAATTATTACCTTGCTGACCTCGAAAGCCAAACTGTTATCTATTTGTGATTATTATTTTTTTAATGCCTCACACAAATAGTTGAAGATAAAATTCTGCTTGTCAGGTTGGCAACATTTGAACAGTAAGTGTTGTTTGCAAGCTCCTCCAAGCAGCATCTGTATGAAGTCCTCTCGCCTTCTCAGTCAAGGTTGAATTATTTGAAATAACCAAGTAACTGCCAACTGCCAACTGCCACCTACTTTCCGCAACATCATTTATTGAATGTGAATGCAATGTACTGGAAGATCATGTATCCCTCTTCTGTGGAAAAGAAGGACCTGAACTTGGAGAGGGAGAAAGAGAAAGAGAAAGAGAAAGGGGGGAGGAGCAGGACAGGAGCTGGGGGGCTGGACAGTCAGGTGAAGTTACTACCTTGAGGGTCTGCTTTCTAGAACAATCGCTAGAAACGGGGGGGAAAGACACCATAAAAACACTGACGTAGAAAGCCCAGCTTGCCTTTATTCTGCTCCCATCCCTGGAGATAAAGGAATTGTTTAGGTTTTGGTTTTGTTTTATAAGCTGCTTTAAACAGTGTCAGACCATTGCTCCATCTAGCTCAGTATTGTCTACACTGACTGGCAGCAGCTCTGTAGGATTTCAAGCAGGGGACATCCCATCCCCACCTGCCAATGCCGGGGACTGAACCTGCAAATTAAAAGCTCTTGTCAACGAACTACACCCCTTTCCCCCCAAATGCTCAAGGCAATAGGGTGTGGACAGATATTATTCAGTCGCCCGTTAACCCTCAATATGCCTCTTAGGTGGGATTTCATTATTCCTCCCAAGTGGGAGTTCATAGTCCTCCAACAGCAGTAGGGATACACCTGTGAGTCCAACCAATCTCCCTCCCACCCATCTCCGGTGGGCTACAGGTGGGTCTCGTGTGTTTCCAGTGCTTCGAGCTCTGCTGGAGTTCTGGCCAATGTGTTCACAGGGTTGCCAAGGAAGAGGAAGAGGAGAGCGCCGAGGCAGAGAACCCACTTTTGGTGGCGCTAGAGAGCAAGGAGGAGCGGCAGGAACATCAAGCGAGTCTGTGGTTTGGCAAGGTGAGCATCTCCTGATAAGGTTCTTTGGCCTCCTCCATGACCAATGACGGCATAACTCAGGACTGGGTGACCAGTGTTGCTGAACTGCAGCTCCCATAGATCCCTGACAACTGGCCGGGCTTGCTGGGGCTGATGGGAGTTGGGAGTTCAACAACAACATCTGGAGGGTGGCAGCTTCCCCACCCCTTGGTCTAGTGGGAACGCTAAGAGCATCATTGTTGGAGTGTCATGTTAGATTGGCTCAGCTTTCCAGATGGGTGCCCTGCAGCTAGAGTAGGTAGCTAGCTATTCTAGGAAGCAGCACCTTGTTTGGGCAAGGGATGCTTCCAGCTGTGCCCTTCACGTTTCTGTTCTCTGCTGTCCAGGAAGCTTTTGCTGGGATTGACGACGATGCTGACGAGGCACTAGAGATTGGGCAGGCGCAAGTTCTGTCCCAGAACCAGGCAGAACCTCCCCCAGGTAAGTCACATATTTGAGCCTGAAGGATGACAAAAATCTATCCGTTCCTTCAGCGACTAAATGCAGACTTCCAGTGCCTGCCGATTTCAGGGGTGACAGCAGAGCTAGCAACTTCTTGAACAGTGGTAGGATTTACATCGCCTTCAGTAACCAGAAGAGCTAATATTGAATCCAGGATTGAAGAAAAGCCTGTGAATATAGGACTGCCGATAAGCTGTTGGTTTTTCACACTCTCACCATATATGAAGGGATTTCATATGCCAAGCTTGGCATCCATGTACACTGGTGGAGGAAAAGGAGTGTGGGGGGAGCGCACCACAATGCTGGCAAGGTGCCATCGCGGCTGCCCCCTTGTGCACTGCGTGCCCAACTCCCGCTGGCAGCTGCCCCGTGCGCCCGCCCCGCCCCCTCAGGCGGCGGGCCATGTCCCCAGGATGCGCGCCATGCCCCTGTGGGCAGTACACCCCGCCCCCACGACGCACGCCAGCCCTGCCCCCACCTGCTCTCCACAACCCCCCCCCCCCCGGTGCCGGAGCATGAAACTCTGCCACTGTCCGTGTATGTGAATCTTGACTCTCGGGGCTGAGCCTCCTTCTTCGTTCCCTCCCCCCACTCACGTTTGCCCCAGGCCAGTTAGTTCAGGATGACTGATGGAAGGCGAGGGAGAGATTTACTCACCCTGTCTGTGGTTTTCTCTTACACAGCCTCCAAAAATACAAAGAGGAAAAAGACGCAGCCCCGGTCTGGTGCTGCGCTCGAGACGACACTCGAGGTAGGCCCAAAGCCTGAAGGCCCTACAGGTGCAGCTGAGGGGAAGGGTTCTGACACGGGGGAGAGTGACAGCAGCGACAGTGATGACGAAAGGTGAAGTCCTTTTAAAATAAATGCATTTTTTAAAATTAATTTTTAAATTTCACATCCCACGTGAACATCTTTCAACATACCAACCACACTGCTCTAGAAGATGAAGTCACATTCCTGTGTTTTAGCCCAAAAAGTCCTTCCGCATATTGTCATGAGATTTTGGTGGACTGCACATACTGTCCTCTATTTCTCTTGTGCTGCTGCTCTAGGTTTCTTTAAAAAAATCACTTTTTTTAAGCGCTCTCTTTCCATTGCACTCTCTTGTTTAATCCCTGCTGCCTCACTTACGCAAGTCTTTCTTAGAATCACCTTCATTGCCTCCCATGATGTTGCAGCTGAGATCAAAGTAGGATTTTAGTTCTGATGAAATGCATCCAGCTATTAAATCATGTTGGTCAAGGATCAGTGGGATTGCTGCTGTTCCCAACTGTCTTCATCTGCTGCTATCTTGTTATGTTTGGTTTTGGTATTATTGTGTATTGTGTTTTGAGCTGCCTCTGGGGTTTGTTTGTTTTTTACAAGTAAAGGTGAGGTATAAATATTTTCAGTTAAATTGAAAATATAGCAGGGGAGTGCTGTATGTTTAGAGACCTCTCCTTATTTTGGTCAGTGCAACTTAGCCGCTCTATGCATTATTCCATTATTCCATTTTTAAGGCTGCCTTACCTCTGAAGAGAATTAAACATTGTGAAATGGCACAGCTGCTAAACATTTGGTTCTCTCAGGTTTGGCAATCATCATATGCATCGTGTAATGAGATCAGTTACAAAACAGCACAACAGACAGCAGAAGATGAGTTTTAAAACAATACAAAAAGGGGGACCCCTACTTCAGAGACCTACTCCTCCGGCCTGGACAGCTATTTGGAACGAAATGGCCTTCAGTTATTTCTGGAAAGTGCTGACCGTGGGGACCTGTCATATCTCAGCAGTGATGCTGCTCCACAGAACAGCCACACTGAAAGTTACTGTGGAGCAGGCTTCTGATAACCTTGGAGCTGGAAGGAGAAGCTCTCTGGCAGAACACAGTGGCCCATTGGGTAAACAAGGGATGCAGTATTCTCTCAAGGTCCCTCTTCCTAAGATGTACAGGGCTTTACGTGTTCGTACCAAAACCATCTTGACCCAGTGGAGGATTGGCAGCCAGTGCAAATCACACAAGCGAGGTGTATTATGTGTTGGCAGTAGTTTTTCCCCACAAGCAACCTAGCCACCATATTCTTCATCAGCTGCAGCCTCCGGACCTCAAGGGCAGCCCCACACAGAGTTCATTGCAGTAATCCAGCCTTGAGATTAGCAATGCATTCGCAGCTATGTTCAAAGGATTTCAATCCTGCAACAGTAACAGGTCATTAAAAAACACTCCTAGCCTCCAAGGACACTTTAGCCTCCACCTAACAGTGCTGGATTCAGGCGTTGGTGGAGATCCCAGAAAAGTAAATCCCAGAGTTCCTGGGAGTTCCTTTCCAGCTGCCCGTGTTGTTTAGATTTTGGTGAGCAGTATGCCTAATGTGACATTTCTAAGGTTTATTTTGGAAGACTTGGATGGGACGTAGGAGCGAAGGCGTCTCATGACTCCCTACTCTTTCTATGTTTCAGGGAGCAGCCAGCCTCACGCAAGGGAACAAAACGGCTCCGGTCAGAGGAAGAGCCAAGAGGCATTGAGGTGGTCCCCATTGATGATCCAGGTGAGGATGAGCCAAGAATGGGGGCTTTTGTATCCTGGTTGCTTCCGCTTCCTCTCTGAACCTCGGAGCTGGAGAAGCCGCCTGGAAGACAGTGTGAAATGTTGTTGTTGCAGCTGCACTCACCCGGCAGTTCGTTTTCTTTCCCCAACAGTTCCCCAAGTGTTAATTTTTGCAGTATACTTGAGCTTCACACAACGTCTGTAAAAAAATGAAGAGATTTAGAGCAGTATACAGCGGTTCTTTCCTGCTGTTTTCATGTGGGACTCATAGAGGAACAGAAGCCCACATATGCAGAAAGTGAGTAGTGACAGTGTCCAGTGATCTGAATGAATCATAGAATCATAGAGTTGGAAGAGACCACAAGGGCCATCGAGTCCAACCCCCTGCCAAGCAGGAAACACCATCAGAGCACTCCTGACATATGATTGTCAAGCCTCTGCTTAAAGACCTGCAAAGGAGACTCCACCACACTCCTTGGCAGCAAATTCCACTGTCGAACAGCTCTTACTGTCAGGAAGTTCTTCCTAATGTTTAGGTGGAATCTTCTTGTAGTTTGGATCCATTGCTCTGTGTCCGCTTCTCTGGAGCAGCAGAAAACAACCTTTCTCCCTCCTCTATGTGACATCCTTTTATATATTTGAACATGGCCATCATATCACCCCTTAACCTCCTCTTCTCCAGGCTAAACATGCCCAGCTCCCTTAGCCGTTCCTCATAAGGCATCGTTTCCAGGCCTTTGACCATTTTGGTTGCCCTCCTCTGGACACGAAATTTAGGTATGTTTAGCCTGTAGAAAAGGAAGTTTGAGAAGGTGATATCACAGCCATCTTCAAATATGTGAAGATGGACCCTGCTTGTTTTCTGCTGCTCCAGAGGGTAGGACCCAGACCAGTGGATTCAAATTGCAGGAAAGGAAACTCCCGTTAAGCATTAGGAAGAACTTCTGTGGCAATAATTCAACAGTAGAACAGACTGTTTCAGAATGTGATAAACTTTCCTTCACTGGAAGTTTTTAAACAGAGGTTGTGTGACCATCTGTTAGTTGTGTGACCATTCTTTAGTTGCGATTTTTGTATTGCGCGGGGTTGGACTAGATGAGTATCGGGGGTCCCTTCCAGCTCTAGAGTTCTCTGATTCTAGTGCTGCAGGGTGGTTTATCAGTCCCAAAGCCACATGGAAGACTTAACACAATATTCCCCACATCTGAATGCAGCCTTTGTCTCTCTGCAGTGAAGCGAGCTCGGATTCTGGACCCTGAGGGCCTGGCACTGGGCTCCGTCATTGCCGCCTCCAAAAAGGCCAAGAGGGATTTGATTGATGACTCTTTCAACAGGTAATGGAGGGTAGGGAGGTGTTGGCAAGCTTCTACGTGTCCCTCATCACCTTTTAACACAGAGATTTGCATGTGAGCATCACCGCAGAAGTGTGATGCTTCAGGACCTTGCACCTAGAGCTGCAGCCTGACGCACAGATGCTCTGTTACACTTTAATTACCAAGAGAGATCACCAGTACACCAGAGCCCCAACTGGAGTGAAAAAGCAGATAGTTTATTGTTACTAAATGCGAAGTAGAAGGTGAACAGTAAAGCCTGCTATTTGTGGGGGTAGGGGGGCTCCAACTGCAGCTTTAACTGGAGCCGGCTGATTTGAACTTGACTTATTTTGGCTACTTTCACCTGTGAGCAGGTAATCCTGCTACAATTGGATCCTCCAGTCATCCCTGATGAGGCAAAGCTGCGAAGAGTCTCTGTAAGAGTGCTTGTTCTGAGAGCTTGCCTCCTTCGAGCTAAGAAGCATGCTTGAAATGTTTCCCCATCCTAAAGAGTGAACTGTGCCTCCAGTTTTAATTTTAGGGAGGGGAGGGAAGCAGGCGCTTGTTTTGATCTGCCTGCTTACTGCTCTTCCTGCCCCCAGATACACCTTCAACGAGGAAGAAGACGAGCTCCCTGAGTGGTTTGTACAGGAAGAGCACCAGCACCGGCGCAAACCGCTGCCCCTGGATCGGCAGACGGTGGAGGAGTACCGCCAGCGCTGGCGCGAGATCAATGCCCGGCCCATCAAGAAAGTGGCGGAGGCCAAGGCCCGCAAGAAGCGGCGGGTAAGCAAGAGAGCAGGCTGCCCATTCACGCACACAGAGTGGGAAACTGCCCTTTACCAGATCAGAAGATCTGTCCATCCTTATTGCCTTCTCTGACTGGCAGCAGCTCTCCAGGTTTATTCCAAACCCCACAGGAACCCTGCTTGCCTGCCCTCTCCCTCAGTGCCCTGACTGCTCTGTCCCTCTCCGCAGATGCTGAAGAAACTGGAGCAGATGAAGAAGAAAGCAGAGTCGGTGGTGAACACCGTGGACATCTCTGAGCGCGAGAAAGCTGCTCAGCTGCGCAGGTAGGTCTTCAGCTTGGGGGGGGGGTGCTTCCTGTGGAGAACAGCAGGGTTGCTACATGAATCCCACAGGGCTCACAAAGGGAGATTCTGTTTCCTCTTGAGGTCTGCAGTGTGTAGATATCACAATATTCTTCCAGCTGCAGGGAGGGGTGGGGAACCTGAGGCATTTCTAGAGGTTGCTAGGTTACAACTCCCATCGGGCCATGCTGGCAGGGCCTGATGGGAGTTGCAGTCCCACAGCAGGGCCGCTAGAGCCACCGTTCCTAACCAATCACAGAGCGGCTTCCGTAGCGTTCCCAAACGAATGAACCACCCAGGCTCTGGGGAAAGCCAGGCATGCTGTGCTTCAGATGTAGCTAAATCAGTCCCCTTGGAACCTGATAAACTGGTTAGCTTTGTTGGGGACAGGCTTCTAGGGTCAGATTTCCAGAGAGAGACTGGAGAGCTAGCATGGTGCAATGTTAGCAGTCTGGGAACTCAGGAGACCATGGTATGAATCTCTACTCTGCCATGAAGCCTGCTGGGTGAGCCTGGGACACTCACTGTTTCGCAGCCCAAACTTACCTCACAGGATTGTTGTGAGAAGAAGAAAGGGAGGCGTGGCAACCTCCCTGTTTCAGAGGAAAAGCAGGATATGAATTGAATAAGTAAAACAGCAACTAAATAAACACAAGGGACTCTGAAGCAATTGTACGGGGTTCTGAAGAGAAGCCTTTCGCTCATAACTCTCCACTTTCCCTGTGTCCCCCCCCCCCACTTCTCCAACAACAGCATTTACAAGAAGGCAGGGATAGGCAAGGAGAAACGGCAGGTGACCTACCTTGTGGCCAAAAAGGGCGCTGGGCGGAAGGTCCGGCGCCCTGCCGGAGTCAAGGGCCACTTCAAAGTGGTGGACAGCCGCCTCAAGAAGGACATGAGAGCCCAGAAACGCAAGGAGCAGAAGCCAAAACACCGGCAGCGGAAGAAGTAAACCATTTTGCCCTGCTGCTTTGTGGTTGCTAAGAGAGCAGGCCTCTTGCCACCCTTGAACATGTCAGAATTTCGAACTGCGCCCCAGGAGTCTCCAAGCAGCAGCTGACCAGGTTTGTTGAGATGTCACATGGAATTTCAGAATTCCTGGCACTTGATTTGGTGGCTGGTGGCGTGAGCTGTATGTGCATTGGGACAACGTTGCCTGGGCTCATTTTCTTCTATCCTAACCCACTTGCAGCTCACCAGGCGTGTTTGTGGAGAGGCCTCTTCATGAGTTACCTCCCTTCAAGGTGTCTGCCCTTGGTTATTAAACACTGTTTTCTCATGAACTATTCTCTGGCTGCTTTTATTTTTTTTGTCAGTAGCACTGACACTCTTTTAGAGTGGTAGGGTGTTCCTTATATTGCATCAAAGAAAAACATCCCTCTCCCCATTGTTCATAGCTTTGATTGACATTCCCCTGATTATAGACGTGTGGCACAAGATCCCAGGCATGTTGGGAGTAGGTTCCCTAATGGGTCAAGCTGTTTTTTGTTTTGTTTTTTAAGTGATATTTATTGAGAATTTAAAATTACAGAGAAAAAAAGGAAAAGGAAAAACAAAAACAAAAAAGGAATTAAACAGTACAAGTCAATAAAAAGAAAAGAAAAGAAAACACACAATACATCAAAACCAAAAACAAAAGCAAACAAAAAATTAAAAACAAATCCAATATTCCCAAATCTTTATATTTTGTTAACTTGTTTCATCGACCTCCTCACACCTCCCTTTTTTGTATTCTAGTTAATTATCTCAGCAAATCCTTTCCATCTTTCGCTATATTCTGTCATTAAATTATCTTAATTTATTTTAACCTTATCTTACCATAAAAAGCCCTAAAACTTAAAACTTATTTGTACATAACTCCTTATGTACTAAAGCCAAATATTTTCATTCCAACATTTTTTCTAACACTCATTAATTTTACAATAATTCTCTAAATGAATTTTTAAACTTTCTTCCAATCTTCATCCACCGTCTCTTCTTCCTGGTCTCGGGTTCTGTCAGTCCTTTCTATCCATGCCATCTAGTCCATTAACCTGGTGATCTTCTATCCGAGGCTCTTAACTCTTTTCCATGTCCCTTCTGCAGATCATCTTCATATTTATACCTGCACTTTACTTTGTCTTCTGCTGATCTTGTTCTTAATTTCCTTCCTTTATCGCTGAGGAGTAGATCTCGGGGAAACTCCAACCTAACAATGTCTTTATCCCTTCTTGACAGGTTAGCCCATTCTCCATAGTCAGCACTAAAATCCAAAAGGTATTTGAAGGCATGTTTCAAAGTCCCTCCAAAGTTAAAGGCCCCTACAACTCCAGACTCCCCCTGGCCCAAAACCAAATCCCAGAAGCCAGAACATCCCTGCATAGGGGGATCTATCCAACTTCCCATCTCCAAACCAAATGAGACTCCATCTCTCCAAATCTGACTTTCTCCAGATTCAGTCATCAAAAACAACAGCTTATGTTCCTGCAAGGCTCTCTCCACGTGTATTACTTGAGGTTCATCAACAACCTCCTCCTTTGTCTTCTGCACAACTTGCCCTGTCAAAGCAGATTCCTGGGTCGGTTCCTGAGTGGTTTCTATATAGGTATTCACTGTTTGTCCAAAATTATTAACTGCAACAGTCATCAAATCCATCTTCTCATGTAGCTGTTCCAGTAAAGCGCTTGTCTTGCAAAAAGCAATCACTAAGGCTTCTTCTGTGCACATTCTTGTTCAAGGTCAATGTCTGGTTCTCACGATCTTTAATCTCTGCAGCTGAAGAATTCCCCAGATCGACTCCAACAACAGTTTCAAAAGCTCCCTCTAGGGGATACAATTTCTATTTGTATCCGTCCTTTTGAAAGCAGATCCAGCAACAAAAATACTTTCGTTTTTCAAATATTTTGTTCCTTTTAAATGCAAAAGGAAACATTGGAATCAATATGTTTCTCTTTTTTAGCTATCTGTAAAGAAACGTTTTATTCACAGTCAATGAACTTTCCCAAAACGTCTGTCTTCCTGGCACCCAGTTCCCAGGTTCAAGACGGTGAAAATTTATCTTTCTTTACGCTCTCTCCTGCAGGCTTAAACAATCTAAGATTTCCCCCCTCTTCTCCTGCTTCCAAGGGGGGTTTAGTAGTTTTAGCCGATGGAGATTTAGTCCTTTACAAAAGACTTTCCAGACTTTAGCTTGCAATGTCTTTGCTTCAATCTATTTACAAAAGTGGAAGGCGGACTTCCTGTTTAGAACCTTCCCACTTCGGTGCCAATTTAAGATGTTTCATTTTCCGTTCTACTCATGGGTAGTTGTTTAAAGTCCAATTGTCCACAGGAAAAAGTCAGCGCTCTCCGGCAACAGCAATACGGCTTCACTCCGTGAAAAGAGCAGTCGATTCGAAGCACCGCGCCACTCACCCCACGTCGCTCCGGATCCCTGAAACCGGGTTTCCCCGCGAGTAGGGGAGGCGCAAAAGGTGCCAGCCAAATCCCACGTCCACAGGCTTCTCCCGCCTGTGGTTTTTGGTGGGTCTCCGCCTCGCCGTGGCGGTCCAGACCCTAATTTATACGAAGCAGATTCCTCCTGATCAGAGGAAATCCGCCATTGCCGGAGGTGCTAACCCGGAAGTCCCTTAATGGATCAAGCTGTTTAGGGCTTTAAAGCAGGCGTAGGCCATTATTATCATAAATCTTTGTTTACATGTCCTTTACTAGCAGGTGCCAGGTCAGGTTATAGGAATTAAAAACCAATTACCGTCCCTGGAATAGGGCATGCCTGGAAAACAAACGTTTCCGGTGTCAAAGGCCAAGGTAAAAAGGCATGTCTTCAGCACTGTCTGAAAGCTGTATAATGAAGAAGCCAGATTCACCTTTTTGGGGAGGGAATTAACACAATTCTGAGGGGGGGTGGAAATGCCACTCTTAACACTCAGGACGATCTGTAGGCTGTCTTTCAGGTATTTGGGGCCTCCTCTCCTCCAAGAGTTTCCTGCGAAATAGAGTTGATTTGCTAAACCACTGTAGCTCTGTGAACGGAATAGGGTCCTCCGAACAACTCTCAGCAACCTTAACAAACTACAGATCCCATAATTCTTTGGAGGAAGTCATGAATTTTAAAAGCGTCATGCTGCTTTAAATGCATACTCCTCTACTGATTAAATTGGAGCATCCTGTTTTTGGGGCCCCAGAAAGATGCATGTCCCTGTTTCCTCCTGGAAAATGTTGGAGGTTATGGAAATGAATGGTGTGAGTGTAGCCCAAGCCTGACGCACAGACAGTGCAGCAGGCCAGAATGATATTGGCATCCAATCACACGTGCAGATTTTGAAGCGTTTGGCTATCCTTCCTAGATTCTCACATTTGCTCTGCATTTGTAGAATAGTTTCACAGCTTTCCCTAGCAGGGATGGTCATACTTGCCACTTCCACCTTGCACTCACTTCATTGGCACCAGACTGAAATCTCCATTGGCATACAAAAATCTCCTGCCCGTTTGCTTCAGGTTCAAATCCAGACGCCACCTCCCACGCTCAGCTAAGAGATCTTCCGATGAGGGCGAAGCAGGCTTAACCTTGCAGGAAGTTCCAGCTTATGTCATTCAGGCACCTTGGACTGCTGCAACAACTGGGCAGATGATTGGATGTGGCAAATCTCAAAAAAGGTTGTGTTCACCTGATGCATTCAGGTCAAGTCCATAAATAAAGACGGTAGAGTCCATTTGTTAGGGCTTTGAAATAACAAAATCTGGAGAGAGGAGGACCCCTACATCTTGCTCATTGAAATTATAGGGCAAAATGCAGAATTAACAATATAGACTCAAAATACGTTAGGAATCCAAAGGGGCACAAAACAAGGATACCCACTGTCTCTCTATTCATCTTGGCCCTGGAACCCCTAGCAATCCAACTCCAAGCAGCCCCAGATATTGAGGGTGTGGTAAGAAGAGGTAAAACCTACAAACTAGGGCTTTTTGCAGACGACCTGATGGTCACAACACCAGACCCCATCAACACAGCAACCACCCTAACTAAATAACAAATTCGCACCCTAAATAAATAACACATTGGTGCCGGGCCTACAAGTAAACTTTGCAAAACACCACCATCCCCATCCAAAAGGTACTCACCAACTACAAAGATAAAACTCTGCTGCACCAAATTCGGGTACCTAGAAACCTCAACAAACTATGCTTCCACAATTACAAGCCTCTGTGGTGACAAATCAACAGAGACTTCACCCTCTCAGACAAAATAGCCATGATCAAAATGATCACCCTCCCAAAACTAACCTATTTATTCCAAACCCTCTGAATCTGGATTCCCCCAACCAAACTCTTGAAGTGGCAGAAAAACTACAGGTGTTGATTTTCACACACAAAAAGCCAAGAATAAGCCCCAAATACTTGCACCTCCCCTCCTCAGAAGGAGGATGTGGAATCTCCAAAATAGAATCATATTATATTGCCAACCCATGTACGTCACATCCCGTATATTCTAGAAGATGAGACAAAACAATGGGTCCACTTGGAGAGAGAAACCATCGAAACCATCCCCACAATAGCATACCCATTTCTCCCAAACAAAGTAAAGAAAATCCTCACAGCACAGAACAAGCTCACATAGTCCATGCTTAAAGCATAGAAGGGAAAAGTAGGCAAACTATCACCATCCCCACTAACCCCCCTGTCCTACCACTCACAAAACCTCCAGATAAAAACCTGGCAAACCAAAGGCCTACACTGTTTAAAAGACTTCTACAAAAACAACAAACACAAGAAATACAAGACAAACTAGGACACACCCAAATACCTTGGCTTACACACCATCAACTACATGCCTTCTTAAACAATCTAGCAGTAAAATCAGCGGTCTATGGCCCCTTGACCACCTTCGAAAACCTCCTGACAGCAAAGGGACATGGCAAAAGGATGGTATCCACAATATACAAAATACTGCTCCAAAATTCCACAACCCCTCCCCCCGACACAATCAAAGAACAATGGGAGCACGACATAAAGGTAAAGGTAAAGGTACCCCTGCCCGTACGGGCCAGTCTTGCCAGACTCTAGGGTTGTGCGCCCATCTCACTCAAGAGGCCGGGGGCCGGCGCTGTCCGAAGACACTTCCGGGTCACGTGGCCAGCGTGACATCGCTGCTCTGGCGAACCAGAGCCGCACACGGAAACGCCGTTTACCTTCCCGCTTGTAAGCGGTCCCTATTTATCTACTTGCACCCGGGGGTGCTTTCGAACTGCTAGGTTGGCAGGCGCTGGGACCGAACGACGGGAGCGCACCCCGCCGCAGGGATTCGAACCGCCGACCTTTCGATCGGCAAGCCCTAGGCGCTGAGGCTTTTACCCACAGCGCCACCTGCGTCCCTAAACCTCCCTTTAAATCCATCTTAGCCAAAAGATGGCTCTGAAACCCATCTGCAGGTGGCACTTAACACCATGGAAACTGGTGCTGATACTTCCAGGAACCTCAAAGATGTTGTAGAGGCTGCACCTCCACAGGCACATACCTCCACTTGTGGTGGGAATGCCCCCAAATCCAACCCTTCTGGACAGCAGTCCTACAAGAGATATACAAAATAACTAAACAGGTTTTAGAACTCACCCCAGAACTGGCCCTACTGAAAATCTTCCAAGATCACAATGGCCACTCACATTATACAGAGTTTATAACCCACCTACTCTCATACCAGACACTTCATAGCCAGACACTGGGAGGACCAGTCATTACTAAACATGGACCAATGGTATCAAATTGTATGAGAAACAGCCTTACTAGAAAAGCTAACCATTAAACTGAAACTGACAAGGGGACAAATAGAAGAGGACACCTTCACCCCAGTATGGCTCCCCTTTATCATATGCCCAACAAGAGAACAAGAATCCACCGACAGTACAGTATATGAATCAATCTGACTTACCTGACCCAACAAGCCCCCCCAATGCAAGCAAACCCCACTGCAGACAACCACAGACAACCAACCACACCCTGCCCCCCCATACCTCTCACTACCAAGGAAATGTAATAAACGAATAGAAAGAGAACCTACCCAGTTGACGCTGACACAAAACGCCACACGTACACTTCCAAGCACAATTCAAAGTGTTGGTGCTGACCTTTAAAGCCCTAAACAGCCTCAGCCCAGTATACCTGAAGGAGCATCTCCACCCCCATCATTCTGCCCGGACACTGAGGTCCAGCGCCGAGGGCCTTCTGGCGGTTTCCTCACTGTGAGAAGCAAAGCTACAGGGAACCAGGCAGAGGGCCTTCTTGGTAGTGGCGCCTGTCCTGTGGAATGCCCTCCCGTCAGATGTCAAAGAGATAAACAACTATCTGACTTTTAGAAGACATCTGAAGCCAGCCCTGTTTAGGGAAGTTTTTAATGTGTGACATTTTAATGTATTTTTAATCTTTGTTGGAAGCTGCCAAGAGTGGCTGGGGAAACCCAGTCAGATGGGTGGGGTACAAATAAATTATTATTATTATTATTATTACTACTACTACTACTACTATATAAAAGAATATACCGGTAAGTCTCACCACACCACCCCTCTTCTCCCCTAACCTTATACTGTACTCAACACTAATGTCTCACAACAAATGTAACTGATTTATAAGAAAGACAGTACAACCTGAAAAAAGAGACAAGGCATGTACTTTTGTAAACCAAGAAATAAATAAATAATATTTTTTGCACCTGGCTGACACTCAAAGATTACTGAAATATATGTGCTTTGAAGCCTCAAAGTATATGTTAAGGATAGACAATATGTTAAGGAGTTTAACAATGAAGGGTAGAGTGCTTTGAAAACTGGGAAAAGGTGTGTGTGTCGTGTCTTGTGATCAGTTCTGTAGGGCAAGGCTCATCTGGGCCTCCCCCAATACCCAATATTTTATTCAAGTTGGCACCCCTGGTTGGGGGGCAGGGAGATCAGTTTGGGAAGCATTTTGATACTCTCTCAGATCACAACTGTAACAAATGTTCAGGAATGGTAAACCTGAGTGATGAATCACATTTTGCCACCAAAAATGTAGCATGATTGACTCATGGAATCCCATGAAATCTGTCGGCATGAGACAAATATCTATTTCACAATTCACACATTTACCTGAGCCTTCACAGCCACACTGAATACTCCTCGCTTGAAGGGACGTACTGTGGCCGTCCGGTTCCGGGTGCCTTCTGGGTAAACCCAGACCCTCAGCTGCATAAGAAACGGGCAGAGAAAAACAGCCACAGATTAAAATGTGTCCACGGACCACATCTTTGGAGATCACAGTGCAATGTTACTATTTCCTCACTCTTTCCAGTGTATTTTGGCCTGTCACTCAAGCTGCTAACGGTCTAGCTGGAAACCAGTTAGAAAATATGAGACTGCATCAGGACTGAGGATATGCCTACCCTGAATGCCCTTCTGCCCCCAGGAACGGCTGCAGTTCCTCAGCAGGGCAGACTCCTTTCTCCTTTGTTCCCTGGGGCGGATGGCTCTAAAGGCACATTCTCCTTATACTCATGCATGGCACACATCCTTTCTTTACTCACCCACCTGGCAAAATCCTCTTCCAAATATCTGGTGCGCAGAGCAAAATATGTCACCACCCCAGAGCCCAGGAAGCTTCCTTCTACCAGGTGAGGATCTCTCCAAGGGCGTGGGCACAGAAACTTCCCCACCACCTGCTGCTACTTAAATTCATATTTCTCAGCTGGAGATGCCAGCAGCTGGAGCCATTGTGTTTGCAAAGCATGCACTCTACCCCCACCCCAAGCGATGGCCCCTCCCAGCGGCTGCTGCAGTCTCATAGGGTCCCTTTGACTCCTTTCCCACCAGCCATCCCTCCCAGAGCTGCACCCCTCTCTGCATGTGCTCTCACGTTCTGCTGCAGCAGGGTCCTTGTGATGTGATCCATGGTTTCTCTGGCTGAGCGCTTATTATTGCGGTCGATAAGAATGAATTTGGAAAACCACAGGGTGAAGCCCAGTGAGCCCATGTACATCATCTCCTTTTTGGTATCACATAGCAGTCAGGATATAACTCCGCTATCACTTGGGAAGGAAGGAAGACTTCCTTAGAATGTGTCAGAATGCAAACGACTTTTGGGTCGTTTGCATTCTGACACTTTGTGAGAAGGCTTTGTGGCTAGAAATTATTCTTCCTGGATCTTCCCTGCTCCCAACCTATCTTCCTGGACATGTATTCAGCTTTCGTAGTGGTGAAATAAATTGCAAACATTGCCATTCTTCCAGTGTTATTTTCCAAGAAAAACAGATGCCGGATCTCGCCACAAACACCTCCATTGTTCTCCTAGAATGGCAATTATCTTTTAGTTTGGAAAATCCCCACCACCACCCTGGCACCAATTTGATTTTGAGCTGTAAGCTCACATCTTTTGCCTCCTCTCACATGCATGCTGTGCTCCTATCTTGCCTCCTCCCTGAGACTGGAGATGGAGCACAGCAGTGCCAGGTCTACAAATTTTGCCATGATGGGCAAAAGTCTACGCTGCCACCTTCCTCACCTGCAGGTGGGTCAGAGATGAACCATTCTGTTGCAGACATATAGGCCTCAGGCAAAGCCATAAGCAGCCGCGGGCAGGGCAAGGATGGAAGGATGAGCAACCAATGCCCCTCGAGGACCAGGAGAGGGAGAAATCTGTGGTTAAGCTGGTGGGGCGTTGAGGGAGGTGTCCATGAGAGCCTGTCCAGATCTCAGTGATGAAGGAGGAGACAGGGCAGCCCTGAGAGGTCCTGGGCTTAGATAAGCGGATGGAGGGGGGGTGCGTGTCCTGCAGCACACCCTCCCTTTCCTTCTCCCACACTTCATCTGCATCATAGTCAGGAAGCAGAGCAGGATGTCGCCTTCTGCCCCCCCAACCTGCCCCCCCCCCAGGACACCTGTCCCTTTGATCTGGGCCTGGATTATGCTCCTGATAAAATTTGTATCTTTTCCAAATAAGTTTCAATGCAAAATTCCAAAAGCGACAGGCTAGCAACATACCCAGAACATCAAGAATGGACTGGTGGTTGGCAACAACCGTATACGGCCTCTTGGTATTCAGATTCTCGGAGCCTTGAGCTGTGATTTTGACGCCAAGGAAATATTTCATTTGCCGCATCACATCTTTGCCGAAGCAAAGAATCCTGCAGGGGGCAGAAAACAGGCAGGCAGTGTGGACAAGGAACTGCATTTCTTTGCGTGTTCATACCTTGCCTCCTAAGCAAAATAATTGAGGAAGCTTACACTGTGTACAAAATACAATAAAAGAAATGGATTACTGAGAAGAAGGAAATACAATACCCTCCCTGCCACCTTCAATTGTTGCAACTCCCACTTTGCTGCTGAATCTCTAGGTCACTCAGCAGGTCTCTGAGGAAATAGTTCCAGTCCATAAATGTCTGCTAAAGCTGCTGGTTGTTAGTATCTCACAGACTAAGATAGAGATGGGGACCCTGCGGCTTTTCCTTGTTGCTGGACTCTGACTGCCATCAATCCCAGCTGGTGAGACCAATGGTCAGGGAGGGTGGGAGCTGTAGTCCAGCCAGATCTGAAGGGTTTCAGCTTCCTTACTCCATGTTGTAAGCCACATTCAGGCTCACATTTTGAGAGAGTCGTTAAGGATTGCCCCCTCCCATTGCCCCTGCATATAACAGTAAGCATATTGTTGCACCCCCATCCCAATCTTACAGCAGAGTGAGATTTCAGGGGTCTCTGCACTTACCCAATCCTTTTGGGATTGAGGTAAAATTGAGACTGTGGTGTCTTTATGATAGATAGTTTATTTGCGCATACATACAACCTGAGTTTGGGGAATGGGATTCCCAGCATTTACAGCCCAAGAGAATCTCACGCGTCTCCCATATGTGCAAAGTCTGTCTCTGCGTCTCTCCCTCCCACTTGCAGACTCGAGAGGACGTTTCTTCCCCACCCCCACAATGTGCTCTGATCCCACCACGTTCTCAAGCTTGCAAAACTTTTCCCACCCCACCCCAACTGTTCGCTTACATCAGCCGCACGGCAATTCTGAAACTGTATTGTCTTTGCTAACAAGCCCCCATTTGCGGCTGGCACAGCCTCTGCTTTGCGGAAGTCTGGTCTTTGTTTCTTAATGGCTTATCTCCCAGGGGATTCCCTGGTCAGGAGGGGAAAACAAAGCAGGTTTAGCCTGTATTTTTACACTGGTAAATCTAACATCCAGTGGTTCACCTTAATACTCAAAGCACTGATTGAAACCCAAAACCCAAGAATTTAAGGGAGGATCTGGTGGGAGAGTGCTCCGGGCTATCTGCAGGCCCCTGGATCTCCGAGCGTCCCCCGGTAAGCATAGCTCTGGAAAAGGCACCCCCTTCTTCTCCAGGGTGCTCCAGCGACATAAACCAACTTGATTTATGCAAACTAGCCTTCTCTCTTGACACAGCAAAAGGAAAGAGGCATTGTAGTTCTAAACTACTATTTATTTACAGAATATTTACAGACAACAGCATTATGGTGTCTGTTCTCTCCAGCTCTGAGAACAAATAGGGCAGCGTAAAAGTGAAGGTACAGTTTCACAGACACACACCGGAAGAGAGGTAAGACAGTCTTCCTTTCTCAGGCTCCACTCAGACAGGCATGTGAAATATACCAATCATAAAATCAGCATCGGGGAGCTTGAAATTCTAACAGGATCTGGAGATAAATTGAAACTACAGAGTCATGAGAAATTGAAACCTAAGGTACGAGATTGGCTCCATTATTATCAAATAATGGAGAATTACAAACAAGATAGGAAAATTGGCTTCCAGGTGGAGAAATCAAAATTAGAAACTGAATTGTTAGAACCCAATACTAAGAATTTGTCAAGAATGTACAATTTGCTGCTGAAATGGAATACACAGGATGAAACAGTTAAATCGGCTATGATTAAGTGGGCACAGGACATTGGTCATAACATTATGTTTGCTGACTGGGAATGGTTGTGGAACACCGGTATAAAATTTACGGCATGTAATGTCTTAAAGGAAAATATTATGAAAATGATTTACAGGTGGTACATGACCCCAGTCAAGCTTGCAAAAATTTACCATTTGCCTGACAATAAGTGTTGGAAGTGTAAAGAAACCGAGGGTACTTTTTATCACCTTTGGTGGACGTGCCCGAAGATTAAGGCTTTCTGGGAAATGATATATAATGAAATGAAAAAGGTACTTAAATGTACTTTCCCTAAGAAACCAGAGGCCTTTCTCTTGGGCATTGTCGGCCAATTGGTGTTAAAGAAGGATAGAATTTTCTTTATGTATGCTACGACAGCAGCAAGAATACTCATCGCAAAGTACTGGAAGACACAAGACCTACGCACTCTGGAAGAATGGCAGATGAAAGTGATGGACTATATGACACTGGCGGAGATGACTGGCAGAATCCGCGACCAGGGGAAGGAGACGGCAGAAGAAGAATGGAAGAAATTTAAAATCTATCTTAAGGACTATTATAAACTTGATGAATGTTAGAATGTCGAGGTTTTGAGAAAGAAAGGGTTACAGCGATATAAGATTAGACTGAAGGAAAGACTAAGAAGACATATGTTTGACAGATTTAATTGGAAGTTTCTGGAAAACTTTGGACATTGGGATGCAGAAAAGGGAGGTATGGGGGAGTCCGAGAAACGAGGTTTATGAAAAAAGTTATGAAACTATATGTGTTTGTATGTCTTTTTATATGTTCGTATTGTTTAAAATCTTTGTAAAACCAATAAAAAAATTATATTTGAAAAAAAAAAGAAATTCTAACAGGATCTGGAACCCAGGAATTCAGGGGACTCATGGCACCCCACCAGTGCCATAGCGTGGGGGGTGCAGGGGGGGCCGGCCACACCGGGCGCAAATCCACGGGTTAGGGGGCGCAAATTACTTGCCTTGCCCCGGGTGCTGACAAGCCACGCTACGCCACTGCACCCCACACACCCACAGTAGTATGTATGTCAATGGTGAGAAGGGCTCTCAGGTGCATAGAACTCCTTTGGGGGGGGGGATCCTAGGCCAGCTGGGACTACATTTGTGTTTAGGATTTCCATGCATATATGTTTTTACAGGGCAGGGTACTCCACCCAGGCCTCTAACTCCCTTAATTATGGGGAGGGTGGCTGATATCTGCCCACGGCTTTCTATGCCTTAGGCTGCTGTTTATGGTCCAGGAGCAAGGCTATAAACAAAGGCACCAATCCTACTTGCGGAACACTCTGAAGTATTGCTGTGGGTTTGTAATACTGATCTCTAAATCAGATTAGTTGCTTGGACGAGAGTGTAAGCACCACAGCATTCAACAGTTGTTATTCCCAGGAGCTGGCACTCAGAAACATATTGCCACCCAGTGCTATTTTTAGAGGTGCCAGTTCTCACTATGAACGCCTCTCTTGTTCTCTTATAATGTCAATTGCGCCCACCTAAGAGGTGCCGGAAGTGACCTGTCCCTCTTGTTTGTTAACCGCCTTCCGCAGATGGCCGTGTCCTTCAGGCACCTCGGACTGCTGCAACATCTGGGCAAATGGCTGGATATGGTAAATCTCAAAACAGACCTTGTTCTCCTGATGTGTTGAGGTCTTACACCAATGGGTTTTCTAGAAGCATTCCAAAGACTCTGCTTGGTGACTTGACACCCCCCCCCCCCCGCAAAGGTCCTTGGTCTCAAAAGGAGGAGAAACTATGTCAGCACTGAGGAGGCAGGTTTAGTCACTTTCTGAAGCCTGTCCCTGTCTCCAGGTCTGGTGTAGTGATCAGGTGGGATTGCTATGAGGAATTATAACATTATAATTATAAGCCATCTGTGTCAGCAATAAAAGCATTGCGTTGACTGGGTTTAAACTATTTTGATATGATTCTTGATCAATCCATACCTCTGCATCCCTGTTCCATTTCTCTTTCTTGACAAGTCACATACTGCAGGCAGGCATCCTGGGTCATCAAAGATAGTGGGCAGCTTCTTTTAATGTAGCTTTTCTGATATGTTAATCTTAGGATGTTAATCTTAGGGCCAGGAAACAGATCTCACATGAAGGTGATAATGATCGCTGTCCTCCTGGCCATCCTTATAATGTATATTGCTTGTTTATCACCTCCCGGGGTTGCCAAATGCACTCTTTTTTAGTTCTGTTTTATTTACCCCATGCTTAATTAGTTTTGGTAGTTTAACTTTGTCCTCACGTGGGGTTTGTTGAAATGCTCAGAAGAAATCTGATTGGTTCTTACGAACACTCTGTAAAAAGTTCTTTTGTGAATAAAACGACCTGGGCCGGAGGGTGGAGACACAGATTATTATATGCACCCTTCCTAGAGTCTTGCTGGTTCAAGCCTCTGTGTGTATTCTTATTAATCAGAGTTCAATCCTTCCTTTACTTTAGGAACGCCTCAGTCTGGTCTTGACAAGAAGGATACAAGTATCAACAAGGATCTCCCATGTGGCTTTAAGGTGCTGCTCTGCAATGGCAGGTCAATGACCAAGAAGACTGGTGCCATCCATGATTTAATCATGGATGGGAGAACTGATCTGGCATGTCAGTCAGTGGATTTTATTGTTTGTAGCCAATGGCCATCACAATACAGTATGAGAAACAAATCATGCAATTACAAAACGAGAGAGATTTCATGCACCAGACCAGGACAAATCTACAATGTCCAAAATTCAAAACATTCCTTCTAGTCAGCATCCCTGGGGTCTGGCACTTGCACTACCTAGAAAGGTTGCCCTTATCTTTCTTGCCATGAGTATGAATAGTGCCACCCTATGGCTGATGCATTTCTCAACATCTGCCAGCAGCCATTTAATTTTCAAATAATCTGGTTGACCTTCTAGGGCGATCTGAAAAGGGGAGATAAATTTAGCTTTGAGTGAATCATACAATAGACCATATAAAATATAGTGTACAAGATCTTCAATAGGCCCTGATCCACATATACAAAAGCACTCTGATTTTGAACTGCCAGGGAGAAAACATCAGATGAAGAGGAAAGCTCCTAGCCTATATAATTGATGTAAAGACTGAATAGGAGTCCTACCAAGATGCAACCCTGTTTAACTCAACTTCGCTGTTCTAATTGAACCAGATAGAAATCATGTCCTGCCAAATCAAATTTTAACATCAGTGTTAGTATAAAGTTGTTTCCCAAGATATACCCCACATGAACAACACATCTTTCAACATACCAACCACACTGCTGTAGAAGATGAAGTCACATTCCTGTGTTTTAGTCCAGATAGTCCTTCTACATATTGTCATGAGATTTCGGTGGATTGCACATGCTGTCCTCTATTTCTCTTGTGCTGCTGCTCTAAGTTTTTATTTTTAAAAAATCTGTTTCTAAGTGCTCTCTTTCCATTGCACTCTCTTGCTTAATCCCTGTTGCCCCACTTACACAAATCCCTCTCAGGATCGCCTTCACCGCCTTCCACACTGTTGCAGTCTGGATTTCATCAGTACAACTGAGATCAAAGTAGGATTTTAGTTCTGATGAAATGCACCCATCTATTAGACCACGCTGCAACAGCAAGGGAAGGAAATTCCAGCAAAAAGGTTTCTCAGGTGTGTCTAGTAACTGCATGGAAGCCCATCCTCTGAGAATGGGCAGTGGTCAAGGATCATAGGTATTGTATTGTGGGATTATAACATGGGATTGCTACTGTTCCTAACTGTCTTCATCTGCTGCTATATTGCTTCATTTGGTTTTGGTATTATTATGTATTGTGTTGTGAGCTGCGTCAGGTTTTTTTTTACAAGTAAAGGTGAGGTATAAATATTTTCAGTTAAATTGAAAATATAGCAGGGGAGTGCTGTCTGTTTAGAAACATGTCCATAATTTGGTCAGTCAGACTTAGTTGCTGTCAGGGTTACTTCCAGATCCTAGCTCACAGAGGATCACGCTAGCCAGCGATCGTTAAATAAAAGTCTTTATTGAGTTACAGTCTCCATTCTCGAGCTGCTGCGTGCAACCCTACGTCTTATGCTTAGATCGGCGAAGCTCCGTCTGAGTCTCCGCCCCTTGCGCACCAACTTAATATCCTAGCCCTGCTCCACCTTTTCCGCCTGACAGTTCTCCTCTGGGTCCCTCTGCCCCCCTGGGTCTCTTCCTTCCGGGATTCTTCTGACGCTGACCCCCCTGACTCTCCTGTCTCCTTGCGCCGGGCTTTAGGACCTGGCTCCCTTTCCGGGCTGCCTACTGCGCCACCTTCCTGTGCATTTGAACTTGGCGCGCGCGCCCAACCTTCCACTTTCCGTCTAACCGTCACTTCGCTCCCCGATGAAGGTGTGGCCACTCCTGACTCGTGCCCTCCCTCCTGTTGCGAGCTGCCAGCGCTTGCTCCCTGGCGCTCTTCCTCTTTCCTACTCTCTGGCGGTGACGTTGGTCCCGATCTCCAACTGCTCCCCTCTGAGTCCCCTCTGGCTCTTTCTTCCTGGGGTGTCCCCCTAGTCTCCCCCCTTGCCCTGGCCACTGGTGCTCCTTTTTGTGAATCTTCTGATTCACTGGAAAGACTCGGAGATCTCGGGTCGTCGTCATCACTCATCCTTTCTTCTGCCTCCTCCCCCTCGCTCTCTGTTTCCTCCCTTGCCCTCGCCTCTGCTCCTGAACCCCTGACATCCATCCCCCCCTCGAAGCCCCCTCTTCCCCCCTCCCCTCCTTCCGGTGCGGGAACTGGGTGCTGCAGTGTCAATGGGACGAATGTCGGGTACAGTTCGCTTCCCGTGGCGGGCCTCCATCCGAAGTCTTCCGGTTCTTCCTCCCTGCTCTCGTCGACGACGGTCACCTCTGCTTCCATCTCTGTGCCGCCGTGCTCGAGACCCTGGTCGTCCCCGAAAACGTCCATGTCCGTCTCTCCCTCGCTTCCTTCTGGAGGCGTTGCTCGTCCTGGACCCTCCAGCCACTTCCTGCGCCACTGCTCCTCTGGTCGATCATCCCACCAATACGAGGTTTCGGAAGCAGATCCCGAGGGCGACCCCTCCGGGGAACGGGCGTCTCGTGTCGGTTCCTCGTCCGAGTCGAACCCCCGGAACGTGCTTGCAGAAAGTGTGGGAGTGAAAAGCCAGTCGTCGAAAAGGTCTGCTGGCATTGGTCTATGTGGGAAGAGGGCATGAAACTCGTCCTTGAGCAGAGGTTCGTCCAAGGCGTAGCCCGGCACCCAGCTGTTCGCACTGGCCGGGGTGCCCTCCTTGGCGAGAAGGTATTCTACTCCCTCTTCCCCCCATCTCGAGTCCAAAATTTCCGTGACTTCGTTGATGCGCTCCTCCTGTGCCACTCCCGCGTGCCCGGTTCTTTCCCTGAGCGGACTCGGCGCCGTTCCGGGTTCCTGAAACCTGTGCGGTGCCTTGTAGGGAGTGAGCACCGATCTGTGGAACACCGGATGCATTCTGGAACCCTCCGGAAGCGCCAGCCTGAAGGCCACCGGGTTGACCTGCTCTTCGACTTGGTAGGGCCCCAGTTGCTTATGCCCTAGTTTCTTCTTGGCCAACGACCTGGCCGGCACTGCGTGGGCTGCTAACCAGACCCAGTCTCCCACATGGATCTCTTCGCCAACCCTTCTGTGTTTGTCTGCCTGCACCTTGTATGCGTGTTTGGCCAGCTCCAGGTGCCGCCGCAGCTGATCGTGGACCTCCTGCAACTCCGACGCGAACGCATCTGCTGTCTGCGGCTCCCCCTCCACCAGTCTTTCCAGTCCCGGGAAGGTTCTGGGGTGCCTCCCGTTGTTGGCGAAGAATGGTGTGACCCCCGTGGACACGTGCTTCGTGTTGTTGTAGGCGAACTCGGCAAGCGGCAGGTAATCCACCCACGTCGCAGGCTGTTGATTCGCATAGCATCTCAGGTACTGCTGCATGATGGCATTGACCCGCTCCGCTTGCCCGTTGGTCTGCGGGTGTCTCGCCGACGCCAGGTTGATCTTGACGCTTAGGAAGCCCATCAGCTTCTGCCAGAAATTCGAGATGAACTGCCGCCCGCGGTCGGACAGAATAGACCGTGGCAGACCGTGAACCTTGAACACGTGGTCTATGAACAGTTTGGCGGTTTGTTCCGCCGTGGCCACCTTCGCACACGGGATGAAATGTGCCATCTTGGAGAACAAGTCCACCACCACCAGCACGGCTGTCTTGCCCCTCGAGCTGGGCAGATCCGTGACGAAGTCCAGGGCGACTCTCTCCCATGGTTCGACCGGAGTTTGCAGCGGTTCCAACAGTCCGGCCGGCGGTCTGTGCACTGGTTTGGCCCTCTGGCAGGTGTCGCACCTCGCCACGTAGTCCGCGACCTCCCCTCTCATTCCGGGCCACCAGAAATCCCTGGCGACTAATTCCACCGTCTTCTCCTTGCCAAAGTGCCCGGCAGTGGGCGCGTCGTGCAGCTGATGCAGTACCTTGGCGCGAAGTTCGTCTCCCGGCACGTAGATGGCCCCTTTGCAGATGAGCAATCCATCTCTCAGCTGGAACCCGTTGGTCGCTGCCGTGCCCCTTTGCATCTCTGCCATCTTTGCTTGCGCGAAGGAGTCATTCTGCAACACTCGTCGCACCGCCTCCAGGTCCACTGTCGCCGCAGCGCACGCCCACACTGTTGGTGCGAAGATGTGCATGGCGGCCGCTGGCGTGGCATCCTCCAGATACTGTGGCTTACGGGAGAGCGCGTCCGCCATGATGTTGGTGTCCCCCGGGACATACTCTATCCGGAAGTCGAAGTTCGCAAAGAACTCAGCCCAACGTATCTGCCTCTGGTTCAGGAACTGTGCCGTGCGCCAGTGCTCCAGATTCTTGTGGTCCGTGCAGACCTGCACCGTGTGCTTGGCTCCAATCAGGAAGTGCCTCCATGCTTTGAACGCTGCATGAATAGCCAGCAACTCCCTGTCCCAGATGGTGTAGTTCTGTTCGGACTTGCTGAGCTTCCTGGAGTAAAACGCTCCGGGCCTCCAAACCCCCTGCGGGTCCTTCTGCAGCAGGACTGCTCCGACGGCCCTGTCCGAGGCGTCTGTTTCAACTCTCATCGGCCTGCTGGGGTCGACATGAAGCAGCTGTTCCTCCGACGCGAAAAGACGCTTGAGTGCCTGAAAGGACTGCTCCGCCTGCGCTGTCCAGATGAACTTCTTTTTCTTGGAACTGAGCGTGTCCGTGATGGCCGCTGTCTGCATAGCGAAGCCTTTGATGAACTTGCGATAGAAGTTCGCGAAGCCGACAAACCGTTGGACCTCCTTCCGGTTGCGTGGGCTTTTCCAATCCAACACCGCTCGAACCTTGGCGCTGTCCATGGCGAGCCCCTTGTCAGACAACTTGTAGCCCAGGAAATCCACCTCCGTCACGTCGAATTGGCACTTCTCCAGCTTGGCGTAAAGCCTATGTTGCTGGAGCCTGCTCAGCACTTCCCTGACGTGTCTGTCATGCTCCTGCTGCGATTCCGAAAAGATCAGGATGTCATCCAAGAAACAGACGCACGTCTTGTAGAGGAGCCCCGCCAACACGTGATGCATGAAAGCTTGAAAAACGTGGGAGCCATTTTGCAATCCAAAAGGCATAACTCTATATTCGTAGGTGCCCAGGGGCGTGAACATGGCTGTCTTCCACTCATCTCCTTCCCGCATGCGAATGAGGTTGTACGCCCCTCGCAGGTCCAACTTGGTGAACACGCTGCCCTTGCGTACTTTTGCGAGGAGGTCGTCGATTCGGGGCATGGGGAAGTCCGACGGCTTGGTGACACTGTTCAAAATGCGGTAGTCCACTACGAGTCTTTTTTGGGGCGTGTCTCGCTTCTTCACAAAGAATACAGGACTGCCCCCCGCTGCCTGGGACTCTCGGATGAAACCGCGCTTCAAATTATGATCTATGAACTCTTTGAGTTCCTGCAGTTCGTCTTCAGACATGGAATACAGCTTCCCTTTGGGCAGCGCCGCCCCCGGCAGCAGGTCAATTTTGCAGTCATATGGTCTGTGGGGGGGTAGCTTGTCTGCCTCCTTCTCGCAGAAAACCTCCAAAAATTCTGCGTACTTGTGGGGAATCGCTTGCAGCGTGCCTAGCAGCAGCTGTGACTCCTCTTGCTCCCCTTCCTGCTGGGGCATGATGCAGTGTTCAGCACAAAAGGAAGAGCCGAAGGTCAGCTGCCTCTGGTACCAAGCCAGTGTCGGGCTGTGCTTGTCCAGCCAACTCATGCCCAATACAATAGGCGTGTCCGAGAGTTGAGTGACGTTGAAGCTGATGATTTCCCTGTGATTTCCAAGCCGCAGCACCATAGGTGGCGTCTGCTTCACCACTTGCCCCCCTAACAGCTCCCTGCCATCCACCGTGACAACCTGCAGGGGCAGCGTGGCAGGCAGCAACTGTATAGCGTGCCGGTCGACAAAGTCCTGCCCTATGAAGTCTGCATTGCTTCCCGAGTCGACGGTGATTGGCACGTCCATGGTGATTCCATTGGGTAGCTGGAGCGATGCGGTGAGCCTCACCACTGGCTTGGGCGGGAGGGGGTCCATGGGCGGTAAAATCTCTGGGGACTGCTTCACTGACACGTCTGGCTGGGCCCCAGTGCCTCTTCCTCCAGCCAGACATCGTCGTTTCCCTGCTGTGGTTCTCCTTGCTGCGTTGCTGCAGTCACCATTGCTGAGGCTGCAGTGTGCTTGTGGAGCCTCCGGGGACACTCTTTCGCCATATGCCCTGGATCCTCGCAGATATAACACTTCCTGTTCCCTCTAGGAGGCTTCGCTTTCACTGCTGCCGGTGCTAGGGCTCTGGCTGCTGACTGAGCCCTTGCACTCCCAACCTCCATCGGTTCCACCCCTCCCCCTGTTGGAGGCGTGGATTGCGCACGCGCTGCTTCTCTGGGAAGGAAGGAGGAGCCCCTGGCTGGTTCGCGCCCGCTGCGCCCTTCGTCCCTGCTCCACGGACGTTCTTCCAGCCGCACTCCCACCGCCAGCGCCCTCTGAACGATCTCCTGCGTGGTCCGGGGTCTCTCCCCCCTCGCAATCTCATCTTTAACCGAGTTGTGCAAGCCCTCCCAAAAAAGGTCTCTGATAGGAGCCGAATCTCTGTCCCATTCCAGGGCACTGACCAAAGCGAAAAAGCGGGCATGATACTGCCTTACGCTGGCCCTCCCTTGCCTTAGTCCATGCACCTCCTTTCGGGCAAGATCCACGTCAATGCTTGATAAAAAACAGCCATCCATCGCTTTAATAAAGGCGTCCGCATTTTGGAGCGCAGGATCCTTATCTCTCCACAAATTGCGCAGCCATGCTTTTGCGTCTCCATGCAAATGGGACATGATGAACCCCACTTTCTCTTGTTCATCTCTAAAGTCTTTGTGCAGTAGTTGCAGTGCACACATTACGTCTGCTCTAAAGTTGGGGTACTGTTGCAAATTCCCATCGAAGTGCGAGACTAGACCGCCTGTGCGTCTCCCCAACCCAATCCCCTCTGATTTGGGTGTCTGTTGCCCTTGCTTCGTAAGCACGTCCAACCTGACCTGGAGATCCCTGTAGGCGGCAGCTGCTTCCTCCTCTCTCTTCCTGGACGCCAGCGCCTCGGCATTCAGTCGTGAAACTGCTTCTCTGAGTTCCGTTATTTGCTGTTCGGCCGTCATATTGTCTGCCGTTCGTGAGCTCTCTTGTAGGCACCCGCTTTCCCTCCTCTCCGCGAGGCCGTGGATGCCCACAATTTGAAGAGACGGAGCTTACTGTCAGGGTTACTTCCAGATCCTAGCTCACAGAGGATCACGCTAGCCAGCGATCGTTAAATAAAAGTCTTTATTGAGTTACAGTCTCCATTCTCGAGCTGCTGCGTGCAACCCTACGTCTTATGCTTAGATCGGCGAAGCTCCGTCTGAGTCTCCGCCCCTTGCGCACCAACTTAATATCCTAGCCCTGCTCCACCTTTTCCGCCTGACAGTTCTCCTCTGGGTCCCTCTGCCCCCCTGGGTCTCTTCCTTCCGGGATTCTTCTGACGCTGACCCCCCTGACTCTCCTGTCTCCTTGCGCCGGGCTTTAGGACCTGGCTCCCTTTCCGGGCTGCCTACTGCGCCACCTTCCTGTGCATTTGAACTTGGCGCGCGCGCCCAACCTTCCACTTTCCGTCTAACCGTCACTTCGCTCCCCGATGAAGGTGTGGCCACTCCTGACTCGTGCCCTCCCTCCTGTTGCGAGCTGCCAGCGCTTGCTCCCTGGCGCTCTTCCTCTTTCCTACTCTCTGGCGGTGACGTTGGTCCCGATCTCCAACTGCTCCCCTCTGAGTCCCCTCTGGCTCTTTCTTCCTGGGGTGTCCCCCTAGTCTCCCCCCTTGCCCTGGCCACTGGTGCTCCTTTTTGTGAATCTTCTGATTCACTGGAAAGACTCGGAGATCTCGGGTCGTCGTCATCACTCATCCTTTCTTCTGCCTCCTCCCCCTCGCTCTCTGTTTCCTCCCTTGCCCTCGCCTCTGCTCCTGAACCCCTGACAGTTGCTCTATTCATTATTTCATTTTTTTAATGCTGCCTTACCTCTGAAGGAATCTCAGGACAAAATGGGCAATAGGTGTGCTTGCCGTTAAATGTCCTCATCCTTTTCTTTTAAAAACAGTAGTGTGGTGGTAAGAGCCTGATGAGGACGTCGACATGACAGAAAGGGGAGTTTAACTCTTCCTTCCCATGATATCGTTGCAACGAAACATCCTTCGCCACTGGCGAAGCTACTATGCCCATGGGAATGATGGCTGTTTGAGAGGAAAAATATGTCAGACAATAGCACAGGGAGGAAAGAGTTAAACTCAAACCCCCATCCATGCCCTCTTGTCTCTCAGCACCCTCCCCAAGCTGCTACCATTTTTGAAAGTGAATGACGACACTGGCCAATTTCTGCTGTAGAATAAAAATTCTAAACCTGGTAATCCATCCTCTGAAGCACAATTCGAACCCCTCCCTTGATTTTCAAAGGCACTAATAGAAGGATTAAACACTGCGCTTGGCCAGCATAATCATCTGATGGGTGAGGGTCAAGTGTGCAGGTGATTGCCCTAAATACTTTATCCTGTCCACATCCTCATACAAACCAGAAAGTACATCTGAAACTACTGCTAATGTGGTGTCCAAATTGGAACAGATGTGAGTGATTTTTTTTACCCATGAAGAACTTTGCAATCTGGTCACAGTGGCTTACTGAGTCCTGGGGTGCAGGCTACGCTAATGTGCTCCAATTGCATGCATTTCATTTCAATCTGATACCTGCTACATTTCAAAACCTTTGGAGGTAAGTCATAATCAAACACTTACACATACACATATTTAAATTGGGCTTCAAGGATAGCCAGCTTTTTCTCTCCACCTTTTAATATCTGCATGACAGGGCATAGCCCTCCTGATGTTGCTAAACTACAACTGCCAGCATCCCTAACTATTGGCTTTATGGGAGTTGGGAGTTGGCTTTATGGGAGTTGGGATTTATGGGAGTTGGGAATCCAATATCTGGAGGGCCATCTCTGTATTAAGGCATAGAGCCCCTGTCAACATAGTGCTATGGTAGTAGGGACGCGGGTAGCACTGTGGTCTAAACCACTCAGCCTCTTGGGCTTGCCAATAAGTAGGTCGGTGGTTCAAATCCCCACAATGGAGTGAGCTCCCTTGCTCTGTCCCAGCTTCTGCCAACCTAGCAGTTCGAAAGCACACCAATGCAAGCAAGTAGATAAATAGTTACCGCTGTGGTGGGTGGCCCCCTTGGCCTGAAGCAAGATGAGCAATGCACCCCATGGTCGCCTTTGACTGGACTTAATTGTCCAGGGGTCCATTACCTTTTATCTTACCTTTGCTATGGTAGTGGTTTTGTCAGTGTGAGCATTTCAGCTTTCTAGAAGGAACAATTCCCCTTCTTTTACTTCCACACACTTCCTACCCCCTGCCTCCTAGCCAACTTGAGAGACAGGGGAAAGAGACGGGAGGGGGAACTCATTGCACTAGTGGAAGTCCTGCACAGGCTTCTGCTAGCAAGCTTCATTACTTGAATCTAGTCTGATGTGCAAATATAAAACTGCCCCTTGGCTAAGGCTAAGTGATGAAGAAAAACCTGAAAGTCCAAATCCATTTGCAGTGGTTGAAAGACTATAACACTGATTGGTAAGCAGCATCTTCTGGAATTGGTAGATATATGACAAACTATCAACAATAGTTTATTATTACAATTTCATTAGTTTTTAAATTGCTGGTTTTGGTCTCCTTGTTCTCAGGTTCTTCATGAGACAGGTTGCCTCATTTTAATTTTTCAGGGACCTGTTTCTACATCCGTCCCCCCATACACGATATTAAAACAGCAATTTGTGCACCATAAAAGTGTTCGTTGTGTGATTTATGGCAGTTCTCATGGGATTTTCTGGCTTGATGTGGCAGCTGAAACAAGCTACAATTTACAAGCCTATACATGTCGAATCAGAAGCAAGCCCTTCTGAGTTCAAGAGAACTTACTCCCAGGTGAGGATAGGATTGCAGCCAGTACTTTCAACCCCCCTGTCTTCTGTTTTCACCCTCAGCCAGGACACACAACAACGGAGACTGGAGGTGTGTGGGTTGGGGGGGAGATAATTTTTGACGAGCGGAAAGGCAATGGGGCAGATTTGTCAGGCACGCAGGGACAGCTTGAAGACTTTACACAGAGAGGAACCCCACGCGGGTTTCCCCACACATAATGTAACAGGCAGGGAGCCAGCTCAGATAGAGAAGTTCCAGGCAGAATGAAAGGCGCATCCACTGATCCCGCTTCCTTCCTCTCCCCTTCCCGCCCGCCTCCGTTGTTTGCTCGCCTGCATCCTTCCCTTCCTCTCCCCTGCCTGCCTGCCTCTGTGCTGTTGCCCCGCGCTCCAAGCTGGAGGAGGCAGGTAGGCAGTCAGGGGAGAGGATGAGCTGCACCGCTTTGCCGGTGCCACTTTGCTCAGGGTACGCTTGGGAGTCGCAGGTGCCGGGTGGGCAGTGCGCTGAATGTCACCCCACCCTCAGGATGACACCTGGGGTGGACCGCCACCACCACACACTCCTTGCTCCACCTCTACCTTTATCTTGACCCAGTGGAGAATTGGCAGCCAGTGCAAATCGCACAAGCAAGGTGTATTATGTGATGGCAGTACTTTGCCCCCCAAAGCAACCTAACCACCATATTCTAGCCATGAAGCTTGCTGGGTGACCCTGGGACAGTCACTGCCTCACTGGCTTCTTGTGAGGAGAAGTCAGGGAGACAGGGCAACCTCCCTATTTCGCAGGAAGGCCAGGATATGAATTGATTAAGTAAAACAGCAGCTCAATAATCATGAGAGACTTTGGAGCAGTAGGCCAGGGTTCCTTTGGAAATGAAGGTTAGGGGTGACAGCAAAGTGGTTGCTAAGGCAGGTCAAGGGCCCTGTGGTAGGGGTGTTTCTCCTCAAGAGGTGGCAGAATGGGTTTGATGAGAGATTCCGAAGAGAAGCCTTTCGCTCGTAACTCTCCACTTTCCCTGTGTCCCCCCCCCACTTCTCCAACAACAGCATTTACAAGAAGGCAGGCATAGGCAAGGAGAAACGGCAGGTGACCTACCTTGTGACCAAAAAGGGCACTTGACGGAAGGTCCGGCACCCTGCCGGAGTCAAGGGCCACTTCAAAGTGGTGGACAGCCGCCTCAAGAAGGACATGAGAGCCCAGAAACGCAAGGAGCAGAAGCCAAAACACCAGCAGTGGAAGAAGTGAACCATTTTGTCCTGCCGCTTCGTGGTTGCTAAGCAAGCATGCCTCTTACCACCCTTGAACATGTCAGAATCTCAAACTGCGCCCCAGAAGTCTCCAAGCAGCAGCTGACCAGGTTTGTTGAGATGTCACATGGAATTTCAGAATTCCTGGTGCTTGGTTTGGTGGCTGGTGGCGTGAGCTGTATGTGCATTGGGACAACGTTGCCTGGGCGTATTTTCTTGCCCACTTGCAGCTCACCAGGCGTGTCTGTGGAGAGGCCTCTTCATGAGTTACCTCCCTTCAAGGTGTCTGCCCTGCATGTTTGGTTATTAAACTAACTCCGACTATTCTCTGGCTGCTTTTATTTTTCTTGTCAGCAGTGCTACAGTAAACTGGGATACTTAACAGATATGGAATCCTTTAATGACAACAAAAGCCCTCCAGGCCAGAGCTACGAAACTTTGGTTGAATAGTGAATTACGCAGTGGGCACAGATATATTTCCTTTCAGAGTCATAGGGTGTTCCTTGTATTGCATCAAAGACAAACATCCCTCTCCCCATTGTTCATAGGATTGACTTTCCCATTTTAAAAGATGTGGCACAAGATCCTAGGCATATTGGGAGTAGGTTCCTTAACGGATCAAGCTATTCAGGGGCTTTAAAGCAGGCGTGGGGAACTTGTGGCCCATTATTATCATAGATCTGTGTTTACATGTCCTTTACCAGCAGGCCCCAGGTCAGATTATAGCAATTAAAAACTGGTTCCATGTGCAGATTTTGAAGTCTCCCAAATTCCCACATTTGCTCTGCATTTGTAGAATAGTTTCACAGCTTTCCCTAGCAGGGATGGTCATACTTGCCACTTCCACCTTTCACTCACGTCATTGGCACCAGACTGAAATCTCCTTTGGCATACAAAAATCTCCTGCCCGTTTGCTTCAGGTTCAAATCCAGACGCCACCTCCCACGCTCAGCTAAGAGATCTTCCGATGAGGGCGAAGCAGGCTTAACCTTGCAGGAAGTTCCAGCTTATGTCATTCAGGCACCTTGGACTGCTGCAACAACTGGGCAGATGATTGGATGTGGCAAATCTCAAAAAAGGTTGTGTTCCCCTGATGCATTCAGGTCAAGTCCATAAATAAGGACGGTAGAATCCATTTGTTATGATTTTGAATGACAAAATCTGATATTGAAGAAAATGTATAATTTATTGTTGGAATGGGAAACCAAAGATGAAGAGGTCAAATGTGTTATGATTAAATGGGCACAAGATTTGGGACACAATATTCAAATGATAGACTGGGGAAAATAATGGAAAGTCGATTTAAAATATACTGCCTGTACAACTTTGAAAGAGAAGTATATGAAAATGATGTAGCGATGGTATTTAACTCCTGTTAAAGTTGCAAAAATGTATACAACTAGTTCCAATAATGCTGGAAGTGTAAAGAGAAAGAAGGTATGTTTTGTCATATGTGGTGGAATAAAAAAACCCTGGTAAATGACATATAATGATTTGAAGAAGATGTTTAAAAAAACTTTTGTTAAAAAACCAGAAGCATTTCTGTTAGGTATAATAGGACAGGAATTAGCAAAAGAGCGGAAGAAGTTGTTTATGTACGCAACAACGGCGGCTAGGATTCTCCTAGCACAAAAATGGAAAAATGACAACATACCGTATTTTTCGCCCTATAAGACGCACTTTTCCCCCTCCAAAAATGAAGGGGAAATGTGTGTGCGTCTTATGGGGCGAATGCAGGCTTTCGCTGAAGCCTGGAGAGCGAGAGGGGTCGGTGCGCACCGACCCCTCTCGCTCTCCAGGCTTCAGGAAGCTATCTGCAAGTCTTGCAAGCCTGGAGGGATGTCCCGCGGGCTCGCAAGGCTTGTGGGCAGCAGCCTGCAGCCCCACAAGCTCGGGGGATAGGGGGATGGCGGAGCGCTGCCACCCCGCTATTCCCCGACCTGATCTGGAGGCTGGGGGTGGGAGAAGCAAGCCTGCTTCTCCCCCCTGCCAGCCCCACAAGCTCGGGGGATAGGGGGATGGCGGAGCGCCGCCATCCCGCTATTCCCCGACCTGATCTGGAGGCTGGCGGGGGGGGGAGAAGCAAGCCTGCTTCTCCCCCCTGCCAGCCCCACAAGCTCGGGGGATAGGGGGATGGCGGAGCGCCGCCATCCCGCTATTCCCCGACCTGATCTGGAGGCTGGCGGGGGGGGGGGGGAGAAGCAAGCCTGCTTCTCCCCCCGCCAGCCCCACAAGCTCGCGGGATAGCGGGCCAAGCTGTCCCTGAAGGCAGAAGAGGGAGACGGAGCGCTCCTTCTCCCTCTTCTAGCTTGGGGATGGCTGCGCAAACCTGGGGGGGGGAATAAAAAATTTCCCCTTGATTTCCCCCCCAAAAAACTAGGTGCGTCCTATGGGCCGGTGCGTCCTATAGGGCGAAAAATACGGTACCAACGAAAGAAGAATGGCAAGTCAAACTTATGGAATATGCAGAAATGGCAAAAGTTACAAAAAGAATCAAAAACAATGTCAATGAAGATTTTAAAAAAGACTGGGAACCTTTTATATTGTATTTACAGAAATACTGTAAAGAAATGGACTCACCAGCAGGGTTTGATTAAACACTTACAAGCAAGAAAACAAGTTTAAAGGTCAAGAAACAATAATATGGAATGTAATTGAGTGTAAGATGTAATTATGAAAATTTGGTATAAAAATGATAAGAATTTTAGAGCATTCAGATACAAGATCATAAAAACAAGATAACAATTAAGCAGAAGTAGTAAATATTTAAAGATCCAGAAGGGGAAGTTGAGGGAAGTGATGGAGAGGGTTTTTTTCTTTTTTCTTTTATATGATAAATGTTATATTGTGTTATCTGACTGAATATTAAATTGTAAAACCATATACATATATGAAAGAACAAAATCTGGAGAGAGAAGGACCCCACATCTTGCTCTTTGAAGTTACAGGGCAATAGCAGTTCCTGAATATAGGAGAAGATTAGGGTGTTGGATTAGGATGTGTTCAAATCCCAACTTAGTCATGAAGCTCACTGGCTGATCTTGGGCTAGTCACCCGTCTCCCAGCCTAACCTACACCATAGGTTTCTTGTGGGGATAAAATGGAGAAGGGAAGAATCTTATATATCACATTGAGCTCTTTAGAGGAAAGGTGAGATATTAATGAGAGCTAACAATAATTGCAGAATTGCTGGGCGACAAATCAGAGCAGCCTTTCCAACCCTAGGAATCTCAGCCCAAGGTAGCATGAGTGACTGAATAGTGGAACTATCAGACGTTTCAATAGTGCTGCTAAATAGAATTGTTGTTCCTGTGAGGTGGAGAGATGCCTGGATCCTGTCGTCATATAGCTGAGCCAGTAGGTGGCCCTGGTCTTAGTTGGGTCTGGGTGGAGTGAGGCGTTTCCTCTGTCCTCGTCTTGTTGGACGGAAGCAAAGTTCTTGTCTAGCTTCCTGGTTGGTGGGTCCTCCCAGGCTTCCATGATAAGGAGGCCCTCACTCTCTGGTATCTTTCTCTAAAACTATGTGCCCATTGATCTCATTGAAAGTATCCAGCATCAGTTTCTGTGTGCTGTCAGCAAGTGCAGGGACATCTTCTGGCCCAAGGCCTCGTGTTTCTATCTTGGGCAAAATCTGGATGATCCACTTATCTGAAGGTGGCAAGGAGCAACAGAGAGAAAGAGAGACAGTGCAACTTAATTCTATGCGGAAATTGCCTTGTAAAGTCTATGCCTTAAGCAGTGGTCTATACATGAGTATATAAAGGAATAATATTTAAATAAATTTCAGAACAGGTCCAAAATGGCAGTGTTGTATAGAGGTGGAGAAACGAGTGGCTAAACACCCCCCTCCCCAGAAATAAGTGATATAATGATTAAGGTGGCAATTTTTATACAGCATTCAAATTCAAATTAAAGCGAGTGGAAAAGGCTTTCAAGCAAAATATACATTCTCACTTCACGTTGAAGTGTATAAACTAAATAAGCAAGACTGTCATTTAGACTCACTCACCTCTACAAAAAAAGGGCCTCTGGCCTTCTTTCAGGTTGGGGGGTTGTTGATAATAGGAGGTCACAACAGGGATTATGGGGATCTGTGTATCAAAAAACAGTGGGAAATTAAGAGACCCAGAAGGCGCTAAGCAACGTTTTAACAGGGAAGGTGAACCTACAGGGATGGTCTTGCCTTTCAGAGTATGACTCTTACCTGAGGTGGAACAAGGGTTCTATTTGGGGCTGACCCAACCAGAGCTGGCCCAAGACAGTTTGGCGCATGAGGCAAACCACCAACTGGTGCCCTCAGACCCCCAGGGAAGAAGGGGTGAGTGAAGATCAGGCGCAGGAGAGGGGTGCATTGGAGCTACCTTTGAGGGGCCGATGTCCTTTATTCACCCAATAAAATATTTCAGGGGCTGCCCTCCTGCAAGTTGACAGACATTGCCATTCAAATGGTGTGTGTGTGTGCTTCGTCTTGTAATCAATTATGCTGGGCAAAGTCCCCTGGCCTCCCCAATATTTTTTTCAAGTTGGCACCCCTGGTGGTTGGGGCGAATAAAGATCTACATTGGGAACAGGGTGGGGAATCAAATCAACCTTACCTGACAGGGGTGAAGTGGGAATCAAAGGCCATTGTGGAGGGCAAAGGGGCCTGCTCTGAAGCACTGGGCGGCACACATAATTTCTTCCCTAGGGATTGGAGGAGACCAGCAGCACCTCCTATCTGACAAGAGGCGACATTGCAGGAGGCCACCGAGAAGGCGGCAGATGTCGCCAGGGTTCGAAACTCCCATTGTTCTAGGCACATTTTGGGACAGGGAATTTCATTCTCGCAAGCAGTTTCTGAACTCTGGGCACAGTACTGCGCCAAAGATTTCAGATTAAAACTACAGAGTGGAAGGAAAGGACCTTTTTCTGCCTCCCCACTTCCAGCTACTCTCTGAAGACTGGAGAAGAGACCCTCTTAAGAATATTAGAGGGATGGGCAGGGGAAGGATTAGACCATCTGAAAAAATGAACATAATATTTAGCTGCAGTGCATTCCTTTTCAGTTTTGTATTCTTCTTATAACAAAAGCGGTTGATGTGTTCCCTGAGGCCAGATCTGCTGCCCCTGTGGATCCTGCCATCTGAGGTGGTCACCTCAACTTGCCTCATGGGTGGGCCGGCCAACCCACCCTCCCCTCCCCCCACAAAATATTGAAATAATGGCATTGAGCCCAACAGAAAGAAATGCCTCCCACTGGCTCTATAAAACAGATAATGGCCAGCTTTATCAACAAAGTTCTTTCTCCTTGTCCTCCTCCACCTCTTCTGCAACTGCAGTTTATAAATTAAGAGCTCCAAGGCACCATGCCAGCCACTCCTGGCAGTATTATGTTTGGGAAACCTAAAATCTCATGACTGCAGAAGTGTCCCGCTAATGCTTATCCCTTCCCTCTCACCCCCAAAGCAGCCCAGGGGTATGAAACATTATCCTTGCTTTAGGGAGCCTCCATCATTGTTTGTTTGACATTAGCCCTGCCCACTCATCTCCAGCTTGGTGAGCAAAACCCAGCGCAGCTATTAGGGTTAGAAAGGGAAAGAGAGAGACTCTCCATTTGGTAGGCATTTTGATAAGTCTCTCAAATCAGAACTGTGACAAATGTTCAGGAATGGTAAACCTGAGTGATGAATCACATTTTGCCACCAAAAATGTAGCATGATTGACTCATGGAAGCCCATGAAATCTGCCAGCATGAGACAAATATCTATTTCACAATTCACACATTTACCTGAGCCTTCACAGCCACACTGAATACTCCTCGCTTGAAGGGACGTACTGTGGCCGTCCAGTTCCTGGTGCCTTCTGGGTAAACCCAGACCCTCAGCTGCATAAGAAACGGGCAGAGAAAAATGGCCACAGATTAAAATGTGTCCACGGACCACATCTTTGGAGATCACAGTGAAATATTATTATTTCCTCACTCTTTCTGGTGTAATTTGGCCTGTCACTCAAGCTGCTAACGGTCTAGCTGGAAACCAGTTAGAAAATATGAGACTGCATCAGGACTGAGGATATGCCTACCCTGAATGCCCTTCTGCCCCCAGGAACGGCTGCAGTTCCTCAGCAGACTCCTTTCTCCTTTGTTCCCTGGGGCAGATGGCTCTAAAGGCACATTCTCCTTATAGTCATGCATGGCACACATCCTTTCTTTACTCACCCACCTGGCAAAATCCTCTTCCAAATATCTGGTGCGCAGAGCAAAATATGTCACCACCCCAGAGCCCAGGAAGCTTCCTTCTACCAGGTGAGGATCTCTCCAAGGGCGTGGGCACAGAAACTTTCCCACCACCTGCTGCTACTTAAATTAATATTTCTCAGCTGGAGATGCCAGCAGCTGGAGCCATTGTGTTTGCAAAGCATGCACTCTACCCCTACCCCAAGCGATGGCTCCTCCCAGCGGCTGCTGCAGTCTCATAGGGTCCCTTTGACTCCTCTCCCACCAGCCATCCTTTCCCAGCTACTCCCCTCCCAGAGCTGAACCCCTCTCTGCATGTGCTCTCACGTTCTGCTGCAGCAGGGTCCTTGTGATGTGATCCATGGTTTCTCTGGCTGAGCGCTTATTATTGCGGTCGAGAAGAATGAATTTGCATAGCCAGCAGGTGATGCCTATCAGGCCCATGTACTTCAACTCCTTTTTGGCAAGAATCACACAGCGGTCGGGAAGTACCTCCGCTATTCCTTGGAAAGAAAGAAACACTTTCTAAATGGGGCTTTTGGGGTCACTTGCATTCTGACATGTCATTCCAACATCCCCAGGTGGAGAAGGCTTTGTGGCTAGAAATTATTCTTTCTGAATTTACCCTGCTCCTAAGCCACCTTCCTGGACATGCATTCAGCTTTTGTAGGGGAAAAAGGAATTCCAAACATTGCCATTTGCCAGTGCTATTTTCCTATAAAAAGAGGTGCCAGAACTCACCATGTTTTTTCTTATTTGCATGTTTGTTTGTTTATTGTTTAAATAATACAGAAAAAACAAAACATCAACAAAAAAGGAAGAAAAAAAGATTGAAAACAATCCAAAAACACTGAAAACAAATATTACACACTTATCATTTAATACTCCCCACCACCACAGCTTCCCTCCGCCACAATTTGACTTCTTTAAATCTCTATTTCCACATATATCTTTGCATTCTCCAAATGTATCATTCTTTGTGTTTCTTTTATATCTTCTCTTTTCCAATTCATAGATATACTTTACATTTTTATTCTAGTCATATTAGCATATCTTTCTTAGAACAATATTGTAACATATAATCTTCAAAAAAATTCCATTCCTTTTTAAATTTTTGATTTGACTGATATCTTATGATTGAGGTTAGCTTTGCCAATTCTAAATATTCATTTAATTTGCAAATCCACTCCTCTTTTGGGGGCAAGATTTGATATTTCCATTTAGAAGCAATCACTACCCTGGCTGTCGTAGTTGCATATAGAAAAATTCTTTTTTTCACTTGCGGTATATCTTTCCCTATCAAGCCTAGGAGATATGCCTCTGGTTTTTTAACAATTGGGATTTTCAACATTTTCTTTAATTCCTCATGTATTACTCCCCAAAATTTCTTAATCTACTCACAACCCCACCACATGTGTACTGTTGTTCCTGCTTCTTTGCCACATTTCCAACAGAGGTTGGATTTCAGTTTATAGATTTTGGCCAGCTTAAATACCATCTGTGGAACATTTTAACAAAATTTTCTTTAATCGTATAAGAGGCGGTAAATAGTATATCTTTGCGCCAGAATTTCTCCCATTGCTCTAAGTATATCATGTGTCTGACATCTTGAGCCCATTTGACCATAGTTTCTTTCACTTCTTCATCCATCAATTCCCAATCCAATAAAAAAATTATATATTTTAGACAATGTTTTCTTATTATTTTGTAATACTGTGGTGCTCAGTATAGAATCCTGTTTTGCAAAACCTTTTTTAAAATCTGAATTAAATACGCTTCTTAGTTGCAGATATTGCCATCTGTCTGTCGCAAATTATAGTATCTCCTCAAAGGGTTTTATTCTGAGTTTTCATTGATCTTCTTCCAGTAGTTGTCTATATGATGCCCAGTTCATTCTCAAATTAAGTTTTTTCACAGCATGCACCTCTAGGGGCGAAAGCCACCAAGGGGTCTGTGGTTCCAGTTGTGATTTGTATTTGTTCCAGACCTTAACTAGTGCATCCCTGAGTATGTGATTTGTAAAATCTTTATGGACTTTGGCCTTCTCGTAAGCGAGATAGGCATGCCATCCATGAACACTTCCCTTGTTCTCTTAGAATGGCAATGGTGTTTACCTGATAGGTGAACACCTTCTGGCTGGAAAAAAAAGCTTTGCATTCATCTTACTTCCGTAGCACAATGATCAGTGATAATCTGATTCATCTTAATTGAGAATCTAAAAAAACTGAATGACTTTAATGTTTCTAATTTCGGAACACTTAATTTAATGTTCCTAATTTGATTTTGAGCCGTAAGCTCGCATCTCTTGCCTCCTCTCAAATGCATACTGTGCTCCTATCTTGCCTCCTCCCTCCCTGAGGCTGGAGATGGAACGAAACAGGGACAGATCCACAAATTTTGCCACAATGGGCAAAAGCCTATGCTTCCACCTTCCTCTCCTGTTGCAGACATCCAGGGCTCAGGTAGAGCCATGAACAGCAGTAGACTGGGCCAGGATGGGAGGATGAGCAACCAGTGCCCCTGGTACACAGGTGCCAACTTGAACAAAATATTGGGGGGCACCCTCTGCTTTCTCCCCCACTTCTGAAGATCGCACCTTCCTCTGCTGTATGCAACTGGGCGCAGGACTCCCCCACTGCCCACTTGCTTCTTGGCTCCTACCCGTACGCAAGACCTTTCTGTCTGTTCTTTTATTATTATTATTATTAATATTTTATTAGGTTTTATCAATAGAAAATTTCAAAAAAATACAAAAACAGAAAAATACAAGATTACAAAATACAAAAATACAAACATTAAACACAAAAAAGAAGAAAAAACACATATAAAAGAAAAACAAAACTCCCTCTTTCTTGACTTCTCATCTTTAGTTAACTTATTTTCCTGACTTCCTCACGTCTCCCTTTTTTGTATCCCTTTTAGAAATTGGTTCAGCAAACTCATGTCCTATTTAATTTATCTATTATCAATCCCATCTTACATTTTACCTTATTGCTAGAGCCCCTTCAATTCATTTCAATGTCATCAGCATTCAAAAATTTTACCTTTCTGTCTGTTCACCTGCCTGCTGCCCGCTTACCTCTCCCGCTGCCCTGGCTCAGATGAGCTTGGAAATAGCAAAAAGCAATGGTAGGACATCCAGGAAAAGAGGGTGGCCCCTGGCTGCTGGAGAGGTGGCTGCCCAAGAGAGGGATGAGGGCAGGGATGCAGAAATTTGCAGAAAATGGGGGGGGGGGGCTAAATATTTTATTGCGGCGGCTGAAGGGACCAGGACCCCACAGAGTTGGTGTCTATGCCCCTGGAGGACTGGGAGAAGAGATTTGTGGTTAAGATGGTGGAGGGTTGATGGAGGTGTGAGGGCCTGTTGATATCCCAGTGATGAGGAAGAAGGAGGTGGGGTAGCCCTGAGGGAAGCTGGGGTTAGATAAGTGGCTGGGGGGGGGGAGATGAAGAGTCACTGAGCAGGTCCTGCAGCACACCTTCTCTTTCCTTCTCCCACACTTCATATGCATCATAGGCAGGAAGCAGAGTAGGATGTCGCCTTCTGCCCCCCCAACCTGCCCCCCCCCAGGACACCCGTCCCTTTAATCTGGGCCTGGATTATGCTCCTAATAAAATTCACATCTTTTCCAAAATACGTTTCAGTGCAAAATTGCGAAAGCCACAGGCTAGCAACATACCCAGAATATCGAGAATGGTCTGATGGTTGGCAACAACCATATACGGCCCATTGGTATTCAGATTCTCGGAGCCATGAACTGTGATCTTGACGCCAAGTAAATATCTGACTTGCCGCATCATGAAGCAAAGAATCCTGCAGGGGGCAGAAAACAGGCAGGCAGTGTGGACAAGGAACTGCATTTATTTGCGTGTTCATACCTTGCCTCCTAAGCAAAATAACTTAGGAAGCTTACACTGTGTACAAAATACAATAAAAGAGATGAAGCTGCCGGTTGTTAGTGTCTCACAGACTAAGATAGAAATGGGGACCCTGTGGCTTTTTCTTGTTGCTGGACTCCGAATCCCATCAATCCCAGCCAGTGTGACCAATGGTCAGGGATTCTTGGAGCTGTAGTCCAGCACCCCCATGTTGTAACCTTTCGTCACAGGAGAGCTGCTCCAGCTTCTTGATGATTTTGGTTTATTTTCCAGCACTTTTTCTTTTTTCTTTTTAAAAATTTCATTAACATATAAAACACATACATATACAGTGGTACCTCAGGTTACATACACTTCAGGTTACGTATGCTTCAGGTTACAGACTCCACTACCCCAGAAATAGTACCTGGGGTTAAGAACTTTGCTTCAGGATGAGAACAAAAATCATGCGGCAGTGGCGCAGCGGCAGCAGGAGGCCCCATTAGCTAAAGTGGTGCTTCAGGTTAAGAACAGTTTCAGGTTAAGAATGGACCTCCGGAATGAATTAAGTACGTAACCAGAGGTACCACTGTACATTTACACAATACACATACACAACACACTCCCTTATTTTCATAACATAAAACAAACCTACATTATTCTATATAATACTTACCTATACTGTACATATCAACATACCTACACACTTACTCGCCACGGACACCCACCAAGTGACTTGACTTCCAGCCGTTCTTGTTACGCTACTTTATTTTTCCAACTAGCTTAAAATTTATCTTAAAGCCAGCTAGGTGTCCAAATTCATTTATACGTTCTATTGCTCTTGGGATACATTCTATTGGATTTTCAGTAGTGATGATCAAATTGTCCGCGAAGGCTCTTACTTTATATCCCCCCCCATCACAATCCCTTTTATACTCTCATCTCTTCTAATTTCATTCATTAATATCTCTAACACCAATATAAAGAGTAAAGGAGATAAAGGGCATCCTTGCCTAGTTCCCTTTCCAGCACTTTTTCTAATTCCACCATAACTTTCTTGACTGGTATCAACCAGAATGGGATACACAGTATTTCAAATGATTATCCTGTTCCCAAGCATCCCTGGCCTGTTTCAAGAGGAACAGGCAGATGTGCCTGGTACCGAGTACCACCTTGTTCCCAGAGATGTGACCATCCCAAAAAGATGCGGGTACAGCCAAGGCTGCCTACTCACTTCAAGTTTTCCACTCTAGACCCCCTGATTAGAGCTACCCAAGGGAGCACTAGGATGAGCATCACTACACTCCAGCCATAGAAAATAACCATCTTGCAGTAGACATCACTCCTTTGGGAAAAGAAAAGGACCCCAATTAGCAAGACGATGAGTAAAAACAGGGTCCACTCGAACAGCTCCATGATGGTGCCAGATGAAAGCAGAGCAAACGTGGAGATTTGCAGCCTTGAGGAAGGTCAACGAGTGCTTTTATATTCTTAGTGTTACAACATTCAAAGCAGCTGAACACCCCAGGGTGGAGAAGAGGGATGGCCTTCATATTGATAATGCAAATATCCTAAGTCCAGGAATTTGTGGGAGTTTTGTGTACAAGAGTATTGAAAGTATTGGTGTAGGAGGGCCAAAAGCACACTGAGTCAGTCTGACTTTGTATCAGGATTTTATCCAGTATTCTGACCAAAGCAATTTGTATTGAGTTTAACATAGTTGCTTAATGGGGTGAATATTTTGCTTTAGAACGTTTGAAAAGCACAGGGTCAGGGACACTTCTGCAATGTTTGGGTCATTTATGACAATCTGGTGTCAGTTTCCAGTGTCTTATAATGATGCGGTGCACAGGAACAGGACTGTAGTCCTGGGCCCTTTGTGGATTTGCTTGAGTATACTACGGAAATGTATGTTTTGGATCTGGCCAGAAGATGCACATCTTTCTTGTTCGTTCATGTAGGGATTAGAGGGGCACTGTTCCTTGCACTGGGACACTTTGGTTTGGGCTCATCCAGATTTCCTTTGGCACAGGTCTTGGCTTTAAAAACGCCATGTTGTTGTTTGGTCCTGGGGCTTTGTCCAGGAAAACCTGCACTTTACTGCTGAATTGGAGCAAACAGCAATTGCCAATTGCTCTAATTCAAAGGTAAAGTGCAGGTTTTCCAGGGAAAAGCACGGGGGGGGGAGGAACCCTGCTTGGATGAAATATTTCGGGGACCCAAGTAAGCGCCGTCCTGCATAATTGATCACATAATGTGCCTGCACGCACCATTTTAATGGCAATGCCCATCAACTTTGGGAAGGTCCAGTCCCCTCAAATATTTTATGGGGGCACATGCGAAGGGACCCTGGCCCCTAGGAGTTGGCTCCTATGTTAGCAACCCAGGAACATTGCCTGAATAGAAGGAATCAGAACACCCATGCCAATCCTAGGCAAGAACCTAAACAGATCTTGGCAAGTGTGTCCGCTAAGTGTCCCAAGACCTGAATCTGGTTGTGTGATTTAAAAATAAAAAGGACGTTGCCCTTTTTCTGCCCTTTCCCCAGCTGTACAACATCATTTTTAAGGTGCTGTGACCAGACCTGGACAGTCTATCAAATGTGCTTTATATCCGAGGTTTTCAATCTTTTTGAGTCCATGGCTCCCTTAACCAACTACATTATTTCTGCTTAGGATTCCAGTTATGTCTAAGAATGGAAAATAACATAGCGAAATTGACTTGCGAGGTGGTGTGTGGTTCGATAAGAGATTGAGTGTTTGGGGGGGAGAGGTTCGTTTAATTTCATTGTATATAGAACTTCCGGGGTGGCGCCACCGGCAATGGCGGACTCCCTCTGAACTGGAGGGACTGGCTCCGTGGTAAACAGGGTCTTCTCCGCTACGGTGAAGCGGGGACCCTTTTAAAATCACAGGCGGATGAAGCCTGTGACTGTGGGACTCGGCGGGCACCTTTAGTGCCCCCAATCTGCTAAGGAACCCACCAACGGGCTCCGAAGTGAGGAGGGGGAAGTGGCGCGGTGCTGTGAGTCAATCACTATTTCCGTGGAGCGAAGCTGCACAGCTGTTGCTGGAGAGCGCTGCCTTTTTTCCTGGGACAATTTGGACTTTAAAAATAAGCACCCGTGAGTACTTAGAATTTGATCAATTGGATATTAAACAAAGATTTTATGAGAAGGACAGAATCGGACTATAAAAAAAAAATCTATCGAATTGGATACGGAGCGGGAAGGGCTAAACAGGAAGTCACCCTTCCGTTCTTTTGTAAACAGAATAAAGCAAAGGCAATTTATACTAGAGCTCAGAAAACTCTTTAAAAGATTGGATTTCAACATTTTAAATTGTGAACTTTTTTTTTTTTTTGGACTGTTTGAAGTGACTTTAAAGGGAAGTAACTTTCCTCCGTCCTGATCCTGGAGCGGGGTGTCAGGACTGACATGGAAGTTCACCAAGACAATTGTTTTTTGACAGATAGCTAAAAGAAGAGAAAATTTGCGATTCCACTGTTCCCTTTCGCATTTTAAAGGAATATATATGGACAAAGTATCTAAAGCATTTTTTAAAAAGGAATATCCGTAGCAAGAATAAACAGAAGTCTTCCCCCTAGGGGGAACTTGTGAAACTGTAACTAACTCCAGGGAACTGACAGCTGTTACAGAATAATCGTGGGAAAGTATTTGACCTTGTAGGACAATGTATCCAGATGCCTTGGTGTCTGCTTTTTACAAAGCAAATGCTCTACTGGAAGAATTACACAAAAAGGTGAACTGGACGGTCATTTCGACTAGAAATCTTAAACAGGCAGTGGAATGTTTTGACCAGACAGTGGGAAAATATGTGGAGCACACTCAGGATTCGAACCAGGAGTGTGTTTTGATAGAACAGGAGTTTGTGGCATTTAACCAGAAGTGTGTTTTGACAGAACAGACCCAACAGGGGTATGATCTTTTGGACTGGACAAATGAATTTGGAAAAAGCCAGATTTGGAAAGGGAAAGTTTGGTGTGGTTTGGAAATGGGGGGCTGGATTGACCCCCCTATGTTGGGATGTCTGGACTCTTCAAATATGGTAATGGGCTGCGAAATGTTTGGGACTGTCGGGGCTCTCAATTTTGGAGGGCCCTTGAAATATGCTTTTAATTACCACATGAAATGCAGCGATGAACATGGAAAAGGGTCTGATCTGTCGAGAAGAGTTAAAAACATTGTTAAGTTGGAGCTACCACGAGCAAGAGATGTTGTTAAGCTGGAGTTACCATGAGCAGGAGACAGGGGAAATTATAACTACAAATATGAAGAAGAGCCGCGGAAGGGCCATGGAAGTGACTTGAGGGCCTTGGACATAAGGTTACCGGGCTAGACTGATGGGAATAAGGACTGACAAATCCCGGAACCAGGAGGAAGGGGCGTTGGATAAAGATTGGATTTGTTTATACCTTTCTTTTTTTCCTTTATCATTATCAGAATGTTTTATAAAGTTGATGAATGATAGAAAAATGTTGGAAGAAATCACCTGGCTTTAGCAAAGATGCTCAAAGAATTATGAAAGAATATTATGATTATAAGAAGCTGGCAAGGTTAAGACTTAAGCTTTAAATTTTTAAGGTTTATCTTATTATAGAAAGATAGGATTAAAATATTCTAGGGTAATGTAATGATAGAATTTTATGAAACATGGAAAGGAAAGGATTTGCTGGGATAATAAACAACTAGGATACAAAGGAAGGAAGGAGGAGGAGGTCTAAGAAAGAAGGTAATGACAGTTAAGGGTCTGAAAATAATGAACTTGTTTTTAAATGTTTTTTTTCTTTTTTCTTTTTTAAAGTTTGGGATTTTTGTAATTTTGTCATTTTTTTGTTTTTTTACTTGGTTTTCTTCTTTCTTCTTTTTTATATGGTGGGAAGGGGATTCTTTGTATTTTCTTTTGTTGCTATTTTCTCTGTTTTCTCTATTTGTAATATTTTGAAAATTTTAATAAATATTATATAAAAATAAAAACCACATGACAGCAAAAAATAATAATTTCATTGTATATAGGTTGTACAATGACAATAAAGGTATGATGATGATGATGATGATATTATTGTTATTATTATTATTATATCACTGGTCTCTGAGCTGCCTCCCTCCCGTACAAAATAGAGGTGCCACCCAGAGGTACCATTGGCTTGCGGAGTTTATAACCAGGGCTGCTGCAATAAACAGCTATACAAGTGTTTGGGAGGCAGAGACATGAGAGGGAATCAGAAGAGGGAGGGAAGAGGGGCAGAGGCCAGTGTTGCCTGCGGCACTGCTGACTATCATTCAAGGCACCCTAGGGTGCCATGGCACACTGGTTGAAAACCACTGCACTAAATTGATGGTATGGTACAAATAATAGGGCTTATAAAATTATCAGGGAAGGAATTATGCCAGTCCTAAAAAGAGATGTAAAAGACAAACATGACAACACATTATGTAGCACACTGTGGTGTTATGTTGGTCACAAGAAATTCTGCGTGTAAAACTCATTGCAAGTAATATTTCAACACATTTTCTTAATGCTAAGAAATTCAAATAAGAGAAAAACAGCAAAACATAGGTTTTTATTTTCATTGTTGTTGCTGCGGGGGAGTATGTATTTCTGTAATCAATGTCAGCTCACCAAATGAGAAAGCAAAACATTCAGTACAATAAAATGACATTAACCTATTTATTGCTTTCTTGGAGAAGTCTTTAACTGAAGGGGGAAAAAATTCTGAGTCATCTTGCATGTCATACTTCTGGTTGCCTTACTCATGTATAAAATGCCATTCTGAAAAACATTTCCGGGTAATGAAACTTGAGGAAATTATACAGTGGTGCCTCGCAAGACGAAAAGAATCTGTTCCGCGAGTCTCTTCGTCTTGCGGTCTTTTCGTCTTGCGAAGCAAGCCCATTAGCGGCTTAGCGGATTAGCGCTATTAGTGGCTTAGCAGATCAACTGATAAGCGGCTTAGCGGCTCAGCTGTTAAGCGGCTTAGCGGATCAGCTGATAAGCGGCTTAGCGGATCAGCTGTTAAGCGGCTTAGCGGATCAGCTGTTAAGCGGCTTGGCGGATCAGCTGATAAGCGGCTTAGCGGATCAGCTGTTAAGCGGCTTAGCAGATCAGCTGATAAGCGGCTTAGCGGCTTGGGAAAAGGGGGGGAGGGAAAAAAACCTGCAGGAACTCGCAAGACATTTTCGTCTTGCGAAGCAAGCCCATAGGAAATTCGTTTTGTGAAGCACCTCCAAAACAGAAAACCCTTTTGTCTAGCGGGTTTTCCGTCTTGCGAGGCATTCGTCTTGCGGGGCACCACTGTATTTAAAATGATATAGAACTTGTTAACTTGTATATGGAAATGAAAAATGAGTCTGTAAGCTGGGATTGCCATGGAATTACCCAAATTGTGTTTTAGCTGCAATAATGTGAAAACTCTAATAAACTATAGGTAATGACGGCCACCAGGGATAAATGATAAGGGGTCAGTCAGGGCACAACTTGCCTCAGAAGAGAAACCATATGAGAAAACTGGGTGGGGCTGGAAGTTTATTTATATGTTTACTGACACCCACCTTGCATCATTTCAGGAGAGCCTCCATGTCTGATGAAGACCACATTATAATAGGATTTAAAATTAATCCCCTACACTTAACAGCTTTTGCAATCCTGTTTTCCTCTTGCCTCTGCATTCAGTTCAAACTAGGACTATGAACTAAAGCTTGGACTCAGCACGGAAACCAGGTCGTTCTGGGTGGATCAAGCTTTGGCCAGATAGGATTGAGGCAGGCCAGATCACCCCACCTGAACTGATCCAGGGCTGGCCAAAAGTGGAGTGTTTAGGCAGGAGGGGAGAAGACAAGGCAGGCAGCATCTGTAAAGAATGTACTTACACCGCAGGATCTAGCAGCACTTAATCTTCTGCTCACCAGGTGAGTGAAAGATTCAGTCTTTCTCTCTGCACTGCGGTGGGGTGGAGTGGAATGAGAAGCTGTGTCTTCTTTCTGTACATCCTCCCTGCTAGACCTCTGGCACTGACTGAAGTTTGTTTTTTTTTTTAAAAAAAAAACACCAACAACTTTCAGCAGTTTTTATTCTGATTGTTTAGTTTTAACTAAGGCTGCATACATGTCATACCTATAAAGCAGGTGAGTTGCTGCAGAGAATCCTGGGGACTGTAGTTTGTTATGTGAATTGTAGCTTTGCGATGGATAAACTATACAGGCCATACGTATAAAGGTAAAAGGTAAAGGGACCCCTGACCATTAGGTCCAGTCGTGGCAGACTTTGGGGTTGTGGCGCTCATCTCGCTTTACTGGCCGAGGTCATGTGGCCAGCATGACTAAGCCACTTCTGGCGAACCAGAGCAGCGCACGGAAACGCCGTTTACCTTCCCGATGGAGCAGTACCTATTTATCTACTTGCACTTTGACGTGCTTTCAAACTGCTAGGTTGGCAGGAACAGTGACCAAGCAATGGGAGCTCACCCCATCGCGGGGATTGAAACCGCCGACCTTCTGTTCGCCAAGTCCTAGTCTCTGTGACGTATAAAGATAAGAAAGGTTAAATTTGAACGTGATTTGATTTCAGGAAACACACATCGGAAACTTAGAATAATTTTGATCAATAAAAGATTGGGAAGGGACTTTGTGGCCTCTGATGTAATAAATAAGAGAGGGGTGATAATGTATATAAAACCTGAATTAGATCCAAAGCAATTAATTAAAGATGAGCAAGGAAGAATATTGATAATACAGATAACAACACAAGGAGAAATACTATTGCTAATAGGTGTATATGCACCAAATGAGGAAAAAATTGACTTTTATGAGACTTGAAGAAATTCCATTTGAATATATGAATGAAAGGATAATTTTGATGGGAGATGTGAATGGTGTAGCTTCCCTGGAATGCGATAGGACTATAAGAAAAAGTGATACAAAAGAAGGGAAGCTACCCAAGATGACAGACAATTTAAGTCTAATTGATATCTGGGGAGAAAAACACCTACTGAGTCTTTAAGGATCGGGAAAATTAACAACATGGATACAATAGCTTCATTTGAACAAAGTATTTAAGAAAGATAGGATACGAGGGTAGGGTGAACAAACATCAAAATTGGAGAGAGATCTGTTGGAATGTAACATAAAAGTGCTGTCTAAAATGTATAAGATACTATTGGAATGGGAGACAAAGGACGAACAAGTAAAATCCTCAATGATACATTGGGCAATATATATATTGGTTATAATATAGATATGGAAGCATGGGAATGATTGTGGAATACAGATATAAAATTTACAGCATACTATGGTTAAAATTATATGAAAATGTTATATTGATGGTATCTAACACCATGTAAATTGGCAAAAATGTATACAGTGGTACCTCAGGTTAAGTATTTAATTTGTTCCGGAGGTCTGTTCTTAACCTGAAACTGTTCTTAACCTGAAGCACCACTTTAGCTAATGGGGCCTCCCGCTGCTGCCGGCCGCCGGAGCACGATTTCTGTTCTCATCCTGAAGCAAAGTTCTTAATCCAAGGTACTATTTCTGGGTTAGCGGAGTCTGTAACCTGAAGCGTATGTAACCTGAGGCGTATGTAACCCGAGGTACCACTGTAAATCAAAATCAAATAAGTGTTGGAAATGGAAAGAGAAAATAGACTCTTTTTATCTTGTGGTAAGGTTAAAGCTTACTGGGAAATGATATATAATGAATTGAAAAAGATGTTTAAAACAACGTTTGTGAAAAGACCAGAAGCTTTCCTTTTTGGAATTATAGGGATAGAACTACCCAAACTGTATAGAAATTTATTCCTGCATGCGGCAAGAATGTTACTTGCCCAAAAATGGAAAGAAGAAGAAGTCCCGACAAAAGAAGAATGGATACAAAAACTTATGGAATACGCAGAAATGGCAAAACCTACCGGAAAAATAAGAAATCAAGATAACAAACTTTTTATAAAAGAATGGAAATGGTTTATCAAATACTTACAAATAAACTGTAAACAGATAAGAACATTGGCAGGATTATTGTAATAACCTGCAGTTTTCTAAGAGTATACACTTAAAGTAGATGAATAAATGATTAAGTTATTTTGGAATATGCAGAAAATATAAAAAATAAATTTAAGGAACCGCAGAAAGAGGGGGGAAGGAAGTCGGGTTTCGAAATGTTAAAATGATTGTAAAAAATTATTGAAATGTATAAAATTGAAAATTAAATATATATATATATATATATGTATTTTTTTAAAAAACCAGCAGTTTTTATTCTGATTTTTTTAGTTTTAACTAAGGCTGCATACATGCCATACATATAAAGCGGGTGAGTTGCTGCATAGAATCCTGGGGACTGTAGTTTGTAAGGGGAACTGTAGCTTCATAATGGATATACTACAGCTCCCTGGATTTGTGGTGGTGGTGGGTGTAAATGTGTGGTGTGCATCCTACCTTAAAAAAAACCAAACGCTTCATTGGATTACTTGTACACTGCTTAGAGACAATTACAGTTAAGCGATGTATACATTGTCAAAGTGAAATAAATAGAACTAAAATAAATATATTAAAGGATCACTACAGCTGCCTGCATATTTGGGGTGGCGATGGGCACTGGGTCACGTGGAGCTCCTGAAATTCAATACTGATCACCACATCGCTGAATCGCTGAGTCCAGTCCACCTCATAGGCTAGTTATGAAGATAAAATGGGGAGGATAACCCACACACGCTACCTTGAGCTTCTTGGAAGAATGATATGATTCAGCACCAGCAACAACAACAACAACACAATTCACTAGAGCAGGGGTCAGCAAACTGTTTCAGCAGGGGGCCGGTCCACTGTCCCTCAGACCTTGTGGGGGGCCAGACTATATTTTGAATAGAGAGAAAAAGAACAAATTCCTATGCCCCAAATAACCCAGAGATGCATTTTAAATACAGTAGTACCTCGGGTTAAGTACTTAATTCATTCCGGAGGTCCATTCTTAACCTGAAGCTGTTCTTTTTTTTTTTTTATATAATGATTTTTATTGCATTTTTTCCAAATTACAGAAAGAACAGAAGAAAGAAATAACATAAAGAATAGAAAGAAAGAAAAAAAACAGAAAATCACAACCATTTCAACAACTTATTTCAAATTTCCATTGGACTTCCCCACATCTCCCACATAGTGCATTCTTGACAATAAAGTTATCAGCAAATTATACCCTTATTTCGTGTGTTTCTTTGTATTTTCAATTGCAGTTTAAGTTTAAATCTCTTATTTTCCATTTACTCTAAAAATATAACATGTTGTCATTTTTACCCATTTAAACTTTGATTCTTTCATAAATGTTATCCAATTTCATAAATAATTAAATTTTCGTTGCTGGGGCTAACATTCCAAGTCATACGGCATCTTAAGATTCATATAACTTATAATACTTTTGCAAATAGTCTTTAAATTTTTTCCAGTCCTCCTCCATTGCCTCTTCTCCCAAATCTCGGATCCTTGCAGTCATCTCGGCTAGTTCCATGTAGTTCATCAATTGCGTCTGCCAGTCCTCCAGTGTGGGCAAATCTTGGGTCTTCCAATGCTTAGCGATAAGGATTCTTGCTGCTGTTGTAGCATACATAAAAAAGGTTCTATCCTTTTTTAACACCTTCTGGCCGACAATGCCCAGAAGGAAGGCCTCCGGTTTCTTGGGGAAGGTGTACTTGAACACCTTTTTTAACTCGTTATAAATCATTTCCCAGAAGGCCTTCAATCTTGGACAAGTCCACCAAAGGTGAAAGAATGTCCCCTCAGCTTCCTTACATTTCCAACATTTATTATCGGACAAATGGTATATCTTAGCCAGCTTGACCGGGGTCATGTACCACCTGTATACCATTTTCATAATATTTTCTTTCAGAGCATTACATGCAGTAAACTTCATACCGGTGGTCCATAACCTCTCCCAGTCTTCAGACATGATATTATAACCAATGTCCTGAGCCCATTTTATCATCGCTGATTTAACTGTCTCATCCTGAGTGTTCCATTTAAGCAGCAAGTTATACATTCTCGATAATAACTTGGTCTTTGGTTCTAACAACTCTGTCTCAAGTTTCGATTTTTCCACCTGGAATCCTGTTTTTTTGTCTAGCTTAAAGACCTCATTAATTTGGGCATAGTGTAACCAATTTTGCACCTTATCCTTTAATTTTTCAAAGCTCTGCAACTTCCAATTACCTCCAATGTTTTCTATTATTTCCCAATATTTCGGCCAGTATGCCTCCATATTGGGTTTTTTCCGAGCCTTGGCCTCTATTGGTGAAATCCACCTCGGAGTTTTGCTTTCCAATAAGTCTTTGTATTTTTTCCAGACCATATATATTGCTTTTCTGACGATATGGTTTTTAAACATTCCGTGTGTTTTCCCCTTGTCATACCACAGATACGCATGCCAACCTAGCGAATTATTAAAGCCTTCCAGATCTAGGACATCAGTGTTTTCTAGTAGAATCCAATCTTTCATCCAGCAGAAGGCCGCAGCTTCATAATATAACCTTAAGTCTGGCAGGGCAAACCCCCCTCTCTCCTTTGCATCAGTTAGTATTTTAAACTTTATTCGGGGCTTTTTGCCCTGCCAGACAAACCTAGAGATGTCCTTCTGCCACTTTCCAAAACATTCCACTCTGTCCACAATCTGCAAGGCTTGAAACAAAAACAACATTTTTGGCAAAACGTTCATTTTTATAGCTGAACCTGAAGCTGTTCTTAACCTGAAGCACCACTTTAGCTAATGGGGCCTCCTGCTGCCGCCGCACCGCCAGAGCCCAATTTCTGTTCTTATCCTGAAGCAAAGTTCTTAACCTGAAGCACTATTTCTGGCTTAGTGGAGTGTGTAACCTGAAGTGTATGTAACCCGAGGTACCACTGTAAAAGTACACATTCTATTCATGTAAAAACGCGCTGATTCCCGGACCGTGGGTGGGCTGGATTGAGAAGGCGATTAGGCCGGATTTGGCCCTTGGGCCTTAGTTTGCCTACCCATGCACTAGAGAGTTGCATGTTGATTTTGAGTTGTCAGCACTCTTTACAACCAGTGCTGGAGGAAGAGGGGGCTCAGGGAACAAGAGCTGCTGGGTTGAATTCAAGGATGGGCTGCTATGACTCAATGGAGAGTCCCAACCTGTGTCAGATTTACACACAGGCTGTATGGGCTGTGGCCCAAGGCCTCGTAATCTAGGGGGACTTGGACTCTTGCCAAATTTTTTTTTTTAAAAAACAGGCAGATTTTGCTATCTGGGCCCAGGTCCTTAGTCACATTAAACATGTATGAGTCTGTGCCTGTACAGCAGTTAGACAGGTGCGTACTTATTGCTTAGAAAAGTTTGTGAAGGCTTTAAAGCTACTCAGAATCAAATGATAAAGTCAGCTATGAAGCAATACAAGGGTTCAGTTCACTGTCTATCATTATAGCACGCATTCTGAGAGCAACTGAGGATTGATTGACATATCCCTGTGAATCACAGTAATATTTAACTTTCACTTTTTGTGAAAATAATAATGAGTAAGCAATATGAAAGTGGTGCTAGTAAAAGAAAACAAGAAGAACAGAAGGAAATACTCAAACATTTAAAACTAATCATGTCATATGGCTTCGTACAACAAGCAGAAACAGCCCTATCCAGTCCCTCAGATACAGAACATTTGTGTTTGCAAACAGAAGGAAATCAAGAAGATCACGCTGAGCAGTCTGAGCTAACTGAAGAACAACCAGATTATATACAGAACGCAGCTACCCAAGAACTTCAGAGAGAACTATTGTCAGAAACTTCTGGAGAAAGTGACAATGGAGTGTTAAGACCTACAGCCAAAGAATTAACACAAAGTGCTGAAGGAACATGCCACAAGGTAGTTGTACCAAAAGCAGCAGTTCAAACTCATTAGCATTTTAAAGAATTGGAAAACAAATCAAATGATTTCAGCAAAAATTGTAGCATTGCACACACAAAAATACCAGCTGTTCATGCTACTAGTCATTACAGATACAATACAGTGGTACCTCGGGTTACATACGCTTCAGGTTACATACGCTTCAGGTTACAGACTCCGCTAACCCAGAAATAGTGCTTCAGGTTAAGAATTTTGCTTCAGGATGAGAACAGAAATTGTGCTCCGGCGGCGCAGCAGCAGCAGGAGGCCCCATTAGCTAAAGTGGTCTTCAGGTTAAGAACAGTTTCAGGTTAAGTACGGACCTCCAGAACGAATTAAGTACTTAACCCGAGGTACCACTGTAATGACACAGGCTTATGGGCCACAATGAATAATGAAGAAATATCATTCTAGATTGAGGAAGGCCCATCGGAATGTCAGCACTGGGACGGACCTTTTAACCTTCAAAGTGAACACACAAAAACTAAGCCAATTTCTGCTCAAATAATTCATTCTCCCTTGAAAGGAAAAGTCTACTGTTCTGTATGCAAACCAAACTTACCCCAACGGCAGCTTTAGCTTGTATTAGATTTGATGCCTGGCATCATACTTATCTTTTTCAAGCCCATGGGAATTTTAAAAATCATATGAACTCTTTGCTAACACATTTAATGAAAAAGCATGGTCAAACGCTCACATAGTAACTCGAAAAGCAAATAAAAGCAGAGCAGGATTACTGGAGGCATGTATTTCAGCAAGTTATTTCAGTAATTTCCCTTTTGGCAGAACGTGGCTTGGCATTTAGGGGGGAGATGATGAAACATTTGGTTCACCAAACAATGGCAAATTTGTTAGATTGCTTGAATTAATTGCCAAATTTGATCCCTTCCTGTGTGCTCACATAAATCAGTATGGAGGCAAAGACTCTGGTCAGTCATCGTACTTATCCAAAACTACATGTGAAGAGGTTATGCAGCTGATGGCTAACACAGTTTGAGAAGCAACACTGAGTGACATCAAACAGGCAGGTTATTTTAGACTATCACTTGATTCAACATCTAATATTTCCAATTGGCCAATCTGATGAAGGAAAATGGAAACTATTACCAGATGGAACCCTCCAGAGACCCGCTCCCCAAGAAACCAACAATTGATAAAGAAATGTGCAAGCACAAACAAGAACAAAACAATTTGCAGAAGAGGCCTAGAAGAGATTTAAGCGCCTCGGACATTAGAACACCAGACTGATGGACTGGATGTAATGGACAGAAAGGACTGACATGACCCGAAACCAGGAAGAAGGGACGTTGGATAAAAATTAGAGATATCAAGGGAAATTCTTTTGCTAATTTTGGAATTAGTGCAACATCAATGAAATTTGAGGGAATATGCTGGAAAGGAACTAAATTGGCTTTAGTAGAAATGATTTTAAGGAGATATGTATGAATATGATGTAAACTTTGAAATTTTAAGATTTTTAAGATAAGATAAGGGTAAAGAGATTAAGGTAAATTGAATAACAGATTATATTAAAAGATGGAAAGGTTATCATGATTAATAAATAAGAGAGATTGTGAAGATTAATAATTTAAATTAAAATTGAGAAACATGGGAAGAATTTGCTGAAATAACGAATTAAACTAGAATACAAAAAGGGAGGTGTGAGGAGGTTCAAGAATTAAGCAAATGAAAAGTTGCAATTTGAGATTTGTATTTTTTCTTCTTTCTTTTTTGGGGTTTTTTCTTTTTGTTTTATTTCTTGCCGTATTTTTTTTTCTTTTTTCTGTGTGTCTTGTTTTGATGAAATTTTGAATAAATATCATTAAAAAAAATCTAATATTTCCCATGTTGATCAACTTGCTGTCATTGTTAGTTAATGTTTCTTCTAGTGATGGATTGCCAGTTGAAAGCTTTTGGAGTTCTTTTTGAACTTAAAGATCACACCGGTGAAAGCACGACTGAGCTGATACTGAACTACTTTTCAGTGAACTTGAAATAGATGCCAGTAAATGTAGAGGACAATCATATGACAATGCAGCCAATAGGACCAGAAAGTATAACAGTGTTAAACAAAAACATATGGAAAGGAACACGCTTGTAAAAGTTTATTCCATGTGCTGGGCATTCCCTAAATGAGGCCAAGAGGGGTAGGCTGCCATATGCCTGGAATTTCCCTGTGATTTGTCCGCTGGGATTTGTCCGATGAAAATGGTCAGAATGTTCAGAAATTGGTTAAAATGTCCGGGGGAACCCAGGGAAGTCTTTATTATTATTATTTTTTACAAGATGTAGTCCATTGGTCCTCAATTGGTGAGCTGGGACTCACTATAGCAGAAGTGGCTAAACTTTTTTTTGAGCAGAGGGAATGTGGCCATCCCACATTCTGCATGCACATTCACTTGCACACATAACACACAGGACACCTACACACACACACACACACACACACACACACACACAGGAAACACACAGAAGCTGGATACAAACGTACCATACACACAGCTCCCACTTCAGCTGATCCTTATTTTCACCCCTCCTTAATCATCATTTCTTTTCTTTCTTTTTTGCTGCCGCCAAAATCAGCGCTACCACTTTAAACAGTTATGGCTTCCCATGCACAAAAAAATAATAATTCTGGAAACAATAGTTTGTGAAGAGTGCTGAGAATTGTTAGAAGATCCCTATTCCCCCCCAGAGCTCTAATTCTCAGAGTGGTTTAGCAGTCAGTCCCTCTTCCCAGGGAACCATGGGAATTGTAGCTCTGTGAGGGGAACTGGGTAGATTGTCCCATCTCCACGTAAGGCATTGGTAGGAACATGGCACCCTCCCATTGGTGATGGACTCCATCTTCCATCAGCCCCAGCCGGCATGGCCAATGATCAGGGATGATGGGAGCTGTAGTCCAACAACATCTGAGGGCACGAGGTTGGCAACCCCTGCCTTACGTTTTGAGGAAGGATGGTTATATAAGTTATTCAGATAACTGGCACTGATCTACAGAGGGCTGTTGCTTGTGGGTTTCCCACAGAGCTTCTGGTTGGCTGCTGTGAGAACAGTCCAGGACTAACTGGGCCTTTCGCATGACCCAGCAGGCTATTCTTACGTTCTTATGATTAAATGCAACTCAGGCAAATTGATGAAGTTTATTCCAAATGCACATACTCAGAGGCCTCGATCGAACAAGGGAAGGAATATGCCACCAAGTTATCCATGTCACAGCAGTGCTGTTTGCTCAGTCTCGGATGCTGAAGGGGCAGCCAGGCGGAGTTTGAGGCCTGCGTCTTGTTCTGCAAATGCTCAAGCAGGTTAGACTTTCACCTCACCTCCGTGCCTCAGTGTAGTCATAGTATTCTGGAAGGAGGAACCACTTATGTCACCCTTGCCAGCGCATAAAGGCAGCCCCAGATCCCCCCCCCAAGCACTGTCTATTTTAGATATATTTAATAGCACTGTGAGCTGAGCCATCTTAATCGGGGTCCTGAAACAAAAGAATTGAAATGGACTTTAATGGCCAGGAATGTCTGACAGGAAATCTCTACAGCCCTGGATTGTAGCACCCATCAGTTTAGGAAGGTGGCATCCTCCCGCTGGTGGGAGGAGGAAGAGAAACCATTTAGAGCCAATTTAGAAAACAATTTGGGCAGGGTGGTTGTTGTTTTTTAAAAGAAGAAAGAACACTGTGAATAAGCCAAATGGAGAAGCAGGGCTGATGGATTGGCCGCCTGCTGTGGAAGTGCCTGTTTGCCTCCACCTAGACTCTCCTTTTATATATCTGTAGATGAAGCAAATATTATGAAAATAACTTATTTCCAGTGTTCTAAATCCAACTTATTTCCAGTGTTCTAAATCCAACTTATTCCCAGTGTTCTAAATCCAACTTATTTCCAGTGTTCTAAATCCTGTAGTGCTGCTCTAGGACTCTGGGGGAAGCAGGGAATGTGTAGAAGTAGTATTGAACAGGTGGAGCTGGAGGGAATAAGTTTGTGTAGAGCACCTGTCCCCAAGCTGGTTTCCTCCAGGCTTTTAAGACTACAACTCCCATCATCCTGTTGGCTATGATGATTGGGGCTGATGGGAATTGTAGTCAAAACAAAACAAAACATGGACGGCACCAGGCTGGGAAAGGATTAGCACAGTAGACTAAAATGACATAGGACATTAAGTAGGTGGCAAAGGTGCCATGGTGTCAGCATTAGGATGTCTGGGACAAAGAGATACCAAAAGCCCACTTGCACGGAAAGGCTTGGGAAAATAATAGCATTGCCTGGGGATTTCAGAAACAGATGCTTCAAAGCCTGCAGCACCCACCCTTACCTGAAGCCGGTGGGACATCGGCCATCACAGTTCCAGTGGCGCTTGGTGGTGGGGGTGGAGGGACTGGTTCCCTATTGGGACAAGTCAAGATGGGAGAGTTAGTAAAAACTGGGGTGCAAAAATCTCCACTGGAAATTCTGTGTGCCTCACAGGACTCCTCACAGGAGTGCAAGTAGGAGAATCAGCTTAGCTAATGCTAACCAGGCAGAGGGCCTTTCGGTAGTGGCACCCGCCCTGTGGAACGCCCTCCCACCAGATGTCAAGGAAATAAACAACTATCCTAGTATTAAAGGACATCTGAAGGTAGCCCTGTTTAGGGAAGTTTTTAATGTTTAAGCTGTACTGTGTTTTTAATATTTGATTGGGAGCCGCCCAGAGTGGCTGGGGAAACCCAGCCAGATGGGCAGGGTATAAATTAATAAACAACAACAACAATAATAATAATAATAATTACAGATGCCTGCACCCTCAAAGTATCATCTTTTATGTCTTGCTTCCCCCCCCCCGTCACTTTTCTAGGCCTTATTATGATGGCAGCAAAAATTAAGTTTGGACATGCTTACTAGTTGTCTGGTGAAAATGCTGGAGGCCGAAGAAGGCCTGCACAGTGCAGGGGTTTCAGGGCTCTACAGACCTCCTTGTCCTTCTCCGGGACTGAAAGAAGGAGGCTGGATCATGAACAAAAGGCCCCATATCCATATCTATGCTATTTATTCAGGCAGTAGAACTTGGATGGGCAGGGTCCTGGCTGTACCATTAGGTGGCCACCGCAGGCAGCTGGTTGAAGGCAGCAAATAGTTAGTTATTAAATTTATTGTCTGTGTGATTTTACTGCTAGGTAGGGAGAGAGGTTCCTAGCGGGATTTTCTGCCTGACGTGCCAGAATAACCTGGCTGGCTTTGGTACTATGCTCACCTTGACTTTGAGGGGTCAGGGGCAAAGCACTATTTGCTGCGAAATCCCTTGGGCTGGCTCTGCCCTGTCTGATGAGAAGTTGGGAGATATTGGCTGCAAACACATGACTCCCCCCCAACAACAAAAAGAATCCTGGGAACTGTAGTTTGGTGCTGGGAATTACAGCTCTGTGAGGTTCATCGTTGTCCCGGAAGTCTTGTGGCGAGTGTCTATTATTATCTCACTACTTGTGCTAGTGTTATATTTTTGAATGCAACGTTTGGAGTGTTGAGTTGCAGATATGAACATCTCAGTGAAGATCTGTGCCCCTCTACATTTGATTGTGCTATCTTTCCTCATAAACCCATCTCCAGCTACACTGACCTGTCTTGCCTCCCCATCACCTGAAGGTCTGGGCCTACATGGCGAATGGCAGGTTGTTGCTGAACCCGAGATGGAGACTGCCATCCCATGAATGGAATAATGCTTGGGTAGGGGGCATAATGATGGTGGAACACAAGGGGGGCTGGGTCATCCTCTTCCTCTTCTTCTATCTGCCAAGGGACGTGAGACACCTGCAGGAAAGAGAGGGTGAAAGGCTTGAGAAATGTCCACTGCAATACATCGACCGCACTTTCCTCCTCCAGGGCGACCGGGTATATTTTATCTCTTATGGAGAAGAGTTGTTGGTGCAGAGTTGAAGCAGACAAAAGAAAAGTTAAGCTAACCCTCCACTCTGCTAGGCCTCTGTTCCCAATCCCAGCTTTGATCTCAAGTTCTCCAACCCCATGCTAGATTGCGATAAGGCTGTGTCCGGGGTGCAAGGCAGAAGAATTATTTAGGAAAGGAGAAAATGTCAACCTCTTTTCCCATTTAAAATAGGAAGAGATCAGCCTATTTCTGCCCTGTATATCACGTGTTTGCTTGTAATTTCCACATTAGCCTGCATTTTTAAAAGTCCAAATGAAAATTCTTATTTAAATATGTACTTAAATGCATATTTTAGCTCGTTGCATGCAATTCTAAACTTATTTTACTCTAAAACAAACAGGTTAAACACAGTTTGGTTCGTTTATGAACTGAATTGCAAAATTCAGAGAAGTGCAATATCCAAATTACATTCCAACCTACATATTAGTTTGGTGCAAATTAGGTGGGGTGCAAATTAGGTTCCTTTGCTTAAAAATGTGGACCAAACCAAAATTCTCCTCCTCCATTTGTGGAACAGAGCATTTCCCTTCCAGTTACCTACCTGTGCCAGAGACTGGGCCGGACTGTTTTCAAAGTGCGCCACTGCTGACATGGCCAAGTTGTTCATTATGACTTGGTGCATCTGAGCATTCTGTATCATCATGAGATCCATTAAATCTGCCAGAAAGAAAAGGTGCAATGAATGTTCTGGGCCATAGATGGCACTTTGCAAAGACAAATGGCAGATATAAATTAGCTGGGCAGTGAAACAATCTCTCCACTTTCAATACAGTGAAGTGTTGGACAGCGAGCTAACCAAGTGAAATTCTACAAACAAGAGAAGTAGCTTAGTTAAGAAGATGCCAATGCTTAGATTATGTGAACTAAGTTAGGCACAGAATTGTAAACACTCCTGCTAATGGCAGGCATGGCTTTCTTGTGCTGGGTTTCCTACCTTCCCTGATGTGCCCTGCCTTGCCGGATGTCGGAGGAACAGATGTAGCCCAGGGCAATTGCTGGAGAATTGTCACCTCCGGCTGCTGCGGAATCTGAGAATTAATGTCAGAGAAAAGAATCCGTCTGCGCAAATAAATCCTGTCTCTTCTTAGGTCATTCCCCCGCTCCCTCTTGGGCCAGGTTTTCCTCTTTTCTTTGCTTTTCTTTTCTACCATCAAGTTACACATTTATTTAATGAGAAGTCTGATGCAAGAGCCAAACTGGGTATGATAGCAAGACAGACAATTTTCTGCAACCAAACGGAGGATGATCTCCAAATCTGATGAGGGCAGCAGTGGGCCGATGGGGTGCTTAAACCTTTCCCCATGGACTGTCTGCTCACTCAATGGCAGAGCACATGATTTGCATGCCATAGGTCCCAAGTTCAATCCCTGACATCTCCAGGTAGGTCTGGGAGAGACCCTGAAATCCTGGGGTGTTGCTGCTAGTCTGTGTAGACAATAGTGAGTTTGATGGGCCAGTCGTTTGACTCAATATAAGGAAGCTTCCTATTTTTCTTTCCTAATAATCCTAATCCCCCCCCCCTGCTGATTTTCTCCTAGCATGGGGTGGGAAAACCATGGACCCAGCATTGTTTCCCCTCTGGGTGGGGAAGCACAACAAGGTGGGTTTTTGATTAGAAAATCAGCCTTGGGAGTGGATTAAGCATGCCCTGTTTCCAACTGAATTCCTTTTGGAACATTTGGCGACGGCAGCAACATTTATAAAAGTGCGCATGCACACACACACACACCAGGAGACACTTCATGTGTCCCCTACATCACCTGCCCCCCTTAGCTTCGCGTGTGAGAAGGCCCCCCTTTTGCCAAATACTGGTCTGACTGTGCAAGCAACCCAAGCAGCTGTCTAGGGAGGCAATATATCTATTGGCGCTAAGTGTAGGAGGTTGTGACTCCGAGAGTTGTACTCTGTGCAAGAACACCTTTTACAAAGATTCTGGCCTTGGTTTGCCCTTGGATTCCTCATCCATCCATACAGAAGAGCGTATGGAATGAAGCATAGGCTCTGCTCTGCAACATTTGGGGCGGCTCCAAGCCATACTTTTATGTATCACCCCCCCAAAAATCCCAGGAACTGTAGTTTGTCAAGAACTGCAGCTCTGTTAGAGTGAAACTGCACTTCCTAGGGTTCTTTGGACAAAGTCATGTGCTTTAAATGTGTGTTGAATGAGCTTTAAAATATACTGTGTGGCTCTCCCCTTTGCCTAAGGAGGCTGTGTAATCCTATTCCTTGGGGGATTTTCAAGGCAAGGGTGGTGGTGGAGGAACTGTTTTCCCCAACCCCTAATTGCTGTGTGGGGTCGGTTCCCACATGCGAAGTCCAGGGCAGAAGGAGGGAAATTCATTGACAGGATCCAATGAGGCAGTTTGCGGACTGCCTCCCAATTGGGTCATGGGGTTTATCTCTGAGACAGAAGACGGCAGGAGGGTTTAACTGTTTTTTTTTAAAAAGATATTTATTAAGTTTTCACAAATTATGAAATCAAACACAATACAAATATAATTTCAAATCCTTATTCTCTTAAAACTTACTTCACCGACCTCCTCATACCTCCCCTTTCTGCATTCCAATTTCAAATATTTAGTTCCACAAATCCTCACCCTTAATTTAATCTAATTGTAATCCTTTCTTTTCCTTTAACCTAATCTTTACAGCTGTAATCCACTTACTTCTGTAGCCGCAACAGTTTAACACTCATTAATTTTACAATGTCTCTTAAGATAGATCTTAAATTTCTTCCAGTCTTCTTCCGCCGCCTTTTTCCCCTGATCTCGGATTCTGCCAGTCATTTCAGCCAGTCCCATGTAGTCTATCACCTTCCTCTGCCATTCTTCCAGAGTGGGTAGAGGAGGGTTTAACTGCTAGATGATCCTGCAGAATCCCCTCCAAAGGTAATTAACTTTTTTTTATTTTTAAAAAAGCTTCATTAATTTCCTTAGCACAGGGCAACTGACCCAAATGTTTCAATGCCCCAGCAGCACCAGCTCCCCAACCCTCTCTGGTTATTCTTCCAACCTCAATTTGTAGCTGTGGGGATTATTGCAGATTTAGTGATGACACAGCATAAAATAGTCTGTTCCAGAATCTTTAAAATTTGCACCCCGCCCCTGCAGCCAGCATCCTACTGCAACCTAAGGATTATTTTGTGGGATGTGGGGAGGATAAATCAGATCTTTCAGAGTCCCAAGGGATTCTCCTCTCTGCTGCTCATTCAGGGGCGCAACTCTGGCTCCCTCTCGACTCCCCCAGCCTGCAACGATGACTTACTGGTTGCTGAATGAGGTGCACTGGTGGGGAGGCGGTCCCTTGGCCCCTCCGATCCATTGCAAGGCCCCGACTGCTTGGTGGCAGCCAAAACAAGCAAGGAAACAAAGCAGGCTGGTTGCTAAGGGAGCTGTGCTCAAACACACTGGCCCTGCCTGCCTGACAGGTGGCTTTTAGTTGTTCAAAAGGTGCCTTCTCAACATAAGCACCACAGGGCTGGGGGCGGGCAGGGGTTGCCCAACAACAAAAATAATGTAGTAATAACCCCACAGTGTTACCACACACATAAAGATTCTAACACTCAGCAATAGTGCCTCAGCAACAGTACCAGCTTGAGTGATCACTTTCTTCTATTTTGATTTTAAATTATCGCCTTCCCCATGCAGTAAATACTCTGGGTGTCTCCAGACTGTTGCTGTTTTGTGTGAGGGATTCAAGCACATACCAGAAATTTTGGCTTGTGTATTTAAAGTGGGTTAAAGGATTCCGTCACTCTACTGCAACAAATCTTTCTTTCTTTTAAAACAGAGGACTTTTGCAGTTAGGAAAGTGATGGAGAAATGTGCTGAAAAGAACAGTGAGATTTGTAGCCCTGTGAGCTTCGTGGTCTGGTTCTAGTCTGACACTCTAACTACTACGCCTTTCTCTGTCTCTTGTAGCCCTGTATTGGGAAGGAAAGCAAGCATGGAACTACATACTCTCCAACATTTTTGTCCCCAAACTTGGGGTCATGCCAGAGCACCTTCCGGTCTGGCTCTCTGGTGTGACCCTGCTGACTCGCGCCAGACCAAAAAACGGGACCTTCTGGGATGCAATCAGAAGCTGGAATTGGCTTCTGTGATTCCAGGAAGTCCCGCTTAAATTGGGACAGTTGTGGGATATGTGTGACCTCTCATTTCCATGAATATTCATCTCCCTCGTTATCACAAACTTCCACAGGATACAAATCATTGTTATGTCCAATGCCAACAACCTCATCAAATGAGGCTCCTGTCATTCTCTTTAGAAGACTGAATGGAAGGAGGATGGAACAAGCCTCACATACTAAGAAAATTGATGCTTTGTATGTCGGGGGCTGCTGCAGTCAAGAACGATGGGAATGCGACATTTAGGCCATGATGAGGTCAACCCGGAACACGATGTTGTCCTCTTTTCTCAACCTCACATCACGCAAGGCTTTCCTCTGATTATCTGTGGTTTTCAAAGGAACAATGAAGGGGGTTTGGGAGAGGAATCTGCAGTGTTAGGCAGCCTTGGGTATTTCATAACAGAGGATTGCCAAGCAACTGAAAACAAATCAGCTTAGCCGGACAGCAAAACAAGAGAGCAAGGAGATGAGATAGGGAAGGAGATAAGGCTGCTGAGCGTTGCAGTATGGAGCAGACTAGGCATAGGTGAAACTCGCAACCTAGGGCCATCCCCATCTGGCTCCAACACAGAACCCACAAAGACAATCACCCTGCACACTTCAGGTGCCTTCTCCCATGTGAACCTAGGGGCACAGACCCCTCATACAGTTAAAGCGCCTCTAGACCACGGCTTCCCCCAAAGAATTCTGGGAACTGTGGGCGGTCTGCCCCAGGTGTCACCACTGAGGGGGGTGACAAAATGCACTCACCGCGGGGCCTGCAGCACACCCGCAGGCTCCACACTGCCCCAAATAGTCTGCCCGCCACCTCCCCCTCAGCTGTAGGGCAGCTGACTGGGAGGAGGCAGGCAGCCTCCTCGGAGGCCCCGCATGCCACACCAGGTTTGCTCCATCACTGCTCCTAATGACTCTTGGCACCCTTAACAAACAATTAAGCAATGGGTGTGACTCTTACCTTTAGGCAGTAATCTACATTAAAGGCCCACAAAAGCTGCTTTCTGCAAGAACTGGTTCTGCAATAGAGTTCATTGAGCCTGATCTCTACCTGCCCCACACCTGACATCACATGTCAGGGCTGGGGCAGGTGGGCATGGTCTGGGGGAAAAGAGTCTTGCAGGCCCAGCTGGGACTTGTGCAGGGCCAAATCTGGACCATGAGCTGGAGGCTCCGTTTACTACAACCTACGGCAAAAGGGGCTAAAAGGGTGCCCTCCAGATATTGCTGGACTCCACCTTCCACCAACCTCAATGGTCATAGATAGGAATCACAGTCTAAAGGGTGTTATTGTGGTTATACCTGCTTCTTCCCCTGTTGTGCCATCTGCTTACCTGGTGAAGTGACCTACCTAGATGCTCTCTAAGCCTTTGTTTTGAAGGAGATGGACTAGAAGCATAGAATCATAGAGTTGGAAGAGACCACAAGTGCCATCGAGTCCAACCCCCTGCCAAGCAGGAAACACCATCAGAGCACTCCTGACATATGGTTGTCAAGCCTCTGCTTAAAGACCTCCAAAGGAGGAGACTCCACCACACTCCTTGGCAGCAAATTCCACTGTCGAACAGCTCTTACTGTCAGGAAGTTCTTCCTAATGTTTAGGTGGAATCTTCTTTCTTGTAGTTTGGCTCCATTGCTCCGTGTCCGCTTCTCTGGAGCAGCAGAAAACAACCTTTCTCCCTCCTCTATGTGACATCCTTTTATATATTTGAACATGGCTATCATATCACCCCTTAACCTCCTCTTCTCCAGGCTAAATATGCCCAGCTCCCTTAGCCGTTCCTCATAAGGAATCGTTTCCAGGCCTTTGACCATTTTGGTTGCCCTCCTCTGGACACGTTCCAGTTTGTCAGTGTCCTTCTTGAATTGTGGTGCCCAGAACTGGACACAGTACTCCAGGTGAGGTCTGACCAGAGCAGAATACAGTGGCACTATTACTTCCCTTGATCTAGATGCTATACTCCTATTGATGCAGCCCAGAATTGCATTGGCTTTTTTAGCTGCCGCGTCACACTGTTGGCTCATGTCAAGTTTGTGGTCAACCAAGACTCCTAGATCCTTTTCATATGTACTGCTCTCAAGCCAGGTGTCACCCATCTTGTATTTGTGCCTCTCATTTTTTTTTGCCCAAGTGCAATACTTTACATTTCTCCCTGTTAAAATTCATCTTGTTTGTTTTTGCCCAGTTCTCTAATCTGTCAAGGTCGTTTTGAAGTGTGATCCTGTCCTCTGGGGTGTTAGCCACCCCTCCCAGTTTGGTGTCATCTGCAAATTTGATCAGGATGCCCTTGAGTCCATCATCCAAGTCATTGATAAAGATGTTGAATAAGACCGGGCCCAAGACAGAACCCTGTGGCACCCCACTAGTCACTCTTCTCCAGGATGAAGAGGAACCATTGATGAGCACCCTTTGGGTTCGGTCAGTCAGCCAGTTACAAATCCACTGAGTGGTAGCAGAGTCAAGACC